>NC_065438.1:3125000-3750000 GCF_024364675.1 Aethina tumida
TCTATTTTCAATTAATTATTGACCTAATATTTGAATATTGAATAATACTCAATAATTTCTAAATATTCTAATGTTTGATTATGAAATATTTACTTTAAATCTAATTTGTGAGGTTATAAAAGTTACAATTTATCAACAAAAATTAATTATTATGTATATTAATTATATTTAATTATACATAATAAATTTTAATTAAAATATAAATTAATTATTATTGTTACTTAATTTTTTTGATAAAATTTCAATTAATTATTAACCAAATATTTGAAAACTGAAAAATACTGAATAATTTCTTATTGTCCTAATTTTTGTTTATGAAATATTCACTTGAAATCTATTTTGCGAGTTTAAAAAAGTTACAATTTACCACAAAGTTCATGAATTAAATTAATTAATATTAATTTTTTAACTTATTTTAAAAAATTTAAATTATACATACAACAGAAATTAATTATTATGTATAAATAATAATAACATTTAATTATATTTATTTATGAGGAATAAATTTTAATTAAAATATCAATTAATGATTGATCTAATATTTGAAAATTGAGTATTACTGAATAATTTCTAAATGTCCTAATGTTTGATTATGCAATGTTTAAATCTATTTTGTGAGGTTATAAAAGTTTATTATATAAATTTATAAATTATAAATTATTAAATAAATTAATTAATATTTATAAAATATATTAATTAATATTAAGTTTTTGATTTCACTAAAAAAAATTAAATCATACATATAATAGAAATTAAATATTAAATAATATTAACATTATATTTAATTATGAAGAATACATTTTAATCAAAATATTACTTAATTATTGCACTTTTAATATTTGAAAATTAAATAATAATGAATAATTTCTAAATATTCTAATATTTGTTTATGAAATATTCAATTATAATATTTAATTTTCAGGTTATAAAATAATAATTTTTATATATATATATATATATATATATATATATATATATATATTTGTAAGATTTAAATAAAGTAACACAAAAATTAATTATTATATATATATATATATATATTGTTTTATTAAATTTAATTATGAACAATAATTTTTTAATTATAGTTACTTTATTGATAAATTTGGTATCATTTTAGCCAGTTATTTAATATATAACATGTAATTAAAAGGAAAAAACGGCCATAAATTCTTTATACTTTATATTTAAATATTGAGCCCTTGTATGTTGATGTTTAACAAGGGAGGCTTTATACACTGCGGGTTTCCTTGATACAAAACGAGGGTTTAACACTCGTTATTTGGATTTTAATATGTCGAAAATATTTGGAAACAAATGCGGTTCCGGTATAAAACTGACGTATAATACAATTTCAATTTAATGCTGAAGTGGATTCCATCCCAACGATTTAAACAACCGGTTGTCAGATTTGTCCAGCCTAAAATTATATAGTACATATTACATTATTAATTAATTGCAACAGTATTTTGTTGATTTTCGGTTCATCTGATTTGTGGTTTTAATATACGGGAAATGATGATTAATTATGAACATCTAATCATCAAATCTAATTTGCTAATCATTTATAATTGTAAACTACAAATTAATTACTTGTTTTACTATTACAAATAGTCAATTAAATTTTATGTGTATCATCCAAATTCATAGTTAAATAGTTAATTTTAATATTTTTATACTTTTTTCAAAAATTCATTTTCATATTAATTGTAAATTTGGTCACTTAAATCTAAAACTAATTTAATTTGTTTTAATTTATGATTGATTAAAAAAAAAATACACATAATGATGTAATAAAATGAACAAAAAAATTAATTATTAGAACCTTTAATGGATTATATTATCTAATAAATTTTTTTCTTAAAAGTATATTTGGTATAACTATTTTTGTTACATGTTTTGAGACTAAATAATGTTATAATTTGTCCATTAGACAATTTTTTACTAAACAAATATATTTTTTTATAATATATTTTTTGTCGTTTTCCTGTTTCCAAAGAAATAATAATACAAACCTCTTTGTTTTGACACTTTCCTTTAACGTACGTTCTTTAATAACCAGAAAAATACGAACTTTTTGCCTTTTGTTTTTTTTTATTTATTCCATTAAAAGTTTTTTCGTCGTCCTCAAGTGTTTTGTGGAGTATTTATAGATTTTTTGTGCTTCCATCGTTTTGTTTTACTTTATATGGACTAACGGGAAACTACCTTTGATTTTATTTCGTATTACCAAAGGTCAAATTAAATAATAGAATAAGATAAATAATTCAGGAAAACTATTTTTGTTGATGTAAGATATATTTGGAACTTTGTGCTTTTGATCCCTTACTAGAAATTAACCATTTAGGCATTAATAATTACTATTTGATAAGGGGTATATCTAATCTACATTGATTCTACAGGGTGATTTTTATAAATTTATTAATTTTACAAGGGTTACAATAACAGACAACAATTAGTAAATACGATAACAAACATAATATCAAACTAACTAACTTATCTGCAATATAAACTTACATATACAGTTTGGGGTTGAAACCACCATGGAATGTAATGTATGGATACAGTACTAATTGTAACCTAAAATAAGTACAAATATTAAGAAACTGATTTAACATCAATTTCTCAAAATTATTTAAAAAAGTACCTATAATAGAATTGTAACAATGGTACCACAAGACAATTCTAGTATATCAACTTTATTAATTAACATTGCTTATGTACAAAAGATAAAAAGTGTAATAAAATAAGTACAAACTTATTAAAGCTATAAGAAAAGTTTATCACAATAATATGCACGTGAATCCTGCAATTTTATACTGTTTAAAATAAATTTAAGAATTGATCTTCAAAAAATATTTGCAGGTGAAAATAGAAATTGTTAATCTCGAAACATAAATAAATAAATTCAAAATATTATAATAAAAAGAATTTTTAATGTAAACTATTGTTGACTAATGACTAAAATCGTATAAATATTTTGAGAAAAAATGACTATAATTTAAATTCAGATTCATCTTGATAAATACATTTATAAACATTTTATTATTAAAAGTTAATGCCATAAATTGCACATTTTTATAAATTTTACGAACAAGATTATGTATAAGCCAATAAAAGCAAAAATAAAACATATAAAAACGTTAACAAATTAAATCTTTATTGTTGAACAGGTACAGGTATTAACTTATTTTTAAATATAAAATGATTGAGCTTTGAATTATCGATTACAATTCGTTTTATGATGGAAATTAGGAGGAAAGTTTAGATTTATTAGGACACAAAAAAAACTGGACTGTTAATCGAGAATATCTTTTATTGCTAATTCAATAAGTTGAATTCCACACAACAGAAGAGCCAATAAATAATCTCGTTCGTGACTTAGTAATAAATTTTCACAAGAAACGAATTCCAATTGAGACAGAGTGGAAATCCATTTGGACGAAAATTTTCAGATTATTTCGTGTTGCATATCGAATGAATCCTCACAATTTTTTTTTAATTGCCGAGTATTTTATAATCACTCCACACTCCTCTAATCCCTAATCAGCCAATTTGTCAGCTAAATCAAGACATCATGTAACTTTCTGCCATCTAAAAAAACACCACCACATTAAATAAACGTGCGTCCGGCATCCGGATACGTTGTTAGAGGTGATTGTTAGGAAACACGGTGCGATTGTGTTAATTGACAGTAGATAGAGGAAGTCACGTATTCTAATATTTTTGATTACCATCTGCGTTCGTGGAGTTGGTCATGGCGGGATTGTCGTAAGCGTAGTCCAACGTGCTGTCCTCGGCCGGTCTTCTGCTGATCGATGTGGTCATAGTGACTGGACTGTGGTCAGATTGAGCAACGGATGGGGGTATTTCCAATCTTAAATCCGGTTTCTTGGTCGGTTGTTCCGGTTGTTGAGCGGTGGTTTTGCCTCCTGAGTTTTCTTCACTCTTCTAAAACAATGTTTTGGGTTATGTTTTGTTTTTTTGGGGGATTGGGTTAAGGTGGTACCTTTGTTGATAGGCGTTGTTTGATGGTGGCCAATGTTATGTTCTTCTTTTGGGCCCATCTGTATAATTGGAGACCCAGGACACATGCCAGGATGATTAAGACGAGGCACGTTAATGTAAGAGATACAGTCACCAAGTGAGTTAAGTTGTCCACAGTCACTACAATAAACAAGAAATATACTAAGGTGAATTTCAAACTTAAACCTTAAGTAACTTAATTAAACAAAGTGACAGAAAATATTATTATTAGTGGTTGATGTGAGAAATATATTTAATTTAAGTGGTAACTGCACTGACGAGAAATTATGGCGCATCCACCATAATTTGAACTCAGATTTTCTAATTCAAATAAATATTTTACTTTAAATAAATTATTTTTATACGTACAATATTCACGTTTGTAGTATTGATTTGACTATAAATAACTTACCAGTTAATTATCTTTTACAATCCGTAAGTCTCAAATTTAATTTCATGTCAAAAATTTAAATTTATTGGGAAAAAGTTTTGTAATTTAAAGAAAACATACATATTTAAATATACGTTATATTTTAAAATGTAGAAATCCTTTAGATTTATATTTGTCATACTAATTTGTGAATGATTTAATAATTTAAATCATTATTTAATGTAATTTAAAAGAATATTATTAAATGGAGAAAAAAATTAGTAAATAATTTAATTTTCATTTCATTGATATATTAGTTTTATTAAATAAATATATCTATAGTCCAATTTTTATTAATTAATAATTATATACAATTAGTAAAAAATAAATAAAATAAATCAAATTTTGGTGTATTTAAAATAAATTACTAATAATAATATCCCATACTTTTAAAAAATTAAAAATTATATTTAAATTTAAATAAATAAGGATAAATAAATAAAATTTTAGTACTAATTCTACATAATTTGAAGGATAATTAATCACCTATTTTTCTAAAATATTAATTTCTAAATAATACATTTAATAATTTTAATACTTATTTAATATAATTTAAAAAATATTATTAAACAAATTATTAAACAATTTAATTTTCATTTCATTGATATATTGATATATATATATATATATATATATATATATATATATATATATCACATTTAGTAATAGTCCAAATTATTATATAAAATAATTATTATATAAATAAATTTTAATGTGTTTAAAATAAATTATTAGTGACAATATTTCATAATTTTAAAGAATTAATAACTATATTTAATTTAAACAAATAATGATATATAAATAAAATTTTATTGGTAGTTTAACATAATTTGAAGAATAATTAATCACTAACTTTTACAAAATATAAATTTCTAAGTAATTTGTGTATAGATTTAAAAAATTATATAATATAATTTAAGGGAATATTAATAAAGAGATAAAAAAATATAATATTTTTCTAATAGTTTTATTAAACAACCTATATTAACCTATAATCCTCATTATTAATAATAATACATCTTACAATTAGTAAAAAATAAATAAAATAAATTAAATTTTGGTGTGTTTAAAATAAATTATTAATGACAATATTTCATATTTTTAAAATATTATAAAAAAAATAAAATTTTAGTGGTAATTTTACATAATTTGAAGGATAATTAATCACCTCTTTTTACAAAATATTAATTTCAAAATAATTTGTGTATGATTTAATAATTTTAATAATTATTTAACATAATTTAAAGGAATATTATTAAATAGAGAAGAAAATTATTAAATAATTTAATTTTCAAACAAATTTCATTCAAATATTATATTTTTGCAATGGTTTTATTAAAAAAATTGATCTATAATTCTAATTATTAATTAACAATAATATATCTTACAATTAGGAAAAAATAAATAAAATAAATTAAATTTTGATGTGTTAAAATAAATTATTAATGGCAATATTTCATACTTTTTAAAAAAATAAAAATTATATTTAATTTCAAATAATTTTACATAATTTGAAGAATAATTAATCACCTACAAAAATAAAATATAAATTCCTAAATAATTTGTATAAGGATTTAATAATTTAAATAATTGTTTAGTATAATTTAAAGGAATATTATAAATTATTTTTTTATTATAATAATTTTAATATAATTAATAAATATAATAAAAAACTATTATTATTTGAGATAATTTTTTTGTAGTTTTGTGATTTAATTTATTTAATTTTGAATATTTTTAATAATATTACGTACCTCTAAGATCTTCAGCCTTTCCAACCCCTTTGCGGACGTACATTTGGTCGTGCAAATAGTCTGAAACAAATCACCAATTCCCTTTACACATCATTAGCAACATAAACGATGTTTATTAAGATATTTAACACAATTATTGGTCCATTTAACCATTAATAATTTCCAGGTGGTGCCAGAAAGTGTTAAATTAATGCACTGGCTGTGCGAATGTTTCAATTAACACCAATAAACATCTGTGGTGGTTCTTTTGTGATACAACCACACATTTTAATATAGAAATCTGTTCCTTTTATATATGTATTAATTAATTAGTTGTTGGTTTCACAAGCACCATTGTTGAACCTAACATAGTTTTATCTGTGGTATTTAAGAAACAATTCGAATATGTCATTAGTTAATAATAACTCAATTATTTATTAATTAGCCTAAATGACCATCTGGTATGTGTTAAACTTTCATACAATGACTAAAAACAGCAGAATTCAATTATACTCCTTAATATTATTAGAATTTGCCTGTTTTGAAATTTATAATAAGATAACAAGAAATGGCACAAACATTTAATTTTATTATTACAATTACGCAATGTTTAAACAAGTTATCTTAAATTCATAATGAATTAGCACATTTAGATAAATTTCACATGGTTTAACTTAAGACGGATGGAGAACAAATTTAATAGCACGATTGCATATTTTTAACGGTTCTTTATTCCGAATGAATTAATATTCATATTTAATTCAGTTAAGTTTATTATTATTCTATTGGTGTCTTATGTATTTGCGCAGTTAGTCAAGTTTTCAATTACGGTACTGATTAATTGTGTAAATAACCGATTACAAAAGGCCATGGAGAATTATTTTCGACTGGACTGTAATATATGTTTTTGTTTTGAGTTCCTCGTTAAATTTATCGAGAAACAAATAATTCTGCAGTTGGAATCGAGGATTATCGAAGTCGACATTTTCGAATCTATCAATCATACTGACATAAAACTGATCAAAGTGACATAAAAGACATATCACGAAGTCACAAAATATAGTTATTTAATTTAATTTATTATTATTTTTTATGTTTAATAAGGTTTTATTTAATAGTAAAAGTGTAAAACAGTTATTTTTTTTTTTTCATAATGTGTTTTTTGATTAATTTAAATAATAAATCATGGTAAGAAATTTATTTTAACGAACAATTCGAAATACCTCCTTCATTTTTTTTTATTTATAATTCGATTTTAATAAATAATAGCTCAATAGGTGGACAACAAAAAGGCATTATTTTCTATGTTAAATTGAACTTTATTTAATATTTTTATGATTAAAATGAAAATGAAAAATAGTTATTAAATTTATTAATATTTTCAATTAATTTAAACAATAAACACCAAAATGATTTTACTAATATTAAAATTAAGTAAATATCTGATATTTTCAAATACTTTTTACATTTCTATCCATGATTTACTTAGTTTAGTTGATCAGAAGAGAAAATTTCTTTGGAAAAATTGTTTTTTAATTAATTTAAACAATAAACACCAAAATGATTTTACTAATATTAAAATTAAGTAAATATCTGATATTTTCAAATACTTCTTACATTTCTATCCATGATTTAGTTAGTTTAGTTGATCTGAAGAGAAAATTTCATTGGAAAAATTGTTTTTTAATTAATTTAAACAATAAACACCAAAATGATTTTACTAATATTAAAATTAAGTTAATATCTGAGATTTTTAAATATTTTTTGCATTCCAATCCATGATTTAGTTAGTTTAGATTATCAGAATTGAAAATTTCATTAGAAAAATGTATGTTTTAATTATTTTAAATAATAAATCAGGGTAAGAAAGTTAATTGTTCGTTTTCTTCTTAATTTGTTAATTTATAACTCGATTTTCATAAATAATAGCTCAATGGGAACACCTCCTTCATTTTTCTATTTATAATTTGATTTTAATAAATAATGGCTCAATAGGTGAACATCAAAAAGGGCATTCCATAGATAATATTTTCTAATTTAAATTAAGGTTTATAAAATATTTTTGTAGTTAAAAAAATTGATTGAGCCATGTAAATCATGAAATAAAATGAAAAAATAACTGAATATCAACTAGTTTAACTTTTTGTATTAATAATTTCACTTAATTTAAACAATAAACACTAAAATGATTTTACTGACACTAAAAATAAAAGTCAATATCTGATATTTTCAAATACTTATTCATTTCAATTCATGTTTTAGTTAGTTTAGTTGACCAGATGAGAAAATTTTTTGGAGGATTCTATACTAATTTTTTCATTTTTATACTGTAAAAAATATGCTGTAGGGAGTAATTTAACGAATTTTTTCATTAAATACTTAAAGAGATTTCAATACTCGTTATAAAATAGTATATATTAATTAATTAAAAAACATTCAACATAATATTTAAAACTGAATTACTGATTTAAATGAAGTAATTTTGATATTTATATATTTATGAAGACTTAATTATTACTCAAATTAAAATATTAATAATTAAAGTATTTAAATATTAAATGAGAACAACAATTTAATTTAAAATAAATTGTAATTATTTTACTTATGTAAATGTGAATTATTTTTAGTTAAACCATGTAATTAAATTCAAATACAACTAACGAATTTTACTGTAATGCATTTTTTATTAATTCAACTGCCCCAATCCAAAAATGATTGATTGAAATCGGTCCATTGTTAATGGAAATTTTCTATTAATCATCGAAATTGATAACAAATTTAAATATTGATGTATATAAATAAACAAATAAATGTGCCAAAAATGAATTTTTCAGTAATTCAGTTTAAGTGGTACAACAAATATTTAAACAGTACGTTTTAAATATTCTTAACAAGGTTAAAATACAATACATTTTAAATATTAGCACAACGAACGTAAAACGATATGTTATCAGCAATTCGAGAAGAACCAATAATAAATTAAAATTTATCTGGTGGTGAAACCAAAACACCTGTATTTACAAACTTTGATTCGTTCAATATTATTTGTTCTGTGTGAAGGTGGCAGACAAACAAGTCACGTTTTATTTATTGTAAAAATAGATGTGTGTAATTTATTAAATAAGAAATTTGTGTCATAAATAAGATTTTTGTATAACATCAAACAACCTTGGGTACTGTGAATACAGCCATAGATTACCTGTACATAAATTAAATAAACAATTTTTATAACAATTAAGTCTTCCAACTTAATTCTGTTAGGATGTCAGTGGAACAATTACATACAATGTGATTCCAGCAAGCTGATTATATTAAAATAGAAAGTTTGCCCATTGTAAATAAGATCTTCGTCCAATTTCAATGGCCTATATGCCATAAAACTAATAAATCCTCCATTACGTTAACAATGTTTGCAACACTAATTAGTGTGACGTCGAATTCCTTACCTTGGCAGGACTTGGTGCAGAGGCTAGCTTCGAAATTGTGGTTGGACCTGTCGCAGATTTTGGCGCAGGGCTGACAAGTCCTGTCGATTTCCGAACAGTACTCCAACTCTTTGCATGTCCTTTGGCCGCACTGTATCAGTCCCACGTTCAGTTGGGCCTGGACGCCCAAAACTAAAGTACAAAGGCACAAACACGCGAACACTTTCGGGCCCATTTCGACCGAAATAAAATCACATCTTACAAAACCGAAATGTTGGTGGTGCGTTGCCGATGCAACAGGTGTAGGCGAGGTACTGCTGTGGAATAGCTACGTTTACCTGCGTGAGTCACACCGTCGCACGCAGCTTTCGGCTTTATTCAGGTTGGTTGTAAGTGCTGTTTTCACCTGTGGTATGCGGTCGGACAGGTATTATTCGGGGAGGGGGGGCCCGATGGAAATGTTGCGATGGTTTATGGTGTATCATTGAAAATTGGCTCTTTGGGTCCATTCAAATTTTGCCGGTCGTTGTTTTGGGCGTTGAATGTTGGTAACACTCGGTTTTTGTGGTGTGGTACTTTCAAATTGGACGGACTTGGCTTTCAAGGGTACTACTATATATGGTTTACGATAAAATTTGAACTGTGTAAATGGTCACAAACGAAGTATTTTGAAGCATTACCTTTAATTACATACAATCATTCACTAATTTTTAGTTATTTGCATAAATTTTAATTACTATATTTTATACAAGTAAATTATTCAATGTGGTGAAGGTAACAGTACTTTTAAATTGTTTGTTTTAAGGATGACTCATTCTAAAACTACAATTAAAGATTAAGAACTAAGTTATAAAACATGTTACAAAAAAATCAGTGATATATTATACACAAGGTGCTTCTAAAATGAGTTGTCAAAATTAGAAAGCAGTAAGAACATGAGTGAAGAAAATATCACCCCTAAAATTTAAATTTTAAAAATACTCATATTTCTGTAACCTTTGGTGCAATCGGGTTTAAATTTGGTATATATTATCCTAAAATACATACCTACAATTCAATATAATAAACTTTTTCCATATTGTTACAGTGGCGTAGATTCTTAGGGTTTTTCCCCTTTTAACGCCTTATTTTCCACGCCATTGAATATTTTTTAAAACTATCAAGCTTTTCATATTCTTTGCATAATTTACAATAAAAAAGATTCTTAGATTAATTTTAATTAACACAGCCGTTTTTGAGATATTTCAGTTTTATTTTTCAATTACAGTGGCGTAGATACTGTAGGTTTTCCTCTTTTTCTGGTCCTATTTTCTACGTCCCTAAATATTTCCTTAAACTATTAAGCTTATCATATTTTTAGCACAATTAAGAAAGAAAATTGATCTTGATTAATTTTTATTAACACAGCCGTTTCTGAGATATTTCAGTTTTAATGTTTGAGAAAAATTAAAATAAACATTATAATTGAAATATCTCAAAAACGGCTGCGTTAATAAAAAATAATTAAGACATTTTTTTTCTTCTAAATTATCCAAAGAATACAAAAAGCTTAATAATTTTGAAAAATATTCAGTGGCGTAGAAAATAAGGCGAGTAAAAGAGAAGAACCCCACAGTATGTACGCCACTGTAATAACATAGAAAAACTTTATTATATTGAATTGTAGATATGTATTTAGTGATAACACATACCAAATTTAAATGTGATTAGACCAAAGGTTACGGAAGTATGAGAAAAAAACAATTTTTGAAGCTTAAATTTGAGGGGCTGTATTTTCTTCAGGAGAATCTTTAGAAAAAAAATTTATTTAAATTTTCTTCATCATTTGACGTGTTCTAATTGAAGCACAATGATACTGTAGTGTAGATTCTGAGGTGTACCCCTCTTTTTCCTGTCCTATTTTCTACATCACTAAATATTTTTTAATAACTATTAAGCATCTTACATTATTTGTCAAATTTATAAGAACAAAGGTAGCTTAGATAAATTTTGATTGTCACAACAATTTTTGAGATATTTCAGTTTTAATGTTTCAAGATAATTAAAATGATTTTTATGGGGTACAAATTTCGACCACCTTGTATAAAATATTGTAATCAAATTCATTCATTAAAAATTTCTTTAAACTTTTTACAAAAATCAATTTTTATTTAGTCATAGTAAGAAAATAAAACTTTGAATAATTAAATATGTATTTTTACTTATCAAGTTGACAATTAAAAGGAACAAATATAAATAGTAAATCTTCCATCAGAACGGAAATAATTTTGTTAAATAAATAGAATTATTATTCGATAAAAGGATAATGTTCAAATTGAAGAATTGAAAGCTAATTAAAATGTTAGAAAATTTATTTTCAGTCGCATAATAATATAAATAACTTAATTGGTAAACTTTTTCCTGTAAAGATTTTATTGAGCTAAAATGTCACATAAATAATTCTACTAAAATGTCGTTGTAAATTAGTTTACATTCACTTATTTATTGTTTAATAAGTCAATATACCGTGTATTTCTAATTTTAGCAACGTTACGAAAACCAAAAGTTGATGTAAAATTTAAATGCCCGTTTAATTATAATATTTTGCGGTCCTTTGAACTCTTTTTTGCTCTTACAAAAACCGTCTTTTAAAACGACACGTGTCACATTCAAAGAAATTATCTTTCTGGGGTTAAAGCCCCGATTATTTCGGAAACGGCACTTAAGGGAGAACCAGGCGGTGTAATCATGATGAATCCCACTTGTTGACGTCATTAGATCTCACAAAATATTCCTTAATGCAACAAAAATTTTTTTGTTACTTATTTTGTCCGAATTTGTTTAGTATGTCGTATATAAATATTATTATTTAATTGAAACCTTCCCGTATTAGCATAGAAATTAAGTAATATCTTAAGCAAAAGCTTTGTGCCACACAAAGGGTTGAAACTGTTCTGTTTCTTTACTCAACACAAAAGATTTCTTTGTGATAGAGGCTCAGGGTTCAAGTTTCAAAATGTTAAATGGGAAGTTGTACCTCATTTATTAATTTTTGTCATTGATAATTCCTTCCTTAGTTCTAAACAGGTGTTCAAAACTGAGGTTGATCTTTCCTTAAGTTCCAAGAACTTTTTTCTAACATCATCATTTGTTTATTTAATGTAAAAATTGGTGATTATTTTATTAAATGACAGTTAGTTTAAAAAAATTATGGTATTTTAAAATTACATGTTATTATTTATTTATATACATAACAATATAAATATAGTGTTATTCATAATGATAGTAACAATAATGATTTTGAGTAAGTTTACTCATTCAGAATTACAGGTGTCCCAAAAAGGTCAGTACAGCATTCTACCACAAATTTTCTGTACAGGCTTTTCGGGGACTCCCTGTATATTATTGTATTGTGCATGATATTTATAAATTATTACTCATTAATGTTTGTTGTAATTTGTTAATTGTACGTTAACAAGAGTTCTATACCTTAATTATTTATATGACCTCTGAGTCCATTAAAATGCATCAAAATCATACATATGTAGATTTGTATTTCCCGAACGGTCACGCAGAAAATTTTCCCAGGGCCTATAATTATTTATTGGTAAATATAATTGTTTGAAACAAAGATTTTCGTAAAAATATTTGTGTATCTTATCAGCTTCAACATAATTTATGAATTTTTATTCAAATAGGCTGAATCACAGAAATACCCAAAATAATCAGCACAAATACTTCAAGTTTGTATAAGGAAACAAAGAATAAAACAATTTTAATAAAAATCTTTTTCTGAAGTCTTTAATATTTAGTTATATAAAGGGTTAAATTATAAATAATATGATTCTGAGAAGTAATGCTTTCATACTTAGTTATCTTTGATAAAAAATGTATGAAAGAAATCACTTTGTATATACAGAACGGATTTAAAATAAGAAATATATTTTACATCAAACGGATTTTATACCACTAATGTTACATCTTTTAAAATATTTAAATAGATAAAATAATAAGTAGACTTATATAAACCCCATTGATGGATCCATTAGCAGAATTATTGAAGTTTTACCTAATTAGGTATTTTAATCTGATATCAAAGCTTTTAATTAAAATAATGAATTTCTCACAACAGCCACTGGAAATAGATTTTTGAGAAAATAATTTACTAATGTAACCCAAATAGGAATCTACACTATAATTTTTATTACTGATAACAACGTATTATGTATATTTACTTTAAAAAGTAAATGTTTTATTGAAGCATTATTTAAATAGATTTTAATAGACAAAACTAAATAAAACATTTCTGATATCAAAATAAAATTTACTCTTAATTAATTTTAATTAATATGGTGATAATGATTCACTTACTTTATACATTGTAAAATTTTGTTGGAAATTGTGTTATATTTTAATTTTAAACAGGTTATAAATTGTACTGTTGCTGGAACTGACACAAAATTGCGCCATTCTATTTAAAAAACTGAAAAATATAAAAAATACCTTTCTATTTTTAGAAAAAAATAATACCAAGATGTTACTTTATGTTTTTGATCTTTGTTTCTATGAATTTTTGTAGTATTTTTTATAATTTAACATCAAATAATTTATTATTTGTATATATAATATTTTAATATTTTTATATTACAACAAAAAATGATTTTTGTATAACAAAAATATAAAATATTTAATAATTATAATGAAAATAATAAGAAATTTTTAGTGAATTTCTATCAGAATCAACCACCCTCATTAAAATAAAATATAGAGTTGAATTAACATAAATTAGCTGTTTCTAAATTTATAAATCTTAACAAAAATAAGCTATTTCTAAAAGAGAAAGTGGAAGACAAATAATGAAGAATATATTATCTAATTAAAATTTCAAGTTTTCCCTGAAGTTAATACCCACAAATTTTAAATTTAGTTGTTTTTTCTTGAACTTCCCTAATTTTTCATCCAAACTTTTTTCATAATGATACAGTAGCATGTATTCTGGGATTCCTCCCTTCTCTCGTCTTTTTTTCTGCCCCATTGAATATTTTTTAATACTATTAAGCTTTTCCTATTATTTGCTCAATATGGAAATAAACTCTTTATTAATTTTGATTATCGCAGTCCTTTTTGAGATATTTTAGTTTGAAGAAAGTTTAACTGATGAAACAAAGCTCTCAAATGTTGACCATCTTTTTTAGAAACACTTTGTGTATTCATGTGAAAATTACTGTCGTAATTAAATATTAAAAATTTGTTGATTTAAACTGTACCTATATAAATCATTTGTTTGTTAATTAGTAGGAAATTTGACAGTTCTTTAAATTAGATTATTACTACGAATTAAGCAACTAGAAAATTAGTTGGAGCTTACCCAACTTTTTGGTAATTCTGCTTATAAACATACTTTATCAATAGAATTATAAAGATGGATGAGTAATAAATTTAAATTAATATTTTTACGTCTTAAATTATGAATAGGTTTATGTAAGTAAATTGTTAGTTTCTAACTAATGATAAAAATACACAAACGCATGAAGGGCACAATAAATTTTATTGAGGAAATAAGAAATTATAAATCTATCACGCAAACTGCTCGTGCCATTAATTAGAGCAACGAAAACAAAGAAAACTGCTCTTGGAAACGTGCCAATTCGTCGGGATTTCACTTTACGCCCTCGTAATATCATAGGCCACTCATGGCAGTTTCGGAGAATCCCAACGTCTGGGAAACCACAGACTAATTGGGGGGAGAAATGGTTTTGCGTTATATTCGCGAAACACAACATTTATAAATAAAATTCCCATTCACCGTCACCTCAGACCTTGACTTCGCTGCTCCGCAAGCTGACCGTATCAGACTGCCACTAGTGTTTGTGTATGTGTGTGTGTGGTTATTTGCCACCGGTTTTAAATAACTAGCTGTAACATTTCAACTCAGTTGTTGTGTTCGATCTGTGTGAATTGTGGTGAAGATCCATCATGTCTGTGAGCCACTCTGAAGTGAATAACCATCATGGCAACGAGAACGTGCCTTTGTTGGAGGTTGGAACCAACGGCAGCATCAGCAAACCCCCCATAGCAACGATTGAAACCTTGGAAGACGACGACGATAGAGAAACAGTGACCAAACCCTATCCAGGTGTTGACGATGGCTTCTTCAATCCCAATTCCAACCACCCGGACATTGAACCCAACATACCGGTGTTATCAAATCGGGCCGGAGAAGCAGATGAAAGCGATGGCAAATCAGTTGGTGTGGGCACTGGTACCGTAGTACCCATCCACCCCGACACCCGACATCACTTCCCCTATGCTCCGGGCTACGGACCGGACTTTGAAGGTACCTTCACCGATTTGGAATCCATTCCTGACGTCAACGTGTACCAACACAAGAAGACGCTGGCTCAGGGGATGATGGATCTGGCCCTGTTTTCGGCGAACGCCAACCAGTTGAGATATGTCCTGGAAACTTACAACAGGCATCCTTATTATTATCCCAGTGTCATCTTAATAACCATCAGCTTATTGTTACAGGTAATAAACTATGCAAATATTAGCATACTTTTTTGTTAACGTTCAACCGGTTTTCCATAACTGGGTGCTAAAAAACTGACTAACAGTACAACTTTTTAATTATTTACTTATAAATGTTAACTCTACATACTAATTTTTTGGTTTTCTTTCTTATTATTCAGTTACAACCAGAAACACATACAAAATCAAAAAGTTTTGAAGGAAGTTGTCTCATTTTAACTTAATTATAGGAGTAGGAAAACATCTTGATTATCTCATCATTTACCACTGATTGATTCATAATGAGCAACACCATAACATTTAATTTTTACAAGTTTATAATTGGTTACTGTTCAAGTTGATCTATGTAAACAAATCAAAACCTAATCAACAGTCCTAGAAAATCTATGAAATCTATGAAAGTTTTATCTATTTACTGTGAAGCAAAGCTTCGAAGGGACACAAAACTTCCACCATTTCTAATTAAATTAGTTAGTTTATTTTTCACAATGTTGTTTACTGTTCAAACTTAACGAGGAATGTGTTCTAGTGAACAGATAGAAGGCTCATTTAAATAAATTTGTATTTATGTATTTGCATTGGCATAGATCCATCATGACTCACACGCATATTTATATGCTCTACTGTGTGGTAAACAGCATAAAAATTGTAATTTTTAACGTTGCTTTTGTGTGTGAGATCCCCTTAATAAAAACAAGTCAAACGTAGCGATTAATTATTATTTTCCTTTGTTCTAGGTTGCCGTTGGGATAGGTTTAATATGGAATGCCACGTACAACGTTAAAGATAAAAAAGAGATTTGTATAGCGAATAAAATCAACAACTTTACCATAATTGGAATTTTCCTGGTAACTGTAGTGAATGTATTTATATCTGCGTTTGGCGTTGCGGATCCAGTGGTGCAGTTACAGACTTAAAATGTGCTTTAAATGTGTTTGACTTATTAATTAAGGATGGTTAATTAGTATTGTTTGAGGTCTAGCTTTAGGAAGAACTGATTTTGTAATATTTTGTTATTATTCTGTTAGACAGAATATGTATTTGTGATCTCGATTTTGTACATTACATAAATTATATTTATATAAACTTAATAATTTTTAATTATTATCTCCCTAACATTACTTCTAAATATATTTATTTATTAATGAATAATATATCATATAAATTTATGTAATCAGACTAAAACTAATATTTATATAAACCATAAATAACTTTCTGCTACTTAAGTAGCGTTCTTTGAAATGGCACATTTTAAAATTGGAATTTTCAATTCTCTTTTATGAAATGATTGATGAAGTTAAACGAAATCTGAACCAGAAGTTGATGTGACGAAAATATTAAAATAAGGGAATACATTCTCAATCTCCTATATAATATACTTCATATTGATTTTCAGTCTGCATATTTATGATTTCATTTGGGAAATCATTTTCGTCAGGTGATGATATAATATATGAATGTATATGCAGTTCATATTGGTTTTAAATCAAAGTGATGTATAGAGTTTGTGAATAGTTGAAAAGTTCATTATTTTAAGCTATATGTAGAGTAAATTAAATTAAAATAACAAATTTCATAAATATTTATGGAGCTAATATACTTTTTTAATGTCAGATACCAGAAACTAACAAATAATTGTCATAACAATCAGAAAAATTAAATCACATGAAGAAGAAATATTATATATGGATATATGATGGATGAGGTGGGACTTCCCTTATAATTTTTGTCTTCTCTGTTATGAATAATCGTCTATTAGTAAGTTTTAGAAAACCTTGAACTGAGCCTTGAAACTGAAGAAATGATGTATCTCATTTTGACAGTAGTTTCTTTTAAATTAAACGGTTTAATATGTAAATTAATAGACTTAATAATAAATAAATAATGAAGAAATACATCTGGATATATGATGAATGAGGTAAAATTATCCATTAGGATCTTCTTCTGTTGACCTAAGAAGCCCCTCTTTGAGTAAGTTTTAGGTAACCTTGACAAATAAGTAATAATAATATTTTAATTAAGTCATCATAAAATTTCAATGTTACTTTATCAAAATTTGCGGTTTAGTATTCCGATAAATAATAGTTGACACATATATGTTTCATGTTTTGTTATATATATTGGAGTTCCTAAAATAAAGAAGAAATTGATATACACCTGAGAAACCAGAAACAACACGAACTATGGAAGAAACTAAGGTATTTAGTTCTTAGAAGTAAAGAAAGGATCTACCTCAATTTTGATGTTCTATTTTGAATTAAACTCTTTAATACCTAAATTAATGGACAATAGAAAAAATAAATAATAGACACATGAAGAATTATTATAGATATATGATGAATGGGGTAGAACTACCCTTAACATTTTGGTCTTGTCTTATTATGAATAAGCATGACGTTTCTTGTATTGAGCAAGGAAGCTTGGAAGTTTTTGAGTAAGATTTAGGTAACCTTGGTAAATATATAAAACTAAATCATCAAACTTCAATTAGTTTATCAAATTTTGCGGTCTAACATTCCAGCAAACATTAGTTGGCACATACTGCTTCATGTTTGAATGTATATATACATTGGAATTACCAAAAGAAAGATATTGATATACGACTGAAATCTGAAACCAGAAAGTAAATCAACTACTAGAAAAATGGAAGAATCTGGAATATTTACTAAACAAATAGCAAAATATCTTTTAGGGGTGGGGATGTTCCTTTATTCAAAGACTATATACACTTATTCAGAAGCTCATCATCATGAAATGAATTGTGTACAGAAAAATCTGTGATTTAACTTAATTTTTTGTCAAATTGAATATTTAAGTATATTGTCAATTTGTTAAATCTAATTGGATTTAAATTAAGTGAAATGATTGTTAAGTGAAGATTCATATTTTAATTTTTGAATTTGTAATACGTATTACTAATTAAATTAATAATGGTTTAGGTTTTGGGTATATTTAAAAAATAAAACAACAGTGTTAAAAAATTAACAATATTTTATTAACAACGTACATCGACATTTTAGAACAAAAATCTAAATAAATGCACTGACATTGATCAGATCATTGACAAAGTTGATTTACAAATGATAATGAATGACAATGCCTATGAACAGTCTCAACTTTGTGATTCGCTTTGTATAAAAATCCACGTTATATATTCACACCATTCGCGTTAAAAAAATAACAACACTTAACACGAACATTATCACTCATACGAAATTGCCAAAAATTAATAATGGAAGCTTTTGGCAATTGTAGTCTTTCCCTTCCAGACACTGCACTAGATTTTGAACATTGACGGGGTGTGTTTTTTTTTTAATTAATTTACATCATGCCGCCCATGCCGCCCATTCCACCCATACCGCCCATGCCGCCACCGGGCACGGCTGGTTCTTCCTTTGGAATGTCTGTGATCACGGCTTCGGCGGTGGTCAACAAAGAGGCTACTCCTGACGCGTCCACTATCGCAGTTCTCACAACCTGAAATTGTCAATTAATAAATCTCTAATAAGAAAAGTGTGTGAAAGTCAATTTACCTTAGTGGGGTCAATGATACCGCGTTCGTACATGTTGACGAATTCGTTGTTGAGGGCGTCATAACCGAAGTCTCCGGAGTTCTGTTCCACCTTGGCAACGACGGTGGCGCCGTCCACGCCGGCGTTTTTGGCGATCGTCATGCATGGTACCTTCAGCGCCCTCTTCACGATCTCAATACCGATGGACTGGTCGTTGTTGGCGGGCTTGATGGAGTCCAAGCTGGAGGCGCATCTGAGCAAGGCGGTACCACCACCGGGCACGATACCTTCCTCGACGGCGGCACGGGTGGCGTTCAAGGCGTCGGTCACTCTGTCCTTCTTCTCGTTAACCTCGACTTCGCTGCTGCCGCCGACCTTCAAGACAGCGACGCCGGAAGCCAGGCGGGCCAAACGTTCCTGGAGCTTCTCCTTTTCGTATTCCGAGGTGGTGTTCTCGATTTGGTCCCTGATTTGTTCCGCACGTCTGTCGATGTCTTCCTTTTTGCCCTTGCCTTTAAGCATCAAGGTGTCGTCCTTGGTGATGACGATTTCGCCGATTTGTCCCAGGTCGGACTGTTTCACGTCCTCGAGCTTGACAATGTTGGCGTCGTCTCCGAAGACGATGCCGCCGGTGGCGATGGCCATGTCTTGGAGGGTGGACTTGCGGTTGTCTCCGAAGCCTGGGGCCTTTACGGCGGCGACTTGGAGGCCGATTCTCAGCCTGTTGACGACCAAGGTGGTCAAGGCTTCGCCGTCGACGTCCTCAGCGACGATGATCAGTGGCTTTCTTTGGGCGTTGGCGATTTCTAAGGCGGGGACGATGCTCTGCACCGAGGAGATCTTCTTTTCGCTCAGCAACACGAGGGCGTCCTGGTATTCAACCTTGGCACCCTTGGCGGTGTTCACGAAGTACGGGGAGATGTACCCGCGGTCAAACTTCATGCCTTCAATGATCTCCAGCTCGTCGTTAAGGGTTTTGCCGTCCTTAACGGTGATGACGCCTTCCTTGCCAACGCGTTTCATGGCGTCGGCGATCAAGTTACCGATGGACTTGTCTCCGTTGGCGGAGATGGTGGCCACTTGGCAGATTTCTTCAGGAGTGGTCACGGGTTTGGACAAAGCCTTGAGGCTTTCGGTGATCTTTTCTACGGCGATCATGATGCCTTTTCTGATTTCGACAGGGTTGGCGCCTTTTCCAAGGTTCTCGAAACCTTCTTTGGCGATGGAACGGGCCAGCACGGTGGCGGTGGTGGTTCCGTCACCGGCTTCCTCGTTCGTGTTGTTGGCCACATCCTGCACCAGTTTGGCGCCGATGTTTTGGAACTTGTCTTTCAGCTCGACGCCTTTGGCGACGGTCACGCCGTCTTTGGTGATTTTCGGGGAACCCCACGACTGTTCAATGATCACATTACGGCCCTGAAAAAACAGGTTGAAGGTTAAACACACAATGAAAAGTATAATTTTATACTTTTATGTATTATATAACAAAAAATAGGATTCAGAATTAAATAATACTAAACAAAACCTCTGTAATGATGTACTTAAAATGAATAATTAATTATATAAGTTCATTAAAAATATAAAAAGGCTCGTTGATATTCCCTATTTACCAGAACTATTTTTAGATAATCCTTGAACTTATTATTGCGCAATGTAAAACATATGGATGATTAAAAATAACGACAAATTATATTTTAAAATTAGGATTAATGAATAAGGAAAGAAAACACATTTTACCTAAATTCTTTATTCAAATTTGATCAAGTTACGTCAACACCTCCCAGATTATTTTCAGTTTAGTCTGTAGTTAACTGTTTGTAGATTAATTAGGAAGTTAAATTTAAACAAATAGGTCCTCATACTAACCAATGTCAATCGTTGTCGTGTCATTTTGTGAGAGGCAACGCATGAATTGATTAATAAACTTAATTTGAATAATATAAAAAATTACGTATATTTACTTCTATGAATAGCTACAAAAAAGGTGAATTTATATCTTTTCTATTTCTTTCTATAAATAACTATAAAAAAGATAAATAAATGCATGTTAAAAAAACCTTTACAAATATTTATTAAATGTGATATTTATTTTGCAATGATTTTTGATAAAATGTTTATCAAGTATTAACAGTAAATAAGACATTTTACATGCATGATTTGATACCAACAGGTTCACCCTAAATTTAATTGTTTAACAAATTTTAAATTATAACATAAAAGTTAATTTTCTCAAATTTTGTTAAAATCTAATACAAAAGATGACTCAGAAGGTTTCAAGAAAAAAGTAAACTTTGTCACTCTTTTATATTTTTTTAGGTTTCACTTTGTGAAAATTCATTTTTTCCATGTTTATTTATATTCTTCTGTATTAAAACTAGAGATAATTCCAGAGACACCCAATGGGAAAGTAATTTTCATTTTTAAATCAAAAAAACTAATTCTTACACATATAAAATCATTAATCGACCATTTGCCCAGAGCAACACACCTTCTGAGCCCATCAAAAAGCCGACTCAGACTTTGACAAATTCAAAAACGATTGTCAGAACCTCAAAATCATCTCCTGGACTTACCTTTGGACCCATGGTGACGGCGACGGCGTCGGCCAAGACGTCCACCCCCTGGAGCATGAGAGCCCGGACCTCCGGCCCGAACCTGACATCTTTCGCGTACCATCTCTGCACCTGTTGTGCCTGTGCGGCCTTGCGGAGCGCCACCGAACGCACTGCTACTGGCAATCGATACATCTAGAACGAAGAGGTTATGTAACTGGAGTAAATCGAATTTTTCGTCGGGCGTGCGAATAAATGCTAACGTGTCGCACCGAAATTTGATCGACTGGGTTGTCAGAATTGCACGGCACACTTGATGAGTCGTTAAAATGGCCAGATTGGCGAATAAACAGACATAACCCGGACGTGCGACACGTGCGGCTAAAAGGCGAAAGCCATTTAAGCAAAGCACGGTTGTATGTATAATTAATTGGGTGCGATGAATGAACGTGAGTCGGTTAATGTTTTCGCTTACCTTTTTTTCGTTTCTGGTACTGTTCTAATTGGAATCGAGTGAAAAAATGCCGGCTCCGTCGGTTCTGTCGCCCTGCTCGAGATGTTCGAGAATTTTCACCACACTGGCGATAAAGCCGGACGGGATAATTGGCGCTTGAGACGAATCGCGCTAGATGGCGACACGGTTTTACTGTAAAATGTCGAAGAAAATAAATTTTTGTTGGGTCAAATTTAGGTGTTTCCACTCGTTTCTGGTAGAAAATGCACGTGAAATATGTACGGCAGTAATTATCCTTAAGAAAATTTATTTTTTTTTAGCCTCGGAATGTTCCAGAACAGGGAAGGGTTCAAAGGTCAATAGAGATGTATTATCATATAGATAAATACTATTTTTCAGACAAAAGTCTATTGTGAAATTATTATTCTAATTATAGAGCTACTACACTTACCGAAAAATGTTCAAATTACGATAAAGACTTAAATTTCAGTAAGAATCGATTCACGTCAATCTGATTCATTTGACAAATATCAACAAAATGACAAATTTAATATACTAAATTAACAAATGAATAAACAAGGAACTGGAATAACAAATTTTACTTTTCTTTACGCTTTTACAAGTGAATTTTCAGGTTTTTAAAAGTGTATCTTTATTTCATGTACAGTTGTGGCCAGGGAGGTAGTACAAATTTAAAATCAAATATTTTATAAGCTATTTAATAAAATATTAAGGTCTAAATATTGCTGATAGTATAAGTTCAGATCATTCAGCGTTTTTTTAATAAATATTTGGAGCACATACATTAGAAAAATTTTTAAAAACGGTGGAGGAAATGTTTTGGATTGGGTTCCTTCTTTGGCATGGTAAAGAACCATTATTACAAGAAATTATTAATAAAATGAACCATTTTGTATGTAGACATCCTGAGAGATGTAATGGAACCATTTAATAATTTATCAGTTATATGGATTTTTATACATGATACAAAACACAAGTGGTTCAGACTTTGGTAAAAGATAAAAATATTGAGATGTTCCATTGGCCAACGTAATGTCCGGATATAAAGCCAATTGAAAGCTTATGAAACAACAAGAAACACAGTTTCCTATGTCACATGGATTATTTCTTAGTTTTAGTATGTTAATAAAGAGGATTACAAATAAATAAAACATACAAAACCACACACAATTTAATTTATTTTTCCGAGCTCCATCTTCCCCTGTATCATTTTATACGTGTGATACAAGAACGTGTCTAGAAGTCCAGCAACAGTATAAACCCCACCAATAATAGCGCAAACGTTGGTGGCAAAATGGCCAAAAGACCTCTCCTTTTCAGTGTATTTAACCATGAGCGGTGACAATTCGTATTGGAAGAATATCCCTGGCATCCCCGACTCTCCGCTCAGCAGAGAAATGACTTTTTGATGCTTGGTGACTGAGAACTGATACGAATTTATTATTGAACGGTCCTTTTTTACGTAAGATGTGGGCACTATTTTTATGTGGTATTGGAACATTGTAGCACCTGAAACAAGCATGTAATCCTGTTTTACAAAATATACCTACAAAGGAAATTATACAAATAGGTGTTAAGCATTCTTACTCGGGGGCGACAAAATTCAAATCTACCATTTACTTTATCTATGGTCGTGATCTGTCAACGGAAACTGCCATACCGACTACAATTTCAACCATCAAAATACAGCAACTGCATATCTGTGATAAAACTTTACTCTCGGCAGACTCTGTCAAATTAACATTAATTCGAAAATTAGTAACAACAAATTAACAGTTAATTACAATTAAGGTGAGTTACGACAGACCCCACGTGCAGGTTATGTTATTTAACACATCTATTTGCGCAGACAAGATGCCTGTACCCGGTGGAGTTTACCAGCAACAAGGCCCCTCCTGCTTGGACAAAATGAAAATGGGCTTCTTCCTAGGCTTCTGCGTGGGCATGGCCAGCGGTGCCCTGTTTGGAGGCTTCTCAGCGCTCAGGCATGTATTGATAACCTATTCCCGAGGCTCACTCACTTATTCTTTTGTTTTTAGGGGTGGAATGAGAGGGAAGGAACTTGTAAATACCGTCGGGAAAGTGATGCTTCAAGGTGGAGGATCTTTCGGAACATTTTTGGCAATAGGATCTGGTCTCAGGTGTTGATTATTTTGTAGATCTACATAGATGCATCATCTATCTTAAATCTAGTTGTTATTATGACTGTAACCATTTTACAAATTATATAAGCTGTTTTTATTATTATTAAATAAATTTGTAATGTTGATAAGCATATTTTTATTATAAAAATTTAGGCTGTATTCAAAATGGTTTATGTAAGACATTCCAAGTAGTTAAAAAATATTAACTAGCATAATTTTACGTTAAAATTTACATCAACTTTAAACCAACTATTAATTTTTTCATTATCAGAAGTATTCACAGTATTAGAAAACCCCTTGTTAGCTGGTTGAAACACTATATTAGTTTTTAATAAAGTAAATCTTGGTTTATTTAATATTTGTAAATGAATTCTTGATCTTAGCCACCTAATAAAGTATTTTAAAATTAAAATTTTTCATTACATTTGTTAATTTACTAAATTAACACATTTTTAATAATAAATCTATCTACAGATCAAATTATCTATGAGAAATAAATTATTTAATGACAATTAGGAATACTGTAAAAAATAATCAGTAAATGTCAGTAAAAAGTCATGCAAATTTCAAGCAGAAACTCTTCATATATACTCATAATAAATGCCTAGAGCTAGGAGACCCAACCGAAATCCAAACAATGGCAAGACAACATCAGGTAGATTAATAACACTTTTCATAATGGGTTTCGTGGTTGGTTTCATCAGAGAGACTTTATTGGATGAACTAAATCTTAGTGTAAGTGTCAAGTTTAACAAAAAAGTACTGTAGTTTAATTAAATATAATTTTAGGATTTCAAATTAACAACTGAAACTTAAATTCGTCTCTTAGTTTGTAATATGCTTTTAATACAATAAAATAATCATAACATTTAAAGTATTTTAATTAATTCTTACCTTCAGTAGCATGTCCATAGGTGTCCTTCAAAGGATTGTGAGTTAAACTGTCTATACTAGTGCCAAAGGACAAATGTCTTATGGTATGTGAAGTATTAAAAGAACTAGAAGAGAATGGTTGTACATCATGTATGTGCACATGATTTACACTAAAACTTTTGCCAGGGGCTATGTGAAAACTGCCACTGACTCTATTAACTATAAGATTCCCATAGATTTGACAGCCTTGTTGAAATGCAGTTTTTAATCTCTCACTGAATTTTTCATTTTTACACTGTGTAATATTTTCTAAGTTATCTAAAGCCCATCTCCGCTCTCTGTAGGCCTCCCTGACTTCCTCACAGGTGTTACAACACTTTTTTGGATCTAATGCCGCACCATAACAGCTTCCACACTCAGTCTGGTTTACTGCAGCCTACAAAACACTTTTTAGTTTATTGTGGTTCAACATTAATAATACAACATACCTCTGTAACATTTTTACTCTTAATTGTTATATCCTCTTTTTGTGGTTCTTCAATAGGGTTTCCATTTAAATCTAATCTTCTTTTATAAATACTGTGATCGATTTCTAAATGTTCTTCACCTGAAGAGTCCATTGCATCAAGGGCTAAAACTAAAGTAATTTGCTTTAAAATAAATTACGTTTATTAATAAAATAAATACTTACAGTCACAAGATACAGTTGGTATAACAAAATCTAAATTAATTTGTATATTTGGACTTCTTGAAGTATCTACAAACAATTCCTCTGATATATTTGATGATAAATAATCATTAAATTCCGACCAAAATAACAAACTCATAATTATCACACTGATGATTGTAACTGAAACAGGAGAATTAATTAATTAATGATATTTTACACAGTATTTTGATGTACTTATGGCTCCCCCGTAGGTTTTAATTCGCACATCTTCCAGAGTTTTTGGATATGCATCAAAACGCTTCAATTTTTCGAAAAAATCTATCATATCTTTGGTTAATTATAAATATTTCAAAAATTATATACGTCTACAAACATAAAATTTTTAGGTTAGAATCGTATATAAACCCACAACCATAGACATACAGTTATAGATTGAAAAGATATATCCATCAAGAAAAAATAAATAGATAGATTTATTATTGCAAAATACTTTTTATCACAATTTTTTTTAAATATAATAGTTATACGCATTTAATTATATTTTAATTTAAGAAATTCATAAAAAATGAAAAAAACTCGTCTCTAATCATAGGGATGATCAACATTTTTTAATATCATCTTAACTATTTTATTTCTATTATATTAATATTATAGGAATATTTGTTGTTATATCGATTTAAATATATCATTTAAATTAATGTTAAATCTGAAGATAATTTATAAATTAATAAGATATGTTTAAAGACAACTAATATCTTTAACAAGTATATATTTGACACATGAAGGTATTTATTTCACGTACATGTCAATTTTGTTTTTAAGAGCATTATTCATTATTGGCATTTTCAATGTGACATCTTCCATTAATCTTCGGCAATTACCATCGTCATGTTGTTCCAAAATTTTCTGTGCGTGCTTAAACAAATCATCAAATGTTCTAACATCGTCCGTACAGCTACAAGTCAACCAGTAACAAAATCCTATCAACTGCACAACTTATCAGAGGGACCAAAAACTTCAGTCACAGTAACATCTGAGGAAGCTCTTAAATACTACAAAGAAATGGTTGAGATCAGACATATGGAACAATCATGCGCCAATCTGTACACTCAGAAAGCAATTCGTGGATTTTGCCATTTATACATCGGTAAGTGACGCAAAATTAACTTTTTCTTTTTATAATGAACTTGTTTTGCAGGTCAGGAAGCTACATGTATTGGTATATTCAATTCCATGAAACCAGATGACACGTTAATCACGTCTTATCGTTGCCATCCCTACTGTTATCTAATGGGGGCCAGCATGTTATCAGTGGTCAGTGAACTGACTGGAAGAAAGAGTGGAAATGCCCAAGGTAGGAACGAATTAGTAACACCTTGTTTATTTCAATTAAATATGGAATTTGTTGTTAGGAAAAGGAGGATCTATGCACATGTACGCAAAAAACTTCTATGGAGGTAATGGAATAGTGGGTGCTCAAGTACCTCTAGGAACTGGAATAGCGTTCCGTCACAAATACTTAAACAAACCCAACGTGAGTTATACATTGTATGGTGACGGTGCCGCCAATCAAGGGCAAGTTTTCGAGGCGTTCAACATTGCGAAACTATTCAACTTACCTGTGTTCTACATCTGCGAGAACAACGTTTATGCTTTGGGCACGAAGGATGATAGACATGCAGCCAACACTAAGTTCTACACCAGATGCGAGTACATTCCTGGAGTTCAAGTCGATGGCATGGACATATTGGCCGTGGTTGAAGCTGCCAAATTTTGCAGAGAGTACATTGCAAGTGGCAAAGGGCCGATTATAATGGAATCCAAATGTTATCGGTATCTAGGACATTCCATGTCTGATCCCGGTATAGCTTATAGAACTAGAGAGGAAGTCGCAGAAATGAGGAAGGCCAGAGACCCCATTAACAACTTCAAAAAGTTCATATTGGAAGAAAAATTGGTACCAGAAGAAGAATTAGCCAAAATTGATCAGATGGGAAAAGACATACAAGGCAAATTGGAAAAAGAAGCGTTGGCCGAAGCACCTCCACCTATGTCCGACTTATCTTTGGATGTTATTGCAACTTGTGACGGATGTATTTGCAGAAATGTTTCATACTTTAAACCGTTAAAACATGGTTTATCACGAAAACCTCTAAATTTACAATAGTGCCTTCCTTCTCCAGTAACTTACCTCATCCTCTCCAGTAATAGTTTAGAAATAATAAATTTAGAAATAATTGCCAATATTTGTTTCCATATTACATGAAACTTTCAATATTGATAATTTCCAAAAGCAACAAATTGTTTTGTGTAGCACCAATCGAGTCGTTTTGATATCTGCTAACATCCCCCTTTATCCAATTATACAAAGACACATTGGGAAAGATAAAAATTTGTTTTGAAACATAAAAAAAAACAAATTTTATTAATTATAGTGTGTTATTCGCAAACAATTTGTGCTTAATTTACAAAAGTAATGATTTATTTGGTGTCTAGGTGTTAAAGCGAACAAATGAGTTAGATACAAAGTGAGTTTTATTGTAAAAGACTCACAAGTGTTATTATACGTTTACACTATATACATTAAGATTCGAAAAAATACATGTCGTATGATATGAATATATTAAATAATATCAAACAAATCATAAATGATTAAATTAAAACAATAAGTAACAATACTTTTTAATAGGTCATAGTATATCAGTTTCATAGACCTTTGAACTTTTTAAACTATTACATTCATTTTCATTGGGGTTGGAGTTTTGAGGAGTTGGATTATTGGTATTTGATTGATTGTTCAAGGTAGAGGGCGTGCTAGTTGTGGTTTTGGGAAGATTGGTCAACGATCCTGTAATGAGCGACGTGGACATTTGCAGACCCATCTTCTGCAGCAAATTCGATTCGCTGCCGGTCTTCTTCAGCAGTTGGTCCGGTGCCGGTGGTACAAACGCCAACGTGTTATTGCCTCTTTGGAGCTGCTGCAACCTCGCGTACTGTTCCTGCAAAGCCTTTTGCTTCTTAAGCAGTTCTTGGTGCCGTTGCTCCAGTTCTTCAGTGCGGTTTTTTTTGGAGCCGTCTTGGGAGTTGATGCTTTCGCAACTACTGCTTGTGCTTACTGATGCGAGTTGATCCAAGTCGGTTTGGGCAGCCTGTAGGTTGGAACCGATGTTCCTGGGTAAAGTCTGAGACTTGTCCTTGTCTTTTTCCTTCTTCTGCTTCGCGGCCAGATTCCTCCTGAGGGTGTGCAAGCCGAGGTTCTGCGTTGCTTGCTCGAACTGAGACTGGGGCTTCTCGGGAATGGTTTGCACGTTGTTCTGGTTGATCGGAGCCCTCGGTGGTAAAACTGGAGACGTCGGAGAAGCCAAGGGTGACTTAGAACTGGTCCGTGGTGGAGGAGGGGGCGGCACTCGTTTGCCCAAAGTGCTGATCGGCTGTGAATCCCCGCTCCCACTGCTCACTGTCCGCTCCGGCAAAGGGGGCTTCCCCAACTTACTTTTATCCCTCATCATGGGCTGAATTGGGGGGCTGTTGTCGGTGTCCGAGCCGCTGGGGTACGAGTGCAGACGTCTCAGACTTCCCGTCGACGTGCTGACCGTCAGGTTTTGCTGACTGGTCGGCTGGTGTTGCGGCGGATGCGGCAATAACGATACAGAATCGATTGAGCCGCTGCGACCGATCTCTGACATGTGCGGGGGATGTGCACTTTTGCCGGGTGGCGGCGGTTTCGCGAACGTTTGCAATTCGTCTAGCAGAGCGTCGAGTGCGTTCTCCGGACGTTGTTGGGAATTGTCGCCGCCGATGCCGCAATCAGGGCCTCCCCCGACAGTTGACGGTCCCACGGAGCAGTTGCCACCCCCGCCGCCGCTGGCACACTGAAATCAAAATTGATCGATAATAGGATTTTATTGGGGTGGAACGTCTTTGGTTACCCACTGCTCTATAGTCTAACAAACAAGACCATCGATTAACAATCATTAGCCTTTATTACACCTTTTTCGGTTGCAGGATTGGAATTAGTAGAAAATAGTCCTTTGACTTGTAAATTTTTTCAAGAATCCATCATTAAAAATTAAGCTAGTTTTTAGTAAATTAAGTAAGAGGAACACAACAAAAATCTCAAAAGAGTGTTAGAGGAAAATAATTTAAATAAAAACCTACATTTTTAAAATTAACTGAGGAGTTTTATTATTTATATTACTATTTAACAAGCAGATGATGACACCCACGTCCATTTTCTGCCTTTTGCAGCTATTATCTCTCAGAATTAAGCCAAAAATAAAAAAAGGTTATGGAGGTGGTTCCATCTTAAATGGGGCACATTTTATTCCTTATTTTGATGTAAAAATTTGTAGATTGTGTGTTAATTTTTTATGTAATAAGTACTTGATTTTGATGATAATTTTATGTACATATATAGTATCAGCTGGTGTCACTATTATGTAATATTTTATTGAGCAAAACTTTTCACCAAATTTTTATTTCTATATCTATATTTCAAAGTGGCTCAAGTTTTTTACCTCACAATAGATATTTAAAAAATAAAGTTGCTTCTTAAGAAATATTTAATAAATTTGTACAAGTTTTCTTTTTTTAGTAATAAATAATTCAGTGGTTACAATATCAAACACTTTAATTGTTTGACCATGAATATGCAGTGATCTGTTACATTAAATTACACATATGAGCCAAGTGAAAGTTTCCATATAAACATAAAAAATGTTGGTTGAATTGAAATTGCACTGAACATAAATTTTAATTATGGATTCTTCATAGATACAAATTATCTGTGACATTCCCTTCAGCTAACTAACATGTTAAAACTATACATTATGCCACTGATTCTAAACGATTCTTTCACTTTAATACTTAAATAGATCCAGTAGCATCTGTTCTATGTGTGTTGAATGAATTAAAATCCAAACAAAACATATGCTCTATGCTATATACAACGCGGAACGGTTGTACTCTACAAAATAGCTGAAAAGAAATGTAGTAAACAAGCAATTTAGTTCGTGATTAAGATTTATTCCATATATCGAGTAGTGACAAATGCAAGTAACGTACAAAGGTAATTAGTGGTAGCTAAATTACACGGACTCGTATATCGTTGTAATTTATGCGTATTCCGCCAACAACACAAGAATGTGTCAATTCAATTTTGAAATATATTTAAAACATGCAAAACATTCGAACACTGGAAGAAAGATTTAAAAACTGTGGTTCGATTGATGTGATTAAGCCGCATGTCGGAACCATTTATTAAGTACAGAAGGATCACTTTATTCACACACAGTAGTGTCAGAATTGAAATCATCGTAAGCCACATTAATTGTATATACATCATTTCTATAAGTAATTCTGGTGCAAGCAAGAAGGGGCAGGGGGATGTTACGGTATAAACATAAAAGTGCTTAAGTGCAAGAGAAAGATAAGAATAAAACCGAATCAGGCCATCATTAAGACATTATTAATACATACAAATCAATATATAAAATGCAAGCAGTATTAAAAATAAAGCATTACTCGTGAGAAGTTATAGCTTCCTTGAAGTTAGAGCTCCATTTCCAGTCGTACTATGTAAAAGACAAGAAATTGAATTACTAATTTATTCCGTTTGATTAATATTATTAAGTTAAACACATAAACATCGAAACAATAACATAAAATTACACTAATTAATACTTTCAACTTAGCACTTGGTACTTGGACTTTCGAAAGGACTTTTGTACCTTTGTAACGTCGAGATGATATGCGAGATTAAAGCCAATTCACCGCTGCATCGTAACGGACTCACACAGTATCGCCAATTAACTCACCTAAGCTCTCCCTAAACCTCACACTAAAAAATTTTCTGGTCCGCACGAATTTACTGCGTTGTTGTGTTTTTGGGTTTGTGACCCCTCAACAAAAATATTTCCAATACCAAAACCCAATATCCACTTCAATAAGTCAATAAGTGGAGTTTTGCTCAGGAAAAACTTTTGTTGAAAAGCAATTTCGATTTAATCCCGTCACGACTTGCATTTGCACTCTTTCAGTTTTCTTTCAGTTTGGAGTCTAACTTTTTGCTTTTTTTTTTTTGGGGGGGTAATTTATTGTGAATGTTCCTGGCACGGTTTTTTTATTACTTCCAAGGGACTGGAGTTAAGCGTAACTATGTAGCAGCAATCCAAACCATGCTCTGCGTTTGGAAGAAGTAATAAAAATTACGAAATCATTCGAACCTGGATATATTGCCTTGGCATCACTGCTAAGTTAAAAATATTTGTCCAAAACATCGAGAACATCCATTAAGAAACATCTATTAGTTTTATTCGTCATTTTCGTACTATTTACAGTCAGATGACTCCATATGTTGTGTTTTTATTATTATTTTAGTGTGGAAATTTTGATTGCCTGTATAAGTTGTGTCAGGGGGTGGTTTACTTGAGTTTTCACTACATCTATCTACATACATGTGTACTAAAGTGATAAGCTTGGGTGTGTACGTTATTTGGAGGGTTGTTGTGCAACACAGTACACGGGATTTCAATATAAATTTACATGTTTTAACATGAAGAATGCTGAAGTATAATATAAAGTCCACAAATGTCATAACTTACCAATTCGACAACTAGATATATTAATTAAATTTAATTAACGGTTTATTATGTGGCACTTCCTGTGGAACTAAAGCAAAGCAACACATTTTTGGATACAAAGGATTAAACAACCAATTGTAATACTCTACTCTAAAATTTACTTCAAATTACCAATTTTAACAAATGACATAAAACCATCTTTATTTTATGTCGTTTGTTGTGTATAATTTAATAAAAACACAAATATTTGTTACGAGTCACTTAACTACACATGCAGTACTGCCTGTTCTAACAAAATTTTGAATTGTGCCCTTGAATCGACGTAATTTCTTACTGTACTGTAATAATAATTTCCAAAAACGTGTTTCAAGAGACATCTTTAAGTTACTAAAGCACTAAAGCTAGCTCTAATGTTTATTTGTTACAAACATCTTTTTCACTTTTATCTATACTGTTTGGTGATCAACGTGCAAATTTTGTTGATTATTCACAACCATACTACCAAAATACCAAACAGTATAACTAAAATTGCATTTTTAAACTTACCTATTTCCATAAATTGTTCCTTTCGACATACGTTTAAAAAAGAAATCTTGTCTTATTTTCAGGATTGGTTTAGATAGTATCCAACATGATGAATGCCATGGAAATGACCATGATGATAATGGAATAATTAAAGAATATATTGATTAATGGTCCACTGGTCCACATAAAAAAACCAATCCAGATGTAAAGACATTTTTGAAATTATGGAAATATAGGTAAATTTTCTCGTACAATATATAAAAAATTGCTTGCTCAGATTTGAGTTTCTCCCTCATATCTGGACACACATTTTCTGATCAAAATCAGAGTCGTAGACTATTCATTATCCACAAAATTATTAAAAGGCAATTCATATGTTACACACAAATCAATACATTGATTTAATTATTGATTAAATGACAGTTACATGCGTTGGATCGAGGGGACAAATAAATGAGAGCACATCAACATCAAACATACCTTGCTTTGGGTGGATGACGTAGGTGTGATGGGGGTGTCTGGGGGAATTGGTGAAATCGGATCTTCGTTCGACGAATTGGGACACGGTAATCGTTGTTCTTGCACGCTCGCCAACCTACAACAAACAATTTATTGACCTTAATTAAACAGTTGTTGAATTTGGTTGTACCTTTTTAAGGTGACCAAAGTCCCGGTTAGCTTCTTGCATCGCCTTAAGGCGCTTTCCAGTCGTTCCGGCTCCTCTTTCAGGAACTTCTCCTCCCTCATGACTTTCTCCATTTCCGTATTTAGGAACGACTTCATCCCTTCTTGCAGTCGGGGGAACCTATTTAGGAATAGAAACTGAGAAATTAAATCTTGAGGAATGGGTGCAGTGTTACCTTAGTTTGAGGTCCGCCACAGTTTTTGAGCTTTTACTTAAGATTAACGCCATGTTTTCCACGTCCGACATGTTCACCCTGGTCTTCCTGTTGATGACGTTACTCCTCAACTCCTCAACCGTCGTCTCTAGGTCACCTAAGTCGTTTTCCAACTTCAACATCTCCTGCTTGTACAAGTCTTCGTCTCTGGTCAGACGTACACGTTCTTGGTCCATACCTGAACACCAAAACTAGTAATCGATAATGAACAGGGAAGGGAATTAGTTACCGGTTTGCCAAATTTGATCCTCCCCGGCAATCAGCATGGCCCTAATGTTGATGAAAGCATCCCTGATAGTCTCCTTGACTGAGTGGGCCTGAGCCTGGGACATCCTGCGTAAATTCTTCACCTCAGCACGTAAGTCCTTCGCCTTCTTCTGCAGACCCCTGAACTGGTTGTACATTTCGGGCGTCAGCAGCAAGTCCCGGTAAATTCGGTTGTCGTATTGGCTGGGCGACATTGCTGACGGTTTTGGCGGAGGCGCCGGTTTCAGTCGGTCCCTCTCTAAATTGTTTATTGGGCACGATTAAGTTTTGGTACGTGGTTATTAAACTATTTATTTATTATGTTTATTTATTGGGGGCCACGTGAAGTCTTAACATCATGCCATTGGTTAATTTAAACTACTGAAACACTAAAATTTAATTAAAAATGTACTTTTAATTAATTTAGTATGTCACATGACATCTGTCAGTGTCTAGGAAATGAAGAAACTATTTAGAAAATTGTATAAACATAATAAATATTCATGGGCTATTACATAGAACATGCGATTTCTTACATTATTTTAAATAATTTATTAAAACCAAGTGAGGTAATAGGAAGCACCATATCACTAACCTTGAGAGGAGGTTCTGGGAAGTGTCGATGATTTGATAGCAGGCTTAGTAGGTTTTGTGTCTGCTGCGAGGCATATATGTATCATATTAGTAACATGCAAATGAATTAAATGACATGTAATTGTAAAAGCACCAAGACTACTCCAGACCAGTAACTCATCACCAAATGATGAAGGTTCATTATATTGGAGAAGTTTAGTTGCCTTTAAAAGACTTAAAAGCATATTTTTGTTGACATAAGGGAAATGTACAAACCTGTATGTTGAGGACTGTGTTGTTTGGGCGAGTTCATGTCTGGAGGCTCATCACTAAATGATACTGATTTTTCAAATGATACCGATTTATCTAAAAATTAAAATTTTGAACACATGATCTGGTTATCGAATTATTGAAAGGCACTAAAGCAATATGTGTTTAGTATTAATATTATTAGTAAATGATAAAAACAACTTACGACAACCACTTTTACCCAATTTAGGCGTTTTATTATCTGTACGTAGATAACTGTCATCAGCTAAAATAAAAAGAACATCGGTTACAACAAACATGCTGTTAAAAACGCTTCAATAAATACCATGCTAAATGTTAGAGAGGCAGAACAGAATTATACATGGTGATGTTTTACATCATGTGCTACATCAATAAACACTTTCAAATTGGCTTTAAATGAGCCCTAAAACTTTATGTTTGACGATGTAGCATCCTGCTGAAACTGTTAAGTATTCGAAAAGTTTTTTGGGTGTAAACTGTTTTAGTTTTTATTTTGAGTCTTGGTGTCAGTCTTCGAGCAACACTCCCATTGTTACCCAACAATAATAACAGGATAGTTGAAGCAAAGTATTGTAATTTATTTGATTTTTTCTTGAGGCAACCTTGAACTGAAATAATCACATTTGCCTCGAGTCAAAAACTGACACATCAGAAGTCTCAACTCCAACCAATTCAAAGTCCATTTTAACAAAGCCAGCAGTCGTAACAACTCCAGGAAACGTCATAATAATACAATAGTTTAATAGAACGTGACGAAATCAACATCCTTACCCGATTTATATCCATCAGACCCATCACGAACGGGAACCTGCAAGTGCGGAGCCGGTTGGGTGAGCGCCTTCTGTACCAATCCGGTCAAATTGGCCAACTGTCTTTCCATGTTTTCCACCCGTAATCTGTTGATTGTAATGTCATGTTTCGCAAGTCTATTGTTTTGTGTCATTTCATACCGAGTCGCGTCGTATGGCACGGCAGCCGGTGTCGGAAACGACGGCCTACCTGAACCCCTGCTGGCACCAGGACCTAATTTGACGCCGTACAAGGAGTACGAGTCTTCGATCAGTTCAGTATCGCTGCAAATAATTTCAGTTTCAGTTTTACTCGACTTGCCTGGATCAGTAACCAACCTGACTTCCTCATCGATGACTGGAGTGATTGAGCCAGACCTGGTGGAGTATTGACTGTAGTACGGGTCTTCGTACCTCGAACTTCTTTCAGGAGAGGACATGTATCCATCTATTTATTGAAATAAATTGTAGTTTTGGCTTAATTTGTTACTAGGTTTAGTTATACCTGTGGGTAAAGGCTTAAGCCTATCTGCTGGTACGTTTCCGATTGCTGGTGAATATGTCCTCATCAGTGTGGCACCCCTGGTTAAGCTTGCTGTGGATCCCATGTAGTATGGCACGTTGTTTTTACTTGTGCTTCCCTGTAAACGAAAATACTTTCTTTAAAGGATTTTATTATTAGAAGGATAATATTAGTAAAGCAATGACGTCATAAACTTACTTATAAAACTGAATATCTTGATCGTGTCAACAATTAAATGTAATTTATTGTTAACCCAATTATAGTTCATGTAAAAGTTTATAAAAATCCTGACAAGAGTCATTGATCTGAAGTGATATAAGTAGAATGTTTCGAAATAATTTTGAAAGTAGTAATTATTTTTTTATAATTTTTTTAATTATTGTTCAATTACTATAAATATTTCCTGTGAAATTTTAACTCTTTAAAATTTTATTACTATTATTACAAATAGATTTAAAATAATTCTCAATTAAAACAATTTATTAAAAGTATTAGTTTTAGTTAAAGCTTTTATTAAGACTTTTTTTACAATCAATTGTAATTATATTCATATATTATTAATAAATAATAAATGAAGATGTTTAATATTATTTTTATTAAATATTGATTTAATTTAAAAATAATTGTTTTATTTATATAAAAGTTGATTTAAATTAAAAATAATCATTTTATTTAATTTAAAATTAGTTTAAATAAAAATAATTTATCTATTTAATTTAAAATTAATTTAAATTAAGAATAATTGTTTTATTTAATTTAAAATAAAAAAACAATTAAATATTATATATAAATTAATTTAAATTAGAAATAATTGTTTTGTTTAATTTAAAATTAACAGAAAAACAGATAAATATTAAATATAAATTGATTTACATAAAAATAATTTACATAAAATACAATTAAATAATAAATATAAATTAATTTAAATAAGAAATAACTGTTTAATTTAATTTAAAATAAAAAAAACGATTAAATATTAAATATAAATTGATTGAAAAATAATTGTTTTATTTAATTTAAAATTAAAACAACAATTAAATATTAATTATAAATTGTTTTAAATTAGAAATAATTGTCTTATTTAATTCAAAATTCATTTAAATTAAAAATAATTGATTTATTTAATTTAAAATTAATTTAACTTAAAAATAATTGTCTTATTTAATTTAAAATTAATTTAAATTAAAAATAATTAATTTATTTAATTAAAAATTAATTTAAATTAAAAATAATTGTTTTATTTAATTTAAAATTAAAAAAAAAACACTTAAATATTAATTACAAATTGTTTTAAATAAAAAATAATTGTCTTATTTAATTCAAAATTCATTTAAATTAAAAATAATTGATTTATTTAATTTAAAATTTGGTTGAATTAAAAATAATTGTTTTATCTAATTTGAAATTAAAAAAAAAACAAATAACTATTGAATATAAATTGATTTAAATAAAAAATAATTGTTTTATTTAATTTAAAATTGATTTAAATTAAAAATAAAAAAATAAGCAAAATAATTTTTGATTTTATTCTAATTTTTATTGCTTTATTAATAAAAATATTATAAAATTTCAATTTAATTTCAAGTTTATTTTATTATCAAAAATTATTTAATTTAATATTTAATAAAATATAATATTTAAACTAATTATTAACAATTGCGTGTATAATAATGCCATTGTTTAAAAAGTTCATTAAAATTTACATTAACTGACGTAATGAATAAAATGAATTAAAACTACTTTATAACAAATTACGTGTTAAATTAAATAATAATGTTAAGTAATAGAAATAAAAGCATAATTAATTTCTTTAATTTTTGACATTTATGTAATATTGCTAAATTTTAGTTAATTAAAAGATTTATTTATGCGCATACTAAAATCCAACACATTTTTTGTAAATTTGTTATAAATTTGAAATTTACAAACGGAGAAACGTTCACCAATTGGTTTTTATGTCGTATTTTACACTAAATAGTACTAAAATATAAATGGTTTTCGGAAAATTAACATTACATATAAATAATCATAAAATATCGTTTTAGTGAAAGTTAGTTACTTTTGAAAAACTTCATGTACATTATACTAAAAGCCCATAAATTAATCTGCAAATGCAATTATCTTTACCACCCATTCAACTTTCTATGAATATTCAAATCCTGGTTTAAGTTTAAAGGAACCACAGACCTTGACTTAAGCCCATTACAAAAGATCATACACCGTAAATTAAAACTAACAAACTATAAATTACTAGCCGATATTTGTTAATAACCTTGCAAAGTTTAATTTCTCGCATATTAGACATTGAATGTACGAACCATGCGTATTGTGTTTTTAAAATGAAAGTAACAGTCTAGTTTCGTGGGCCCACAATTAAATTGTTTAATAAGGCAATCGACCTGTTACTAAGCTTACGAAACAGATAATATTCACATTTCCAATAGTTGTCATAAGAAAATGCGAACTTATGGGCAAATTACAGTTTCACAACATTTAGTGTGGTGTATGGTTAAATTTTCTGGTATAATTAATCACAACATATCATTATTTATTTAGCTGTAACAAATTGTCAACTGTACTTTATTATGATTTTCAGTTTGAAACTATTTGAAATTTCATTTCAGGTCCCTTTGGAGCATGTTTTATAATAACAGCAATTACCATGTTTAACTTTACCACAATAACTATAATTATAGTTTCACATTTCCTATTACAAGTACAAAAACGTTCTATTTATTTATTATGACATACCTCATTTAAGACATGGTGACTTTTATTATTTAACTGCATCTGTAAGACTTACACCTTAAAAAACTATAATTATAGATCAATATATTGTGTAAGAACACATCTGTTTTTATTTTAAATTGACAATTTAGTGGTTCTGGGAATTTTTATTGATTTAATTATGTACCATAATTACAGATTGTAATTCAGTGAAATCGAGTAAACATATACAATGGAACAAACGTTTAATTTTACGCGTTACGAATTAGTAAATTCGTTTCTAACTGGAGAAATTGTTTCCTCAACTGCATTAATTGATTGTAAAAATTTATGCCCATCAAATTCTGCGTATTTTTAATAATTATTTTTAATAAATATGATGATACATTAATATTATTCATTAATATAATTTTAATGAGTATTATTGATTACAGATGTGAGATCGAGAAAAGAAATCACCTGACTGTTTTCAATCCATTTACATAAGTTAGTGTTGTAATTTTATGTGCAAATATTGTGGTTAAATGTTTACTTAATTGAATCTTTTTAATTAAATCAAATATTTTAAATTGACATTTAATACAGAAAATTATTTAAGTGAATTAGAACAATTGAAATTTATACAAAATTAACAATTTAGGAATGTAAGGAATGTAAGGAATGTTAGGAATGTAAGGAATGTAAGGAATGTAAGGAATGTAAGGAATGTAAGGAATGTAAGGAATGTAAGGAATGTAAGGAATTTAAGGAATGTAAGGAATGTAAGGAATGTAAGGAATATTTTAAATTGACATTTAATACAGAAAATTATTTAAGTGAATTAAAACAATTGAAATTTATACAAAATTAACAATTTAGGAATGTAAGGAATGTTAGGAATGTAAGGAATGTAAGGAATGTAAGGAATGTAAGGAATGTAAGGAATGTAAGCAATGTAAGGAATGTAAGGAATGTTAGGAATGTAAGGAATGTAAGGAATGTAAGGAATGTAAGGAATGTAAGCAATGTAAGGAATGTAAGGAATGTAAGCAATGTAAGGAATGTAAGGAATGTAAGGAATGTAAGGAATGTAAGGAATGTAAGGAATGTAAGGAATGTAAGGAATGTAAGGAATGTAAGGAATGTAAGGAATGTAAGGAATGTAAGGAATGTAAAGAATGTAAAGAATGTAAAGAATGTAAAGAATGTAAAGAATGTAAAGAATGTAAAGAATGTAAAGAATGTAAAGAATGTAAAGAATGTAAAGAATGTAAAGTATGTAAAGAATGTAAAGAGTGTTAAGAATGTAAAGAATGTAAAGAATGTAAACAATGTTAAGAATCAGGAATCTGAAGATTTTAAATCCAAAGAATTCAAGAAATCAAAGAATCCAAAAAATCTAAAGAAACTAGTGAATTTAATTAATGTAAGAGACAATAGAAGAATTACTTGACATTCAATATAATTAAATATTTAATTATTTACAATTAAAATAAACCTTTACCTTTCTAATTGTAGTATTGATTATAGTATTATATTGATTGAAAACGCAAATAAGAATATACATAACATCATTTAGATGTAGGAATAATTTTTAAATATAAGAAAAATATATAATAATATATTATTTAAGATTAATTCAAAATTTAATATTAATATTAAAATATTGATTAAAATATGGCAAACCTTTGACCTACATTTTTTAATTTGATAGAGTGGTTTATGATTAAATCGTAAAAGATTAAATCTCCGTGATACAATATGGGTGAAAACTATGTTGAGTCATTTCGTAAGTTGTTATTATGAATCATTTTTAAGGACACTTTGATTAAATGGTGTCGACTTCATTTACTCAACTGAAAACAATTTGTCTTGATTCTCAGACGGCCGTAAAAAATGAACGAAAGTTGTACCATGTTGATTGACTATGATGCATCAAATTGTGACGAATTGGAATAATAATAATTAATGGGAAAAGTAACCAATAAGGCCACAATAGGTTACACATCCATTCATTTCTTAAAGGTTATTCAGAAGTACTTTTACGACTTTAATTATGATTAGTATTAGATGATTGTTCTTTCAGACAAGGTGATGCACACAGGTGATTCACAAGCATACAACATTAGGAGCTCTCTAACCAGAAATCAATCATTGATGAAAGTTAGGTCTAATTATCTTAGTGGCCAATTTATCATATTAAAAGACAAAAAACTAAATGATTCAGGATCAAATTGAAGGCAATTCCGCTTTAGTATTTCAACCTTTTTGTAGTCTATAAAGTTGGATAATTATTCAGATTCTTAAACAAGAACTAATCATTTTCCAGCAATTAATTATTCCATACCATTAATCATAGATAAAGTCTCAGAAAATTTTAACCGTTTTTACACCCTGACATTGTATAACATAACAATCAGAAACTACAAGGAAATCCGCACGAGAAATCAAGGATAATAATCCATCAATTTGGTTAATTTAATAAGTGCAGGATTTGGTACTTCGACGTTGTATAACCGTCACTATTTAGAAGGAACTCCGTACCAGAAATCAAGGATGAAAATTATATCATTTACGAGACGGCAAATCCGGATTAACCAAAAGTGGAGATAATGGTTATGCGATGTGTGTAATAGATAAGTGAGACATGAGTGTGGCGCGCCTTTACGACTGTCCGTTGCGAATAAAGGGAAAGTGAAAGTAAATCGGATGCTGCTAGGTATAACAAGTGCAAAAGCATTTGTTGGTCGGTTATATCGCTCATGTCTTAGACATGCGACGTGCTTGTGAGTGAAGTGGGTGAGTGAGCAGTGAAACTTTTGTTGTGTTACGATTTAGTTGTTCAACGGATAAGAGACCAAACAACAGTGTCCTCTTCAGTGGGATATGATATTTTTGGTACACGTAAGTCCATTTTCTAATTTTATTCAATTTTTTTCCAAGTTTTCGTAATTGGAAAATTAGTGTCTTGTTTAAAAATTGGACGAATAGCCCAATTATGTTTTTAATTAATTTTTAATACTACAAAGTAATTTTATTAAAGAAAAAAATACTTTTTAGTTTGTACATCTTATCCACATCAAATTTTAACTGATGTCTTTTAATTACATAAATTTTCTCCAAACTATCCTTCCTTACCTTTACTTTTTATTGAACTAAAAATTGGTTTCTTTTTTAATTTCTATAATATTTTATATTTAACTTTTTGAAAAAATGTAAATTTAATAACATATTTAACTTTTTTTAAATTTAACTAATTAAAATCTAATAGTAAATTTAAACATTTATTATTATATTTATTAAAATTATATTATTATTAATTGTTAAAAATGCTATTTTTTATTAATTATTTTGAAAATATATTTTGAAATTTAATATTTAGGATAATCAATTAAATAAATTTTAAATATACTATTTAATAAAATGTTTTGACTAATTAATTTTATTTATTCCTATTTACAATGCCAAATTATTGTAATTATTAATTATTTTTTAATATTTATTAAATATGATATAATATTTTATATTTAACTTTTTCAAAAAATATATATTTATATTTTATTTATTATTTTTAATAATTACTATTTTACTAATAAAATTCTTATTGTAAATATATTACTTAAATAAATATTTAATAAATAATTAATTTTAATTAATTATAATATTTCTTAAAAAGTTTTTTTTAACATATTTCTATCAAAAAATATATTTTTTTATTTTATATTTTCAAAACATTTATTTTATTTTTTATATTTAAAAAAATCTTTAAAATCATGAATATAATTTTAAATTATTTATTTAATATAATTTTTTGACAAAATCAATGCTGAAATATATATTTTTTTATTTTAAAAAGAAAATGTAAAATTATTGTTATTATAAAATTGTGTAAACAATTAATAATAATTTTAGTTTATTAAAAGTTTTTTTAACATATTTTTATTAAAAAGTTTATTTTTTTATATTTTACAAAATATATTTTTTAATTTAATAATAAGACAAAATCAAGAAATTATTTATATTTATTAGAATAAATCAAAAAATTGTGTCCAATATTAAATTTTTAAAAAATATATATAAATTTAATGTTGAAATATTCCTTTTGTTTATTTTAAAATGAAAATGTAAAATTATTGTGTAAATATTTAATAATAATTTAATAATATTTAGTCTTTTTTAACATATTTTTATCAATAAATGTATTTTTTTACATTTTCAAAATATATTTTTTAATTTAATAATAAGATAATAAATAATAATAAGATAATTAAAAAAAATCAAAATCAAGAAATTATTAATATTTAATAGAATAGATAAGAAAATTCTGTCTAATTTTAAATTTTTAAAAAAATATATAAATTTAATGTTGAAATATTCCTTTTGTTTATTTTAAAATGAAAATGTAAAATTATTGATATTATAAAAATTGTGTAAACAATTAATAATAATTTAATAATATTTTGTTTATTAATAGTTTTTTGAACATATTTTTATCAAAAAATGTATTTTTTATATTTTCAAAACATATTTTTTAATTTAATAATAAGATAATAAATTAAAAAGAAAACATCAAAATAAAGAAATATATGTTGGAATAGATCAGAAAATTGTGTCCAATTTTAAATTTTTAGAAAAAAATACATAAATTTAATTTTAAACTATTTATTTAATATAATTTTTTGACTAAATCAGTTTATGAAATATTTATTTTACAATGAAAATGTCAAATTATTGTTATTAATTAACTAAATAACTAAAAAATGCGTAAACAATTAATAATAGAGGAAATTAACTAATTAATTAGCTTCATAATTTAGATATTAAATTAATATATGTTTACGGTTATAATTTTGCACTATGCTGGTTGAATAACAAATTATCCAACATTTCTTAATAAAATTTAAATAACGTAATCAGAACAAACATAATTGGATGTTACATTAAATATGAAATTATGTATTCTTTATGTTTACATGTGTATTAATTAATATGTTACTGAATTTACTACTTCATGAAATTTTATGTGTCATTTAATGACTTTAAAAGGTATAATGAATGAAGATTATTTGAAAAAACGATTTATTGACTAGTTTTATTGAATATATAAATACGTAATTGGAATTAATTAGTTTCAATCCATTTAAAAGAAGAATTTTCAATAATTAAGTTATAATGTCTTCATTCATTTCACTTTTCTCAGCTGAACCATATTTATCTTATTTGTTCAAAAATGTATATTTATATTACTTTCTACTGAAGTGTATCAAGTATGAATACCTTGATTTTATTTATTTTAAACATTAGAAACTTAATAACTATTTAAATGTTCTTCGCAGGTAACTCTCTAGAAAACATAAGATGATACTTCTATATTTGTTGTCACTTTTCGTATTCGTCAAAGCCGACTGGGACCCAGTAACGTTCTTTTCCCAAGAGCAAACCTACGACAACCCTGTATCAAATGGATACGCCCCAGAAACACTGCAGGGTTCTAACGACCAGTGTGGACTCTTCAAAGTGTCCTTCACCCAAGACTATTACGAACAGTACATAGAATACAAAGCTGACATTCCAAACCTTAAAGAGTTCACCCTTTGTTACTGGGTTAAGTTCTATAACCATAGTAATGACCACCCCATTTTTTCGTACGGAGATGAGAAACACCCACGTGAAATTTTTGCCTGGGTCTCCAACACTGATGAGTCGAGCTTCTTCAGCATGTCAGTCAAAGGACAAACGTTCTTCAGGCTGAACTACCCCCTGAAAGTCAGGAGGTGGTACCACGTTTGCCAGAGCTGGAACGGCAAAACTGGCGAATGGCAAATTTGGGTGAACGCCGAACGTGTGGGACGTGGTTTTCACAACAGGGTAAGTACTATTTTTAATTAAATAAAAACAATTTATTAATGATTGTTTTAAAGCTTGTGGGGTACACTATCCCCAGAGGAGGAACGGCCGTGTCTGGGCAAGAAATCGTGAAGAACGAGAACAAAGATTCCGTCGGCCTCCAAGGTGAACTGACAATGCTTCAGTTGTACAGTGTGGCCTTAACCGCCGGCAAGGCCCACAAAGACCACAAACATCATCACGCCCACAAATTTGACCACAACGGGGTGCCCATCACTACTCCACCTCCAACTACTCCGAACCCCAGGCCCACTTTACCCACGCACCCCCTTTTGACGTCCGGACAACTTAACCCGTCCATCAGGTTGAACATTGCTGGTCCACAACAGCAAGCTCAGCCCCAAATTGTGCCGGGACAAAACTTTAACGCCCAATATTTGAATGGGCAATTCGTTGGTAATTTGGTGTCGAGGCAATTTTTGGCTGCCCAACAACAACAGCAGCAACAAGTCATCCAACAACAGCAGCAGCAGCAACAGCAAGGGTTGTTCCAGACGTTGCCTGAGCAAAGCTACGTTGATGCCAACCTCCCAAACACCGGCTCATTCTCCAAACAAACCCTCACCATTGGCAACACCCAACTTCTGTCCAGCGGTGTGGAACATCCAGCAGGTCAAGTACAGTTCATCCAAGAACCACAACGACTGTTCAAGAGGTCCAACACCGAATCCAAGACTAAGAGCAAGAGGGAGTTGTACCTGACAGGCGCCTCTTTGATCGGCGAAGACGCAAACTTCGGAGGTTTGGCTACGATTGGCGAAAACCAACCGGTACTAAACTTGCAGCAGCAAAACGACGAACGTGAACCGGCCGAGGCCGAATCCAAGGCGGTGATGAACGTCTGCACCGGATGCGACGAGGAACCATTCGAAAAGGCTTTGGTCTTCGGTTGGAGGACCGTCACGAAGAAGTTGTACGGAGCCACGTACGCCCCCGCGATATCCCAATGCAAAGTCTTCTAAGTGTCCAAAGTTCCGACTGGTTATAAATAGTAGTTTAGAAATAACTCAACCAATGAACAATTACTTAAGTATTAGATGCAGTTTGTACGTGCTCTGTATAGGTTAAGATTTGCCATTTCAAGTACAAGTTTTCTTGATGTTCTTAATGCCCGTAAATGTGTTTTTGTGAGGAGATGTGATTTTATGGTGCCCGCAATAAAGTATTTATTTTTAATGTGTTTTAATGTGAAGGTGCCCCATTAAAGCTGATTTATTAACAAAAATTTACCATGAGTAACATATGTTACCCAAAGATTACGTGATAACTTTTAACAAATATATTGGAAAGTCAATGTCAAAGCTGTTCCGGTTTTGAATAATATTCTGGTTGAGAAAAATTTAAATATTTCATCAGTCAACCAACTCGGAAATGATTTTAAACGTTCCCCAGAACAATCTAGAGTTACACAATAAAACGTAGTACTATTATATAATAGCAAGGCAATTTCTTTGAGGAAAAAAGTGAAATGAATTAAGGCCACAGACTGGTATGTATGCGTAATTAACCGTAAATCATAAGGTCGCCATGATTTTGCCACAATAACTGACAGCTTTTAATATACTGGAAATTAATTCTTTAAGTTGGTTCATTGAATGAACTCTATATCCTGCTGTCAATTATTTACACGCACGACTAAATTAATGTGTCGAATTTTTTTCTAGATTTTTATCAGGCCACTTAATTTTTATAACAATTAGTTTTTAATTCTTAAAACCGGATTTGCTACCAATAAAAAAAAAACACGAAAAATGTTTTAGACTGATTTTAATCTTATTTTTTATTTAATATTGTCTTATTTCATATTTTATTTGAACATATATTTATAATTGTAAATAAAATTTAATAATTTTTGACTAACACATATTTACTTAGTTTTTTAAAAAAATATAAAACATTTTTGGTACGTTTTACACTAAAAAAATTAAATATAAATTAAATAGGATTCTCAATTAATTTAATTTTTATATTAAATACAAATTATATAAGAATATGAAAATTGTACTGAAAGAAGATAAAAATTAAATAATATAAGGTTGATTAAATTTTAATAATAAAATAATTGTTAAAATAAGCTAATTATCACATTTTTCACATGATTAGAACATCAAAATATATTTAAAAAACAATATCAATATTAAATAAACTAAAACAATTAATATAATAACATACAAGGTGTTTCTAAAATGGGTAGTTAAAATTTAGGAGCAATTAAAACTCGTCCAATAATGAAGAAAATATATATAACATGTTTTTTCTGTAAAATATATGGCGCCCAAAGTTAAATTAGAAAAATGGTTTTTCTCTCATATTTTCGTAACCTTTGATCCTATTCAGTTTAAATTTGGTATGTGTTATCCTAAAATACAGGGCTACAATTTAATGTAATAAACTTTTTCCCTATTATTACAGTGGCGTAGGTTCTGGGTAATTTTTCTCTTTTTCCCGCCCTATTTTCTACCCCACTGAATATTTTTTAAAACTACTAAAGTTGTTGTATTCCTTGTATAATTTAGAAAAATAAAGCACTCTTGATTAATTTTGATTAACACAGCCGTTTTCGATATAATTGAGTTTTAATGTCTTCGTTTTAATTAAAATAAACATTAAAACTGAAATATCTTAAAAACAGCTGCAATAATCAACAGTAATCAAGAGCATATTTTTATTCTAAATTGTGTAAAGAATATAAAAAATTTAATTTTTTCAAAAAATATTCAGTGGTGCAGAAAATAGGGCGGGAAAAAGAGGATAAACCCCCACAATCTAGGCCAATGTAACAATATGAAAAAAACTATTACATTAAATTGTAGGCACGAATTTTAGGATGATATATACCAAATTTAAACATGATTGAACCAAAGGTTACCGAAATATGAGTAAAAAACAATTTTTGAAATTTAAATTTTCGACTATAGGAGAAAATTTTATTTAAATTTTCTTCATTATTGGACGTGTTCTCACTGCTCCCAAATTTTTATCAATTATTTTAGAGACATCTTGTATGTTCTTCAAATATATTAATTATATTAATTAATATATAAATTATAGAGTAAGATAATTAATTTGAAAAGGGTTAAAAATTATTAAAATAATAATAAAAAATCTTTTAGCATAATTTGAATTTATTAAAAATATATAAATCTTAAAAATAATATTTTATTACAGTAGAATTTATTTATATAATAATAAGAAAATTAAAACCTAAAAAATATTGAAAATAATTGAGTAATTATTTAAATTTAAAAAAAAAACACGTATAACTTTTTAATTTTGAATATAATTTCATTTTTTGTGTTATTAGATACATTATATATTTAAGCATTTTTTAATAAAATGATCAATTTATAAAATGTAAAATGCATTATTTATTTCATAAAATAAAAAATAAATTGATCAATCTTCAGAGTACCAAAACGCAAAACTTTTTAATTTTGAATATAATTTAATTTTTTTGTGTTATTAGATACATTACATATTTAAGTTTTTTTTAATAAATCAATTTACTTCATTTCATTAAAAAATATATAATGTATTAAATACTTCATAAAATAAAAAATAAATTGATCAATCTTCAGAGTACCAAAACACACAAAACTTTTTAATTTTGAATATAATTTCATTTTTTTATGTTATTAGGTACATTATATATTTAAGCTTTTTTAATAAAGTGATCAATTTACTTCATTTCATTAAAAAATATATAATGTATTAAATACTTCATAAAATAAAAAATAAATTGATCAATCTTCAGAGTACCAAAACACGTATAACTTTTTAATTTTGAATATAATTTCATTTTTTTATGTATTTAAGCTTTTTTTAGTAAAATGATCAGTGTATAAAATATATAATGTATTATATACTTCATAAAATAAAAAATAAATTGATCAATCTTCAGAGTACCAATGATTTTTGTTATCGTTTAGAGCAAAAGTTGTTAATTATTATTATGAAAACATTGGTAATATGGTACTAATTAAGCTTCATTTCACTCAATTTTTAGACAGTCAAAATTTAATGAACTGACTACAATAGATTCATTAATAAATACGTTGGTACTTTCTACTTGTAAATATTGTTTTTCAAAATACTTTCATTGTATTGTTTCTCATAAATTTATGTAAATTTCCTAATTTATGTAACATTCGTTTCTCATATTAAAGGCAAAGACGCACCCTATAAATAAATCATAATCTGGAATATTTAATTTATCGTGATCATGATTAATACTTAATGAATTCGTTCTAGTTTCTCTTCTCAATTTTGTTACAGATGGTAGTTTCATTGGATGGATTGCAAGACCAGCAATTTTGACCCCACAGAAATGTTTCCTTATTTATGATCAATCCGCGAGACATGCACTTTCATTTTTATTGTCTAACTAGTAATAATTGAAAATTTTCACGTCCCACAATAACCGACAACAAAATTACTAACTTTGCTTTTGTGTATGTGCTGATGCTGATACTCCGAGTCGAACTCCGGCTCCGAGAAGTAGCTGGGATCCTCGAAGTGTCCGACGCCTCCGGCTATCCCTATGCCGGCCATTGGAAGTCCGCCGGACACGTCCGCCGATTCGAACAGTCTCAGCACCGAACGGTCGCGGATCTCGCGCAGATGCGACCTAAAAACAAACCCCAAAAAGTTGGTCAACAATCGAGCCGTGCAACAAGTTAACGCCGCACGTTGCAAATTTGTTTAGGCAACGCAATTATACAGCTAAATCTTTTAAACTTGTTAAGAAAGTAAAAGTTGTATTGCAAAACGTTTCGCAGAATCAGAATGTGTCGTGCAATTATGAATTATGTTGATACTATTTGGACCTACCTTAAGTCTTCCAGTTCGTAAAACATGTCCTTAGATGAGTCGTGGATGTAGATTTTGACGTTTGGTGAGTCCAGATAATCCATGGTTAGTTGTTTGGGGAATGATCTGACGAACAAGGCCTTTACAGTGTCTATGGAAGTGATTTCATTTGGCAGTAAGGCTCTTTTAGTTTCGTTTCGATATTGCAGAAATACTAATCCTGAAACAAGATAAACTATTTTAAATTATATAGTCGTTTTAGAGTAATTAAGACCAATATTTAATATCGTGATGTTGATGCTAATGATAACGACTGGAAAATGTCAAGTAATTTTAATGCAGAAACTATTGATTAACCCTATATTCATTTTCATATTTAAGTGTCGGACTAATTTAAAATCAATATTGCAGCTAAAGAGGCAAAGAAAGAAATCGCTGTGATAGTGCCCAGTAATAATTAATGAACCACTCCCAAGTTTTTATCTAGAGCATATTAATTTTTAAATATTTGACGTGGCATTCTAAACAGACAAATGAATTTTATCATAAAATTTTCATAACATAAAATATAAAAATGATTAAATAAATGAACTAAAATTATATGTGGTGACTAATTAATTAATTTTATTGATTAATTTTATCATAAATTAAATTGTTTAAGAATAAAATCATTTATTAATATATTTTTTAAATTTCGATAAAAAAACAATTATGTAATTAATTTATTCAAATTATTTTCTATTACTTAAGTTTTGTAACATTATTTCAATTTTTATATTAAAACTTAATCATTAAATTTAATTTATAAGGAAATTTATTGAAATGTTTATGTTCCTTTTACAAATATTTAATATAACATATAATTTTTTATGTTATTTTGTTAATGAATTGAATTTTTAAGGATTTATTTAAAATTAAATAGTCTAACTGAATAATTTATTCATTTTCCACATAAAAAGCTTAAAATATTTAATTACTTGTAACATTTTATTTTATGGTTACTAATTATTCAATTTTATTATTAATTTTATCTTAAATGAACAATTATATTAATGGTTTATTAAAATTAGCATACTAATTGCAAATTACTTCAAGAATTCTTTTTAAAAATAAATTAATTAAGCTTTAACTTAAATAATGGTTTAATAATTACACTTTTTACAATTTAAATTTATATACAACATAAAAATATAATTTTTATATTATTTTTTGTTATTGATTTTTTTAAGGCTTTATTTAAATTTAAATAATGTTTATTCAAACAGTTTTAGTGATTAAATTGTTTTTTCTTTATATAAAAAGCTAATTTATTGAACTGAAAATAATTTCAACATTTAATTACTTCTTATGTTATATTTTATGCTTAACTGATTAATTTTTCTCATAAATTAAAAATTTAAAATGTTTTCAACATTTAATTTCTAATTTTATTTTTTATTTTTCATTTATTATTGTTATTAAATTAAATTGAATTATTTATAATGTTTTTTTTACACATGAAAAACTTAATGTTCATTAAATGTAAAGTAGTTATAGAAAAAAAAAAATTAAATGTTGTACACGTTTTATATTGTATTCATTTTAAATTATTTTAATTTTATGTATATTTATTTAAATTAAGAAAAAATGTTAATTAAAATAATTGAAACCTATTTTTTTTTAAATAAATCGTTATTTTATAAATATGAAGCAAAATTAAAAAATATAAATTAATTAACATATTTTCAATAAATTTATTTGAATTGTAAAAAATTTTCTTATTAGATGATTATTAAATTAAAAGCTTAATTAATTTAGATTCAAAAAGGATTCTTGAATTCATATGCAGTTAATATGTGTCCTTCCTCCAAATTTTTTTCTAAAGATTCTCCTGAAATTTAAATTTCAAAATTTTTATTTTCTCATATTTCTGTAACGTTTAGTTCAATCGTTTTTAAATTTGGTATGTATTATCCTAAAATACGTGGCTACAATTTAATATAATAAACTTTTCCCATATTGACACAGTGGCGTAGATTCTGGGGGGTACTTCTATTTTTCTGTTGTATTTTCTATGATATTGAATATTTTTTAAAACTTTTAACCTTTTCATATTTTTTGCCCAATTTGGAAGAAAATTGTACTCTCGATAAATTTTGATTATCACAGCCGTTTTTGGGATATTTCAGATTTAATGTACACTTTAATTTTCATCAAACATTAAAACTGAAATATCTTAAAAACGGCTGTGATAATCAAAATTAATTAAGAGCACCTTTTTTCTTTTAAATCATGCAAAGAATATAAAAAGTGTAATAGTTTTAAAAAATATTCAGTGGTGTAGAAAATAGGACTAGAAAAAGAGGAGAACTCCCCGGAACCTACGCCACTGTAACAATATAGAAAAAAATTTATTACAATAAATTGTAAGCATTTGTTTTAGGATAATCTATACCAAATTTGAACATGATTGAACCAAAGGTTACGGAAATATGAGGAAAAAACAATTTTTAAAATATAAATTTGAGAGGCTGTATTTTCTTCAGAGGAAATTTTACAAAAAATTTTTATTAAGATTTCCTTCATAACTACTCCCAAATTTTGACAACTTGTGTATTATTAATTAATTAACTATACTTAGAGATATTAGAGATTTAACACAATTTCATGTTAATGACCTTTTTGTTAAGTAGGAAATACCCCAGTCCGTTCATGTAAACCAATTTCTAAAAATATCTAAAAGTGAATGCTGTATAAAAATGACGAAACACAATGAAAACAAATTAATAAGCAAATCGCCGCGTTCGCCGACACTAAATCGACACATGCTCAAATCCGAAATAGATTTCGATTTAGCCTAATTCGTCCGAATTACCGGAATATAACAGCCTTCATAACCGATTGCTTTGGGGGGGACGTTATGTAACTAAGTGGGCGTAGCTGCAGCTCGACTCTTTCCAGATTAGCCCCGTTGAATTAGATGCGAGGATTAAAAAGTTGGTAATCATTGTTTGCATGGCGGACTTTTATCCCATTTAAAATGGGACTGTTTGAAAACTAATTTTAAAGTATTAGCTGAAACAAAAGGGTGGAGTGTGAAGGGATTTGAGAGAAAAATTTCGCCGAAACTATTATCCACGGGCAAGGCCGAATTGCCATTGTTTGCTCAGCAATCAAGGCGACCCGGACGATGGGTTATTGGCGCTCCGGAGTTTAGAAATGGCGGGCTCAAAGGATATTTTCATAGTCTTACCTAATGGTCTTTCGAGTGTTTTACTTGGTGTTCTTACAACTGGCAGCGAGCTTCTTTGTTTGCCGCCGCGACGGAATCCGGTGGAGCTCGTCTCCACTTCGGACATTATTCCGGGGTCGTCGTCGAACAGCATCGCGTTTGAATGCAGACCGTATCCTCTCGGCTGTCCCTGGAAATTAATAAAGGGGGGACGATTTTATCTCATTTCTAAGGCAACTCATTTTTCTTGTTTGGTGATGAGTGTCACAGTCAAACCCATTCATTCATTCATTCGTACTTTCATCTAAATATTAATGAAGGTTATAATTGTAACGGAAACTGCTTCGTTACTTCACCTTGTGCCCCCCAGTCTGGTCTAGTTTCATCATGTGTACCAATTTATAATATTTCCTTATTACTTTAATCAATGGTTTACGTGCTAATTAATTAAGTTTTCGTCAACAACTCCGTGTGTAAAAAATTGTCTCCTGTACTTTAGAAAGTCAATTAATAAAAGCGTCGGATTCAGCAGACCCTAATTAGTATTCCAAGGCAATTAAAACTTGCATGCTTGTAGATTTCAATGTTACATTCTTGGTGAAATGTTTTGTTACGTAACACAAACGTGAACCAATTCACAGATGCTAGTTTACTATCTCGTTAATATTTTTTGCAAGTCCAACCGGAAAAACGGACAAAAAACCATTTTTACATAATTTAATATGACATTAACAAATGCTGTGGTCTCGTGATTTAAATTAATTTGTAAAAGTGGTCGTAAAATACTAAACTTTAGAAAGTTAATCAATAATAACAGTAAAATGTGACAAATTATTAATAATTTTACGGGTTAGTTAGGTACGGTTCATTTCACTCACTCACCCACAATTGTTTATTCAAATCACTGTTTTATATGTGTCGCACAATCATCCCGCATATTTTTTGTCGACCAAATATACGGAAATTAATAATTCAATGTTTGCGTGCGTACATTTGAGCGAAGATAAAAAAAAATATTCGCACGCAATACACGGTGTACGTGGAATTGAGCAGTTTGTCGGAGTCAGGGGTGAAATGTTGCAAAAATCTGATTAATCAGTCGGGACACATCATTGGTGCATGTGTAAAATCGATATTTTAAAAGCGACGACAATCATGTTAATTAAAAGCATTGGTTTCAAATTCTCTCATTGATTTGAAGCTGTGTTGCTATATAGAGCTGATGAGGGGGTGTACAAATCCCAGGTAAATATTAGGAATTAATTTTAATTAACCTAAAACTGGCAAACATCAAATTTCTTATTTTTTATGGGATTCCCATGTTTTTCATATTGAATAACTCCCAATTTTATGTTTTTTTCAGAGATTCCTCTGATTTCTTCTCTTTCATATTGATTTGTGTCTAAATATATTTATAAAAAATGTTAAATAGGCAAATAAGAAGCTTTAAGCTTCGTATTTGTTCAAACTTATATTATACACCTAAAAAATGAATGTATTTGGTATTATGTTAAAGTTGGTAAATACAGCTCAATTACATTCGTTTCTTCAGTGATTCCCCTGTTTTCTTCTGTCTCTTATTGATTTGTATCCAACTTTATTTTCAAAAAATGTTAATTTTTGGACATTTATTTTCAATTTTATATTATATTGATAATAAAAAAGCACAGAAAGTCTTTCATATTTTTTTTGTAATTATCTGTAAAATTTTTGGGTATATATCCTCAAAATTAATTAATTTGTCTTTTCACACCATTTGGGTATGTGTCAAATTAATATTTTAAAAATGGCGACATCTCCAGTAATTAATACTTTTTCTACTAATTTAAATTGACTATTATCCTAAAACTGACAAATAACTCCAAATTTTATGCTTTTTTTCAGGGATACCCCTGTTTTCTTCTCTTTCATATTGATTTATGTCTAAATAAATTTATAAAAAATGTTAAAGAGTTAAATAAAAAGCATTTAAGCTTCGTATTTGTTCAAACTTATATTATACACCCAAAAAATAGAGGTATTTGGTATTATGTTAAAGTTGGTAAATACAGTTCAATTACTTTCGTTTCTTCTGTGATTCCCCTTTTTTCCTCTGTCTCTTATTGATTTGTATCCAACTTTATTTTCAGAAAATGTTAATTTTTGGACAATTATTTTCAATTTTGTATTATATTGATAATAATAAAAGCACAGAAAGGCTTTCCTATTTTTTGTAATTAACTGTAAAGTTTTTAGGTATATGTCCTCAAAATTAATTTGTCTTTTCACACCATTTGGATATGTGTCAAATTAATATTTTAAAAATGGCAACATCTCCAATAATTAATGCTTTTTCTACTAATTTAAATTGATTTATTGACTATTATCCTAAATTGACAAATAACTTCAAATTTTATGCTTTTTTCAGGGATTCCCCTGTTTTCTTCTCCCTCATATTGATTTGTGTCTAAATATATTTATAAAAAATATTAAATAGTTAAATAAAAAGCATTTAAGCTTCGTATTTGTTTAAACTTATATTACATACCCAAAAGATGGATGTATTTGGTATTATGTTAAAGCTGGTAAATACAGCTCAATTACATTCGTTTCTTCAGTGATTCCCCTGTTTTCTTCTGTCTCTTATTGATTTGTATCCAATTTTATTTTCAGAAAATGTTATTTTTTGGACAATTATTTTCAATTTTGTATTATATTGATAATAATAAAAGCACAGAAAGGCTTTCCTATTTTTTGTAATTAACTGTAAAGTTTTTAGGTATATGTCCTCAAAATTAATTTGTCTTTTCACACCATTTGGTTATGTGTCAAATTAGTAGTTTAAAAATGACAATAACTGTAGCAATTAATACTTTTTCTAATGATTTAAATTGATGTATTGATGAGTTACTGATTTATGTAATAAATAAATGGAGATAAAATCTGACCAATTATTTGGTAAATGCGGATAAAATTGTTTGGGTATGGGAGTTTTTGCACCGGTCCTCTAACAAGTACTAATGAAACCAGCAGACTTGGAAGTTTACAGCAAACAAGGAAGGAAAGAAAGGAAAAAAATGCACAAGTTGAAACAAGGAATCGATCCTGCAATAAAACTCTAAAAATAAACCCTTACTTCTAAATCCATTGTTCGTGAGAGTGGCCCTCCCTGTCCCGCCATCGCGAGATACTGTTGATCTCCGCCGCCCAACGTGTGCCTCCTCGGGTCGTCTCTCCTCGTGTTGCGGCTCCTGCCCCTCACTTCCCCATCCTTCTCTAGTCTACCTGAAGTTGGAAATTATTTATCTCATTAGTGCCGGAAACGGATGTGCGAAAAGTTCGCCGGCAACAAAAAAAACCCTTTGTGAGTTGCTGCGAAATTATTTGGATCGATGTTGATGGGGGTGTTATGAACAAGGGGCGATACAGTGTCTCCTCGGCCTTTTTAACGGTCATTGTACCATAAAATGTCTCGGCTAGTGGAGGATCTTTGTGTCTTGCCCGGAAGGGGAGCCGAAAATTATTGAGGTGGTTTTTGTTGACGTAATCACATCCGGAGACATTTTATTTTTATTATTATTATTATTTTCTTTGTCACCAAATAACGAAAAAATTAGTTTTACAAAATATTCTGTGGCATAGAAAATAGAGTGGAAGTACTATTTTCTGTTACAAAAAACTATTTTTATAATACTAGAATCTCTAAAATAAGAAATATCTCAGTCAATTAATTATAAAATAAAAAAAAAATATTTATGTACTTTATCTTCTTTGGTTACTTAACGTTAATTGAAACTATGTGAGGATGTGAATTTCCTTATTAATTTATTATCTATTTCAACAGATGCTCAATCAAAAAAAAAAAAAAAGTTTCCTCCAATAAACTTCGGAAATTCCATCCATAAATATTTCGCACATGGACTTAATAACAGCCGTATAATTTCCTTCACCGTTTATCGTCAATTCAGACTTATTGACATTCATTAGTTCCATTCGTTGGATATCACTTTCTTCGAAGAAGAAATTATTTCTCTGTGCACATGTAATTTGTTCCTCGTTCAGATTTCCATTGACATTGTACCTACAAGTCTAGTTGCTGTGAATAAATACATTAACAGCTCGACTGTCGGTCACGCAAATCTTTCATTGTTTATAAGGCAAGTTTGCACGTTTACTGATTTTTATTGATACGCCACAACGGCCGACGATTCGGACTTTTCACTGCGGGATACATTTGCATCGTCTGCATCGAATCGATTCGGTCTGACATGAACTTTGCCCCCTTGATTTAGACGACACCAGAGTGAATTCTTCTAACGGAACATTTTTCATAATTGTTTCAGCTCTAATTAAACGTTCAGGCTTTTCGTTTTGCGTGGCGATTTGCATTGAACAATCAAGCTGGAAATTGGGAACGAAAGCTTTGTTTCAAAATTTGTTATTCCCGTCCAGTGGACAAATTGAAAGGATCGAAAATTAAGGTAATCAAATCTGGACATTCATTCGTTTTGTTCTGTACTAAATTATTGGATGAGATCGAAAGTGAAAATATAACTGTGAGTTGTCTGATTGGAATTTGGGTAAAATTAAACACACAAGGATTGAAAAACCAGAAAGAACTGTTCTTAAAATAGCATCCATAACTACTTTAAGAAACATCATCGAGAGGTATAAAAATAAATTAATTACGGACTAGAAGATTGACGTAATAACATAAACCTCATTTTGTAAGCAAAGATGAGTTACCTAAAATAATTATTATTTAAGATTTTTACGTACTATAAGTTACTTAAAACTTTTAAGGACCTACTGATTAACTTCAGTTAAAGTTTTAATTATCTTTTACATTTTACTTTTAGAAAGTATATTAGTCAAAGTATTAAAATTATTTACAATTAATACTCAGATTTAAATCTATTAATTTACAAACTGTAACTGTGACTATCACAGTAATCTGGTTATGCATAATTGTATTTAAAGTGAAAAGTAAAAATTAATATTATTAGCACATAGTGTCAGAGGCAAATTATTTAAATTATTGAGAAATAAGTGTGGTGGTTACTTATTGATAAAAGCAAATAAATAAGTGCATTAAGGTAAACCAGTAATAAATTAAAATGACAAAAATTATAAACCACCATACCCATATTTCCCAACGTTTTAATTATTTATAATGTAAAACATCCATTATTTTATTATATTGATTATAATTAATTAAAATAACAATATACCACAATAAACATTTTTATTTACTGCGGCCAAATTTAATCAAATATTTGGGATGACAACAAAATCATTTATATAATTTTGTATTATTGGCACGAGAAATGATAACGTAGTAAACTATATATTTTTAGAACAAAGTGAAAATCATAGACTTACTCAGATTCTATTCTGAAATATTTATATGTTATTATTTACCATATTTGAAAACTTGATTTATAAAACTATCAATTACAGTTATAATTTATAATCATAAATGTAATTAATAAAACTGGATTTCACATTTTATTATTTACATAGCAAATTTTATTGTTAATATTAGAAATATTATATAAAATTTATACTCAATTAAAATAGATTAAATACCTCAAAAATAATATATAACAATTATAATTATTACAAAATCACAAATATGGACAATATTTCCTCTCTTTTTTATTATATTATATTTTACTATATAATTTTATACCTAAAAATTTATAATAATAATAATTTGTTTCTATAAAAAAGTAATATTTAATTAATTAATAATTATATTAAAAGTGTGACAATTTTAGTATTAATTTTGATTAAAGATGACAAAATAATTTTTTAATATTGATTAAATTAATTTAGGTTTTAAGTATTATCTATTTTAACTATTTTTTAAAAAGAATTTAAATATAAAAATTGCATTTCTTAAGATAGACAAATGATATATTTTCTTCATTTTGTTATTTTGTGAAAAATAATAATAATTAATACATATTTATACTTAACCAAATTACCTAAAAATGTAGAATAATAATTTATATCTTTTAAAAAGTGAATTAACAACGAATTATTATATTAAAAGTATGACAAAAGTAACTTTTCCAAATTATTATTATTTTAATTATTCTAATTAGTTTTCATTTTCCTAACTAAAATCCAAATACAAATTGTAGAGAGACTGATAAAATAATTGAATCTTAGTATTCCAATTAATTTTTTTTTTATTTTCCTCGTCCCAACTTTAAGCAGGCTGAGAGGCTTAAAACAAGCGCACTCCAGTGATGCCATTAACAGAAGCAACTTTTAGAATTGCGATAATCTCACCCGACTGTAAAAGTATTTAAAAATGAAAATTTCCTTATTTCGTTACACGAACAAGTATCGTTAGTTCTTAGTGTCGTTTTCCTTCCTAGTGGACTATAACAAAAAATGCACCTACGCTCTTCCGAATAAACTTATGTATGTACATTATTACATTTCTGGATTCCAACGAAAGAAAGTAATTATGAAAGTATGAAAATTTAAGAGAAAGGACATCTTTTAATGATTTTTACTGAATTGGAATGCCAAGCAGGAGTTTACGTGAATCACAATTTTATTTAGGTGCATTAACAAGCCAAGACTAAACAGCTGTTGTTTCTATTAATTATACTCGCTAATTTAAATGATGTTTTGTACTATGTCATACACAATCTTAGAACGAGTAGGGTAAACTGCAGTATGGGAGCATTTCTAATCGATTTGGGAACGTGATATCTCGTTAGGTTGTGTCGTAGTGCCACTAAAGTAGTGTGTAACGTATGGATGATTAACGAATTTAATATTAGAATAGAAACTGTTTAATTAGGCTCATTTTTAATGTCTACTTTTTATTTAACAACTGTTTGTTTGGAAGTGGGTATCTATTATTGGGTGAAAGATGGTGTAAAATAGAAAGCACAATACACCTAATAAACTTAATTAAATCATATTGTTACAAATAATTTAATTAAGAAAACTGATTTTTATTATTATTTAATACATCTGTAACTCTTATTTTGGAATAAATGAAATGTAGATGTAAAGTAAATAACTCTTAGGCATTCTTAGGCTTGTTAGTGATAAAAAATGACATTGATTTAAGATAGTACATGATCACTGGATTTTTAATTACTGATTAAGTGGTCTTTGGCGCATTAACCATATGTGTTGCAACAAGCTTGTCATTCCAATAACACATAGATAAAGTTGATTGAGAATTTAAAAGGTGTTGTAATTTTATACAATTAATTCTTAACAATATCAATTACTGTACGAATAATTATAAAGAAAGTAAAACCTTAACATTTATAAATTATATACTGTTTAACGTAACTATTATTAAAACTTATATAAAATAAGTAGCAAAATACTTCTTTCAATTTTTAATTTAAATATTATATAAATTTTAAAATCAAAGTTAATTTTATCCTACTTTTAATATAATAATAATAAATTGAATATTACATGTTAATAAAAACAAATTATTATTATCTTTAGCTAAATTTAGGTAACTTAATTTTTTAATTATTAATAATATTTGCTTTGATACACATAAAAAATGGAGAAAATATAAAAATAATCATGTCTGTTGAGAAAAAAATATTTTTTGTGAAAATAATTAAAGTAATGCTTAAAATATCAATTAATTTAAATATTATTAAATAATTAATAATTCTTTTTTAATTAACATTAAATAGTAAAATAAATATGTATATTTTGAAGACTCAATTGTTATTTTAATCAAATAATTTAAAAATATACTTTTTGACAATTAATTTAAACAAAGAAATATAAAAAATATATTATCTTGTTTAATAAATTAACAACATGGTTACAAAGTTTTTGTATTTGGATTTTAGTTAGGAAAATGAAAACTAATTAGAATAATTAAAATAATAATAATTTGAAAAAGTGGCATCTAGAATTTCTTTGTATATATTTATTTAGTTAATAATAAATATCATTGCAAATTTGATTTTATAATCTTTAATATAATAAATAAAAAATAGTGATTTAATTAATAATTAGTGGATTATAATTAAATATTAATTATTTTCTTACAAATAAAATTGAGTGTGACTAGAATATTTTAAACATCCAATTGGAAAGAATAACACCTACAAAATTATTTGTAAATTTTTTTTATGTTTATATAATATTTACTTAGTTAATAGTAAATGTGACTGGTGCAAATTTGATTTGAAAATCATTAAAATAATAAATAAAAAATAGTGATTTAACTAATAATTGGTGAATTATAATTATATCTTAATTATTTACTTACAAATAAAATTGAGTGTGACTAAAATATTTCAAACATCCAGTGGAAAGAATAACACCTATAAAATTATTTGTAGAATTTTTTATACTGTAAAATGTTCATATAATATTTATTTAGTTAATAGTAAATGTGACTGGTGCAAATTTGATTTGAAAATCATTAAAATAATAAATAAAAAAAGTGACTTAACTAATAATTGATGGATTATAATTAAATATTAATTATTTTTTTTACAAATAAAATTGAATATGATTAAAATATTTCTAGTTGGAAAAAATATCATTGAGATTGTAGATTAATAAGTCGAAGTATTTTAAAATTTACATTTATAAATTGATCTTGACAAATGTTTACTACACACAAATATTTATATATACAATTTAAATGGGTTAATTTTTAATGTATAATAGTTAGGTTATAATTAATTACTATAAATCACGTCAAAATAAATGGTTTTTGAAATAAAAAAAAAATACCTTAATAAAAATATTTTTTAATTTTAATTAATGAATAAAATTGTACTTCAAAAGTAATAATTTAAGATAAAATATATTATTTGACGCACGATATTAATAAAAAACTAATAAAAGTCAAGGTTGCACTAATTTTACTAAATTCTAATTCTGAATTTGTTAAACCTAGTTTCCGTGATATATTTCGGTCAGTTATCTTATTTTTGCCTAGTCGGTCACATTAAAAATATTCCTATATATAAGTTCCTATTCAAGATTTGAGTACAAGAAAAAATAGCCAAATAAAATACCATACACACACACATAAAATAAAATTGTTGTAAGTTAAAGCAACAGACAGCAAATAATAATAAATGAGTGGAAGCGCACATTATAAATAAATATACCAACATGAGAGTGAGGTTGGGAAATTCGTCTGTTGTTAGTCCTTCGGCACATTTTACAAAAAAATTACACGACACACACAACGTCCGTATGGGCAAAACGAAAGTCGACCGAACCAATTAATTAATTGACGGTGGCGAATCCGGAAGCGAATTCGTGTAATTGATTAAGCAGCAGATGACGGTGCGATGACTGAGACCAAAACTGAGCCGGAGGCAGTAAACACTTGGCCAGACGTCGGCGTCACGACGCGTTTTCCAAGTCGAAGCTCAACAAATTTCGTGTGTGCGACAATGGGGGAGAGACGAGCGTGTCTGTGGTGGTGCGGAGGGCGCGTGCGCCCGGCCGCCCTCCGTTCCTATCGTTCATCGGGACCGGGAACGAAGGGTCTATGGTTTCGCGTACGGTTCAATTCGTCGTTCAATGCCTGTCTGCGTGTTTATGTTGTTGTTTGATTGAAGGTTTATTGATGCGAACAATTGTACGTGCGGGGGTGGGGGCTGCGAGTCCCGTACGCCAGGTTTTAGGGGTTGAAATTTATCTATTTACTACATAATAACATTATCTTATTATTGTTGCCAATTCAATTATGTATTATGTAAGTTTATTATTCAAGGTTCCACTTCGTCGTTTCTGTTCCATTTTAAAATCGATTTAAATTAAATTACGTTCTCTTTGCCATTAAAATATGTTGAAGATTTTAATCTAACTTTAAAATGATATAAAAATATCTGCATTTAAAAATTTTATAATATTATTGACGACATTTTTAATATGTAGTTAATGCCATAAGTTTTATGTAGTAATTACTTTATTTAAAGACATAATTTAATTTTTAGGTTTAATTTATTTCTTTATTATCATTGCGAAACGTTTCATTAAAATTTTAATATACTTTTAAAATTAATGGCAAAATTTAACATAATAAAATTGTTGAAATATTTGTGATTTTTAAAATATTGATGCAATATTACGATTGAAAAAAGTTAAATAAGTTTAAAATTCAATGTTCTGTATAATAATTGAATAATTTAAATATTGTAATATGTTTCAATTTTAAGTATTTTTCAAATTTTAAATATTTAAATTATTAATAATTATAATAAATTGTTTTTAAGGATTTTTTAAAAATATTTTGAATAGTTTAATGTTAATATTTTTTTAATATTTTAATTTTTTGTCTATATTTTGAATAGTTTAAAATTTTTTGAATAGTTTAAATAATGTTTAAATATTTTTAATATTTTGTATAACTTTTATTATTTTTTTTTATTTTGAATTGAAAATTTTCAATATTCAAAATTTTTAAAATTACGATAATTTTTAATATTTTGAGTCCATATTTGAAATAGTTTAAAAATTTTAAATAATTTGGCTATGTATTTTGAATAGTTTAAATAATGTTAATATATTTAATATATTAATAATTGTGTGTTTCAATTTTAAGTATTTTACAAATTTTGAATATTTTAAAATATTTAGAATTGTTTAAATAATGTTAATATTTTTAATATCTTATATATTCTTAATTTCGTGAACATTTTCTATATTAAAAATTTTTAAAATTATGATAATTTTGAGTCTATATTTTAATTTGTATTAATAATAAATATTTTGAGAGTGTATTTTGAATAATTTAAATAATTTTAATACATTAAAAGCATTAATTTTAACTATTTTGCGCATTCTGAATATTAAAATATTAAAAATAATAATAGAAATGATTTGAATATTGAAAATTATATTTTTACTGTACTATATATAGTTTAAATGATGTAAACATTTTAAATACTTTCAATATTTTGTATTTTCTTAATAATTTTTATATTTCAAATAGATATTCTATTAATTTTTTTATTTTGAATATTTGAAATGCTGAAAGTTCACATTTTTTTCAAATACTTTGAATCTTCAATTTATCAATAATTTAAATAGTGTAAATATTTTAAATTATTTGAAGATTTTATACACCTAAATACTAAATAATTTAAATATTGTAAATATTTTAAATAATTTTAATTATTTATATTATTCAGTTTTAAGTATTTTGCTAATTTTGAATATTTGGAGTCAATAATAAAAATGTTTTTAGGATTTTTTACATATTTTGGTTAATTTAAATAATATGAATATTTTAAATATTTTGAATAGTTTAAATGATGTAAATATCCTTATATTTGGTATATTTTTAATATTTATTTTATCTTAAATTGATCATTTTCAATATTCAAAATTTTTAAAATTTATTTTAAGTATTTTAGATCTAAATTTTTGGCAGTATTTTAAATATTTTGAGTATTTAATTTATCTGTATCAATATTTTAAATATGTGTTTTGAATAGTATTTTTAATATATATTGTATTATAAATATTTTTAATAATTTTTGAATTAATCAAGTTAATTTAGTTTTTATTTACAAATACTTAAATATTTTGAAAAATTTGATTTTTTAATTAATTATTTTGAATAATTTGTACATTTAAAATATAATATATATAACATAACTAAATATTTAGAAATTACAGAATTCATTATTTTTTTCAATAAAATATCTTACCTGATTCATTCGATTTGTTTGACTTGCCATCACTACTCCACTCTTCATCTAAAATAATATTAAAAGTTACATACATAACTATTATCTTAACAATTTTTAATAATTTAAGTGAAAAACAACTTTTCTAGTTATCAAGTAATCAGCAACAACATTTGCAACAGTTAAAATAGTACATTTACACAAAGAACTAGATATAATAAATCAGAAATAACTTTAGAAAATTAAGGGTGATAAAAAATGAAACTTCAAACTTTTATATAGAAAAATTGCGAAAACATGTTTAACAAATATAATAATAAATCAGTGGACAAACTTACTACCTCCGTCTCTTCCATACTTCCGCTTTTTCTTCAGACTATTTGACGGTGCCTGTTTCTGATTGGATTTATCACATTTTTCCTTGTCCTTGTTTTTCCAGCGGATCAACATTTTTGTCTGTCCTTAATGCCCTGCAAAACACTCCCATTCAAACATGATTACAAACTGGAAAACATTAAAAGGGAGAGAACACCCCAAAACACATTCATCAATTATTACCAACCGCATTAGGTTTTTATGAGAATATATTGAACTGCTTAAAATTTAATGTTGAGACAAATTGCACTTACTGAAACTCTATAGAATCAATATGAAATGAGACGTTGATGAATTGAAATAAAGTGACAACTTTAGAAAATAAATAAAAGTAAATAAAATCAATCAATAACGTTGTTGTTTAAAACCCCAACATGGAACGTTGTAAAACTATTTCAATTTGTAGTTAATTTACAATTCTGTCGTTCGCAGGAAGATTAATTACATTGTCCATATCTTCGAGTAATTTCCATTGCAATTAAACCAATTGGGGAGTTTATGTCAGGTCTATTACAAAATAATTGATTACTGTCTTCATTGCTTACAAAACGGATCCTGTGGAAGGCTGCACGTAATTCACGAAAACTTCTCGTTTTGCAGCAAAATTACATTAGTAGTAACGAGAATAAAAGCAATTCCAGTTAAATTTATGAGCGTGCAGGAAAATACGGCTCATCATGTTACATGTTTTTATGTGTAATGGCATTTGCCACTCCCCTAAGTTATTGCTAACTTTAAATTGTTGAACGAGTACGGTTTTGGGTCAATAAGAGGTGTTGTCGGGAAGACGTGAATGGGATAAACATTGAAAAGAAAGGGTTGGATTTTAATTTGTAATTTTGGGGGTAACGCCCCCTTAATGTTTTCTATGATTTTTTGACTAGAGGTGCGAGTAGGAAGGGAACAAATTTCGACGGTTAAATTCGTAACTACCTGCTCGTAAATATCCTAGGTCCTGCCTTTTAGGAAATCTCGCAACGTTCTCAGGATAACACTACATTTAAACCTTTAAAAAACTTAACAAAACCGCACTCGCGAAAACAGACAACATTTTCCGTAATCGTAAAACAAAATAAACAATTACAACAGATAAACAAGTAACAACAAGAGAACGGTGGACGTGTTGAAAAAGAGCCCGGCGGTTCCTGCTACTGGATTACAGCATCCCAGTGACGTAACTGTTAAGGATAATCGATAGGAGCGCTACGATCGTGTGACGGTATGAAGCTGTACTGAAGAGGTGAACGCCCTATCCTTTAAATACAATCACGCCCTTTACACCCAGGTCTCATGGACCTACCTTGGCGGTTCCCTTGTTGTTGCACAAATCGGCCCCGGCACTGTTCCGGGGATCATTTGCGAAGTTTTTTAATCCTGAATTGGGAGCTGCATTACCCTACATGAATAAACATGTTCACTCCTCCAAAGGATTAAATCGTTTTATTGTAAAGTATTGTTTTTATAACATGTAATAAAAAATATAAAAATGTACACGCAATTAAACAAAAGAGAAATGAGGATCGGGAGTGGCTTCAGTAATCGGAAACTCGATTCCATCTTAACTCAGCTCAATAAACTCGACATTATCCGAGTCTCAATGTGATTTGAAATATTATTTTACTATATTTAATATAGATATTTGGGTTATATAAATATTTAGAAAATACTGTTTCTTCAATTAATATAGAACATTCTGAATATTCAGAACATTTAGAATGTTTAAAATATTAATTAAATAACTTGGCGCCCAACGTTTTTATACGTATATATACGTTGGGCGCCAACTTTTAGAAAATTTGTTACTTTTGACTTTGTATGTTTGAGTAATTCGTTATGAAATTATGTTTTTCTTATCTATTATCTTAATACCTAATATTTCGAACATTAGAATATTTAGAACCTTTAAAATATTCATAAAATTTAGAATACTTAAACAATTTGGCGCCCAACGTTTTTATACGTATATATACGTTGGGCGCCAAGTTTTAGTAAATTTGTCGCTTTTGACTTCGAGTGGTTGAGTAATCCGTTATGGAGTTACATTTTTCTTATATATTACCTTATCATCTAATATTTTGGGCATTAGAACATTTAGAACATTTAAAATATTGAGAAAATTTAGAATATATAAGACATTTAAAGTTCTTAATTTAGAATATGTAGAATGTTTACTAAATACCTGGTGTATATGTTAATGTAGGCAAGTTTGTGAACTGGATCGACAATGTAGTAATGAAATAAATTAGATGTTATAATTAGACAATTTGGCGCCCAACATTTCTATACGTGTATATATATATACGTTGGGCGCCAAATTTTAGTAAATTTGTCACTTTTGACTTAGAATTATTGAGCAATCTGTTATGAAACTACGTTTTTATTACTTATTACCTTATTACTTAATATTTAGAACATTCAGAACGTTTAGAATATTCAGAAAATTTAAAATATTTATGTTATAGACAATTTGTCGCCCAACGTTTTTACATGCATATATATGTTGGGCCCTTATTACTTAATATTTAGAACATTTAGTTTGTACATTAGTATTAGTTTATTTACTAATATAATAAAAATATTTAAATAATTATACAGCATAAATATTGTGATTTTCAACCAAATATTTTATTAACTATTTCATTTCCAGGAGAATTCCAGAATTGTTTGTCAAACAAATGTTTACAGGTAATTTTACCAATTTAAAATGCACTGTCAAAAAACCTTGAAATTGACAATATGATTACTGTTTGTCAATTTTGGTGTGCCTTGAGTATATTATTAACATTGATTGCCATTAATTGCTTGTTACTTATATTAGTTTTGATACATTCAGCTAAATTGTACAGAGTACTCGAAGACTTTGAATATGCTGTCACTCCACAATTGACTTTTACTGGTCCAAATTTATCAAAGGCAGAAGACAACGTGACATATATTGGTAAATAACGTTTAATATTATATAATCCAATTTAGCTGCGTCTTCCCTCAGGTTTATTAAGCAATATTACCGTTTGAAATTATCAATTTAACGTCAATTTAAATTTATGTTCGGTTAAAATGACTTCCATTTCATACATGGCCCTTCTGTTCCTCATCATAGTGGTAGTTGATTGCATGCTGTTGAGCATGAACGCAATGTATTTGTGTCATTTTACCAAAAAGTTGAAAAATAATTCGGAGACCGACGAGAATCAACAGCGTGTCAACAAACGATCAACTAAAATCGAAAACGACAAGATTTTTATTGCTGGTGTCATCAGACGTGTTGGCAAAGAGGATCATCTGCTTTGTGAAAGTTCAATCATCAGCAAGTACTGGACTCTCACCGTCTCAACTTGTGTTGACTTAATTTCGGACCATTTTGATAATAATGACAAAAACATTTATATCAGTGCAGGTTTCGTTAATTGGAAGAACGGCTATAGACACAACATAAAAGAGTTTCAAAAATATTTTAATGGTAAGGATGCAGTGGCGATGATCAAAGTTAAAAATCCCTTTGAATATGGGACTGAGAGTCCTATAAAAATCAATAGGAATGCACTTGATGTTTCAAAAGGTAAACCGTGTCTTAGTAATTAAATTTAATAATTTGTTTTCCCTCAGTACTATCACAAATTTGTCCTACTATGTAGGCAACACAGATTACACGACACCATGCTCATTGTGTAAAAAATCACCGCACTGCGTTCATTAACATCTGTTATACGGCGGGACAATAAATTCAACTATACGTGATCTAATTACTTAAAAAAACACGTACACCACTAGTGATAAATTCAGTTTTTCCATAACAAGAAAACTTGCTTTCTATTAAACTAAACGCAATAACTACATCTGGATAATTTCACCACGCTTAACTTATTTTAGGTCTTCATGTATTCGGATGGAGTTATTACAGATCCTTTCAGTTATCACCCTCGGTTAAGATCATAGATAAACACAACTGCGAAGAGAGACTGATTAATTATTTCGGTAATCGGAGCACAAGTACGGTGTCAGATACACAGTTCTGTATAAACGGCTGCCAATTTAACATTGGAAGCCCGATTGTCAGTGATGGACTTCTTGTCGGCATAGCACAGAAGCACAATTTACGATGTTCGCAAGCTTTAATACCTGGTGTGTATGTTAATGTAAGCAAGTTTGTGAATTGGATTGACAATGTTGTAGTGGAATAAATTAGATGTTATAATTAGATAATTTGGCGCCCAACTTTTTTATATGTACACGTTGGGCGCCAAATTTTAGCAAATTTGTCACTTTTGACTTAGTATGGTCATGAGCAATCTGTTACGAGATTACGATTTTCTTATCTATTACCATTTGCCAATATTTTATTTATTGTCATCGATTAGGATTTCCGATAATAAGATAATGAAATGAGAGGGTAGACTTATTATTTACATTGATAACGAGTTATGGCACATCCGTTAGTGGCAGTCTCGTATACTGGTTTATGTAAGTAAGTTTATAAACCAGCTCGAAAATGTTGCAACCAAATTCAAGTTATTTCAAATTCCATGTATTCCTAAGTTTTCTTTTTTTTAATAAATTAGTGAATTTTATTTTGTACAAGTTGAGCAATTTTTAAAGATTAAAATGTACATTTTGCATACCAGTTCTTTTTTACTAATCGTTATATTGCGTCAATAGATCAATTTTACATAAAAAATCAGTCAGTCAGTGATAAACTGTTGTTGTTAATTTACGTATTTTAATGTATCATGTATTTGTTAATGTAAGCAAGTCTGAATGGAAGTATTTTATTTAATAAATATAGTTTTTGGATAATTGTTTTGATAACAATATTAACGTTGGGCGCCAATTTTCACCTCTTTCGCTAAAAAGCAGGATTATTAAAAACAAATTTGCGATTTTAATTAAGAATATCTTTTCAACAATCTTTAAATAGTTTAAGATTATAATATAACCTTTGTAGAAATGTTTTTTACGTTGGGCGCCAAATTTTACATCATTGTTCACAGTTAAGATTGTAAATAAACATGTTTAAGTGTGAAAAAATCTAATAAATAATTTTGGTTAGCCTATAAATACAATGTCTGAGCCACAGATATCTTTAAATGGATGTTAATTTAATACAAGAAGTCATTAGACATCGGTCAATGTCTAACTTCTTATTGATGACATCAACTTGGTATGGCACAGGGGCCCATTTACGATATTTCATGTCTCGTGCATTCGTTAATGTAAGCAAGTTTATAAATCTGCTTAGAAATGAAATAAATATATTTTTTGGAGATTGGAATTAATTTAATGACTTATTAACGTTGGGCGCCAAATTTCATCATTACCGTTAAAATTCAGGATTATTAAAAACAAATTTATGATTTTGATTAAGAATAACTTTTCAACAAACTTTAAGGGGTTTAAGATTATAATATGTCCTTTGTAGAATTGTTATTTAATTAGATAACTGTATAAAATTAAAATATAAACTTTTTCTTGTTTGATTTTTTCTTACATTTTAAATTATTGTTCACAGTTACGATAATAGACAAAGTGTGAAAAAAAACTAATAAATTATTTTAATATCTAGGCTATAAAAAATGCCTAAACTACAGTTTTGCTTAAAAGGATGTTAATTTAACATAAGAAGTTATAGGACACCGGTCAATGTCTGACACCAACTTGGTATGCCACAGAGGCACAATTTCGTTACTTAATGTCCCGTACATTTGATAATGTAACTAAGTTTATAAATCTATTTGAAAATATTTTATGAAATAAATATAGTTTTTTGTAGAATTGTCAATTAATTGGATAACTTTTTAAAAGTTGGGCGCCAATTTTCACATTTTTCCATAAAAAGGAGAATTATTAAAAACAAATTTGAGTTTAATTAGCGATTAAAAAGAGTATATTTAAAATATAATCTTTTTCTTCTTTAAATATTTCCTTACGTTGCCCTTCATTTTTCACTATAACTCATTTATATATAATTTTTTGTTTATAAAATCAATTTGATGTGGCACAGAGGCACAATTTTAATCTCTCGTGTATTTGTTAATGTAGATACTGTGAACATGTTCTATTGGAATAAACACCGTGCTAAAGAACTGCAGAATCGTTATTTAATTGAGTAATTTCCTTTTACGTTGGGCGCCAAATTTCACGTATTTCTTCAAAGTGCACAGTTATTAAAAACGAATTTGCGATTTTGATACAGAATAACGGTTGAGAAATGCTTAAAGAGTGTACGTTCAAAATGTAACGTTACTTCTTATCTGTTATATTAATTGGATTATAATTGAAAAATAATTGGTCATTGTACTTGAATAAACTATTCGTAACAAAAAACTACATATTAGTTTGCATGACACAAATTTAACGTGAGTAATGTAAGAATACAAAGTTCGTGGCATGGTTTGCATTTTATATCAAGTTGTAGAAATTTTAAAACACGCTTCTTTTATGGTTTCTAAAAGAAATTAAGAGTACACGTAATTTTTTTATATTCAGTTTTATTTATTTTATTTTGAAATTGAGTTAATTGAATAAATATAAATGTACTAATTAATATTTTGTCTGTGTATTTAATGATACTTAATAACTGATTAGTTAAATTACTTATTTACTTAAAATTGTTTAAATAATAAATATTTATTTTGTCAACATATTCGTTAATCAACAGTCCTATTACAATTCTCAAAAAGAATTAGTGAAATAATTTCAAAAATATATTTATCTTTAGTGTTAAGTAAATATGGCTTAAGGAAGGTTTCTTATCTGATTTTAAAAATATCCTAAGGAAAGTAACAAACTCAGAAACCCAAAGCAATAATACAAATTCCCGTGTAACTCCCCATTCGCCATAAAACATTTACAATTACCCCGTCTAAAAATAACCCCGGCGCATAAAAAGTACCACAGATGGAACGAAGTCAAAGACGCGTACGTAACTTGACTTATTGGCTGGTACGTGCTCATACCGGCACACCGCGTTGCATAGCAGTAATAAAGTAAACAGTGGCTAATGATGATTTTCGCCAGTGTAGTTTTAATTTACAATCTGCAGAGTGAAGGTCACGGTTATGTTTATCGCTAGTTATTGCTAAAAATTTTAGTCGAGTCATGTGAAGTTTTCGGCACGGTTTGTCCGACAGTGTTTGTGCATGTGCTTGTTGTGATTGTAAATAATGGTAAGTTCTTGCAGGTAAATTGTATTGGTGTTGGATGCTGCAGCTGTATTTTGATAACATCAGATAAGTGACGGGAATAAATATTGTGTAATCGCAGACAGAGGGGTATTCCTGGCAAATTAAATCATTTGACCTCAACTTTGTACTATCTAATGCCCGTGAATTTATTGCGGCTTAATTTATTTTATTGTTATAGCCGTGGAAAAATACTTTACAGGTCTGGTTAAGTGTTAATTAAAAAAAAAACTTTACCTTAACGCACTCCCACTCAAATTTAAACTAGAAATAGTAACAAACAACGTTTTAAAGTTTAGTACAATTACTGCAGTAACTAAAAAGCATTTAAAACATTAACACATGTACCACAGTTAATTGAAGATGAGCTATTATGGTCAATTTCTTTTATGTCAATTGCATATTACTCATGTCACGATATTATGAATGAGCATTATTTTATGTTAGAACAACAAAGCAACATAAAAAACTATAAAACATTACAATTTTGCACCGGAACCAGTTAACCTTCTAATAAAATTGTCACTTACAATAAATTTATGAATTAGAAATCCCAAACGTTTTTATGTTAATATGTATTAAGAGAAAATATTAATTTCTTTGTAATATTCACCATTTTTCTTATTTTTTAACTAATATAATATTATCAAGTTCTTTGAAGGCAAAACTAACAAATTTATTCATAAATTATGATGACAATGACTAATAAAGTCTTCTTAAAATAAAAGTGAGTGCAATATTTCAATAATTCTTCTTACATTTGTGGTGGACAATTCTTAAAAACTATTCGAATATTTTTACTGATAATTGAACAATTTATTTTTTAATCTATTGCAAAATTTATGGTACATATTGCCAAAATTATTATGAAGTTTATAATTCTAATTGAAATATAGTTTTTTGTAGAATTGTTATTTAATTGTATAACTTCTTAAAAGTTGGGCGCCAATTTTCACATTTTTTGATAAAAAGGTGAATTATTAAAAACAAAATCTTCATACATTTGTGGTGAACAATTCTTAAAAACTATTCCAATATTTTTACTGATAATTGCACAATTTATTTTTTAATCTATTGCAAAATTTATGGTACATATTGCCAAAATTATTATGATAATAAAAATACTGTTCCTATTTTTTTTATAATAAAACAAGAAAGTTACGTATATATTTAAGAATGTTCGTGTTTTATAATTTGGCTACAAACATAAAAAGTGTCCTTATCCTCATTACTTGTGGATGAAATATCGTGAAACAAATCGTGGCAACACAAGTCCAATGTTTTTCTATTCTTGTCCTGATAAAACATGTTTTAATCTTTGTTTGTTTTCCACACACTTTTGTAATATTTTTCATCGTTGTAAGAATGTTCATTGTTATTAGTAATAATAAATAATTTTATTTTATTTATAACGTATTTTAAAAATGAATGTATTGACAAATATTTATTTAAAAGTGTTTAACAAGATCCTTGTATCTTATAAAAAGGTATTGCAGAGTAAATAAAGATAAATCAATTATTTTTATATTATCTAGTGATTACATTGCCCAATTACATTTGGACTAAAATAAATGGCAACATATATTTTTATAAATCTGTGTTTTTGTAACTATCTTGTGTAATATATTCATGCAACATTTTTCCTGTTAAATCAGCTTTATCGTATTTCCTTTCTTGGATTTACCGGTGACATTTATTGACAATAGGTGCAAACTGATAAATATTTTAATTTGCACAACTTTACATTCATATTCACGTCGAAGACAACGATCAGTCAGTCGTATACGATTTTTTTATTACAAAGATATAATTCAAAATTTTTCACAATTTATTATATTTGCAGTCAGTTCAATGTGAATATTTAAAAAAGGGACATTCATATCAGGTAAAGCAAATATATTATTTTTGTTATCTGATATAATCTTGAACTGTTATTAATGTTGCTATTATGTAGGTTTGTTCATATTTTGTGACGTGTGCAAGTTAGTTCTGACATTACTTTCAGTGAGTTTCAATTTTAATTTTATTCCTTTTAAGTAATTAAACGCAGTAATTAGGTTATATGGGGTGACTTAGAAAACATATTTATTTGTTGTGGGTGTTGTCTCATAATTTTCACAGAATACATACATTATGTCAGTCAGTACTGATAAATATATTCGTACATAATTATTACGACGAAATTGACTTAATTAATTCAATGTGGGGGGAAATATGATGAGTGTATTTATTTCACAATGCCAAAATAATAATGATCATATGCTAATTTTATTTACAAAGAAGATTTACTTATTAATACTCTTTTTGTCTGCTCTTAACTTAATAAATAATCTAATCTTATCTTTTTCATGTAAAAAATAAATATGCACATATATTTTTTAATATGTGGGAACACATTTATATTGATACATATTCAAACAATTTTAAAACGTTTATATTCTGCTTGTAAGTTATCTAACTGAAGTTTTATTTAAGTTATTTATATATATATTTATTTGCAGGGTCAACTTAATCACACTCAATGTTGTCTTCTCTATTCAAAAAGGACAACGAGACTGCAATTGTAAAAATATCTGATTCCACAATCAAGCTCAATAAATCGGAATACAAAAAGTTCCATTACGTAAAACGAGATCCTAAAATAATCTCCATTACGAATAAATATAAAAAACAAGGTACTTGTCTTTTAGACTCTTATCCTTTCAAGGACTATTACTCTAGAGCTAGAAATAGTGAGGATGAACCAGAGGAAGTAGTTGCCTATGCTTGTGACAACAGACGTGATTCAATTGCCAGTATATTTAATATAGAAACAGAATTATCTCAGTTTATTATGGAGACCAAGAAAAAATCTAAATGGTCTCTTTTCTCCAAGAAGAAAAACGAAAAGGATGCCAAAAATGATGAACCAACAACTCCTAATAGTGTAAATGATGAAGTAGTAAAATTTAGCACTCCAACAGATTCACCAGAGAAGAAAATAACGAAAGAAGATGAAATTAGATATGCAAACCAACACAAAGCTAAGTTTGCAAACGTTCTGGAGAAGTTCGAGACCATACAAGTAAGTGATGAGACTGATTCGACGTCGAATCCTAAATCTCCTATGCTGGAAGATATACGGAAGAATTTAGAAATACATAATGGACATTCCGGTACTAAGACTCAAGCACCACCTGCTCCGGAGCCACTAGAAATGAAGCCAAACAAAATAACAACAGTGCCACTGAGCCCGGAAGGTAAAAATACACCCCTGTCACCCAACATCATTAAATCACCGAAACTTAAATTACCCCCCAATCGCCAAATTGTACCACTGAAGCCCAGGTCTCCTTCGGTAGACAGACTGAGATCGCCCACACCTATACTGATTAATAATAAAAAATCCATGAGTCTTCCCAGACCTCGTCCCGAAGAAAACGTCTTCAAATACGACAACGTTCCGAGGCCAAAACCACCGCAAGTGTCCCGCCAGAACTTCGACGAAGGAATTTACGCCACAATTCCCACGAACTACCAAAACTACTCGGAAGTTGCGGACAACCGTGCCGAAACTATGAGCAGGTCGTCCAGCATGCGAAGCAGAAGCAACGACAAAACAATAGCCAGACGAAGCGTCGAAAATTACTACTGGAACGAGATAAAAAAGATGGAGGCACAGAAGCAGCTCGAGTACCAGGAGTACCAAAGGAGGATATCGATGTACATGAACCAGCAGGAGCTGAAGAGGTCCCAGAGCATGTCACCTGCGCTAAGGTTCAGAACTATGCGTAACTCAATCGCCGGCAATGGTTACATAAGCGAAGGCGAAATATATAACGCAAAGCCAAGATCTTACCCCAACAGTGTGGTTTACCACACCCTGGACCGTTCGCAGCCCAGCGGTCCGATCTTCCGAAGGGGCAGCATCGCCGAAGAACAAAGGCGACCTCTTAATACCTACAAAAACGTGCGGTTTTCGAGGAATACTCCGACCGAAAACTATCAGGTGGTCCCTGAAGACGACGACGTGTTTTACGCCAACAGTTACACCCTAAATAGGCCGCCCTCTAGACTGCAACACGTCCAGAACCCTTCTTACTACGTTCAACAACCGGTTGTAAATCTAGTCCCAGTTGATGGAAGGAACCGCCTCAGCAACATGTACGACCCAGGACTGCCCTACTACCAACAGCAAGTGCCACTAAGGCAAAGTTACCAGCAGCAAGGGAATACGCTGAAGAGAAACAGCTACGCACCATCAGTCAGGCAAGAAGTTCTTGTGCAACCACCGCAGGACAACCCAAACTTCATCAGGAACTCGAGGCTAACGTCGAGTACCGGCAACATCAAACAGTTGTCTAAGATGCAAGGCCAAAAGGTGCTGACTGTGCCCAGCAGGAGGAATCCCACCCCTGTTTTATTTTAACCCTTTATTTGATGTTCCTGTGGAGTTGTTGCTATTTTGTGATTCTTAAGTAATTAAGTAGTTAGTTAGTTACCTTTGTTTATATTGTATAAGGCCACTAAGGCTAAATTATTGGAGTATACTTTAGGAATGTAGTGTTTCTTTTTAGTTTATGTTTCATAAACACATGTAAAAATATTTATTCACTTAAATATTTATTTACACATACCATATACATTTAAATGGTGCTCCACTTAAAAATGAGAATAAATATTGAATAATTTATTTTTCATTACAACAATATAGTTTATAATAAACCTTTCTTAGTTTGATAACTTGTTTTGTTTAATTAGAACTAAATAAAATTTTAAGATTGTTGTGAAATAAATATATTTGTATACAAATAATTTAGTTTTATTTCTTGAGTATATTAAAGGGGTGTTAAAGGGGGATCTAAAGAATACAACGTGTATATTTATGGTATTTAATATTTATTGTCTTTAGTTATTGAAAATGCATTGTTTAACATGTTAATTACAAATAATGCATATCAGAGGCATTTATGATTTAGATGGTGGTAGGTATATACATTATGATTTTACATACATCAAAAAAAGTATAAATGCCTCTTATCACCTAAGTATCATAATGAGAGATGCACATACATTTCATCAAAGGATATTCTGGCAAATTGTATTAAAACAGGTAAATAATACCTACTGTTAAAAAATGTTTTTTGAAAATTTATACATATTTTATTATTATCATCACCATTGTTGATACGTTTTTGTTTCAATTTATCCCATCACATTAATTAATATAATAGATGTTGAAGGCAATAACTAAAGAGAAAATTAATTTACATAAAATTGTAGCACCGAGTGAATAAAATTTCCAGAAGTTAACTCACATTTGGACCTTAAATTGCTTGCATAAGCACAGATTTACATACTTAATCAATTTGCCTAGAACTATAATGGCACGAAATGTTTCTTACATAGTTAATAATATTTAAAAAAAATGACATAATAAAAATCAAGTATAAAAGTGGCAGTTTGAAACATAGTTTTTTTTAAGCAAATTAAAGCTATATTATAAGCATAGGCCAAAGTGGCCTAGAAACTTAATATAAAAATAAATCTTGACTTTACGTCTTTTGTTAACTTATTGAACACAACTATTATGAACACTGAAGCTAACTTGCGGGATACGAAATAAAACGGCGTTTATTTACGTACATTTTATAACTAACTATCTAACTAGTTGTGCTGATACCTCGCTTAGTTTTATTTAATATCACGCAGAAAATCATAGCTGGTCGCTTAGAGATAACTTAACTACAAGAGATGATTCTAATTTTAGTGTATAAGATCATTTTCCTGGATATTCCCTCCATTACTGCAAACAAAAGAAAAACACAAAATTAGTTTTCGGTATAGAGTACTATAAAATACTTAAGTTTTAGTACTTGGTTAGTTACCTGCTTCTTAAATCCACTTGTACGCTATATAAAAATGTATCAGTCTGTTATGTAAACGTAATAAAATATATATATTTTATATTTAACAATATAACAATAATCTAGAACGATTCAATAAATAACTAAACATAATAAAAGTAACAGTAGATTAAACAATAGTCTTTCTGATATGTTATTTTACTTATTGACCTAAATTTTCTTGGCGAAATATATTAACAACACAACAACCTAAGAAACAACAAAAAATGAACTGAAATGTAAATGGATGAGGCTTTGCTGGATGGTCTGGGATGAATGATATTTACAGGTGGAGGATCGACAAAGTCGTCGAACGGATCAGAATCGGAATTGAAAATTAATGAGGACGGAATCCATTTCAGTCTGGCGCAGCGTGAAATAGAAACATCAATTAATCTTAGCCCATTGGGTCGTTTAAATAAGTAATTAGTCCGGTTTCATTACCTCATACAAGATTTGGCGTTCACACCGTTGATCGCCCTCTCCCCCAGGTCGATGGTCTTGGTGTCCTGCAGCTCGAATCCGTGGATGCAGCCGCTGAAACCTGTGCTGAGCCTGTTGGCCGTCATTAAGGCGATGTTGGGCGTGCCTCCAAGATAAATGTTGCCTTCGGCGTTTAACGTGCTGGTCAGACCTTCCGAGTCACCTTCATCTGATGAGCCGTGGTCCACGTCCATGATGCCGTGTTTGCCCAGCCTCTTCAGGATGACGGTGTGTCTGTTGCCGTCGTCCACGCGCACCCTTTCGTTGCGGATTATCGCCGGACCTTGCCCTAAGTCGTAGCTGTACTCCAAGTAACCGTTGATGACTGAAAATGAAAGACATTATAATAGGATACTTAAGCTTTGTTAATTAGCTGAAACTTACTTGCTAAAGACACGTAATCTTGTCCTTGTCCGTCCTCATTGGGTCTTTGTCCGAACCAGAAGATTAAGCCAGTGCTGCGGTTCGTTGTTAGTTCTAGAGCAATGACTTGTTCGTCAATGCCATCCTCATTTTGCAGCAAATCTTTGTTAAATTCCAAATAGCCTGTTCCATCGAAACTGACGTCGTTTTTCAGGATAATTGCTGTAAAAGTAAATGAGTTCAATGAATTTTTAAAATGTTTAAAAATAACATACTTTGTTCGCAGTGGTTTCCGGTGTAGCCCAATGGGCAGTCACACACAAATGATGTAGACGTTTCCCTGCATGATCCACCATTTTTACAGGGTGAGTTGGCGCAGGTATTTTCAGGAACGTCACAGTTTTTACCACTGTATCCTTGTCTGCAAGAACAACGGTAATCGATGGGTGAAAGTGGGTAACAGTCACCATGTAAGCAAGGATTACTGGAACAACCAGTCTGATCAAAGTTGGTGTTTGATGGATACAAGTTATTATCGAAGTCGTCTCCTTCTGTGCACTGTTCCACATTTGATGAGTCGTTGGCGCTTTGAATCAAATTTAAGTTCATTCCAGAGAGGCTGATCTGGAATATGAAATTTTGTTTGTTGTTATACTGTATAACTAGTTATATACAATACAAGTGTTTACCTGTGAGATACATCCTTCGAATCCGGTTTCAACTCCAGTGCCTTCATTAAGCCTCATGCGACTCTTGTCATAGCCACCTACATAAACAGGCGTCAACAAATTTAAAACCTTCCTATTTTGCGTCTTTTCAATGACAGGTGTCGCTCCGTTCACAACCAATCTTCCTTCATAAGGTGTCCTACTGGCTGTCAAAACAGCCCACTGGTTAGGTACCAACTCTTCCTTCTGCCTGATCACGGTGGGACCGTTTCCTGCGTCGTATCTCATCTCCAAGTGTCTGTCCTTGATAGCCAAACTCAAGAATTCTCCGTGTCCTTCCTCGGTTTCAGCGGTGTAAAGCAACAGGCCATCGTCAAGAGTCTTAGGTTTGATTTTTAGAGTGAATTTCAGCCTTCGGTTAAGCTTCGTTGGTGGGTAGGCGATGTATGAGCCTTTGCGGAAAGCTGGCTCCATAATTTTGATCTCGCGCTCGCATCTTTGTCCGGCGTATCCTAGAGGGCACATGCACTCGAAACTCCTTTCGTTGTCTATGCATCTTCCGCTTCCGCAAGCATCTGGAATAAATTGTAGTAAGTTCAAAAATATTCTTTACCATTTAAAACTTACATGGTGAGCAGGCTTCCCCTTTGGGCTTATTACAAACGGGTCCGCTAAACTCCTTAGGGCAGATACAGATGTAGCCTTCTTTGGTCAAGTCTTCCTGGCACATTCCCTGGTTCTGGCACTTGTTCTCTGCGCAGGTCTCACACGAGGTGACTCCCACTTTGTCGATGGCTTCCTTTAAGATGTCTACGTGGGTCTGGCCGATCTTGAAGAGGCTGATGCAACCCACGAAGCCGGCGGACATGCCGACCTCAGGGTTGATGGAGTTGGGACTTGGGACTCCGCCCAGGAACAGATTCTCCACCAAATCCAATCCCAGTACCTTGCCTTCAGCGTTTCCAATGTACGGGCCAAGACCGTCGACGTACATGGACACCTTCCTTTTGTTTCTGATGATCTTGACGTTGTGCCATTGCTGGTTTTCTACTGGGCGTTCTGCCCGTACGGTGGTCGTGCTGTAGCCCAAGTTGTATTTGAATTCAGGGACACCATTGACCAAGGTGAGTGAGATGAAGTCGCCGTAGCGTTGGCCGTTGTACAGGATGATACCTTGGCCGTTCTCGGGTTTGAATGATATCTCGATGGTGAACTGCACGAAAGCGTCGTTTAATGTGGGGAGGGCGATGTAGCTGTTGGGTGCTTGGGTGAAGTAAGGGACAATGCCGGTGACGCTCAACTTGATGGGTTTCTGAGTATTTCTGTTGCCGCTTGAAGCTGAACACAAGTAGGTGCCGGCGTCAGCACTGCTCACGTCGTAAATAGTGATGGACCTCTGTAACATTAATTCGAATTAACCTTAGTCTCAGTTGGAGTTAGTTAACTTACGTTGTAGATGTCGACGTCGCTGGGAAGGTTGCCGTTCTGCTTCGTCCACAAGTACGAGATTGGTCCTTGGAAGTTAGGTTTGCATTCTAAGATGATTGAGCTACCTCTTGGGGCTGTTTTGGTTTCGATAACTGGTTCATCTCTGTGCTCATCTATGACGTTCAAGTATTGATCTTTATGGTATGGTCCTTGGTGGCCAGTTGCTTCGCATCTGTAGAGGCCGCTGTTGTCGCGGTGCACGTTGTAGATCCTCAAGGAACCACCGTGACTTTGGACGTTGCTGGCGAAACGACCATCTGCCTTAGACCAGGTGGTTATGACACCGGGTTCGCTGCTTTGACAATTGAATTCGACGGTGTCTCCCGTTCTGTAGGTCTCTTCTGTTGGGGTGACGAATAATTCTGGTACTGGAGCGTTTACAACTGCTGGTCCTACAAACAATTCATAAAAGTGAACACTCAAATTGAATTTAAATTATTATTTTCAATTTACAAAATATGTAGGACAATATAAATGTGTTTTGGGCAGTAAATTGAAAATAATATTGTTTCAAGGATTAGTAACACAAAATTATTTTAAAATAGCGATGACAAGACAGGAAAATTTAAAGCAGTTGGTGATTAAATGTATTATGGAGTTATACATAAAAATCAACATTATGTATATATACAATATCTACTAAACTAACTATTAATAATTAAAAAAATTGAATATTGCAATGACAACTTAATGAAATAATTAATAGTTAGTTTAGTAATTTACAATAATTAACAAAAATATTATTTATAATATATAATGACCTACAAGATGAATGAAGAAAATATATACAAAAATATTGTTTATTGTGTAGAATTAAATAAAATTTGATGTTGACAGAGTAACAATAGTGACAAAACAATACATCAAGTTCCATTAAAGTCTACACAATAATAAATAAATAATTTTTATGAAACTACCTAATGTACCTTAGCCTTCAACCTTTTTCCAATAGAATTCAGCCAAACTAAATGTTTACTAGGTATTTCAAAAAATATAATATGGAGTAGGTTTTGTATTTTTTTTTTTTAATAAAGGTTGTATGCTTTAAAATAATTTTAACAAATACATCATCATTTACCAGAGACATGATAATTGTTTGAAGTAATTTGGAAAAACACAATAAAGCTACACATACTATACAATTGTTATTAATTATGTATGTATACCTAAAATGAAAAAATTAGTGTACATAGAAGCATATAGCAAGAATGTTCTATTAATTTACATAAAATATGTAACTAATACCCATCCTGCAAAAATACATAGTTGAAAATCCATACTGTAAGATCTACTTACTGACATATGAAATGCAACACAGAAAGCATTTTAAAAATTATGACCTCACATTGAAATAAAATTACAGATATTAGTGCTAATGTCTTGCTCTTCACTGTCGTTATATAAAATAATGGTATGGACAGAAAAAATCGACGATTACTTTAGTATCTGGGCAAGAACACATAAGTCAGCGTCGAAAAGGACCGACTACCAGGGTCTGAAAGTATTATTTAAGAGCGACCACATAGAGGAGAGCTACACAAAAAAATTAAGAAGCTACAATAAAACAAACCACGTCGTGTCCTGATATAACAGAACTCTTCGTCCGAGTTGTCTCTACAGTCTCTCCGGCTGTCGCAGACTGCACTACGTGGCACGCATTCTCGGGTACCGCAAACATATTGGTTTTCCTTACATGTTATTCCTTGTTCTAATTGATTGGATCACATTAAATTCAATCGGTTTATCTTATGGTAGTACTGGCATTTGCTTTTGACACAAATGCCTGAAGTATCAAGGGGGGGTAAATGTTTAAATACTGAGTAGTGTGGGACTCAGTATAGAGACAAGTACCCTTATTAAAAAGCGTTTACTTACTGTTAACAACGAGGTCAGTGTAGTCACTGGTGGAGGTACCCTGCGTGAAGACTTCGCAGAAGTACCTTCCGCCATCCTCAGGTTGGACGTTGTAGATGACCAAGTTGCCCCCGCTTTGTCTGGAATTGGCGGGCAAGTCCATGTGTTCTCTGTACCAGTTGATAGGGGCGTTCACTTCTTGCGTTAAACATCTTATGGTGGTGGTCGTACCGATCATTGTTTCCACTTGCCTCTTCTGTGCGGTTATCAGTTTTTGGGTGTTGTCTGTAATTCATTTTGTGAGTTAGAGCTTTGTTCTATAATATTTGTACAAGTTTACATACCGACAACTTTGACGTCAGCAACAGAATGGGCCTCTCCCAGTCGGTTCCTGGCGGTACACATGTAGGTACCGGCGTCGTTGAACTGTATCCTACTGAACTGTATATAACCGTCTCTTGTGGTGACTGAAGCTGGCATGCTTCTGTTAACTGGAGTCCAGAAGACTTGGATAGGTTGTTCACCGACTGCTGTGCATTGGATTGAGGCGTCTTGACCAGGACGTACCACTTGGCTTGGAGGCGACAAGTTAATACTAAGAGCAGGTGCTACAGAAACAAATTTATTTAGTTGGCATAATTTTAAAATTTACGTATAAGTGAACACACCAGTTACTTCCAAGAAAGTGTTTATACTGAAGAGGATCTGGCCGGTCCAAGGATTGGTTCCGATGCATTTGTATTCTCCGGCGTTGGCCAGTTCGACTCTATCAATGTAGAGGACGTCATTCTTAATGAACGCTTGGCTTGGTAAGGATGAATTGTCGCTTCGAACCCAAGTAACTTTGACGTTGTCTAAAAAACGTACCATTAATTACAATTCAAAGGAATAAACACCTTTAAAATGTACCATCTTTGTTGTTAACGCGACATATTAGCTCTGCTTTAGTACCAACAGGGGCGGTGAACTTCTCAGAGTATGTTGGTAATTGCTTCCATGGTATGTCAGGACTTCCAATTGTTGCATCTTCACCTAAAAATTGGTGATTGGTTATTTCTGACAAATATGTATTTAAATGGAATACAAATTGGTGTTAAAATTAAGTTGGTAAATAGGATTTGTTAAAATGATTTAGTTACTTACCACGGTGACCTATTCCCAAGTTAGTTGTTAAAACAAATGAAACAAAACAAAACATATAATTAGTCAATATTATTTTAATTAAACGACACACACCATTTTTTAATTTTGTGATATGGGATATTTACACAACTTTCTAAAATGTCCACATACGGACCATAGTTCTGAATTGATCAGAGTCATTCCTCCACCCCCTCATAGGTGTGACAGTACTACATAAGTAGTTACTTCTTAACGAAAATTATGTAAATGTTCCAATTTGTTCCAAAGCACGTTTGTGTGTTGTGTGACTTGATATTTACACGTGACTTGACACTAACCTGTGATATCACCTCTTGCTGGCTTTTCATCTACTACCAAGCGTACTATCTTTTGAGTTTGTCCTCCAGCACTGCGAGCCGTACATACATAAGTACCTGCATCTTCCGTCCTTAATCTGTTGAATTCTTGTACTGCAGTGTTAGATCCTGCAGACTCCGCAGAACTTAATCTACAACAGACAAATCAATTTGAAGTATAACATTGGTTGATTCAAAGCTTACGAATACGGATAATCCGACTGTTTGTGCCAGGAAACGCTTGGTTTTGGAGTACCGTATCCAGTACATTGCAACACCAGTTGGTCATTGACGTATCTCTTCACAATTTCTTCGCTGGGATAAACTTGTACCTCTGGCACGGTGTAAACTGTGACGTGGGCTGTGGCTGAAGCTTGACCTGCTTCGTTTCTGGCGTTACACACATAATCACCAGCGTCACGTACGGTTGTTTGAGTAAACCTGAATAAAGGGGGTGTTAAAACTATTTTACGATAAAACTGAGGGGGATATATTACCTTAGGGTTCCACCTTGCATTTGCTCAAGGTTGGAACTTAGAGGTTGTCCATCGTTTCTGCTCCAGGTGACTTCAGGTGTTGGTATTCCAGCTGTGATGCTACACTGGATGGTGTAACTGTTGCCTTCGTTTATAATGACGGTGGACGTGGGGTAAATTGATATCACCGGTACTTCGAGTCCTGGATAGAAAATTACAATAAATTACAGCATAATATTAATAAAATTTTGACTTACGGTTGATTTCTACAAGACTGTAGGCCTGGGAAAGACCCATGTCATTAGTGGCAGTACACATGTAAGTACCCATGTCTTGAACTCTGGAATTTCTGATGTATAAAGTGGAACCAATTTGTTCAGTACCAGGTCCAAACTGATCATTAAGTTTGCTCCACTTAACTATAGGTGCTGGTACGCCGGTGGTTCTGCAGTCCAACGAGATCGTTTCTCCTTGATAAACGGTTACACGTTCAGGTTGTACACTTGCCGTTGGGAATTGTCTGTTGTAACAATAACAATATGTAACGCAAAGTCTTGTTTACTTCCTCAAGATAAAACTTACCCTTGCATTGGGCCTTGGGAGATGTACACGTTAACGGATTGTGAGCCAGAAATGCCGGAGTACGTAGTAATTTTGCAGGTGTAAATACCGGAGTCCTCAGGACTAGCGTTCATGATAATCAGTTGATCTCCATCTTCCCTTGAATTGTACGGCAACCGTCCGTTTTCTTTGAACCACCTAACCTGCTGGCTACCATCGTCCGATCGGCACCTCAGTACCACCGTGTCGCCCCTCTGTCCGTTGAACGACGAAGGCTCGATCGTAACCTGGGCGAACCTACCGGGTACATCCTGGACTTGTATTTTAAATTGGGACTCAGTCTCGCCAAGTCGGTTGGATCCTATGCACCTGTAGGTGCCTTCGTCGCTGAGTTCCGCCTCTTGGATGCGGAACTCGCCGTTTTCGAAGGTGTATCGGCCCAAGCGTCCGTTGTCGACTCGCTCGATGCGGATGTCCGGAATGGGGTAGCCCTGGGACACGCAGGTAACTCTGATCATTTGTCCTTTGGTGACTTTCACGAACTTGTTGTGGACGTCTGTGACTGGGGGTCTTCCATTGGACACTGCGTAGGAGGACAATTATAATATAATAATAATAATAAATTCATCATTTATACAAATACAAAAATTATTTTTGTAACAGTACCTGGCCTTCCAATTGCTGTAGCCAAAAAGGCTAGCATGTGCAAAATAAGTTATCAATACTAAAAGTTTCTGATTAATAACTAATAAACTTACCTCCGACATTCAAGTTCACATGTTTCAACATGACACTGTATCCATCTTGAGCCTCGCAGGTGTAAGTTCCAGAGTCGGACTCCCTCAAGTTGTCAATGATCAGCATGCCATGTCCATCATCAATGGCACGGTCTGGCAATGATCCATAGTCCTTGGACCATTGTATTTTAACAGTCTACAACAACTTTAAATAGAATCACCCTAAGAATGGCAAGGAATAAACTTACCCTTGGTGACTGTAGGGACCTTGCACTACAGTTGTACCTTACGGTGCTTCCAACTTCATATATATCAATTTCGGGGGTGGTGATGGTAACTTCAATAGTTGGAGGTAAGGGATCAGGTCTAACTGTGTATGGTGGAGGAGTTTCTGGACCTAAACATATAAATACATGATGGCATTATACAAATAATTAAGATGGATTGTCTAGTCAAATTTTGGTTAATACGTTATTATCTTATTTTTATTATGCGTGCAATATAAATCACAACACAAAATTAATAATTTGGTGTTACTAGTTATATAAAACAGTGTTAGATTGATACTACCATATTTGTTATGATACAGATCTACAAAAAGTAATTTAATAATAGTATTCAGGTTCGTTAAATAATGGCACACTGAGGTTTATTAAATTTTTGATAAAGCAAATACTAAACTCACCTTAGTTCAATATTATTCAATAAAATAATTAGATAATTAGGTACTATAAATAGAACTAAGGCAAGCCTTAGTTTTGGTATCAGTAAGTCGAGTACTTAAAAGTACATTACAAATGTTGAATACTGAAACAGTATACAAAAGGAGACAAGTACAACAACACAGATACGACGAACAATAACGGATAGTACTATTTTAAGCGATATATACATTTATATTTTGTCTCAAACCTGGATATAAATCTGCGGTAAGTTTTCTGAACAATGTTCCATTAATAAAGTAAACGGAACATACTACTGTGACTTTACAATGTTTGACTTCCACGTCAAAAAGTACTTCGGTCGAGCCATTGTGCGTTCTCGAGACCGGAAGACTAGCTTGCCAGGGCTCAATTATATAATAGTATTCACCAGAGAATGAACAAGTGAAAGTTACTTTACTTCCGATAGGATGAACAGCGACATGCGGCCTCAAATCTATGGGAGCTTTAAAATATATAAAATTACTTGCAGATTTGAACATTACTTGACTTGGTTGATGATGCTTGAGGATGTTTATCGACCAACTGACTTTACATGTGTATACTGTTTTATTTTTACCTAAATTGTTAACGTTAAAGTGCAACTTAAACTAGAATTATTCTTAGCACTGAATTGAAATATGACACTCCAGTTTTAGTTGTTACTTTGGTACTGCTATCAATCAATACATCCATGCATCATGCAAAAAACTTGTCCAAAGATTTAAAAAAAACTGGGATCACATTTTGGACAAGATGTTAAATTTACAAGACGTCTTACCATCTGTGGACTGGCAATTGTATCCAGTGTATCCAGGTTTGCAATGACACTCGACCCTTCCATCAGTACCTAAATTGCAGCTTTGCTCATTGTTGTTGCAAGGACATCTTTTGCAGGAGCCGAACGTGCGCACACTGTAGTCGTTTGTGTCTCTATAGAAGCCTGAGGCGCAAGACTCACAAGATGTGCCCGAATATCCTTCTGGACAGCGACAAGTTTCCACTCTATAAAAATGTTTTCGTAGTTAAAAGACCGCCATCAAATTGCCTTCTTTGCTTACCTTGTAGCAATGCCTTGATCAGTGACCTGTTCTACAGCCGTGTCCAAAGTAATGTCGCTGATGAAAGACGTGTCAGTCTCTGAGGCCAAAGATGCTCTGATCAAAATCGAGTTGACATCAGATAGCACGGTCAAAATATCCTCCCTAGAAGCTGGAGTTGGACGATAGTGATCAATGCGTTGCCAATTGGATTCGGGGGCAAGCGTGACCGATACACGGCCTTGATGGATCCTCGGGTTGCTCCAGTATAAGGTGAGGCCACGTCCGTTGATTATGATATCACGATCCTCGTAGTAGCCAGAGCCTGGACGTTCTCTGTACTCTTGGGTGAATTCGAGTTTGCCTCCATAAGACCGGATTTGGTTGCCGGTGAATATGGCTGGCAAGGCCCAGTACCATGTGGTGCGGTCGCTTGGGTTGAAACGGTAGCCAATTTGGTTAATGGAGGAGTTCAGCAGGAAGTTACTGTCAATGTGTTGTGTCATAGTCCTAAATAGTAAAAAAAAAATAGATAAGTACAGGTTGATAGTTTTTTAATGAACACCTACTGATCAGTTAGTCTGAATCCATGGGTGGAGCTGTCGATGATTTGACTGGGGATTTGTTCAACGTAGTAGCTGCTCGATGAACAGAACGTTTCAATACCAGAGCACCAACATGCTTCGCATCCGTCAGCGTTATTGGCGTTCAAACCGAAAGTACCTTCACGACATCTATCACAATTGTTTCCTACCACATTGCTCTACAATAATCGGTTTCCAGTTATTAATTCCAAACATTTTTTTGAGTTAAAATGTTACCTTGCATCTGCATCTACCACGGACACATTCATTCGATAACGAGCCTTCGTGGCTGCAGCTGCAAAGTTCTTGTCCACGTGATGATACACAATTGCCCGACGAATCTCTTTCATATCCATCCAGGCACAGTTCGCAGAACTCTCCCCAGGTGTTGTCACGGCAGTTCTGGATTTACAACAAAAATTATTGTATGTAATAATAAAATGTAACTGGATTTGTACCTTGCACTCGCCAGTCTCCGGGTCGCACTCGTTGGAGTGACCGTTACACTTGCATGGTTCACAAAGACCGAAGTAAAGACCTTCCTCGACCCTGGTGTATCCAAAATCACAGTCCTCGCAAGACAAACCCTTGTATCCACGTGGGCAGTGACACTCCTCCACAGCATAAGCCCTTTCTAATCCAGTGTTCTTTTCACGTGCTATATCCAGTGATACCTCAATCAATCTGTAACAATGAATTAATATTTTTAATAGGTTGCCAGGGAAACCAGTATTGTATTACTGTTATAAATTCAAAATTGTCATTTAACATACTCATTGTAATTTACAATTTATACACATACATATATATATATACAAAACGATGCCTCAAGGAGCTGAATTCATCAATGTAGAAGGCCGACCAGTGGTATATAACAATGACCCTCAAAGAGGGATTTACCAGTTAACCTTTACAAGAATTATACTGTCTGGTTTGATTTATATAACTGTTTTTACTTCGCTTTTGCTTCGTTGCTTCCCGGCTTTGAAAGATGTGGCCTTGGACTACATTCCAGAAATAATGTCCCTGTTTGGGGTTCGAAAGGAGGAAACTTACATGGACTTGTTCAAAAAATTTATGGGCTCCCTATTGGTTCGTAGCAGTATGATTTTGTCTATCATTATATTTATACATGTTATACTATTTTATATAATTAATAAATACAGACGTTAGAAATTCATTATTATATCTTTGACTGACTAACAAAGTATGAGTCCTGTTCTAACAAGTAACAAGAGTGGAACTTAAAAGGTACTTACGAAGCTTCTCTTGTGTTTGTGAAGTAAGTAGCCTTGATATAAATGGCCGATATATCAGACAGGGCCATAAGCAAATGCTCACGATCAGCTGGCTGGCCATCAGTACGTTGCCAGTACTGCTCCAATAAAGGTACTTCAAATGACTGCGGTTGGTTGGTTGGATTCGGTTGTTCCCGAGAGTAGTACCTCAGATTCATATTGTTAGCCTACGAATAAATTAATTACATACAAGTAAGTGTATTTTAAGGCTTTTAGCTTACGTAGATTTCGACGTCGGAGGCGGAATTCTTCGAACTACCACCGGGTATCGGAGTGTGTGTTAACGTGTAACGCAGTTTTCCACCGTAAGCAGTGACTTTGTCTCCCAAATAACGAGAGGGGAGCGACCAATAGTAGATACTTCCGGGGTGGAATGCATTGTAGGTGATTTGGTTTGAACCCAGTGATAAGTGGGGGTTGATGGGGGATTCTCTGCGACTTATATCGATCAATTGGAAGCTCTGAATGTTGGAGTGGAAGGTGGTGAATATCTGCAAATTAACATTAATTTAGTGATTGAGTTGTTTGAATTTAATTGGCATTCTTACTCTGTCTCTGTACCAGGATGAGCTTGAGCATTGGTTGGTGATTCCACTGCAGAAGCAACGGATGCAGCCGTGTTGGTTTTCGGCACTCAGATGGAATGCGTTTTCCTTACATTGTGAACAAGTTGGTCCAGTTGTGAATTGCTGGAAATATTTAACGTTAGTTAATAGGTCACCACTTAATGTATTAATCTAAAGTTTTGGGGGGCATTTTACTTACTTTATTTAAGATGCATGAAAAACATTCAATAAATTAGAAAGCAAATTCATGGATATACGTGTCAGGTTCAAACAAATTCAATTAAGTAGTACCTTGCAAATACAGTTTCCGTTGTCTTCATGGGAAGCTCCAACACTGCAGTTTCTTGTTGGTTCAGGTTCGCAGGGACTGCCGTGTAGGGGGTTGCCGGTGTATCCAACGGCGCATTGTTCACATCTCCTTCCCATGTACCCTGGTTGACAGTCACAAACCACGTTGCCGTCAGGGTGCAACGAACAAGTACGAGCAAATCTGAAATGACACGTTAGTACCTAAGACTATAAACTTGTGTTTATACGTACTGTTGGCTGGGGTTGGTGTAAGGGCAAGGACAAGGTTCGCATGGGATGCCTCTGGATGGATCACCGAATTCGCCAGGTCTGCACTCTTCGTGTCTCCTTGGGACGCACTGTCCTAGCCAGGGGCCGTTCTTTGATCGTACGTATCCACTGGCACATTTCTGCATCAATGATTAGTGTTAATAATTTGATTGATTATTAAATGATTACTAAGTACTGACCTCACAGGAGGTCCCGGTATATCCAGCGGGGCAACTACATTGTTCAACATAGCTGGCAGCACCCAGGCCACGGTCTCTACTGTCAGCGGTGTCCATTTCAATGTTCCTGATGGTGGTGTCCAAGGGACCTTCGTTGTACAATAATTTTATTAAGATGTTGTCAACGTCGGCCAAAGCCATCATAATTTCTTCCCTGGTGGCCGTCTGTCTAAGTCCATTGTCGTGCCTTATAACCCAGTCTCCTTCGAAGAACCTAACTGACATTTCAGTTTGCGTGTTGGGCTGTGGCGTCCTCTCCGACTCGTACAAAAGAGTGTAGCCATTGCCAGACAAAATAACATCAGGCCCAACAGTTGGATAACCCCCATTTCTGTGTTCAACCTTGTACCTCAGATAACCACCATAACTTTTCAGTTGATCACCGTGGTAGTTCTCCGGCATGGCAAAGTAAGGATACACGTTGTCCTGATTTAGCTGTACATTAGAGGGTAGAACTACTTGAACGCCATTGCGGTCAATGACGTTGACGTCTGGCCTGGCACCTCTATAAATGGGCTCGTCTCGAATCTCCACAGTACTTGTCCTAGGATCAACTCGTACACCTAAAGTGTTCAAAATGGTGAAAGGAGGTTGCAGCTGATAGATGTACAAATCGGCGGAGGTACAAGCGGTGGTCTGTCCAAAGCAGAAGCACTTGATGCATTCGGACTCCTGAGTGGCGGCCACGTTGAAATAACCAGGTCTGCACACGGACGTGACTGTGACGATTAGAATGGTGTCGGGAATGGCGAATGTGGATCCTTTGCTGTTGATGGCTTCGCAGGAGTATGCACCTTGATCAGTGACTTGTACGTCGGGGCACGTCAGAATGCTGAAGCCGTTGTCGTTTGTGTAGGTGCACTTTGATGGGATGTGGCCCCAGTTCAAGCGCCACACTATTTCCGGCACGGGTACTCCCACAGCTGTGCACTTCACTTGGAAGGTCTCTCCTGCTACTAGGGTCACCATGGGCGGGGGTGGTTGTGAAATTACCGGTTTTGCTGGAGGAATTAAAGCGTAAAATAGCCTGAAATCACAGGAGGACGTACCAATCACTTACCGCAACCAATTTCGTCGCTGCCGTCGATGCAGTCTCTCTCATTATCACAGTGGTACCCCTTGGGGACACACTGGTTGTTGGACATGCAGGTGAATTGATGGTATTGGCAGACAGAACCTGGTGGGGTGGTACCGCAGTTTTGCTCATCGGAGCCGTCGCCACAGTCGTCATCTCCATCACACCTCCAGGTCTTCAGTACACACTTCTTGTTACCGCAGCTGAATTCATTTGGTTCGCAGTAGTCATCTGTTGGGAGGACAATAGATTAAAGTGGGGATTAAAGTTTAATGAGTTATTTAAGTACGTACTGCATCTGTTTTCGTCTGAGCCGTCTGCGCAATCGAACTTGTCATTGCACACCAAGGATTTATCGATGCATTGGCCGTTTGCACAGGTTGCTTCATGTGGTTGACAAGCAGGAACTGGTGGTGGTGGTGGTGGAGACCCTAAAAGGACCAGAGGTTAATCCTTTTTCATTCTAATACCAATTCAACTTACACTTGTCAACGTGCAGTGTTACAGAGATTTGGGCTCCTGGAGTGTTTGGAGGGTACCCGACAGCTTGACAGATGTAGATGCCGGCGTGTTCCACGCGGATGTTGGGGATCTCCAGTCTGCCGTTGTTGTCTCTGGAACCAGGTGGAAGAGGTCTATTGTTGTCCCTCATCCATTTGACTCTGGCTCTTTCCATTCCTTCGTCACGACATTGGAAGACGACCTCGCGATCTAAAGACAATTTGGATTAGTGGAGGAAAGATGTAAGTTTGTGGTTCCATGCAGGGGTATTTACATCGGTGTTGTTATAATTAATAGTCAAACCACACGATGTGAGAGTGAATTATGAGGGCGAGGGCTCCTTTCGATGATATCCATTTCTTAGAAAATAGTTTGGTATTATTGTGACTTGATTACCTTGATTATAATTATTAATCAATGTGATATTTAATTTTTAAACCCATGTAAAGATGGAATAAACCAAGAGGCAGCAACTATAAAATTGTTCACCTTCAAAGTGGTTTCGGAAGTGAAAGATTATGATAGTTTTAATAATCTGTCACCACATGATAATTATTGCAATAAATGTATCGTTGATTAGTCCAATAATACATGAAATAGCATGATGATGTCTCGCTCAAGCCGGCAATTCTAATAATTTTACTCACCAAGCTTATAAATATCTGCTCCGTGGCAACAACAACAAAAATAATTAATTATACACATGACACAACAAAATTGGATTAAGTACAAACAAAGTTCAACAAACAGGAAGAAATGATAACTTAACAAAACTTACTTTCTTTGATTTCCTGTGTGGATGGATATGTCTTCAGATTAAGGGAGGTATCAACCCGATCTAAAATATAAAAAGTAAATTTAGTAAATTTGAAATGGCTGAAAGTTCAAGAGGATGATTAGAAGTTAGGTTTTTTATTAGTTAAAATCTGGAAATCAGGTTCAACGTCCAAATTTGAGGGTTTTTATGGAGGATGTTCCTTTTCCAGTTTATCAGGAAACCACATTATAAAAATTAATTAATTTCCATTGGATGTATTTAAAAAACCTAACTTAATCATAGTTAATGAAGTCAATAGTTAGTAATCAATCATGTCACACTGGAAAAATATAGTCAATGTATTGATTTTAATATTTTACATTATATATTCTAATGTTTTACTTAGTCAAAAATTATATGTCAGTAAGAAATTATCAAACTGTTTATTATGTAGTGTTACTAACACAGTTTTTTTAGTAATTTGTAGCATGTCCTACTTCCAGAAACTTCATTCATCAAATAGATTTGTGTAGCTTCAAAGTCGCCCCTAAATGTTTTGTTATTAAAGTACAATAAAACAATAATAAATTTGGAGATGGAGTAAAGTAGGCGAATAAAGTAATAAATAGTTCATGCATATTTATCAATCGATTCTCTAATTAGACCCCCGACTAATTATTAACGTTAATCGTTATTATTTTAGTGTCCACCACTTCATCACACGTCCTGCAGACTTACTGCAATCGAGTTCATCGCTAGAGTCAAGTGGACAGTCCACTTTGCCATCACACCTCATTTCCTCCCTTATACATGGCCCGTTTTCACATCGAAATTCGCCAGGACCACAACGGAATGTTTGACCTAAATGATCATTTTGTTGCGAACAGTTTTACAATAAAACTCCCGGAGTTTTTGATATTATTAAACATGGATAAATTTACGTACCGCAGTTTTCTTCGTCGGAGTGGTCAGTGCAGTCGACGCGACCGTTGCAGACGTCCCTTTGGGGGATGCACTGGACGCCGTTGCGGCAGGTGAACTCGTCGTATTTGCAGGAGGGACCTACGGAAGATACAATTCGATAGTTTTTTAAGTGGACTGGCTGTGGGTCAATCTCTTGATTGTTATTCAACTTTTCTACGACTCCATGAGGCAATTGAACAGCCAAATTTCAATTATTAATTAAACATTACATCATTTCATTTGAGTGTTCAAAAAGTAACATTTAGTCGCAGAATTAATATACATGTACTTCTTAAAACTGAGTACTGTACTAGTTCTAGACACTCGAACTGTTTCTACACCACTCTACTAAACTAAAATTAATTAAATTAATAAATGAAACGTAAAGTAATGCAAATGAAAAAATACAAGGTGCATTAAACGTGCATTTCCAACTAAAACTTTTATAATGGAACATATAATTAACTAACTCAAGGAGTGCAATAAATTAAATTTTTACTAAAAATAAATTTGTTACACTACAGTTTTGTTCCAAGTTATTATTATTGTTGGAACAAATGACAATGGTAAATATTTCTATTAAGTTTAACAATATTATTTATTAATTATGATGATGTATAAATAAATCCATGCTAAAATTAACAAAAGACATAATAATTTACGTAATTCTCGCAGGAAATAATCACTCATATGAACCTACAACACACCTACTCATGTAATGTAAATTGTCTACACGAATACTAAAATATTCTGTATCAATTACCATCTACAAATCTATTTAATAAACGGCTACAACACATAGATCTCGAACAATAATAAAAATATAACAACATAAATATATTTCTAACCGAAGAAGCAGTTTTGTTCGTCAGAGAAATCTCTGCAGTCGTAGAAATTGTCACATCGCAGACTTACAGCAATACAGGCCCCGTCTGCACACTGGAACCAATCAGGCTCGGCGCAAATCCCTGACCCATACGACCGAACACAAAATTTTTGTTTTTAACATTATCTCATCATTTTATTATTATACATAGTACTACATATAATGGGAAAAAGGTTTGGCCACGTCTGAATCTAGAGAGAGACGGAGACAGTCCGGTAGTGGGAGACTTACTGTCTCTATCGTACGTCGTGTCTCTGTCGAGATTCAGATGGATCAAACGCTTTTGGTACAATATACGCTACATGTGATGACATATAATCAGGCCAGTACCATCTACATGAAATGAATGACGTGTGTTATTGCACCTTGTTTGTTGTATGTAACATAAACAGTGTTTCTTTGTTTCATTTGTTAATTCAATATTTAGTTAATTAGTGGCACCCCATTTACATTTTATGTTTGCCAAACTGGTACTTTATTAATTAATTAAAACATAAATGGAGCTGATGCTTAAGGGTTTAATATTAAATGAAACATACGACAATGAGGAAGATTTTCGTCTGAACCATCTGGACAATCTCGATTTCCGTCACAAGTTCTTCTTTCATCGATACACGTGTTATCATTGCATTTAAATTCGTTACTTTGGCAACCTGGAATTGATACGATGGTTTATGTGAAACCAAGGAAACTTTGGATGGTTATAATTTTGATAAAATTAAGTAAATAAAATTAAACCTACTACAATATAATTCATCTGAACCGTCTGGACAATCGCGTCTTATGTCACAAACCCTTCTTTGATCAATGCATGTTACATTGTCATTGCACCTGAATTGATCAGGTTGGCAAGCTGCAACTAATAGAATGGTATGAAAATAAGGAAACAATCATTTAGTTTATTAGTACAAATGAGAAAATAAGTGATAACTTTATAAATTGTTAATAGGGACACAATTTATAAATGCATATGAACCGCTTTTCTGTAATGTATATTATATCTGTATTTATATAGTTGGCACAGTATGATACCAAAAAAAATAGAATAAATTAATCTGTTAGTTAATACATTCAGGATGTCATTTTGGTTTCAGTTTTAAGTGTAAAAATAAAGACCATAATAAATTTATTGGGCATATTAAAATACGTATAGATATAAAAATAAACTAAACATACTACATTGGCGTTCATCAGAACCATCAGGGCAGTCCCAAGTTCCATCACAAAGCCTTCTTTGATCAACACATGTTAGATTGTCATTACACCTGATTTCATGAGGCTGGCAAGCTGCAATTTATATGATGTTAAATAAAGCAAGTGAAACCTTTTAGTCTGTTGGAAGTTAGTAGAATGGGTTTGCCCCTACAAACCAATGTTAGATATGAAAAAGTTCATGATTTCAGTACTTAATGTTGTAATACTTATGTGGGACTTTTTTTACTTTATATTATTTAATTCAATTGTCAAATTTTTTCACAAAATTATAAAGAAATATAATAAATGATGCTAGTACACTGAATTTCACCTAAACCATCTTGACCATCAAGTCTTCCATCTCAAACTCTTCTTTGATCCACATGTTATATTATTACTAAACTAATTCATGAGGTTGGCAAGCTTCAATTAACTTTGGCAGTTGAGCATTTACGATATTAGCTTGTTTTAGGGCAAGTTTTATAATTATGGAAAGTAACATTGTAAAGAAATAGGGTAAATTAGAAGAAAAACAGATTTTTTATACCAGTAGAATTTTTCTAAAGGACTTTGCTAACTATTTAGGCATAAAACATATAAAAATTCAAATGAACATACTACACTGGCTTTCATCAAAACCATCAGGGCAGTCCCAAGTTCCATCACAAAGCCTTCTTTGATCAACACATGTTAGATTGTCATTACACCTGATTTCATAATGCTGGCAAGCTGCAACTGATGTGATGTTAAATAAAGCAAATGAAACCTTTTAGTCTGTTGGAAGTTAGTAGAATGGGTTTGCCCCTACAAACCAATGTTAGATATGAAAAAGTTTATGATTTCAGAACCTAATGTTGTAATACTTATGTGGAAATTTTTTTACTTTATATTATTTAATTCAATTGGTAAACTTTTACTCAAAATTATAGAGAAATATAATAAATGAAACAATCTGGACAAGTCTTCCATCACAAACTCCTCTTTGATCCACACGTTACATTATTATTAAACTTTAATTCATGAAGTGGCAAGCTACAACTAACATTGGCAGTTGAGCATTTATGATATTAGCTGTATTTTAAGGCAAGTTTCAGAATTATGGAAAGTAAAATAGTAAAGAAATATGGTAAATTAGAAGAAATTAGATTTTTTTTACCAGTAGAATTTTTCTAAACGACTGTGCTAAATGTTTAGGTATAAAAAATATAAAAAATAAAATGAACATACTACAATGGCGTTCATCAGAACCATCAAAACAGTCCCAAGTTCCATCGCAAAGCCTTCTTTGATCAACACAAGTTAAATTGTCATTACACCTGATTTCATGAGGCTGGCAAGCTGCAACTAATGTAATCATATGTGATATGAAGAAAGCATAGCTCTTGTTAGTTGAACCACTATGAATGTGTTAATATAGTAAATTGACTGAAGAAGATTTGAGGATGAAAATATGAAGTGCTATTTTAGAAATCTAATAATTGTCAATCAAATTACATTTTTACTCCATATAATTTAAAAAAATGTAATAGGATTTTGTTAAAGAGTTATCTAAATTAAAAAGTAACAAAGAATACTTTGTTAGTTCAATTGAAATGTTAAGAAAATACTTTCAGAAAGAAATATAATATCAAAATAAGTAAACGTACTACAGTGCACTTCATCTGAACCATCAGGACAATCCCTGTTTCCATCACACCACCTCCTTTGATCAACACATGTTACTCTGTCATTACATCTGTTTTCATATGACTGACAAGCTGCAACTGATATAAAAATGAAATCAAAAAAAGCACTGGTTAGTTTGTTAATTTAAAAACAACGGTTTTTCTAAATTATTAGTACTGCCCAAAAAATTATGGTTGATTTAAATAGATCATTAGCTGACGATTTCAACAATTAAAACCATATAAAGTACAATAATAAACATAATACATTGACTTTTGTCTGAACCACCTTTACAATCTAATGTTCCACTACAAATCTTTCTTTGATCAATACATGTTACATTTGCGTTCATGAGGCTGACAAGCTACAATTAATATAATGGTGTACGATGCAAAGCAACCACAGCCATACATTTTGTTGGTTGAATGTCATAGTTGAGTTGTGCCTCGTGTGATTCAGACGTACGTACTGAAGGGGTGGTTTACTACAATCAATTCAATCGAATTGTTCAAATACTTAAGGAAAAAAATCACCTTAATGATGGTGTGGCGCAGCTCTAGTTAGTGATTATGCTGTTTATAGTGTATTCATATAAGGTACGGAGTTAAGTAAACAATAGTTATGCGTTATTCTCGCACAGTACAAATTGTTGACAGGGTTGTACTTAAAAATAAATAATAAAATGTTCTTTAATTAATTAAATCTGTTTATGTTACTCTGTACCTAGTTTGAATGGAGTATAGTATGGAGTTTAGGAATAACTAAGATAGAGCCATGCGCAAGATTATTTTAAAGGTTTCCTCAATGAATAAATACATATTTTTTATTGAAATCAATGTCAATCCTGTGCATAGTTCTAAATTAACACAATAGGTAACGCATTAATTTCCACAAATTTTCTATAAAATAACCCGTAGATTAATATACAGATTCAATTTTGATCACTAACTAGGACCTAATGAGTTTCTTTCCAAAAAGTTGTCCGTCACACACAGAAGAAGCGGAATAGACGAAGTATTCCTAGTTAGAAATCGATGTCAGTAGATGCACACTGACCTTGAATCTATACCAATTTTTGGAAAATTTTTATTTAGTTAAAAATAGTAAATAAAAAACATACTACATGTTGGATGACGCTCATCTGTTTCGTCGAGACAGTCATTTATACCATCGCAAATTTGACTTAAATTGATGCATTTTTTATCATCATCACACCTAAACTCATTTTCCTTACATTGAACTGAAAAATATGAAAGCATGCATTTTTATACAGAACTTGCTGGTTGGATGATAACAATATTAAACGTTTATAATACACCAGCACTAATATAATGTTTTAGCAGTTTTTATAGCTGAACAAGTAAGTAATTAACATGGAAATTTATCTACCTGGACAATCACTTTCATCGAAACCGTCATCGCAATCATTTCGTCCGTCGCACTTCTTGCTGTTTGAAACGCATTTGTTTCCACAACGGAACTCATCTGACTCACATCCTGTAAATTAAATTAATGACTAAATCATGTTCAATCATGATGGTCACTTACTTACCACATAGTTTTTCGTCTAGTTCATTCTGACAATCGGGAAAATTGTTACATACCCTGTCAGAAGGAATACAAACGTTTGGTTCACATTCGAATTCATCTGAGGCACATCCACCTAGATCAACATAAAAATGTAAATATTGGAAGAGGCAAACAAGTAGTGCAAGTGACTTAAGTCACTTTACCTAGAAAACACTTTCCAAAGGCACCCATTAAGATTAAATAAGCAAAGACAGCAGCATTATTGTTTTTTTATCATGCCCTATGTTTTCTAAATTCATTCATTTTTTAAAAGCTTATCCCTTTTATAATACCTACTCAGTCCGCTTTGACTTTTGTTTGGTGAACCACTAAGTGTTGTAAGTGCAGTTCTTAAGAAAAATGTAAATGGCAAAGACACCCAAGGCTTAGTTTTTTAATGTTGCGTCATAATAAGAGGATAAGGAAGTTTTGTAAAACTTTGGTACGTACTACATTGGGAAGGACTTTCATCTGAGCCGTCTGGGCAATCTGGGTTTCCATCACAAAGGCTTGATTGACTTATGCAGGTAAAATTATTATGACATAAGAATTCACTGCTTAGGCAGGTTACCCCTAAAAGAGTGGCACATGTAAGTGGATCGAGAGATATGTTTGTATATACATTAAGAAGTTAAGATAAAGTCAAATCCAATAAAGCCTTTGTTAAATCGTTAATAAGGCTGAAAACATATTAAGAAGAATATCAAACACTACGATAGAGTATAATATTTGAAAAGACAACCCAGAAAATCATTATTAATGTGGTTAAAAGATTTATTTGTTGACGTACTGTCGCAGTTGGTTTCATCACTTTTGTCAGAGCAATCTACGTAACCATCACACACTCTTTGCCTGTCCAAACATGATCCGTCGCAGCTGAACTGGTCACCAGGACAACCCGCTGCATCAACAACCAAAAATTGTCATTTCAACAAGTTGAAACACATAAATCGATAGAAGAGAATTTTAAAAGAAGAGCAGAAAATGTCAATCCATAAAAGCAAAACCACAACGTACCGCAGTCCCTCTCGTCAGATCCATCGGGACAATCTCTTTGCCCGTCGCAACGCAAGTGTTCGTTGATGCACGTTTTGTCGTCGCATTTAAAATCGAATTGGGCACATTGCGTACAATTGCGTTCGTCCGAATCATCGGGACAATCGATTATTCCGTCGCAACGTTCACCGTCAACGCAATGTCCGGTGTTGCAGCGAATCTGCTTGTCCGAACAGGACTCTGAAAGTACAAACTCTTAACACCTCCATTATTTGGCGGAAGGACGGAATTCAAACAAGAAGTCAACGCATTAGTTCATTACTTACTTATGTGAACACAGCTGAAAATTTGATTATGTTAAATTGTTACTAGTTTAGAATGTTAAATAAATCATAAAATAAGTTATTTTTTTGTTATTATGCGTTATTCCTTTATCGTACAAACCAAATCATACGAAATTATTTTTTTATTAATGCTTTGCTTGAGAAACACACTTCAGTATTAGATTGTCAAATTCAGTTTCAAAATGAAGCTATCTTTTATTTTTTTATAATAGTCTGCCTTTGAATAATTGTTTACTCACAGAATGATTAGACGTTAGAAAGTGTATTTTAATAAGTAGAAAAATTTCTTTCAAACTAGATCTTCTTTTTTATTTTCATACTACAATGAACTAATACATTAGAAGAGTCTTTTAACAAGAAGAAAAACTTCTTTCAAATCAAACTTCTTTTCTCTTTTGATACAACAATGAACCCATACATTAGAAAGTGTCTTTTAACGAGAAAAAAACTTCTTTTAAACCAATCATCTTTTCTCTTTTGATACAACAATGAACCCAAACATTAGAAAGTGTCTTTTAACAAGAAGAAAAATTTCTTCCAAACTAGATTATCATTTTTGTTTCCATAAAACAATGGATCAACACATTAGAAAGTGTCTTTTAATGAGAAGAAAAACTTCTTTGAAATTAATCTTCTTTTCTCTTTTGACACAACAAAGAACCCATACATTAGAAAGTGTCTTTCACAAGAAAAAACTTCTTCCAAACTAGATAATCATTTTTGTTTCCATTCAACAAATTATCAATACATTAGAAAGTATCTTTTAACAAGATGAAAAACTTTTTTGAAACTAGATCTATTTTGTTTCCACACAACAATGGATTAATACATTAAAAAGTGTATTTTAATGAGAAGAAAAACTTCTTTTAAACCAATCATCTTTTCTCTTTTGATACAACAATGAAGCCATACATTAGAAAGTGTCTTTTAACAAGAAGAAAAACGTCTTCTATACTAGATTATCATTCTTGTTTCCATACAAAGAAAAACTTTTTTCTTCTTCTTTCTGTCCATACAATAATTAATCAATATATGAGAAAGTGTCTTTTAACAACAAGAAAAACTTGTTTAAAACTAGATTTTTTTGTTCCACACAACAATGGATCAGTATATTTGAAAGTGTTTTTTAATGAGAAGGAAAACTTCTTCCAAACTAGATTATCATTTTTGTTTCCATACAACAATGGATTAATACATTAGAAAGTGTCTTTTAACGAGGACTTCTTTCAAACCAATCTTCTTTTCTCTTTTGACACAACAAAGAACCCATACATTAGAAAGTGTCTTTCACAAGAGAAAAACTTCTTCTAAACTAGATTATCATTTTTGTTTCCATTCAACAAATTATCAATACATTAGAAAGTGTCTTTTAACAAGAAGAAAAACTTCTTTAAAACTAGATCTATTTTGTTTCCACACAACAATGGATTAATACATTAAAAATTGTCTTTTAACGAGGACAAAAACTTCTTACAAACCAATCTGCTTTTCTCTTTTGATACAAAAATGAACCCATACATTAGAAAGTGTCTTTTAACAAGAATAAAAACTTCTTCCAAACTAGATCATCATCATCATTCTTGTTTCCATACAACAATGGATCAATCCATTAGAAAGTGACTTTTAAAGAGAAGAAAAACTTCTTTCAAACCAATCTTTTATTCTCTTTTGATACAACAATGAACCCATATATTATAAAGTGTCTTTTAACAAGGAGAAAAACTTCTTTTTCCTTGTTTCTCCCCATACAATAATGAATCAATACATGAGAAAGTGTCTTTTAACAAGAAGAAAAACTTCTTTAAAACTAGATTTATTTTGCTTCCACACAACAATGGATCAGTACATTTGAAAGTGTTTTTTAATGAGAAGGAAAACTTCTTCCATACTATTCATTTTTTTTTAAACAATGGATCAATACATAAGAAAGTGTCTTTTAACGAGGAGGAAAACTTCTTTCAAACCAATCTTTTATTCTCTTTTGATACAACAATGAACCCATATATTATAATGTGTCTTTTACAAGAAGAAAAACTTCTTTTTCCTTGTTTCTTCCCATACAAGAATGAATCAGTACATGAGAAAGTGTCTTTTAACAAGAAGAAAAACTTCTTTAAAACTAGATTTATATTGTTTACACACAACAATGGATCAGTACATTTGAAAGTGTCTTTTAATGAGAAGAAAAACTTCTTCCTAACTAGTTTATCATTTTTGTTTCCATAAAACAATGGATCAATACATTAGAAAGTGTCTTTTGACGAGGAGAAAAACTTTTTTCAAACCAATCTTTTATTCTCTTTTGATACAACAATGAACCCATATATTATAATGTGTCTTTTACAAGAAGAAAAACTTCTTTTTCCTTGTTTCTTCCCATATAAGAATGAATCAGTACATGAGAAAGTGTCTTTTAACAAGAAGAAAAACTTCTTCTAAACTCGATCCTCTTTTCTGTTTCCATACACCAATGGATCAATACATCAGAAAGTGCCCAATATGCAAATAAATCTTGAAATATCAACAATTAATAAATTTTCAGCCACATATTTATGTAAAGAGACATTGGAAATAAAATTGATGAATTTTGAAAAGTTCCCGGCCTGAAAATTTATCAACCCCCAAAAACGATCGTAGATTCCCTACCAGACACCGGTGGAAGACAATCGTGCTCGTCTTCGCCCGTTGGACAATCAATGTGCCCGTTACACCTTTTGTATCCCATGATGCAGATGCCTCCATAGCACTCAAACTGGTCGTCAGAACAACGAGACGGACCTAGACGTAAATTGAATAACCTTTATGACACAGCCGAATCATTTTTTTTTGTCCATGCTGTTTAGTCAACGGGCTTGTTTCCATTCCGCAGTCTCATCATCAAGATGCAAGTGGACTCGGTTTATTTATATTAGTCATAGGTGTTGTGGGAAGTTTTGGGGTGCTGTTATGTACAGCTTGTCTTTCTATAGTCATTCCTCCTAACATGCCACATGCAGTACTTCTTTTATTATTATTTTTTTTAATTACTAATGTGCTGTGTGTTACTACTTAAGTTTGTGCCAACTTATGTACATTATATGTGTCTTAATTCTTTATATACTTATGGGCAATATGTAGATAATATATTTACAAGTTGTATAAAAGTTTTTAATTACTTACCGACAGGTGCCGGTGGACAAATACATCCACTCAGACATCGTGGATCGCATAAATTAATTTGTGTTTGGCATGGTATTACGCATGGTATAAAGCAGTTTAAATTTGGACACTGACAGTCCGGATAACATTGCCCATTGCAGAACGTGCCAGGACAATTTTGTATAATACCTACATAAATATTTCTAATTAACAATGGTCATTTATTTATTTAATCATCGCGTATTTTGTCTGAAATTTACAAAATATATAATAGTTCAGTGAATTTACGTAATTTGCAATGTTGCTGTTCATTAAACGCAGTTCCGAATGACGCAGATTTAGACTCATAGAGCGGAGTTGTTCAAAAATAGAGCATGATTTGTAACGATGCGATAGTAGAGCGAAAGATGAACAGGCGGAAGAAACACATAAGGAAAAGGAAGAGACGGCAGAGACCACAATAATAACTGAGTAAGTGAAGAAGGACAATTTCAACTAACCGGGACAACCTTCTTCGTCCTCGCTGTGCGGACAGTCGCCGTAGTTATTGCATTTTTGTGCTAAAGGTATGCAAGAGCCGTCGTTGCATCGAAACTCGTCGGCCGAACAAGTACAGTTAACTTCGTCGGACGCGTCAAGACAATCTAAACGGCCATTGCAACGGAGGATTTGGTCTATACAGCCGCCATCCAGACATTTCCATTCGTGACCGTAACACCTCCGTTGTGCTACATTAATTTTGAATTTTAATGCTTTGATGATCGGTTTTCACGAAGAGGTCTCAAACTATCCGAATTTTGATTTTTGGCAACGAAAACGTACGTTTTTGCCGAAGGAAGATCTATGGCTTCAGAATTATTATTGACTTTCAGTGTTCGTCTAAACGTTAATTTCTTGTTTATTACAAATGGTGATAATTAATAATATTAATAATAATTAAGGTGGATAACAAATAAATAATATAAATATAGATGAATGAAATAAATATCTGAAAGATTAAAACTAAAAAATTAAGTTAAACACTTTAAAAATTGAATTAATCATCAGTTTAGATTAAAAAAAATAAATAAAAGTCACAAACTTTTTATATAATGAAGTTTCAATTTGATTAATTTCTTTATTAATTTATAAAATTAAACTGTACATAGTTTTACTTAATTTTCATAACCCCATAACTACATTAATTAAATATATAGAAAAATATTTGTCGATCAAAATATAAATATTTAAAATTATTACTGCTTCAAAATTTTAATTAAAAATATAAAAAAATTATATTAATTATCAATTTAGTTAAAAAAAATTGTAAAATTTAAAATTTTTATCTAATAAATATTTTAATTCTTATTTATGTTTTCAATAACAGTATTTATAAAAATATTTTTGATAATAATTTACAAAATTAAAGGGTACTTAGCATTACTTAATTTTTTCAATCCTATAAACCATATTCAATTAATAATTAAATATATAAGAAAATTTTAAAATATTTAATTGTCAATCAAAATATAAATATTTAAAATTATCACTGTTACATAATTTTAATTAAAAATATAAAAAAATTATAATAATTATCAATTTACTTAAAAAAATCATAAAATTTAAAATTTTTATCTATTAAAGTTTCAGTTTGAATAATTACTTTATTATTTTATATTTTAAATCTTTATGTTTTCAATAACAGTATTTATAAATATATTAAACATAATTTTGGATAATAATTTACAAAATTAAAGTGTACTTAGCTTTACTTAATTTTTTTAACCACAGAAACCACATTTAATTAATAATTAAATATACAAGAAAATTTTAAAATATTTAATTATCAATCAAAATATAAATATTTAAAATTGTCACCATTTCAAAATTTTAATTAAAAATAGAAAAAAAAATATATTAATTATCAATTTACTTAAAAAAATCATAAAATTTAAAATTTTTATCTAATAAAGTTTGAATTTTAAAAATCTTTTTATTATTTTATATTTTAAATCTTATTTAATTTATAACTATATTTATAAATATATTAAATATATTTTTGATAATAATTTACAAAATTAAACCATATTTAATTAATAATTAAATATATAAGAAAATTTTAAAATATATAATAATTGTCAATCAAAATTTAAATATTTAAAATGATCACTGCTTCCAAATTTCAAGTAAAAATATGAACAAAATGGAATTAATTATCAATTTAGTTAAAAAAAAAATATAAAATTTAAAATTTTTCTTATCTAATAAAGTTTCAATTTGAATAATTTCTTCACTATTTTATATTTTAAATCTTATCTAACTTTTTAATAACAGTATTTGTAAATATATTAATATATAGTATTGATAATAATTTACAAATTTAAACTGTACTTAGATTTACTTAATATTTATAACCTCACAGACCATATTTAATTAATAATTAAATATGTAGAAAAATTTTGAAATATTTATTTGTCGATCAAATTATAAATACTTAAAATTATCACTGCTTAAATTTTTATTAAAAAAAATGAACAAAATTAAATTAATTATCGGTTTAGTTTAAAAAGAATCAAAATTCACAAATTTAATTTTTATGTAAGTTTCAATTTGAATAATTTCTTTATTATTATATATTTTAAATCTTGTTAAAATTTTATATATTATATATTTGATAATCAAAATACTTTCTGTCAGCTTCAAAATTTCAATTAAAAATAAAATTAAACTAAATTAATCATTTAGTTTTAAAAAAATTTAATGTCAGAAAACATAAAATTTTTATTTAACTTAACTAAATTTTTGATAATTTATAAAATTAATTAACTAGCATATTCAAAATTTAGTTAAAATTATCCTTCTTTTAAATTTTACTTAATTTTTATATAATTTTAAAAATATGAGAAATAATATCTAATAACTTAGATATAGATATATAAATATAATAAATAATAATAAAAGAATTAAAATTAATAATAATAATTTTGAATTATCCTCCTGTATTATTATTAATGTAAATAATGCAATTTCAATTTAAAAATAAGTGAATAAATATGTACATTTGAGAAAAATAATAACGTCTTTAATAATTTTACCACCATTAATCTCCCTATTAATAAAACACGAGTTAAAATTAATAAAATAATTTTACAATTGGTTAAATTACTAAACACGACTTCATTACCAAATATCCTCTTTATGTCGAACTAAATTTGGCTGAAATTTTGTACGTAACTCGACTTTAATCAGTACCAAAAAAATCCATTTTAACAACATTGCAAAAATTGTATCGGCAAATTTCAGTAAAATACATTTCGTTCTGTGATTTTAACGTAATATTTACAGTTGAAACGTATACATTTTATCGGACAATCACAAATAAAGCCTGGACGATACAACAACATATAGGTATAGAATATTGCTTTGGCTTGATGTGAAGCCACAAGGCAAATTTCAGCCAATTCCTAAGCGTCTCATAGAAAAAAGATAGTTGAGAACCCTTCCTATCCAACTATTTTTGATGCATCATTTATTAAACACTTTATAATATATTGTTTAATAAATGCCATCTGAGTTAAATTTATACAACTTCTAACTGACAATGGTAATATTTATACTTTTATTATTATCATTTATTTACATGGTTTGTTTTTATTTTTGTGCATTAAACCCATCACCAATAAACCATTACCAGTGCAACTTAGCTCAATAATAAAAGTATTCCTTCACCAAATCTAAAATCAATACTATCAAATTGGGGATAAAAAAGCATACTTCTACAGCCAATTTCATCGGATTGGTCCTGACAATTGTGTATTCCATCACATCTTTGTTCATGAGGTATACAATGACCATTATTGCAATGGAAATCAGTGGCTAAACATTCTGGAAATTAAATGTTCATCTTGTACATCGTCAATGAGTGACAATACGGTTAGAGATGAAAGGATGAAAATTAGTTTAAGTATCTAAAGGTTGTTGGAAGAAGAACTGGGATATCCTGAAGTGTTGTTCAGATGTCCTGGAGTACTTGTGAAGTGTGTTCGAGTTTATTAGTTTGGAAAAATATGGGCTATTTGTTGTATAGGTATTAAAGAAGAATCTGTGGAGTCTCAATCAGGATTTAATTTGAGAGTTGTGTGGATGAGTAATTATCACATAACCAAGCAGCAACATTTATTTTAAATTAACTTAAATATGTGTGTATTAAGGGGGTGAATGCTTAGTTATTTGACCATTGGAGGAGCACTAGAAGAACTCACACTTGAACTAATTAAGTTGTCAACAAACCTAAATCAGATGTAATAAATAATACCTGTCATATTAAATAAAGTGATGACAGGAATGGAGTAATATTTATAGTGTCTTTAAACGCCATTAAAACATGAGTGACTTATGTTTGCTGACCACTATCTATAGAGTAGGAAGAGTTTGATTTGAGAGTGGAACTACGTGGAGGAAAGTTAAGTGTAGTCAAAAGGTGTACGTCAATTTGAACAATAAACTTACTACAGTCTCTTTCGTCGCTTTGGTCATGACAATCGTAATGACGATTACATTTTTTACTGTAATCTATACATTTTCCGTCCCCACATTTGAACTGATCGGGCCTACACGATGGCAGTGCTGTTTTTTTGTACACATGCAAACAGGCAAATATAATACATACAATATAATAAGTAATAACTTTTTGATTATTTTCATTCGAAGGCAAATAATCAAAAATTAATCAAGCCAAATATGCAAGCGATTTAAAATTATGCATAACATATATATATATTTTTTTTTTGGCAATTTGTACATGCTGCATCATCAGTCGGGCAGTTTGCAAGCCAAGCATGTCATGCAAACAAACTTCATGCTAAAATTTACGAACAACAGAGAAAAAATTGATGCTTTACCTGCGCAATTTACTTCATCTAGGTTGTTTGCACAATCCGACACTCCGTTACATACCCAGGAATTATCAATACAATTGCCATCTCCACACGAGAATTCGTTCCTGGAGCAAGCTGAAAAAAAAAAATTAATTCTTATAGTAATGAATAAAAGTAGCTATTTTTAAAATTATTTTAGCCTGCAGTGCCTGGATTATTTGAAAGGCCGAAGGCTGAATAATTAGCGTTGGTTATACATATATTTTTTTAAAACTCCAACGGTAATTTAATATTACTTGTCGCATCGAACAGTTTTTCTCCAGTCGGATGTATGAATTATGCATGGGTTCAATGGAGTTTGTAATACGCGTTGTAATGTATGTATACAAAATTTGTCCCCTAGTGAATCTTTCGAAATACACGATAAATTCGGCGCAAATTGGCCGACTATTATGCAAAGAGAATTAGAGGGTTCGATATTCGTGGTCCAATTGTTGTTATTACCACAATCCGTTTTTCGCTGATGTAATATGTAATCAGATAATTCCGGCTTTATTGTATTGGTAAAAATAATTCCGAGTTGGTATCCACAAAGTTAGAGTTAGTTAATTAATTTAAGATATCGTTTTTGTCGTGAAGGATTCGATTTTGTGCCTTGCACGAAGGTATACAGGCAAAGCTGAACGGTATTTATTAGTATAATTTATACGAAAGTATTCCGGATAAATTTAATACACACAATGGATATTATACTGGTCGATTGGTTGTCGTGAAAATTACCGATTATTGTATATAATTGAGCCTTCCGGATAAATTATTCAAAATCATTATAATTTCAGGATAATTAATATGTTATTGGGTAAATTTCTATTAATTCATACCAACTTGGCCAATTTTAGTCACTCAGTTCTATCAAGTCATTTTCGGAATACATAATTTGGAAATATGTGTTTGGATACACCAATCGATAAATAAACAATCTCTGAAAGTAGGTTTAGGTTGATTACATAAAGCTTTCAATTAAGTCATTAACACATCAGCAATTTATTTTAATAAGAAATTGTGTAATTTTAGGAGGATAATACCCTCTATTTTGTATTTAAATAACTCTAACAAGTTTTAAAACAGTTGTTTTGCAGGTTTTAAGGATTAAATAAATATTATTAGTTTAATAAACGTATGTTTCATTTTTATTATTAGTTCAATCTTTAAAAAAATATATAAACTAATATTTTAGCTTTTGAGATAAATAATTTAAAAGTTGTCCATTATTTTACATGTGTATTGTTTTATAATACATCTGAACTAATTTAATTTGGCAAAGCTTTCAGGCAAGTGCTAAAATGTGTAAACTGGGTTGCCTATCTAAAGCTTTACTTATTCTAATTAAGAAACAATTTGTGTTGCTTTAACTGCCGTTAATTTTTAAATCTATGTACTGTAACATTTTTGATCAGTTGATTTTTTATTTTAAAATATTTGACAATTAATAAAGTTAACCACAAGAAAGTTATGCATAAAATTATCTAATTGTAATATTTTAAAATAAAGCAGAAATGTTTTTTTGACACCATTTGTCCAAAATACCATAATTTTTTGTCTAAAAATAAAATAAATATGGTTCAATGTAATACTTTAGAAGAAAAGTTCCCTTACGACTACGATTTAAAGAAAAAAAGGTTAATATCTAATTTTAATGCTTAATTAATTGTATTACTGCAGAAAAATAAATATAATAATGGTCGTCTGTCTATAGTTTTAGTTTATCTAACCTAAAAAAAAATTATGGTGCATTATTAATGAATTTTCAGATATTATGTTGAATGAGTGAACGTTATTTATTTATTTATACTTGATTTATAGTTTTTTCTGTGTAATTTTTATTTTAATTTCAAAATATTCTATATTTATTAAAAAATTAAAGTACAAAAAAGTTATGCTTAAAATTATCTAATTGTAATATTATATTTAGGATCACTACTGTTAAAAATCTTTGGTTTTCTGGAAAATTAAATTGAAAATTACCCAATAAACATTTTTTTTTTTTGACATATTTGTCCAAAATACCATAATTTGTTTTCTAAGAATAAAATAAATGTGGTTCAATGAAATATTTTAAAAGTAAAATTCTCTAAAACATTAAATTCCAAAATAAACTATGTAAATCTTATGGAAAATAAACCAAAAAACTAAAATATTACTATATCTATTATTACTATAATTATTAATTAATTAAATATTATTATTAAAATTCTATAATTTAAATGTAAACTTAATGAAAAAATAATATATATTTTGAAAAAAAAAAAAAATGTTCTTTAAAAATAAATAAATAAAAATATTTTTATAGATGTAAACCTATGATTATTAAATTGGCTGGGTAGATTTTCATAAAAAAAGCATTACCCCGGAGCCGAAGCGAGAGAAAAATATTCCTTTTCCGGATTTCAAACCGAAACGGGTTCTATTAATTTGTTGTTTGCAGACTGTCGTATTGGGTAACAGATAAAATCATAGGCCAGTGTAATGTGCCATCGAACAACGTTCAAATATTCAGCCTCTTCACATGTTGGTGTAAGATATCACAAAGCCGTGCTCGAGTCGGATTTACTTGAATATTACCGGCAACGCGATATGGTTGTTTGGCTCCTTTTGCTATCGTTTTACGCAAGGTATTACAACACCTACTTGTGTTCACACATACACATTTATCGAATACTTATTGAAACTTTAAGATCCGAATACTGAATAATTATTTGACGGTGTGATTAAATGCGTTGTCATGTCTTGATTTCAATATTCCGAACGGCTTTGTTTACAGTTAAATCACGTTTTACTGATTAATCGCGAGTCCACGAACCTTACAAGGTCCCGGTCATAATAAAATCAAAGACAGACCGATTGGATCGGACGCGACATACAAAGTAGACAGGTTACCACGGGGTAAATGCTCGTTAAAAGCTCTTGAAAAATTCCATAATATAATTTAGAAATTTCACGATCTCTCCCATCGATAACCTATGACACAATTGCAATTTATTGCGGTGGTACTGATCCCTGATCCTTCTACAGTAACAGAACAAAATCAGCCATTGTTTTGTGTGCTGTCAATAAATGATTTTAAACGTTCATTCCCCGTTAAACGGTGATTTATTTGCAATAGACCAATATGTGATTTTAAAGCCGTCACAGCTGATTGGTGTACGCGACATCAAAGTGACTCATGGAGGCGATGATGGCATTTAAAACAGTTGATTTGGCCAGTGTCTTTATGCCAAACAATATCTAATTGCAATCGTTTATTTACAAAACGTTGTGTTTGAGCTTTCGAATGCAACTTTGTCATTCATGGTCGTGTATGGTTCGATGGGTGGCATGGTTAAATTATTTTATTTAATGGGTTTGGGTTTACCGATATCCACTAGACTTGGTTAAAGCTTTTATTTGTTCAATTATTTTACTTTTATTTCAGTACAATTTCTTATGTTTCTTATTAATTAATTAATCAATTAATTATCAAAAATTAAACTTTGTCTATTTTTTTTTTTTTTTTGTAAAAAGCTTTATATTATTATTATTAAATAAGACACGTTTATTCTTAGAAATGCATAAAAATTATTGTAAAATGATAAAACGTAGGTCTAAGTACAATATATTCAGAAAGAATTTAAAAATATTCAGGATAAATGAGAATATTTCAGAACAATTGAGAAAGAATTTAAAAAAATTCAGAATAATTCAGAATATTTGAAAATATTTTAGAAAAATTCAGAAATATTTTGAAATAGTTCAGAATATTTTATAATATTTCAAAATAATTTGGAAAGAATTAAACAGAGAAAAAGGTTAGAATAATTCAGAATGTTTAGAATAATTCAAAAAAATTAAGAATTATTCAGAAAAACTTCAAAATAATTCAGAATATTTCAGTATATTTCAACATATTTCAGCATATTTTAAAATATTCAGAATAATTTAGAAAAAATCAGAAACAATTTAAAAATATTCAGAATAAATAAGAATATTTCAGAACAATTCAGAAAGAATTAGGAAAAAATCAGGATAATTCCGAATAATTCAGAATATTTCAGAATATTTTAGAAAAATTCAGAAGTAATTTGAAATAGTTCAGAATATTTTATAATATTTTAGAATATTTCAGAATATTTCAGTATATTTCAATATATTTTAAAACAATTCAGAATATTTCATAATAATTTAGGAAGAATTAAAAAATTCAGAATAATTCAGAATATTTCAGCATATTTCAATATCAATATCAATCAATATTTTAGAATATTTCAAAATATCAGAGTAATTAAAATATTTCAGAATAATTCAAAAAAAAAAAAAAATAAAAAATTCAAAAAAATTCAGAATTATTCTGAACAAATGTAAAAAAAGAATAATTTTGAATATTTCAAAATATTTCATAATGTTTTATAATGTTTTAGAATAATTTCAAAAAATTTAGAGATAATTTAAAAATATTCACGATAATTCACAATATTTCAGACTAATTCAGAGCATTTCAGATTAATTAAGAATATTTCAGGACATGTCAGACTAAATCAGGTTATTTTATAATAATTTAAAAAATTCAGAAAAAATTTAAAAAATCTGAGAAATGATTTAAAAATTCAAATTTTCAGATACCAAATTGTCAAATTTAAAAATATTCAGGAGAATTCAGAATATTTCTGATTAATTAAGAATATTTCAGAACAGAATAATTCAGGTTATTTCAGAAAATTTCAGAATAATTAAAAAAATTCAGAAAAATTCAGAAAAAAATTAAAAAAATCAAAATAATTCAAAATAATTTTTCAGAAAAATTCAGAAAGAATTTAAAAAAATGACATAAATTTCTGAATATATCAGAATAATTTAAAAGAATTTCATTTTAATTTTATAACTATTTAATTTAACTTTAAATTTTAGTTTAAATAACCACATTTTTGTTAAACTGTGTGTTACCTCAAAATTTTACCATCTCGTATAAAAAATATAATGAACAGGAAGCGTATTTAACAAGGCTGAATCCAGTACAAAAACTGTCTGGTTTCAGATCAATTATATGCCTGAAATAAGGTAACATCGCATAATAGACGGAACACAAATGAGGCACCATAAATAATGATGTAATACGATAAGATTTTTAATTGTCGTAATTAATGCCTTCCTGTGCAAAAAAAATTAATAATTGAACTGGTCCGAATGGGTCGGGAAAAATAACGAATAATTAGGAATATTCGGCAATCGATGAACGGATAACAAACCAGAACAAATGTGTAATTATAAAACTCACGTATTAAAATAAAAAAAAAAACGCAATGTAGGGAATAAATTGCGGGATATCAGGACGTGAGCAATACATCAAAAGACATTATCCTTAGTTCACGAGTGGCGCAATTATGTTTTTGTTGGAATTATAAAAAGTCGACGGAAGGAGATTTAAAATATTCTTTTAGACGAGCATCTTAAAGGTTCTTTGTTTGACGTCGCCGCTCCATTATTTTATAATTTCGGCACCTACAACTTCATTACTAATGCATTTTGTATACGCATAAGTACGTTAGCGAACTGCAAAGCGTATAAGTTTAATGTAATCTAAAACATGCCTTTGACGCTTGTCTCTCGTCAGAGATACAAACCCCGGACTGTGTGCGAGGGGTTGTTTCAGCAGTTTTTCGTATTCGTCGTTTTTTTTAATTAAATATATTAATTATTGTTTTAAGGGTTGAAGTTTTAAGGAACAATAGTTTCTGATAATTAAAATGCGCCTTTGAACTATTAAAATACACATTTAGAAAACCCTAATTACTACCCCTTTTTTTTAAAACAGGCGGAATGCTCATTTTAAATCCGCATTGGCGTGAACTGTGCCTGTAAATTCTATGGTGAATTATGAATTTAAAGGGGTTGGTAATTATAAAAATCAAATTAAGGTCCGCAATTACCGCTCATTAACTAAGTGTGATTATTTCGTAACTGCGGAAAACGTTCTACGAAAATTATTTTATGTGTTTACCCCACACAACCCGATGGATCGATAAGTAGATCATACCTATTCTCCCGGATGATCCGCCACAATAAAATCTTATGTGCAGTTTCAATTGTAGTTCGTGTAAGTTCTTCGTCTGGTTTCCGAAAGCATAAACATAAAATGTACGTCCCGAAGCCTGTCAATTATTAAACCTGGATAGCGGGAAATAATGACGCCGGACCACTTGGAGTGTCGGACGAAAATTATGTGATCTTCGGGCGCATCCGCCATTTTCTATCATCACCAATAAATCGAGAGGGTTTAATCTTTTAAAAATTTCGCCCCGTTTATTTCCGTAATAAATTCTTGAAGTATATTTGCTTGATTCGGCCCGGATACACAACGTGCTTATTACTCTCAATTAGTTTTATGTGCACTTTTAGATTTGATTGCCCGCAATTAAAATCACTGGTTTGAGCTTTTTCGCTGATTAAAATTTCACTTAACAACGTGGCATGGTAATAACGTATTTTTATTTGCGACTCTTAAAAATTCCAGGTAAACTTTTTTTAGTTTAATTTAACTAAAATATGTTTAATAACTTCTATTTCAAAATGTATTTCTATTAAAATAAAAAGTACAATATTACCATTAACTACTTTATCCTTTTTAAACTACAAATTAGTTCAGAATAATTCAATGAAATTTAGAAAAAAATTTATACTAATTCAATATTTTTCAAAATATTTCAGAAAAATTCAGAAATAATTTAAAAATATACAGGATAATTCAGAATATTTCAGAACAATTCAGAAAAAATTCAGAATAATTCAGAATATTTGTGAATATTTTAGAAAAATTCAGAAAAAAATCAAAAATATTCAGGACAATTCAGAATAATTCAAAATATTTGAGAATATTTTAGAAAAATTCAAAAATAATTTTACATATTTCTGAATATTTTGTAATATTTCAGAATATTTTATAATATTTCAAAATAAAAATTCTGTATAATTTAGAATATTTAAACATATTTCAGCTTATATCAACAAATTTCAGAATATTTCATAATATTTCAGAATAATTTACAAAAAATAAAAAAAAATCAGAATATAGAAAAAAATAAAAAAAAATCAGAATATGACAGAAAAAATAAGAAATAATTTAAAAATACAGGATAATTCAGAATATTTCAGAACAATTCAGAAAAAGTTTAGAATAAATCAGAATATTTGAGAATATTTTAGAAAAATTCAAAAATATTCAGGATAATTCAGAATAATTCAAAATATTTGAGAATATTTTAGAAAAATTCAAAAATAATTTTAAATATTTTTGAATATTTTATAATATTTCAGAATATTTTATAATATTCCAAAATAAAAATTCTGTATAATTTAGAATATTTAAACATATTTCAGCATATATCAACAAATTTCAGCATATTTCAAAAAAATTCAGAATATTTCATAATATTTCAAAATAATTTAGAAAGAATTAAAAAAAAATCTGAATATATTTTTTCTATAAAATCAGAATATGACAGAAAAAGTATGAAATAATTTAAAAATATACAGGATAATTCAGAATATTTCAGAACAATTCAGAAAAAATTCAGAATAATTCAGAATACTTGAGAATATTTTAGAAAAATTCAGAAATAATTTAAAAATAGTCAGGATAAATGAGTATATTTTAGGAAAATTCAGAAAGAATTCAAAAATATTCAAGATAATTCAGAATAATTCAAAATATTTGAGAATATTTTAGAAAAATTCAAAAATAATTTTAAATATTTCTGAATATTTTACAATATTTCAGAATATTTTATAATAATTCAAAATAAAAATTCAGTATAATTTAGAATATTTAAACATATTTCAGCATATATCAACAAATTTCAGCATATTTAAAAAAAAAATCAGAATATTTCATTATATTTTATTATATATATATTATATTTTAGAAAAATTTAGAAAAAATCAGAATATGCAGGATAATTCAGAATATTTCAGAAAAATTCATAAAAATTTCAGAATAATTCAGAAAATTTCATAATATTTCAGAATTGTTCATAATATTTCAAAATAATTTAGTACTAAACAGCAATTAATTATAATTTAATAGAACATGCATATGAATAAAACTATTTAAAGAATTAATTTTTTTAATAAATGTTGTCAAATTTAAAGAAACTAATACGTTTCAGATAAATTTCAAATTAAGATATTTATAATTCAAAAATTGTATTTAAGAAAATTTTAATAATGATTTTATTTATACACATTTATAAAACTATTTTGAACATAAACGTAAATAAAACTACTTAAAGAATTAAATAAATTAATAAATATTATAAAATTTAAAGAAATTAAAACGTTTCTGATAAATTTCAAATTAAAATGTTAATAATTCAAGAATTGTATTTGAGAAACTGTTAATAATGATTTATTAATTTTATATTAAATTATTTTGAACATAAATATGTGTAAAACTACTTAAAGAATTATATCTATTAATAAATATTGTTAAATTTAAAGAAATTATAATATTTTACGAGAACTAAAACTAGTTTTAATTATAGAATGTTTTTTTTTTAATTTATAGTTATTAAATAATTTTTAGTAAATATTTTTTCTAAAAATTATAAAAAATACTATTAATTTTTTTAATTACTTTACAATACTTTTAGCACAATTAATTAAATTGGAATTTAAGAAAATTTGTTAATTGTTCAAAATTAGGTTAAGCATTTTGGATTGTTAACTTGCATCATAAATAAATCAACAAATCCATCAACAGTCACAGATTTACGGCGTCCAGTAAATACCGAAAACTCCACACATCCGCCCTCAAGTTTCCCAATTAGTTGCCTTTATTTATTAATTCCGATGTATAAATCGTCAAGGAAAATAAAAAAAAGCAACTACCCGAAGACATTGTTTGTCGAAACAAAACGGTGCCGGAGGAAGCGGCAACAAGAACGGTGCCGCGGAAATGGCAGAATGTTAACCGGAAACCGAGGGCGAGAAATGGCTCCGGGCGCGTCGAACTAATGACTCGCTCATTTCGAACTCATAAATCTGAGTTGGACAGGTGACTTAGGTTGCCCGCTACGTCGGTATGATGTATTAATTATGGCGAAAATAAAGGGACAATACGAGATAAAATTTGATTTTTTCCTCGGCATTGTTTCACGACGTTTACCACTTGAAGGGGACATTTGTCATTGTGGTTATTAAGAAAGTGACGCAAACGGGAGCGCTGTTGATTATCAACATTTGATAATAGATAATGCGATAACAGACCCTTTTTTTGTAGCTGCTAATTAGGTTAACAATATTTACTATTACTTAATAACGTGTGTTGCAAATAGTCGATGAAAAAATGCAAATTATTATCGTGAATTATGGACAAAACATAAAATTCATTTTAAGTTAAATATCGCATTTATAATGTCGTCTAAAAAATGACAAGAGTTTTCATGACGGAATTGTAAAAGGGAATATCGCAAAGCGACACGGATCATCATCGTGTATCGTTCATTAGCATAATGGCTATAATGCCTCCCTTTCAAAACAAATCTTTTCGTCGACTTTTATACTCTTCGACTCATATGATTTGAATTTTTGATTTGCGAAGATTTTAAGTTTATTGCCGCAATATCCTTTTAACGACCTTTCAGTTCCTTTCATTGTATTTAGTACACGAAATACAATTGATTTCAAACTAATTCTAAACTATATTTAGTTCTACTATTTCTTTGTACCATTTACAATTATTTTAGTTAGATATTTTGTATAATTTATTTACTTTTAATAGTTTATTTTTTATATATAGTTATTTTTATACAATTTTTAATATACAAATTTTAATAATTTATAGTTAAAATTTAATTTATCTGAAACGAAAATAATCTTATTCACATTTTTCTTCAAAATAATTTTATGGATTATTAAAATTTCTCAAATAGAATTTTTGAATTATTAATATCTTAATTTGAAATTTTTCAGAATTTGTTTTAATTTCATTAAATTTGACAAAATTTATTAATATATTTAATTCTTTAAGTAGTTTTATGTATATTTAATTTCAAAATAATTTTATAAATGTGTATAAATAAATAATAATAATAAATTATTAAAATTTTCCCAAATACAATTTTTGTATTATTAATATCTTAATTTGAAATTTATCAGAAACGTTTTAATTTCTTTAAATTTGACAATATTTATTGATATATTTAATTCTTTAAGTGGTTTATTTACAATTATATTCAAAATAACTTTATTAATGTGTATAAATAAAATTATTATTAAAATTTTCTCAAATACAATTTTTGTATTATTAATATCTTAATTTGAAATATATTAGAAACGTTTTAATTACTTTAAATTTGACAATATTTATTGATTGTTTTAATTCTTTAAGTAGTTTTATATATGTTTATGTTCAAAATAATTTTATAAATGTGTATAACTAAAATTATTATTAAAATTTTCTCAAATACAATAATTGAATACTTAATAACTTAATTTAAATTTATCAGAAACGTTTTAATTTCATTAAATTTGACAATATTTATTGATAGATTTAATTCTTTAAGTAGTTTTATTTACGTTTATGTTCAAAATAATTTTATAAATGTGTAATATCTTAATTTAAAATTTATCAAAAACGGTTTAATTTTTTTTTTAAATTTTTACAATATTTATTGACAGATTTAATTCTTTAAGAAGTTTTATTTACGTTTATGTTCAAAATAATTTTATAAATGTGTAATATCTTAATTTAAAATTTATCAAAAACGGTTTAATTTCTTTAAATTTAACAATATTTATTGATAGATTTAATTCTTTAAGAAGTTTTATTTACGTTTACGTTCAAAATAATTTTATAAATGTGTAATATCTTAATTTAAAATTTATCAAAAACGGTGTAATTTCTTTAAATTTAACAATATTTATTGATAGATTTAATTCTTTAAGAAGTTTTATTTACGTTTATATTCAAAATAATTTTATAAATGTGTATAACTAAAATTATTATTAAAATTTTCCCAAATACAATTTTTGAATAATTAATATCTTAATTTGAAATTTATCAAAAACATTTTAATTTCTTTAAATTTGACAACATTTATTGATAGATTTAATTCTTTAAGTAATTTTATTTACGTTTATGTTCAAAATAATTTTATAAATGTGTAATATCTTAATTTAAAATTTATCAAAAACGGTTTAATTTCTTTAAATTTAACAATATTTATTGATAGATTTAATTCTTTAAGAAGTTTTATATACGTTTATGTTCAAAATAATTTTATAAATGTGTATAACTAAAATTATTATTAAAATTTTCCCAAATACAATTTTTGAATAATTAATATCTTAATTTGAAATTTATCAAAAACGTTTTAATTTCTTTAAATTTGACAACATTTATTGATAGATTTAATTATTTAAGTAGTTTTATTTACGTTTATGCTCAAAATAATTTTATAAATGTGTATAAATAAAATTATTATTAAAATTTTCTCAAATACAATTTTTGAATAATTAATATCTTAATTTGAAATTTATCAAAAATGTTTTAATTCCTTTAATTTTGACAATGTAATTATTATTAATAATTTTATAAATGTATATAAATAAAATCATTATTAATTAATATATTAATTTGTAATTTATTAGAGAAGTTTTAATCTCATATGTGCGTTAAATCTAATTCATAATATTTATATTAATTTATTTAAATAAATAAAAAAACAATTGCAAAGTTAACAGAAACATTTATTGCTAATTTATAATGTTAAAGATTAAAATTATTAAAATAAAAATATATGTATAATAATGTTTGTAGTTATTCAATATTTTAAATTCAGTTAATTATTTTATATAATTGTTTAATATTGATAAAATATTTATTGTAATAATAAATAATATTTATCAAAATTTCATATTTTGATTGTTGAATGTAGCTAATTAGTAACAGAATTTAATTGAAAAATAATTTTAACTGTTATTTACATATGATGACTATTAAAGTTATTTACATGTTTGATGTTATGAGGCAATATTTATTTAAATAAAAAAACAGTTGCAAAATGAACAGAAACATTTATTGCTAATTTAAAACTGTTAATTTATATAATATATATTCTAAGTAAATATGCCATTATTATTTTAGTAATAATTAATTTTTATAATTAATAAAATTATTAATTTAATTAATAAAATAATTATAAAATTATTATTATAAAAAATAACAGCAATAAATCGAATCTAATTTTATATTTTAATGACTGTAAATGAAAATAATAAACACTATTATCACTGACATAACCTCGGTTATTTTTTGACTTTATTTTTAGTGCATTCACAAATTAAACAAGTTTCCGTCACAGTATTTAATTGTCCATTTAATCTAGTTATCAGATAATGTGAATTAATTATCTCATTAGTACTGTAACAAGGTTAAAAGTATCAAATGTTTCATTTAAGTACATAGGAATAGACATTTTTTTTAGTTACATACTGTTGACAAAATTAATAAATTTATTAAGGTATTAGTTAAATTATTTTAAAAATATCAACGTAATTATGAATAACGTATCGTTTATTGATTGTTAATTTAACTGCTGAATAAAATTTGTCCCTTTTCAGCTGAAAAATCACTCACACGAGTTGAGTGCACGACCCAAATAAACACATAACACATTCTCTTGGTATCATTTGATTGAGTAGACTGTTCAAAGTGTTTAACATAAACAAATTTGCGGCGTTTCCGGCCACAGCATCCTCGCCGGGACGGCGATACTTGAGGCAGGTCAGGTCCGTGAGCCGGACACCGCCACGAAATTAGATCTGGCCCCCGCAAGTTATGTAAACCCGACGTCTCCGAAAACGCCGAGGAAAACACGGCAGGACGGAAAAGGTGCAAAGTGTTAAGGAGCAGAAGTAACGGCGGAATGGAATCCGCTTGAAAGCCGGCGAAAGTGGGGCCGGGGCGCCCGGGGAGACGGGGCCGGGGGTCGAAAGCAAGTGTATCTTCCTCCTGAGGGAATGACGAATGCCGGGCGCGACAAACTCAATTACAGTAAACCACCACGTGTCCGCAGAACCTTTGAACTGTTTCCCTGATTCCTTCACGAACTCCCACAAGTATTCAATGTTCCACTCTTATCCCATGCATCTTAGGAAATAACACGCCACCACGGGCAAACATACGCCCCCGAACTTCATCCTTTTATCTAACGCGGAAACCGTATGCTTATTACGAACGATCGGCCGAAATCGAACAGATGCTCCTGCTGCTTCCGATGCAACTATAGCCACGTTGGTTTTATCATGATGCAGCCAATCATTTACGCACACGTGCGTAAATATTATATATTAGTTTAGATTCTGTTCTCATAGTTTATTTATGTATTACTTCTAATAAATTTTAAATAATTGATTTTATTTTTGTTTCACAATAACATGATACATCCACAAAAGTTCCTATTTGTATTTAAGCTGAATCAATTTATTGTTTTAATAAAATATTTATCAAATTATTGAAGAAAAATATTTATTATTTCTTTTTTTTTACAACAGTGTTCATAATTAATGGATCAAAACATCTATTTTAACTTATTTTATTTAGTGAATTTTAAAATTATAACTTTAATATTATTAAATAAGTATTAATTTAATAGTAATATTATTTTAAATGTACAAAGTCATCAATAAACAAGATTTTTTTATTTGGATGTTTAAAAACTTTATTAATTAACTATAATATATTCTTCATTATAGCTTTTTTTCATTAATTTTAAAACTAAAAATTGTTTTAACTTATTTTATTTAATAAATTTTATTATGAGTTTAATATTATTAATTTAATGGTAATATTATTTTAAATGTACTAATTCTATATATACTAAAAATTCTTATTTGTATGCTTAAAAACTTTATTATTAATTAATTGAAATATATACATATTATTCCTTAGATGTTTTGAACCTATTTTATAATTTCAATGTATTTCTATTAAACAAATATTTTTCATTAATTCTGAGACTAAAAATTCATAAATAGTTACTTAGAATATCTGTTTTAATTTATTTTATTTAGTTGCTTAAAAACTTTATTAATTAGCTGTAATTTATAAATATTATTCTTTAGATTTTTTGAATCCATTTTATAATTTCAATATATTTATATTAAACAAATATTTTTTATTAATATTGAGACTAAAAATTTATAATTAGTTGCTTAAAATATCTATTTTAATTTATTTTATTCAGTTGCTTAAAAACTTTATTAATTAGCTGTAATATATATGTATTATTCTTTAGATTTATTGAACCCATTTTATAATTTCAATATATTTATATTAAACAAATATTTTTTATTAATATTGAGACTAAAAATTTATAATTAGTTGCTTAAAATATCTATTTTAATTTATTTTATTCAGTTGCTTAAAAACTTTATTAATTAGCTGTAATATATAAGTATTATTCTTTAGATTTATTGAACCCATTTTATAATTTCAATACATTTCTATTAAACAAATATTTTTCATTAATTTTGAGACTAAAAATTCATAATTAGTTGCCTAAAATATCTATTTTAATTTGTTTTATTCAGTTGCTTAAAAACTTTATTAATTAGCTGTAATATATAAGTATTATTCTTTAGATTTATTGAACCCATTTTATAATTTCAATACATTCTTATTAAACAAATATTTTTTATTAATTTTGAGACTAAAAATTCATAATTAGTTGCTTAAAATGTCTGTTTTAATTTATTTTATTTAGTTGCTTAAAAACTTTATTAATTAGCTGTAATATATAAATATTATTCTTTAGATTTTTTGAACCCATTTTATAATTATAATACATTTCTACTAAACAAATATTTTTTATTAATTTTGAGCCTAAAAATTCATAATTAGTTGCTTAAAATATCTGTTTTAATTTATTTTATTTAGTTGCTTAAAAACTTTATTAATTAACTATAATATATAAATATTATTTTTTAGATATTTTGAACCCATTTTATAATTTCAATGTATTTCTATTAAACAAATATTTTTCATTAATTTAGAGTCTAAAAATTCCTAATTAATTGCTTAGAATATCTGTTTTAATTTATTTTATTTAGTTGCTTATAAACAAATATTTTTTATTAATTTATGTATAATATATGTATTAGGTTTTAAAATAGTAATTTAAAGAATATTAATTTTCACAAATTGAATAAGAATTAATGTTTATTTTATATTAAATTTTGAATTTAATATTTATATGAAATGATTATTATATTAATAAATTCACATTAATTTTAAAATAATTTATAACTTTTACATTTAAACTTCATTTACAACAAAATCATTATCATCAGTTTTTATTCGAAATTTTAAATTACGTTGATTATTATTGAAAATTATAATAATTAATACAAACTTGTTAAACAATTAGTAATAATGGATTTATATATATTGTATTCTATTAAAATCAAAAATGGGTAATTAATAAGTAAAAAATTCATAACTATAAAAAATATCATTAATTTTATAATAATTTAAAGAAATTTGCTTAATATATGTATATATAATTTGATATAATAATTATTATATTATTAATTAGATAAATCTTAAAAATAATTTTGTTACTAACCGAAAATATTTATAGAACACATAAATTTTATATTTGTTTACCTTATATTTAAAATGGAAAATTTATATAGCAAATACAATAATTTTTATCAAATAAAATATTAAAACACTTAAATTAATAAAATTAAACTAAAAGTGTAATAATATTTTAGGTCTGTTTATTTAGTGAACATTTGTTTTAATAATTTTATATAATATAATATTTCAAGGCATTTATCATATTTCATTAAATAAGGGTGCCTCCGCCATTATTTAAATGAAATGTTCCATTATCAGATATAGAATAAAATAGATTACAACAATTAAACGATAATGTGTACATTTAACATTTACATTTATGTAGACTTAGGACCATAAAATAAGCCTTTATATAACATTGCAACTAAGAAATTGCACAACCACTATATTTAATTGGATATCAAAAATCACATCAAACACACAATTATTCGAGTAACAACAAATGTACAATGTAAATAAAAACCGTACTTCATATCTATTATATTAATTAAAGTTTGACAGTTAAACACGGTTCGGCTCTCATCTATAAAATTAAATTTATCATCCCTTGGATGCGAAATATGTATGGGAGGTTTTTATTTTTATTAATTTAATAGTGATCCGATGTTTGGCTTTAAAGCCCGGTCCTCTTGCCCATTAATCGAATAGTCCCTGCTGCGTAAGACTAGTTTTTTTATATATTTCTTTTTTGGATGGGTCGCCTTGTTTCTGCAAAAGGAGAAACCGACAAAAGGGGGAACGGAAACTTTATTAAGGGATAAAATTCTATATGCCGTCGTATTGCCAGACTGAAATACTAAGAATCAAATTTGGGAACATATTACTGCATGTAACAAAGTTTGCGTCGGAATGATGGAGTCGGTCAATTGTAAATTTCACTCGGAAAATAAACATTTCCCCGCGATATTGTTTACATTGAAGGGAAAATTTAATTCGTGGCTTAATGCGATTGAGGATGTAAAACTTTTAAGATGTTGCATTCGTGATGATTTGGAAAAATGACAATGCGATGCCGAATGTTTTGTCGGAACGTAAATGTTATTATCTTTTATAAATAGTAACGGCACAATTTGCACAAGCGGTTGTTAACCTGCACACACGTACGTAGTGCGAATTCAAAATTTCGTTTCTAATGCATAATTATGGTGTGTTAAAAATAGATGTGTGAAGTCGAATTATATTGGCAAATGTTTATCGGACTCGGGAATGTTGATTAAACCTAAATATTTAATTTTACTGAAATCATAAAATGATTGTAGATTAAAAATAACAAAATTTTACTGGTTATTTTGCTTTTCGATGGGAAAATGTTTGACAATTAATTTAATGTTACTTTCATAATTAATTTTTTGATTTTTTAATCACTTTATCTACATTTTTAGTATTTTATTTCACGTTGTTGATTTATTAATATTATCCCATCTGTATTTTCAAATTAATAAATAAAAAATAAACATTTTTTATTACATATTCATCTATTTGTTTTAATAATTTTAGAAAAAACACTCCATGATGAATAAAATAAAATATATAAAATTAGTTTATAAAATTAAAATAATCGAATATTTATTGGAATGATTGTCAATTAAAAATAACAAAATTTTACGATTTATTCTATGTTTTGAGGGACAAATGTTTGGTAACTAATTTAATGTGAATTTTACAAAAAATATTCTAGTTTTTTAATTAATTTATCAAAATTTTTATATTCTCTTGATATATTTAGATTAATTAATTTTTTTGAAGATGAAGATACACTCATTTAAAATTTAATATATAAAAATAGCTTTTAAAATTAAAATAATCGAATATTCATTCGAATAGTTGTCAATTAAAAATACCAAAATTTTACGATTTATTTTATTGTTTGAGGGGGAAATGTTTCGTAACTAATTTAATGCAAATTTCATAAAAAATATTCTAGTTTTTTATTATTTTATCATAATTTTTATAGTTTCTTGGTATATTTGGAAATTTCTTGACAATGAAGTAACTATAATTTTTAATATATGATAGATTAGCGACTGTTAATCTGTCTTTTTAGTTTGATTAAAACACTAAATTCACAATAATACGCTTTATTACAACAAACGTACTTTAACCCTCGACATCTAAAGCTTGACTGCTCGGTTCTTTCTTAAGAACTGCCCCGATTATTAAATGTAAACAAATACTTCAGATTTGCTTATGAAACAAAACTAGTCTAAATAGATGTGAGCACGTCGCATCGGTCCATCGGTGAAGGTGATGACGTAAGCTAACACGGCCTTCCTGACATGTGGGGCGTCCTCGCACCTTCCACAGTTTTGCAAAGATTCACCTGACACCGGTAATCTGTAAACATTATAACAGCAGTACAAGCTCAAAATATATTCGAAGAACTAAGTCTAAACCTTATTTCATTTAACAAAATAGACTGTTATGTGGCACAGTTAACAACCACCAGAAGCTCAGAGGCGGCTCAACCATCAACAGGTCTGTTACACCCATGACTCTCAAGTGCTATCAAAAGATACCATATTCTAGCCAGGAGCTCAGAGGCGGTTCAACCACTACCAGGTCTATTATCCGCTTGTCTCACAGACCCAGAACACAACAATCTAAGCCTGCAGAGCAGGGACCTTAAACATAGCCTGCCGAGCAGGGACCTTTAAACATAGCCTGCAAAGTAGGGACCTTAAACATAGCCTGCAAAGTAGGGACCTCAAACATAGCCTGCGACGCAGGGACCTTAAAAATAGCCTGCCGAGCAGGGACCTTAATCATAGCCTACTAAGCAGGGACCTTTACATATAGCCTGATACACAGGGACCTTAAACAGCCTACTAAGCAGGGACCTTTACACACATTCACACATCAATCTTATTAAATAAATCTATATCCATCATACCTTATAGAATTTCTGTATCTGGCCAGGTTCGTAACTGTTCATGCGCTGCTATTGTAGTTCTACCTCGGCTGCCAATCCTTCGGAGTGCGTACCTCTCATTAGGTAAACAATGCGTTACCTCAAAGGGTCCGTGATACTTTGGTTTCAACTTTCCTCTATTCGACAGCTAACAACGACATCTAATCCTAACGAACTTGCTTCTGTATGTAGTTCGGTTGACAATTCCAGATCAAAAATGTTGAAAATCGGATAAGAAATCAATCGTACATTTTCACATTTAAATGTCCATTCAAAAGATTTTCCCTCACGTAACAGTGCAGATATCGGTGCTGTCAAAGTTGCAAAGTTTTTCACGAAACGTCTAAAGTATCCAGCCAGTCCTAATAATTGACGAACACCTTTTACATCTTTAGGAGCTGATGTTTGAGCGAGCGCGTCAACTTTTCGCGAACTAGGTTTTACCGTACCGTTTTCGATCACAACACCCAAATATTCCACAGATGTTTGGAAAAAGTTACATTTTTTTATGTTTAAAACAAATCCGGCCTTCGAAAGGGCGTCAATGACCTTTCTTAAGACATTCTTGAATGGGTCGAGCAGGGCACAACACATCATCAACATAAACAAACGTAATATCGTCTTTAAGTGGTCCAATGGCTTTAACGATGGCGCTCTGATAATCTGATGAAGAGTTTATGAGATCAAACGGCATTCGGTTGTTCTTTTATTTCTTTCGTAACCCACTCGTCCATTCCTGACAAATTCAAGTCATATTCCTCAAATGCAATTTCTAAATCTTAAAAGTCGAAACTGCGCTGCAGCCACACTTAAACCTTCTGCGCAGCTATCTTCAATGTTGCTTGAGTAGTTTGGGCGTTGGCCATTGTCGATAAAATTTCCATGTTTTGTTTTTGGAATCTGTTGTTACTTTCTTGCTGCTAGTCTCTCTCCGATGCACTTTCGGTAATGTTCACAACGTTCGGACTCACTGCGCGTTTGTGTTTTTCACTATTGTTTGTTCGTTCACAAAGAAACACAAAAAAAAAAAAATTTTTTTAGGTCCTTTCTTCCGGAAATAATTCACGAGAAGATATCCTTTATCCCACTTCTGATGATAGATTAGCGACTGTTAATCTGTCTTTTTAGTTTGATTAAAACACTAAATTCACAATAATACGCTTTATTACAACAAACGTACTTTAACCCTCGACATCTAAAGCTTGACTGCTCGGTTCTTTCTTAAGAACTGCCCCGATTATTAAATGTAAACAAATACTTCAGATTTGCTTATGAAACAAAACTAGTCTAAATAGATGTGAGCACGTCGCATCGGTCCATCGGTGAAGGTGATGACGTAAGCTAACATATATATTTTTTTAAGAATTAAATTTAAATATGAACTAATTTAATGAAAATTTCACAAATAATATTCTAATTTTTTAATTATTTTATCTTAATTTTTATATATATTAAGACACATATATATACAATAGTGGCCATTATTAAGGAAACTTTTTAAAATGTTAAATATTTTATTTGTTTAATGTAAACTGTTAAAATGAAATTAATTTACTATTGCCATTTTATACAGGATTATAAAAACTACTGTACTCTTTTTCCATAATAGATTACATATATTTTTCTGAATTGAATTGGACAAAAATTTGGAAACATTTTTTTAAGTGATTTTTAATGATTAAATAATAAACTTTTGTGTAGTTTAACATAAGCAATACCATCATTTTTTTTATAAATTAAACATAAACTCGTCACTAAAAATTCGTTTCCATTGTTCTTCACTTCAACCAATGATTAAAAAATTATAATAAGCAAAAGAGCACCAATAAATAATCGATTTAAATACACTGAAAAATAAAAAAGTACGTACTTTTTTAAAGAATAAAATCAGATTGACCATTATGGACATTATGGCATCCAATTCGAGTGGTACAGACCACATACTTTAATAAGTTGCTATAATTATGGTCACAACTGTATATTATATTTTTATTTTAATTCCATACTAAAAAATTTTAAAGTATTATTAATTTTAATTGAATTATTTATGTATTTGATCCAGAATATTTTTTAAAGAATCAAATATTTATATAAATCAACCAAATTCAAATATTCAAACATTTCAAACCAAAGTTATAACTAAATTTACATTTTGTTGTAATTTAATATGCATAATGTTATATATATTTTTACTGAATTTATTGTGTCATATTTTTTAAAATTTAGTCAAACGTAGCAATATAATTTTTTTATATAAAAGTCGAATTTAGAATAATCATTGGAACAGAATTTCGAATGTATGTATGTATGTATGTATGTAGGTAAATTATAAACATTATTTAAAATATTTTATAACTTGTATTAAACATTTGCATTTATACAACATGTATATGTAACGTAATAAAAAATTTAAAGTGTTTTAACGATATTCTAAAAAATTCATTTTACATCAGTATACACGACGAGCATTGAAAGTCTTTTAAAAATGTTTACCAAACGCAAAAATAATAAACGAAATATTTTTTCGTCCGTCATAAATATTTAAAATTTAATAATAATTTAAATAATTGCAAATGTGAAATGGTTTAGGTAAATACGTGGCAAATCAGCATATACGCGATTGGCGGAAGATGTTTAACATAACGATGTCCGTAAACGTAGCAGGGAAAATTAGAGCAAACCGGAGACGACGGAGCGGAGGGAGCAACAGATAGCTTTTAGTATTCACCGCGAACCATCATCCGATCTTATCGTCGGGATCATTCATTGTAAATCGAGCGTTGACTATCTGTGGCAGCGTTTACGGACCTCATATAAATCGTGACACTAATGAATAAACAACATTTACTGATTTTTATTGCTCACACTCCAGTAAATAAACCGATTGCATGTAATTGAATGACATAATACGCGTCGGCCGCCGGTTTTTGATTGCCAGGAATTCGTTACACGGAATTTTATGATTAGACACGAGTATTTTTAGATCTGTTTATTGATAATTGGGACAAATTTTATTTATATTATTTGATCGGCTCCATTTATCTATTGTTGTTTGGGATTCTATTAACAATATGCACTTGAATTCCATCACAAATTAGGTCATTAATCATAAAATGATAAACAATTTTCTGTCTTGATCATAAAGATTTTACTATTATTAATACAAGATTATTTTAAATTCAATAAAATCATCAAAAAATATAGAAAATAAAACAATAGGTGTTAAATAATAAAGATTATTTGTTTTTAATATTTATATTGAAATATTTTTTATCAATTTTTTTCACATAATTAAATTAATTAAAATATTATACAATTTTAACATAGTATTTATTGTTGTATAATTGTTTTTCAATATGGTGTACTAAATATACTTTCTTCATAAATAAACAGAGAAAAGTTTTTTCAGGAAAAATTTTCAAAGACAATTTCATGAAAAATTTGAGCTTTAGATATTGCTAAATTATTAAGAAATTATTTAAATTTTTTATACTAGAATAATTTTTTTTAATTACCAAAAATATTTTCTCTATAAAAACATTCGAAAAATTAGAGGTAACTTTCAGTTTATAGAGGCAATTTCATGAAAAATTTGAACCAATTCAGTCAGTACAAAAAAATATTAATTATGTAATACTAATCTTCACTTTTTGGTTTTGTTCATTGGGCACATTTTCTCTATAAAACCATTATAAAAAATAGAGGTAACTTTCAGTTTTCAGAGGCACTTTCATAAAAAATTTGAGCCAATTCAGTCAATAAAAAAAAAATATTAATTATGTAATACTAATCTTCACTTTTTATTGTAGTTTTGTTCATTGAGCATAGTTAAGTGATGTTCAATTTTTTAGATGTTGCTAAATTATTAATAATTTTTTATAATTTTTATACTGAAATATAAATAAAAAAAAAAAATAAATAAAAATATATAATCAAACTATTTTATAACATTAACATAGGATATATTGTTACATTATTGATTTTAAACGTGGTATACCAAATATATTTTCTCCATAAAAACATTTGAGAAAATATAGGAAATTTTCAGTTTTCAGAGGCAATTTCAGGGAAAATTTCAGCTAATTCAGTCAGTATAAAAAAAATATTAATTAATTAATTAAGAAATACTAATCAATGAATTTTTGATTTTGTTCATTGAGCATTGTTAAATGATGTTGAGTTTTTTAATTTTTATACTAAAATAAAGATATTTTTTATTAAATTTATATCATACAATAAAATTAATCAAACATTTTACAATATTTAATCAAGATTTATTGTCACCTAATTGTTCTTAGACGTCGTACACCAAATATATTTTCTTCTTAAAAATATTTGAAAAAAAAAAGAATCTTTCAGTTTTCAAGAGAAATTTCATGAAAAATGTGAGCCAATTCATTTAGCATAAAAGAGATTATTAATTTTGTAATAAAATGTAGAAATTGTTAAATGATTTTGAATATTTTAGATGTTGCTAAATTATTAAGAATATTTTATAATTTTCTGTACTGGAATAAAGTTTTTTTTATTAAATTTATTTCATATAATAAAATTGACTAAACTATTTTACAAATTCCACGTAGGATTTAATGTTACATAGTTATTTTTAAACATGGTGTACTAAATACACTCTCCCCATAAAAATATTAAAAAAAATATATAGGAAATTTTCAGTTTTCAGAGGCAATTTCATGAAAAATTTGAGCCAATTCAGTCATCATAAATTAGAGTATTAATTATGTAATACTAATCTACTTTTTTTTGGTTTTGTTCATTAGGCATTTTAAAATGACACAGAGTTAGATTTTTTTATAGTTACTGAAGTACTTTTTTATTCAAAAAAATTTATTAAAATGTTTCGTACATTTAATATTAAATGTTATAAAATTATTCTTAAAAAAAAAAACAGAAACTTTTAATTTCAGATGGCGATTCCATGGAAAACTTAAACCAATTGGGCCATGGATAAATTGCACGTTCAATTCCAGCTGTGAAATATTTACACTGACATATTTAATAAACGAAGCTGAGGTTTTATCTGGATTGTAAATAAAGCTATTGTGTGTTAATTAATAATTAATCTAAACAGTCGGAATTAATACCGTTTTGTTAAACAAGCTTCATGTATTGACGTAAATTTTCAGCTTGATTAAAAAATTAAAATCAATTTATTAATTTAATTGAGGGTGGTTTATAAAATAAATGTTACATTTCTCTTGTTACTCATACGATTACGAAGATATTAAGGATATTTTGGGTTGGCCATAAATTCAGCGGGGTTACCTGTGTGATTCCCCGCCCGGGTTGTGAACCCCTATAGTGGCGGGCCACTTAAAATATCGGTCCGAATTAAAACGAAACATAAAACGTTGGTCTTTAGGCCACGGAATCATTGGTAATATATCATACTATCAAGATCAGAAGTAAATTAAGCGAGTTAATTTGTCAGCCTTGGGCCAATCTAAAATTGTGAGTCCGTTTGTCCCAATTAAATGCGTTGTTCGTCCGCACCGAAAAATTACGGACGCTGTATAAACAATTAATGTTGGCGTTTGTGCTTTAGGAATCGGCCACCCGATGCGGCGAGATGAGATGAGATAATATTTTATTTATAAAGTTGTAATCAATTAGGTATGAGTAAACTGATTCGCGGCGGATTGTCTTATTTCTAAACACATGGATAATTACAGATGCAGAAGCGTCTGACTTCATTGTATAATTTCGAATATATTGCCATAAATCTATGTAGTAATTATGCAATAAAATCGCAAGGATGTCGGCACATTCTTTATTGGAAGTCATAACACATATAACACTATTTTTGTTGTGTTTATCGTACTAAACTGTATTTAAATATGGAGGCTCCAGACATCTCTCTTTCAAACTTCAGAATATATAATTAGACCATTTTTAGGTCATTAAATAGATTAAAATTTCAAGCTTCATCAACAATAAAACTAATTTATAATCTATTATTGGAAAAGGGTTAAAAGATCAGTTCCTTCCATGAGACAAAATGGGACAGTTAAAGGTTTGTAGATTGATGTCATTTTAACCATACTTGAATCGAAAGTTTGAGCCACACACAACGCAAATAAGTTTTCAACCTCAATACAATAATCTCTAAAAGTTTGAGCTTTTCTTTTGCAGTTACTAGTAAAATAAAAATTGATTTGAAACTCTAGAAAGATGTAAAGATATAAGCTGAAAATGTGAAAACAGTTTTCAGCTTCGATTGTCTTAAGTCAACTAAACTGGCTCAGTTTCCATAAAATGATTTCATAGAGTTCTGAAGAACAGAAATAAGATTCTCTTAAAGTTGAAGCTTTAAGCTTTATTAGTCACTTCATAGTTGAAATATATAAAATGGTCAGTTGAAATAACTCAAGATATATCTTAAATGTATATTTAGATTTAATTTGAGGTCTGTTTCAACAGCTTCACCAACAATAAGACTAATTTATAATCTATTATTGAAAAAGGGTTAAAAGATTATTTTCTTCCATGAGACAAAATAGGACAATTAAAGGTTTGTAGATTGACGTCATTTTAACCATTCTTGAATTGAAAGTTTGAGCCACACATAAGGCAAAGAAGTTTTCAACCTCAATACAATAATCTCTAAAAGTTTGAGCTTTTCTTTTGCAGTTACTAGTAAAATAAAAATTGATTTGAAACTCTAGAAAGATGTAAAGATATAAGTTGAAAATGTGAAAACAGTTTTCAGCTTCGATTGTCTTAAGTCAACTAAACTGGCTCAGTTTCCATAAAATGAGTTGATAGAGTTCTGAAGAACAGAAATAAGATTCTCTTAAAGTTGAAGCTTTAAGCTTTATTAGTCACTTCATAGTTGAAATATATAAAATGGTCAGTTGAAATAACTCAAGATATATCTTAAATGTATATTTAGATTTAATTTGAGGTCTGTTTCAACAGCTTCACCAACAATAAGACTAATTTATAATCTATTATTGAAAAAGGGTTAAAAGACCATTTTCTTCCATGAGACAAAATAGGACAATTAAAGGTTTGTAGATTGACGTCATTTTAACCATTCTTGAATTGAAAGTTTGAGCCACACATAAGGCAAAGAAGTTTTCAACCTCAATACAATAATCTCTAAAAGTTTGAGCTTTTCTTTTGCAGTTACTAGTAAAATAAAAATTGATTTGAAACTCTAGAAAGATGTAAAGATATAAGTTGAAAATGTGAAAACAGTTTTCAGCTTAGATTGTCTTAAGTCAACTAAACTGGCTCAGTTTCCATAAAATGAGTTCATAGAGTTCTGAAGAACAGAAATAAGATTCTCTTAAAGTTGAAGCTTTAAGCTTTATTAGTCACTTCATAGTTGAAATATATAAAATGGTCAGTTGAAATAACTCAAGATATATCTTAAATGTATATTTAGATATAATTTGAGGTCTGTTTCAACAGCTTCATCAACAATAAGACTAATTTATAATCTATGATTGAAAAATGGTTAAAACATCATTTTCTTCCATGATATAAAATAGGACAATTAAAGGTTTGTAGATTGACGTCATTTTAACCATACTTGAATTGAAAGTTTGAGCCACACATAAGGCAAAGAAGTTTTCAACCTCAATACAATAATCTCTAAAAGTTTGAGCCTTTCTTTTTTAGTTACTAGTAAAATGAAAATTGATTTGAAACACCAGAAACATCTAAAGATAAAGTTGAAAATGTCAAAACATTTGTCAGCTTCGTTTGTCTTAAGTTAACTAAACTGGCTCAGTTTCCATAAGATGAGTTCATAGAATTCTGAAGAACAGAAATAAGATTCTCTCAAAGTTGAAGCTTTAAGCTTTATTAGTTACTTAATAGTTGACTCAAGATATAGTATATCTTAAATGTATATTTAGATTTAATTTGAGGTCTGTTAGTCATGGAACTAAGTAGTTGTTCATACATCTTGAGGCAATACATCGTCAATGAAATTCTAAATCATAGTATAAGTTTGTTTGCTTTAAGTTTGAAGCTTTATTAAATTTCCTGTTGTTGAAGCAACAGGCACATCTAAAGAAAAATATTATAATATACATTTGGATAATATCAAAAACTAATTATAGATGCAATAATATCCTTAAGTGAGTTAAATTGGTTCAGCATCCATCATCAAGATGATCAATGGTTGTTTGTATATCTTCAAGAATGTCAAGGAAATTCTTAATCACAGTAGAAGATTGTTTAAAATGTGAAAGTTTAAGGCTTCATTAATTTTCCTGTTGTAGAAACATCTAAAGATAAGTTTCGACAAATAGTTAGGAAATATGAGAATATCATGCCATCTACGACTTCTTTAAACAAGATAAAAGGATCCAACCACATTAAAGATGGGTCTGCAGATTAACATATCTTCTTAATAATAATTGTTGGGGATCACTTTCAGTTACAAACACCAATTTATAAACTTACAACAGTTACAAACACTTTTACGTCGTAGCAAATCAGGAATTAATGAGAAACGGTGATAATTACGATTTCCATCCAATATTCGATAAAATCTACTAAATAATGAAAATAATTACCTGAGAGGCCAGCAACACAAGTGGCGAGGACCAGAAAGATGGTAATTGGACTAGAGATCCTCGTCATCTTGACGTTTCCAAATTTTACTCAATTTACTCAATGATTATAGGCATATCTATCGTCTGTTAAAAGAAACAGAAAACATGTTTAAACAGTCACTTTTATTGTACCATCGCTGAATTACTCTGTGCACTTTGAATTAAAAAAAAAAATCAATAAATGTTTACGATCTGTTACCAAAGTGGGTTTTATATATCATGCACTTTAGTAAACTTTACATTTGCAATTACTCATAGTATTATTTTCATTCATAAACAATATGTAATAATTGCGTAACCTAAGGGCGACAACAAATCAGCGGCCAGATGTGAGTTTGGCATTGCATTCGTACCAGCGGATCAGTTGTTTTTATTTATAGCGATTAGTAAATCAATCATCTAAAAATAAATTATAATATCAAGACTCCTGTGTGCATTTAAAAATAAAAAATCCACACGCCGGGCCGGAACGTAAGTCGTTTGCATTTGAGATTTAATTCAACATAGTCATGTTAACGCAGTAGAAAATGCAGACATGGCCATTAAGTTTTTCGGAAGTTGAACACCGGTATTTATGTTGTTGGTTGAACGATATAAATCCCGTTTTACTTTAGCGAATGTTGTATTTTATAAACGGAATATGGTAAAATGCGGTGTGCAAATGCACCTTTAATTTTGTCAAATTTGCATTGGGTTTTAAATAAAGACCTTATATGGAGTTTGGATATGTGCAGGTGAGAAATAAATAACGGGAGTTCTGCGCGTGATGAACATTTATGAGTTTAAAAATATATAAAATATGTATTTCCATTAAAATTTATCATATGGCCAGTGGCTCTATTATGTGAAATTACATTTATTATTAACTAATACGAAAATGACAAATATGTTATTGCACTGAGTGAAATTTACCGAAATAGTTTCGTTCAATAATTTTTCATACACCTCACGAATTATAATTTTAATATTATAAAACTATTTTTCTGTATATTATATTACGGATGTCAACTAGGAAGTTGTACGTTTTAAAAACGATAGTTTACAATGTCAAAATATCGAAGTTTCTGTGCCAAAATAAACGTAAACTTTTAAAATATAAATGTAATAAATTTTTAGTATTTTAGTGAAAGTAACATCAACTTTAAACATTTTATTTTTAATTTCTTATGATTATTTCTAAAACTATACATATATTAATAAACTAAATCTATATAAAAAAAGCTTTAATTTTTTATTTAAAATATACAACATTTTACAAATTAATATATTTAAACACAACAAAAATTCAAGTAATCCATCATTTTTAAAAGTATTTAAAATTTAAATTTAATATTATATTAAGTCAATTAATTTAATGTAAAATTGATAATAGTTAACATTGAATTCGTATTTAAATTTGTAATTTTTTACTAATAATATAATAAAATTATGCTAATTATATTTTTAAAAATATTTTTTGATTTGAATTTAATATTAAATTTTGAGTATTTAAAGTCTTAAATCAATTAAATTAAATGTTAATAAAGTCACAAGAAAGAATATTGTAATAAATCATATTATTACTCAATTCAATTAATTTTTAAACTATAAGATTAATTATATATTAACAAAAAATATTAATTTCTGATTGTATGTAAGATTTATAATAGTTAACATTGAATTTTTATTTAAATTTGTAATTTTACATAAAAAATAATTTATTTTCATACGTATATATTAAAAATATAAGTTTAATAAAAGTTTTATATCATTTTAATCAAAGAAAATAAAAAATTAAGTTAAATTATATAAATAAAATAAAATAAAATAAAATAAAAGGGAAATTTTTCATTTTATTTTCTTATTTAAGAATTTTTGAATAAAATATTTCAATTAATTTTAAAAATTAACCCCCTATTTTTTAAAAATTGAATTTAATATTAAATTTTGAGTATTTAATTTCCTAAATCAATTATATTATTATTATATTATTACACAATTCAATTAAAATTTAAGCTATAAAATTAGTTATATATTAACAAAAAATATTAATTTCTGAATTTATATAACATTTATAATAGTTAACATTAAATTTTTATTTAAATTTTATACAAAAAATAATTTATTTCCAAAGTTTTAGGTACTTTTAATCAAGAAAATCAAAAATTAAGTTAAATCATGTAAAATTAAATAGAATAAAAGAGAAATCTTTTATTTTATTTTCTTGTTTAAGAATTTCATTAAATCTAAAAATTATAAATTAAAATTTTTTTAAAAATTACCATTTTTAAAAATATTTAAAATTTGAATTCAATATTAAATTTTGAGTATTTAACCTTATATCAAATAAATTAAAAGTTTAAAAATTTATAAAAAAGAATCTAATCTATAAAATTAGTTATATATTAACAAAAATAATTAATTTCTGATTTTATGTAAGATTTATAGTAGTTTATATTGAAATTTTATTTATATTTCTAATTTTCTATTAATAATACTTTATTTTTATACGTATATATCAAAAATAATAGGTTTTATATATTTTTAAACAAGAACAAACGTACAAATAAAATGGAATAAAAAGAAATTTTTCATTTATTTTTGTTATTTATGAATTATTCGATAAACTATTTTAACTAAATCTGAAAATTGACTAAAAATGAAATCAAAATTTAAACATAAATTTAAATATTTTGTTTAGTACTTTTGAATATTTAAAAAAATATTTTAATTTCTTAAATTTTTATTGAATATTCTTGTTAAGGGCTTCCAATGTTATACGCTAATTAATAATTTGTAACGTTTTCGTCAATGATGCTATAAACTAATCTATTTTGTATTAGGATACTGATGGAAACGTCACGAATTATAAATCAACTTAGATAATGGACAATAACAAATCAATTCAATATTTAGTTTAATAGTTTAATAATTTCTAATTCGTTTTAAAATTAAAAATAAGGGACACACTTTTAAACTGATTTAATCTAAATTATCTATTATCAGAATTGAGAAAATTTCATATTTGTTCTTCTTGTTTTGTAAATTTAATATATTTTTTTTTTAATTTTTGTTAAAATGTTTTTAAACAAACAAGTTCCAGAATAAATATTTATTTTAATATTAGGTTTTATGAACAATAATTTTTTGAAAATTAAATATTTTTATAAAATTCTGAATTGTCATAAACTAATTAAATAAATTTGAAAATATTTGGCGATGAAATTTTTATAGAAATATCCATTGATAAAAATCTCCTCCACATTCACACTCGGTTACACACATTGTTCGAACAGATGAACTTGAGATAAGTATGCAAAGATTGTAGCGATTAAATATTTTCCAACATACGTGTGACATTCACGGCAAAATTATCGATAAAACTTTCTGGTCTGGAGCATCGAAACAAACAAACAGATAAATATAAAGAAAAGATGTGTTCCGAAACAAATATTAATTTAAGTGGTTAGTTAAATCAGAAAATTGCGTCCTAAATAATTGAACAAATAAAGTGGCAGGACTAACTTTGAGGTGAATTATTTAATTTGTGTGTAGCGTAATTCGACCCTTAGTGGAGCCTTATTCAAATTGGTTGCCCGTGTACCTTCGAAACGTAATAATACTGAACCTATTAAATTTCTATATTAGCATACATAGTAATTTGCAAGGTATTAAATTTATACCTCGTGTAAACAAATAATCCTAATAAAGTTTAATGTTCTTAACTTCGCTGACAAATTTGTCTTTGCGTATTTCCTCCGAGATGAATTCGCGACGGTTCGTGGACGCTGTTTATCTGCCGGCTTTTAAAACGGTAATTAATTGAAGCATTGCAGCTGTTGCAATTATAACTTTCATTCTACAACACTTTCGGAAGCACGTTTAAAGATTAGTCACGTGTTTTGGTCGAAAAAAACACTGTTCTAAGTGTCTAATCTAATTAAAACACCAAATAAACATTATTTAGTTAACAATTAATTAATTTTTTGGGCGAACAATAAATGTGTAATATAATATAATTGTGTAAATGACATACTATTAAAATTTCTATCTATCTATAACTATAAAATATCTAATCTGAAGAATTTGAAGAATGTATAAGATTGGAGGAATCTATATAATATATATTAAGATATTTCTATATTTTAGAAATAAAAAAGAACACTTTTAGAATCTAAAAACTACAGATAATTTGAGCAATAACCTAAACTAATCTAACCTAACTTAACCAAACCTAACCTAACATAACCTAAGCTAACCCAAGCTAAAATAATCTAATTTAACCTATAAAAATTTTAAAAAATATAAATAATAGAATGGAAAACTATAAATGATAAATTTGGAATCAATGCAATTAGATAAATTCAAAAAACATGAACAATTTTTTGAATATAAAGAAACAATGAAATCTAAAATATTAAGGAATCATTTTTAGATTCTAAAAACTATAAAATATTTCAAACATTCAAAATATTCAGAGAATTTAAATATCTAAAAATTCTTCTAAAGCCTCAAGATTAAAAAAAATTAGAAAATACAGCACAAAAAAATTGTATATATATAAATCAAATTTTATTTTCATTTCATATTTTTTATATATATATATATATATATATATATATATATATATATATATATAAATCAAATTTAGAAAAACTTAATAATTTCAAATATGAATGATTAATAATAATAATCAAATTATATATAATTATATTATAAATCTTGACTTTGAAATCAATACAATTAGAAAAATTCAAACATCATGAAAAAATTATAGAAAAAAATTCAAAATATTCAGAGAATTTAAAAATCTAAATATTCTTCGAAAGACTCAAAATTAAAAAAAAAAAAAACGAATAGGAAATAACAAAAATTTTGAATTTGGAATAAATGCAATTTGAAAAATTTAAAAAACATGAAAAATTTATTGAATATAAAGAAACAAAGAAATCTAAAAAATCAAGAAATCATTTTTAGGATCTAAAATATCTCAAACATTCAAAATTAAGAGAAAATTTAAAATATTCTTCGAAAGACAACTTAATACTGCACAAAAAATATTAGAAATCAAATTTAGAATATCTTAATAATCTCAAATATAAGATTAATAATAATAATCTAACGAATTATAATCTGAACAATTTGAAAAATATGCAACATTGGAAAAATTTGTATAAAATTAACTAAAATATTTCTATATTCTGGAAATAAAAACATACTTTTAGAAATCGAGTCTAAAAGTAACAAAAATAACCTTACTTAACCTAACCTAACCTAACCTAATCTAACTTAACCTAACCTAACTTAACCCAATTTGAAGAATTCAAAAAATTTAAGTAATATATAATATTTAAAAATAGAAGTAAGAAAGAGATAAGAATTAATTATATAATAATTACTTAAAAAAATGAACTAATTTTGAATATCCCAAAATCTTGAATTGGAAATGTGAAGAATTTACAAAATATAAAGAAACAAAGAGATCTAAAAAACAAAGAAATAAAAGTCTCATGTTTCAAAAAAATTGAATTTGAAAATTATTTAAGTAATCTGTACAATTTTCAATTAAAAAAAATGTAAATAATTTATAAAATTTAAAATATGAATAATTATATGTTAATAATATGTAAAAATATGAATGAATTTAAGATAAATGTTAAATAATACTTCTAAAAATGTTAATCTGTTGATCAAAAAAATGGAAGTACTCAATAAACTTAGAAATCTAATCTATGATCTCAAATACAAATCATTTCTAAAGTAGGAAAAAACCAAAACACTTCAGTGAAGAATGTGTCTAATAAATTTTCTTAAGAATTATGAAATAAATTGAATTTCTAGAATTTAAAGAGAGAAAATAAATAATTGAAAGATCCAAGATGATCTAAATATTTAATCCAAATGATTTAAACTATACAATATCTGATTGATTGAAGTGTTTTAAAGAATATAAAAAATCTTAAAAAAAAATCTAAATATTTAAAGATTTCATATGAGATTAATTTTAAAATTGCTCTCTTCAGAAACACGGTAATAAAACTGTTTGAGCTATAAAAATCTCTTTGAAATTTGATTATCATCGGACGTAACTAAAACCGTGTGTGCGCAGATTTTAATAATTGTTTAACGCAATAAAAATAATTGTTAGAATCACGCCCGAATAAAGTAATAAACCGTATCTTGGATCGACAATAAAGCCACCGCACTTTCCAATTATTTCGCCAAAGACCAAAAGGGTTAATTATGCAAAGGCCTTTTATTAACAATAAATAAATTGCAAGTGTAACATAAATATTTACAAATTTTATAGCAACAATAACTTTTTATGTACCTTTTTTCATAATACACACTGCCAAGGAGCGATTTAAATAAATTTGCATATTGGTTATAACATCGTGTAAATTTTACGCATACATTGTACAAATCGAATTTCCTCCGTGGAAAAATTATTCGTGAACTTAATATTCTCATTCGTCGAGGTATTACATCACAATTAAGACCATCAATCGCAAACGTGGTGTAATTGTTTCAATGGATTCTTCTGTTGTGCACCGACACCCACGCACACTCACACGTGGTGATTAAGCATCTTTGCGTTTCAATTGAAATGCAACGCAAGGATATGGATAATTTTCAATGTCCACGATAAAACGAAGGCTTTCCATCGTTTTCGCAGCATCTTGCACGTACGCAAATGTAAACAGCAACACGCAAACTTAATTTAATTTTATTTGATTAAATTATTAATTTACTCACAAATATTTATTGAAATTTATGTAAAATATTATTAATTATTGACAAAGTATTGATTTCAGTTTCGTAACTGATGTACAATTTATGTAATTTGAAACAGGCCCACTTTGACCTTTATTAAAAACATTAAAAAAATGTTTTAAGATGACATATCGAATATTTAAAATTAGACACACATATGTAATTATATTTAAGTTGCAGCCAAGCCTAAAAGGTGTGTTGAAACTTGTAAAAATTTCCGATAATCGTTTATTATTCACAAATGATTTTGTGTGGGTTTATTGACGAATTTTATAACTTTTGGGTGTTTGCAAATATTTGCACGATGTAAATTTAGATATTAATAAAAGTTAAACTATGTGCATATATGTACTCACTTCTTAACCAAATATAAATGGTGATGTTAGTGATAAGTAGGCCAGCAAAGCTTTACTTAGTTTAGAAAGTTTTAATTCATTTCCATTCATTTGATTTTTCCCCTCACTAATATCTAATTTTTTACTAAAAACATGTTTAATTTTGAAAATTTTAGACAGAAATACTTTACTAAATTCGTAGAAAATTGAAACTGAATAAAGGTTGAACCGATTTAATTGAATTCTTATTTTTTGTGCATGCACTTATAATTATGTTAAAATTGTGGATGTTTTTAATCAAAGCAGAAAACTAATTATTTCCTCTTTGCTATGAAGTAATTGACAACAATTTTATAAAATGACAAGGTTAAATCAAACATTTTTGTTTATTGTATTATCAGTTGATGGAAATCAAAGATATTTTATTGATAATTAAGTAATTTATTTAAACAAATATTATTATAAAGTGTTCTCGTTATAGGTCTAATTAAAAATAGATTTATTATAGTTTTAAAATAGTATTAATCAAAAACATTAAACTGAAGTAGCTAAATTATAAACTCATTTATTTTTAAAATTCATTATATTTATAAATATTAGACAAGTTGGGCGCCAATTATTACAAATATCAAAAAAGTTGGGCGCCAAGTGGTTTAATAATTTCAGTTTTTTCTTAACATGTTTCAAATTTAATACAATTTTAATAAAATCGCTTATTTCCATTAATAATTTAGTAAATATTCCTAGTAGATATTTTATAAAAAGGCCCTAAATTATAATTAATATTCAAAAGTTAGGCGCCAATGGTAATTGATAATTTTAGTTTTTTCACAATATGTTTTAAATTTAATACACTTTTAATAAAATTGATAATTTCATTATTAAATTGATTAATTTTTAAATTTGTTTTGATAATAATGTACCGCTTTATTACAAATTTTAAAAAAGTTGGGCGCCAATTGATTTGGTAATTTCAGTTTCTTCTCAATATATTTCAAATTTAATACAATTTTAATGAAATCGCCCATTTCTATTAATAATTTAGTCGATTTTCTTATTATATATTTTATAATAAAGCGCTAAATTATAATTAATATTCAAAAGTTGGGCGCCAATAGTAATTGAGAATTTTAGTTTCTTCACTATATGAATCAAATTTAATACAATTTTACTAAAATTGTTAATTTCATTAACAAATTGGTTAATTTTCAAATTAATTCTGATAATAATGTATTCATGATAATACTTAATAGAATATTTTTCTACGTATTAATAAATAAAAAATATATGATATTTAATCGTACTTAAAAAAAATATATTAAAAGTACTGATAGAAAATATTAAAATGTAAAATATAATTTGGAAAAATGATCTTTTTATGTTCTGGATCACAGATTTTAATTTTTATTCATTTATTTATTTATTACATATATTTTTTTAAATATTTTTAATCAAGACAATAAAATATTATAAATAATAATTTTATTATTTTATAAATTAACTGGTAAATAAGCTAATTTGTAATTTATTTACTTATTATTTATTGAAATACGTTGTGAATAATATATTTTAAATGGTATTATTTAGATTAGAAATAGAAGAATAAAATATATGTAACACATTTGAACATTATTATTTTATATTTTATTCACCTTTTTTTCAAAATTTTATTATTTTTGAAAACAAAAGTTCATAAAATATATAAAATTTAATTTTCAAATAATTATGATAAAACTGTTAAATAAATAATATTTTTCTCATACCAATAAATAAAAAAAAAACATTAATTTTAAATAAAATTTTCTTGTTTCTCTATCTTATCTTGAAAGAATTTTGAATAAAAAATATTTGTAATTTTTTAATTAATATTATTTTTTTAAATTTAACTGATGATAAAAGTTTTCAACAAAGCTGACAAATCCGTAATAATATTTTTCTGTGTAATCAATAAATCAGATTAAAAATACCAATCGTAAAATATCAAATAAAAAATGACTCAGTGCCTTAAATTTGAAAAATCATGTTTTTATACAGGATGTCAGATATATTTAACATTTACAGTTGTGTCGAAATCACAACAAACCATGACATTACACACTATTAAAAGAAGTGAATTGTAAATTGAATGCCAAGTGCAAAACGTTTTAAAAAAAAATCACTAATAAATTAACATTAGATCATACCTAAGAATTATCTGCGATTTTTTTTTTTGCACTCTAAAAATATCCTGTACTTTAATGGTTCGTCTGATCTAATTTATGCGTGAATTAATAATAACAATAAATTCCGCATCCACCTGTTTCTTAAATTTATTCGGTTTTTAAAACCTTGACAACTCCCCTAAAGGAAAACCAATAAACGCTATTATATTGTGTCTTGTTTATTTAAAATTAATGCATTCAGTGATTGAGTAGATAAATAATGCAGGTGTATTTATGGAATTTGTATAAATATTAAATACATTATCCGATTATAAAATCCAATTTTGCTAAAGTGTCCGGGCTGGAAGTTTCCAATTTTTTTTTTGTGTTCATTAATTTGGTTTCACATCAATTATTTTAGGAGTCTAAGTAATGCTTAACTAATCGCATTTTTTATCTGTAATATTTACTTTGGTTATCATTGAATACAGAGTAATTCAGCACTAAAATAGGTGTCGAAAATAAAAATTTAATTCGGCGCCAGCCATAAAAATTCAACCATTCTCATTTTCGACACGAAAACAATAATAAAATAAAAAAAAAAACAACGTTACCATGAATCCACTAAAAAATAATAATAAAACGCACAAAATCAAATCAAAAACAGAACTGTCACAACAACCACATGCGTGGGCGACTCGCTACTGAACAACTAAAAAGACCGTAACCAAAATAATGAAGTGACAAGAAGAAGCTGTGCGGTACCGTTCTCTGGACTGAAACTTTATCGGACGGCGGCGACTGAGAGGCTTCCGCGTGCGACGACGGACGGACGCGACTCCCCCAAAACAACACCTGGCACCACGGGACTTGAATGCGGCGTGTGCTGCGTGTTCTGCTGCCTGCTGGTGGAAGCGGACCGCGACTGAATGGGACTGCGAGAACGTCGACGGCGGATCGCCTAATCCCTTTCGTCGTCGCGTTTTCCACACACACACACACACACACACAGACAGCGGCACAACCACCGCCAACCGCTTCGGCGACGGGGTCAGTTCGGACGGAGCGCGCGTCGCTCCTTCGTCCCCCTTTCAGCCGGAAGAGTCCGGGGTTGGTTTTGGAAGCGCCGCGACGGGCCGCAATTACCAAATGCAACTGGTTGCGGGGCACCGGAACGGCCGTTTTCGATTGTTCTAATGCGGATTTTATTCGGTTATCGGGTCTGTTGTTCGTTTTGTCGGATTCCGAATTGTTCGACGGTGGAAATGGCCACCGCGGCTAATTAGCCGCTAGTGATTGTTCATTAGATTTTCCTTGCACGGTTGTACAAGGTGTGCCTGAATTTAATTGAATGATTTTAATAGAAAAGCTACAGCCAGACTAACTCTTGTAGCTGAAATTAATGGTGAAACAAATTAATGACTTATCTTCAAAAAATATAAATACTTATTATTTATTTGTTGGCTTATAATGATGAAATCTTTGCCTAGCCACACCCAGCCTAGCCTAACCTAACCCAAACCCACCTAGTCTAATCTTTCTTCCTTTTAATCTAATTTATTATTAGAAAAATTAATAATTTTTTGATAAAACTATAAATAATTTGAAATTATGTAAAAATAAAGACAATGAAGAAAAAATTAGAAACCAACCTAGTCTCTAACTTATGCTAATTTTACTTAACTTACTAAAATATAATAAAATTAAAATTATTGAAATTAATTGAAATTATGTACCTATCAATAAATATAGGAAAAATAAAAAAAAAAATAGAAACCAACCTAGTCTCTAACCTATACTAATTTTACTTAATTTCTTATAACAAAATAAAATTAAAATTATTGAAATTAATTCAAATTATGTACATATTAATAAAAATAGGAAGTATAAAAAAAATAAAAACCAACCTAGTCTCTAACCTATACTAACTTTACTTATTTTTTTAAAATATAATAAAATTAAAATTATAGAAATTATTTGAAATTATGTATTAATAAAAATAGGAAATATAAAAAAATTAGAAACCAACCTAGTCTCTAACCTATTCTAATTTTACTTAATTTCTTTAAATATAATAAAGTAATAATTATAGAAATTAATTGAAATTAATAAAAATGAAGACAATGTAAAAATAGTCATTATTTTCTATTTTTTTTAATAGAAATAGGGAAATTTTTATTGATTTATTTCTTTTAAAATTAATTTGAACCAACTTAGTCTAATCTAAATTACTAAAATATAATAAAAATGAAATAATAGAAATTAATATTTTTTTACAGGAATTATATATAATTTAATATTACGAAAAACCTCATTTAATTTTGTCTTAATAAAAATATACATAATGTAAAAATACTTAATTTTTATTATTTTTTATAGTTTTATTACTTCTTGTATTCCTTAATTCCTGTTAAATTGAAATCACCTAACCTAATCTCCCTAAGACTACTCTAGCCTAACCTAACCCAGATTTTATTGATTGATTAACAAATCAGTAAAAAACCTCATTTAATTTTCTCCATATATTATTAATTTTATGTTAATAAAAATAAACACGATGTAAAATACTTAATTTTTGTAATTTTTTAATAGATTTATTATTTCTAACCTAACACCCAAATTAAGCAATCAAAGAAAGAAAAACTTTCTTCCTTTTAACTTAACTTACTAAGACATAATAAAAATATAATTATGGAAATTAATATTTATTAGAAATTATATATAATTAAAATTATGTTAATTAAAATATAGCCATTTTTAATAATTTTATTATTTTTTTTTATTAGATTATTTCTTATAAATTGAAATAACCTAACCTAACTTCACCAAGCCTAATCTAGCCAAACCAATCTCAACCTAACCTAATATATCCTAATCTATTTTAGTTTCATCTAAATTAACAGGTTCTTAATTTCTTAAAATTTTAGTAACAAAATTTAATAAAAAATTATATTCATTGATTTTTTTACTTAAAATATGAATTATTTATTATTAAAAATAAAAACAACTTAAGTATTATTAATTTCTATAATTTTTAGTAAGTAATTACAATATCTCATTTATTGGTAAAATATAGATAGAATTAATTAACCCTTAACTTAATCTGACTTAGGATAACCCAACATAACCTATTTTAGTCCAACCTAACCTATTCTAACTTCATCCAAATTAACCAGTTCAAATATTATTAATATTTAATATTTATTTCATTTTATTTCAGGGTTTAAAATACAAAAATAATTATTACCCCACATTTGTCATAAATAATAATATTTTCTGTGTATAAATAAAACATATTGACACCATAGAAGTAACAATTATTTATATTTTTTTGTAATTACAGATGAACAAATAATAAATTACTTTTAAATTATTTTAATTTTAAAAAATATTAATATAAATTATTTTGTAGGTTGTTGAATTTATATAAATACTGAGAGGATTCTAAAATAGTAAAAACTTGAGAATGTATTACAAACATTGAATGAACAATAGTTAATCATTTCTAGAACAAATATTGATTTTTATTTCATTTTAATCAACTGAAACAATCGATATAATACCAGGAAAAGATAATTTTTACTGTTTAAAGCCTCTAATCTTGAAACGACTTAAAATTTAATTTTACACAATAATAATCAAATTATTCGGTTGACTATTTTCGTGCATCATTAAAAATTATTGCCTTGGTTTAGTTTCAGTGTGATCATTAATTAAAATAGCTATTCAAACAACCAACGAACCTTTTAATAGTGCAATGTTCCAAATACTCCGGATGAAAGCAAGTAAACAAGTGAAAAAAATCAGTTTATTATTAAATTACACCATAAATTATGAACGTAAATAAATATGGATTTGTATTGTTTATTTTAAAGTTAATATTACTACTTGAAAAATTTGATTTATATTTTTATATAGGTATATAAATTATAAAATTAAACAAATATGTTTCAATATGTCTATGAAATTAATGAATCACATTCTCATTTTTATTAATTAATTACATTGTTTATTTAAAGTTTTATGACAATAATTTTTTTTATTAAAATACTAGTATTAAAACTTGAAGCTTATATTTTTTAAATTGATAATAAATGAATAATTACCAATTAGTTTATGACTTAATTAATATATTTAAATTTCGTTAAACAGCAGAAATTAGAGAATTTTATTACGTTTTAAAGAGAAAACCTATTTAAAAATTAATTTATTTAAACAATGGTACATAAAAATATAATTGAGAAAACATTATAATTTCAGGAAATAAACAGTAAATTATAAATTATCATGATGTCACACTTAATGGCGTATTTAGTTTCCAATTTTTTATGTGAAGGTCCACTGTTTATTTCTTTCAATAATTTCCATAATCAGTTTCAAATTTCATCCATGTCCAAATCGAATTAATTAACAGTAATAAGGTCGGAGTAATTTATTAAGCTTGTGGCGGCTTCACGCTAAACCGACTAAAAAAATTACATGGTGCAGTGTCAACAATGAATACCAACAATCTATTAGTGAAAAAATGTGTATAAACAAGGGTCAAGCAGCTAATAAAATTGTCACCCAATTCCCGACTGAAACAAATGAGTTTCAGCGTCTCGAGTAGCCATAATCGTTCCTGCAACCGCATACCAGATATTGAGTGAATTACAAATTCATATCAATCTTCATTGTTCGCAATTAGGAAAAATTTGGCGACCCATGTGTGTGCGTTGTGGCAAGTGGATCACGCCCGGCTTCAGTTAATTAACGGGAACATAAAAATTAAGTCATCGCGTAATTTTATCCCGTGTCTATTTTAAACTACAAATGAACTAGCAAAATAGCCATAAACTAGACCGAGTTTTAGTTTATTGCCTGGAATACAAATCACCGATTTCCCGACAAAATATTATTATATTACCTCTGTTATGTTATGTCGAAACCGGCCATATTAATTTATTTAATATATTCGACTGTGGGATAATGAAATTTCTGTTTATTAAATAATAACATACATATTAAATTTCGTAAATTTAACAATTTGATGGCTTAAATTTATGTGCTCACAATAAAAGTCATACTGTATTTTTGTGCTAGTTGAGTTCACTCAAAAAAACGATATATATTATTATGTATGTTAGCTTACGTCATCACCTTCACCGATGGACCGATGCGACGTGCTCACATCTATTTAGACTAGTTTTGTTTTATAAGCAAATCTGAAGTATTTGTTTACATTTAATATTCGGGGCAGTTCTTAAGAAAGAACCAGGCAGTCAAGCTTTAGATGTCGAGGGTTAAACTACGTTTGTTGTAATAAAGCGTATTATTGTGAATTTAGTGTTTTAATCAAACTAAAAAGACAGATTAACAGTCGCTAATCTATCATCAGAAGTGGGATATCTTCTCGTGAATTATTTCCGGAAGAAAGGACCTAAAAAAATATTTTTTTTTTTGTGTTTCTTTGTGAACGAACAATGGCAGACAATAGTGAAAAACGCGACCGCGCAGTGAGTCCGAACGTTGTGAACATTACCGAAAGTGTATCGGAGACGGACAATAATATGGCGTTGTTATTTAAAATGCAGCAAGAAAATAACAACAGTTTCCAAAAACAAATCATGGAAATTTTGTCGACAATGGCCAACGCCCAAACTACTCAAGCAACATTGAGGGTGACTGCGCAGACGCAACCTGTTTCCGCTTCAGTATCAGAAGGTGTAAGTGCCGCGGCGGCGCAGTTTCGACTTGCAAGTTTTGACCCAGATGATACACCGTTTACTATGGTTGAGTGGATGGATGATGTTACTAGGATCCAACAGGAGCTGGAAATATCCGATACTCTTATTGTTTTAAAAGCTGGTCATGCTTTACGAGGACGTGCAGCACGCTTTTATCAACATTGGAAACCTATTATTAGAGATTGGGCTTCTTTTCGACGAGATTTTGAAATTGCGTTTCCTGAGTTAGGTACTCCTGCTACTCGTATCAGAAATTGTTTAGCAATTAAGAGTTCAAGTTTTGATTCACTAGTAGAATACGGTAACGCCAAATTAACAGCAATTAGAAGATTTTATTCAGACTTTCCATGGAATGTTGTGTTAAGTCTTGTTGAATACGATATTCAAAACACAGAAGTGAAAAATCGAATCTCCTTGCTAGCTCCTACATGTGATTCTGAACTATTAAAACTGTTGGCTACCTGTGATGCGAATAAATTGAACGCTGGTGTGCGAGAGCGTGAATTGTCACGAAAACGACCGTATAGCTTTCGTGATCAGCGTTCGTTTCAAGGAAACTGCAGAAGATGTCAACGCTATGGACATAAAGCAGTGGATTGCAAAAATGCGGAAAAAATACAGAATATGTCGGAAAAGGTACAGCCGGGTCCTTCTGGAGTACATCAAAGAAATTTTTCGTCTGGCAACAACACCTCAGCAAATAAGAAGTTTTGTAACATCTGTGGAGTGAATGGACATTCAGAAGATACATGCTATAGTAAAAAACAATGACATGAGGCATCAAAACGAGTGCTCCTGGCAAAAAACACTCGTTTTATCCGTTCATTTCCATCAGCTACGGTTACTAACAATTCCATGATCAGTTCAATAGCATACTTAGTAGACACAGGTGCAGATATCTCAATACTTCACGAAAAAATAGCGAAAGCCTTAGACTTGCAAATTCAACCGGATTGCCAAATACTGTCTGGTGTAGGAAATTGTGTTATGAAGCCTCTGGGTCGCAGTAGTGTTGTGATGTGTACACCAACCATGACATTAGAAATTGATTTTCTAATTGTGCCAGATGGATCAATTCCTGGATGTGATGTTGACGCTTTAATTGGACTTGATGTTTTAAAACGACCAGGTATTAAAATTGAATTTAATGCAAACAGTGTAGACATTGTATATGATCATAGTGATAGGCAACGAATTTGTGCTATATACGCGTTTGAAGAAAATGACTTAAATTTGTCAGGACTGGACGAGTGGGTTATTAAGGAAATAAAAACAATAATCCAAAATGGAATAAGTCAAACACCGGCCGCAGTAACAACAAACAAGTTAAGAATAACATTACGTGATCTACAGCCAGTGGCCTATAAACCCCGTCATTTGTCATATGGCGAAAGATTACAAGTGAAACAAATAATAAAAGAACAAATTGAGAGTGGAATAATACGACAAAGTGAATCTCCTTATGCAAGCCCAATAGTCCTTGTCAAAAAGAAAAACGGAGACACAAGATTATGTGTAGATTATCGAGACGTAAATAAAAAAGTATTACGTAATAATTATCCTCTACCACGGATACAAGATCAGATTGACGCCCTTGCCAAAGCTGTATATTTTTGTACTCTTGATATGAAATCGGGATTTCACCAAGTTGAAATAGAAGAGAATTCAAAACATATAACTGCTTTTGTGACACCAGATGGACTTTACGAGTACAATCGAATGCCGTTTGGTTTTATAAACTCCCCATCGTGTTATCAAAGTGCCATCGATAAAGCCCTTGGACCACTTAAAGACGATATTGCGTTTGTTTACGTTGATGATGTGTTGTGCCCCTCTCGAACCATTCAAGAAGGTCTTAAGAACTTAAGAAAGGTCATTGACGCCCTTTCGAAGGCCGGATTTGTTTTAAACATAAAAAAATGTAACTTTTTCCAAACATCTGTGGAATATTTGGGTGTTGTGATCGAAAACGGTACGGTAAAACCTAGTTCGCGAAAAGTTGACGCGCTCGCTCAAACATCAGCTCCTAAAGATGTAAAAGGTGTTCGTCAATTATTAGGACTGGCTGGATACTTTAGACGTTTCGTGAAAAACTTTGCAACTTTGACAGCACCGATATCTGCACTGTTACGTAAGGGAAAAACTTTTGAGTGGACAAGTAAATGTGAAAATGTACGATTGACTTCTTATCCGATTTTCAACATTTTTGATCTGGAATTGTCAACCGAACTACATACAGAAGCAAGTTCGTTAGGATTAGATGTCGCTGTTAGCTGTCGAATAGAAGAAAGTTGAAACAAAAGTATCACGGACCCTTTGAGATAACGCATTGTTAACCTAATGAGAGGTACGCACTCCGAAGGATTGGCAGCCGAGGTAGAACTACAATAGCAGCGCATGAACAGTTACGAACCTGGCCAGATACAGAAATTCTATAAGGTATGATGGATATAGATTTATTTAATAAGATTGATGTGTGAATGTGTGTAAAGGTCCCTGCTTAGTAGGCTGTTTAAGGTCCCTGTGTATCAGGCTATATGTGAAGGTCCCTGCTTAGTAGGCTATGATTAAGGTCCCTGCTCGGCAGGCTATTTTTAAGGTCCCTGCGTCGCAGGCTATGTTTGAGGTCCCTACTTTGCAGGCTATGTTTAAGGTCCCTACTTTGCAGGCTATGTTTAAAGGTCCCTGCTCGGCAGGCTATTTTTAAGGTCCCTGCTCTGCAGGCTTAGATTGTTGTGTTCTGGGTCTGTGAGACAAGCGGGTAATAGACCTGGTAGTGGTTGAACCGCCTCTGAGCTCCTGGCTAGAATATGGTATCTTTTGATAGCACTTGAGAGTCATGGGTGTAACAGACCTGTTGATGGTTGAGCCGCCTCTGAGCTTCTGGTGGTTGTTAACTGTGCCACATAACAGTCTATTTTGTTAAATGAAATAAGGTTTAGACTTAGTTCTTCGAATATATTTTGAGCTTGTACTGCTGTTATAATGTTTACAGATTACCGGTGTCAGGTGAATCTTTGCAAAACTGTGGAAGGGTCGAGGACGCCCCATATGTCAGGAAGGCCGTGTTAGCTTACGTCATCACCTTCACCGATGGACCGATGCGACGTGCTCACATCTATTTAGACTAGTTTTGTTTTATAAGCAAATCTGAAGTATTTGTTTACATTTAATATTCGGGGCAGTTCTTAAGAAAGAACCAGGCAGTCAAGCTTTAGATGTCGAGGGTTAAACTACGTTTGTTGTAATAAAGCGTATTATTGTGAATTTAGTGTTTTAATCAAACTAAAAAGACAGATTAACAGTCGCTAATCTATCATGTATATTGTATATTGATTAGTTCGACAGCCTCATTAAGTTAATGTATAAATAAGTCACAAGTAATACATAATATATTATATATTTACCGTTACACTTTGAAATACACCTACAATCTGCCAAATAACAAGTACTATTTATATTTCATGACATGCAGTTAAAATATTTTAAAATGAATACAAAAAATAATTAGTTTATCATATATTTAATTAAATGTCCTCACACTAATTAGATTATTATTTATATTTTTTAATATCGCTTTACTTTGCCAAATTTATTTGGTAAATATATTTTTCAATAAAAAAATAAGATTTTTACTTTCATAAATTATTTTTTATTTATTAATAACTGTTATTATTAATTATTTTACTCTTTACTCTCTTATGTAAATTATTCACATAATGAATATTTTATTTGTACTTAAAATAATATTTACAATATGTGTGTCATATATGTGATAAATGTGACAGACATATTTACATATGTACCTTAAAATTTATGGTTTTTATTATTTTTGCCTTTTATATTTAATAAAACAATCAAACGTACTGCAATATATTCATTTATTTAGTTAATATTAACGAAAGAAAAGGTTATAAACAAATTATTGAGAAATATTTATATTTAAATTTTTTCATATATACATTTTTTCTTGCTTGATATTTAATATGTTAAAAAATTAATAAAAAGTTGAATAATTATTAGAACTACAAAAAAATGTGTATTAATTTTAATAAATTTTGATATTTTGAATAAAATAAAAATGACACACAAAAATACTCAAATAAGAATTAATATAAAATGTGAGCTTTTAAGCTCAGAATACCTTAGTAAGTATGTCGCTTCGTAAAGCTCAAACGAGATATAATAGTAAAATCTATTAATGTCATAAAAATATCTAATATTTATGAATATATCAATTTTTATGTTAAAGAACTAAGAAAAATTGGCATTTTTATGAAAAAATATTGAATTTAACAACCTTAAAATTTTATAAAAAGTGATTAAATTGATTAAAAAACATTTTTTAATGAAAAATTTTCAGTATATAAATTTAAAAGTTAAAGTTATTGTCATAAATTACTTTCGAAATCATGTTAATATACAGTGAGGACCCTTTAAGATAAAAATACACTTAACTTTTTTATGTGTATATAATTTTTGTTATATAACGACGATTTTAATAAATAAAAGCTCAGAATACCCTTGAAACTTTTTTATTTAGTGAATAAAAGGTCAAAAAGCTAAAAAAGCTCAAAAAGCTCTATTCCAACTAACTCATGGTATCCAAAAAATTTCATAAAAATATATGGTGGGATTAAAAAACAAATTTTTCTAATAAAAAATTAAAATAATCTATCTATCCAAAAAATATATTTTCTATATACATTTAATGTTTTTATAAAAAAAGTTCTATATTTAATTTAATTAAATTAAAGAATACATTTTTCTAATAAAAAATTAGTGAATAAAATCAAAATATAGACAAGGTAAAACTCTATTCCAAACAAAAAAAATATATTTTCTATTTACATTTGACATTTTTATAAAAAAAAAAGTGGTATAATGAATTTACAATCTAGAAAATTTCATAAAAATATATATGAAGTCAAAAAAAAAAAAATTCTAATAAAAAATTAAAATCATGTATGTATTTAAATCTTCATATCAGTTATTTTAATAAATTAGTTTGGCAAACATTTTAAAATTTTGTATGACTAATAGAAAGTACTAGTAATAAATAAAAGCTCAAAATGAAAAGTGGAAAAAGCTTCAATTAATCAAAATATTTTTTTGTATGTATTCGGACTACTTATATCAATTTATAGAGTAAAAAAATTAGAAGTTTTATATTAAATTTTACAACCCAAATTAAGAAATTCATTTTTATAAAGAAAAATTTTCTGTATATAAAATATTTGGAATTATCCTTGTAACTTTTTCATTTATGTGCCATTTAATGAAAATGTAGATAAGAAAAAATATTTTCTATATATGTATGTCGTTTTGTTGGAAAAAAAAGTTCTATATTGAATTTAGAACATTAAAATTTCATAAAAAAGTATTTGATTAAAAAATTTTTCTAGAAAAAATAATATTTAAATTTTCATATCAGTTGCTGACAAAAAGTAGTTAATATTATATACAATGTGACATCCTGTAACTTTTTTATTTATTGACGGTCTGAATAAATAAAAGCACAAAATAAACAAGAGAGAAAGCTTTATGCATGCAGTAAACATTTTTTCTTTATGTATTGTATTTTTTGGGAATTTTTATGAAAAATGTCCACTATTGAATGTAGTATTCTTATCAAAAATAAAACCTTCAACATGTATATTTTTTTAATATCAGTTATTGAACAACTGGTTAGTATTAAATGCAATTTATAATAATAACAGTTGAAGAGTCAATATTTAAACTGATCTGTATAATAATTCAATACATTCTTGATAAGATTCATATGTACCATCATAAAAATGATTACACAATAGTGTCAAATGAACAACCAAGATTAAATAACACCGAATCTCGCCAAATTTAAAATTATCATTGACGTAATACCTATGAGTATAACGCGATTTACATTTATATTTGCATGGCATAGGAATAGAGTAGTTGCAGTTCGGCCAGAGCAATAACTAAACACCGCATTCCAATCCCATCAAAAATATCATATTCCATATATAACAATATTTAATGAAACTAATAGGAACGTCGGACGTTATCCAGCATTACATTAGGCCGATTGATTTTAATAATTCCCCGGCAATCGAATTCGGTAACCGACAACCATGGACATGCGAAAAATACACACGAAAAGTGTTTGGCACATTTTCAGATTATTTATAGTGGTTATTTTATTTTCAATATGGTTTGCTTATATTAAACAGATTCTGTTTGTTTCTTAATGCGAAACAGGTTGATGTTATGTTTCATTAATAACGTAATAATGGCAGTGTGTATGTGAAGTAACAGGGAGATTTGTAATTCAAGATGAAATACTTTACACATGTATTCAATCACTGGATTTTTGTTAGAAGAAGTACTTATGATAATACACTCTATGTTGTGACCTATATTTGAAATTTATCTCAATTTATAATAGTAAAATATATAAAATGTAAATTTCTATCGCAAATAGATAGAATTATTTGAAGCCTGAAGCTGAACCTGAGGAAATTAAGCTTTGATGTTCCTCAGAATGTGTCACAAAAAAATGTTAACATGAAATTTAAAACAGTAGTTTTACGTCAACTTACGTTGATATTGTGTTACACAAATGAAAAAATAAATGAGTAATCAGCAATTCAACTATCATATTCATATACAATTGGGGGAATCCCCAACCGAGGAAAGATAAAATATGAGTAGTACCATTTTATTATAAATATTAATAATATTAGTTGGGCGCCAATTATTACAAATATCAAAAAAGTTGGGCGCCAAGTGGTTTAATAATTTCAGTTTTTTCTTAACATGTTTCAAATTTAATACAATTTTAATAAAATCGCTTATTTCTATTAATAATTTACTCAATTTTCCCATTATATATTTTATAACAAAGCGCTAAATTATAATTAATATTCAAAAGTTGGGCGCCAATGGTAATTGATAATTTTAGTTTCTTCACAATATGTTTTAAATTTAATACAATTTTAATAAAATTATTAGTTTAATTAATTAAATTGATTAATTTTTAAATTTGTTTTGATAATAATGTACCGCTTTATTACAAATTTTAAAAAAGTTGGGCGCCAATTGATTTGATAATTTCAGTTTCTTCTCAATATATTTCGAATTTAATACAATTTTAACGAAATCCTTTACCTTTAGTAATAATTTAGTCAATTTTCCTATTAGATATTTTATAAGAAAGCGCTAAAGTATAATTGATAATCAAAAGTTGGGCTACTTGATATTTTAATTTTTTCACAATATGATTCAAGTTTAATACAATTTTAATAAAATCGTTAGTTTCATTAATAAAGTGGTTAATTTTCAAATTAGTTCTGAGAATAATGTACCACTTTATTACAAATATCAAAAAAGTTGGGCGCCAATTGGTTTGATAATTTCAGTTTTTTCTCAACATATTTCAAAATTCAAATCGCTTATTTCTATTAATAATTTAATAAATTTTCCTAATAGATATTTTATAACAAAGCGATAAATTATAATTAATATTCAAAAGTTGGGCGCCAATGGTAACTGATAATTTTAGTTTCTTCACTGTTTTTTCTCAACATGTTTCAAATTTAATACAAATTAATGAAATCGCTCATTTCTATTAATAATTTAGTCAATTTTCCCATTATATATTTTACAACAAAGCGCTAAATTATAATTAATATTCAAAAGTTGGGCGCCAATGGTAATTGATAATTTTAGTTTCTACACAATTTCAAATTTAATACAATTTTAATAAAATCGTTAATTTCATTAATAAAGTGGTTAATTTTCAAATTAGTTCTGATAATCATGTACTGCTTATTAACAAATATTGTAAAAAGTTGGGCGCCAACTGAAGAAACAATAAAAATAATGAAAAAAAAAAAATTGATTTATCTACAAAAAAATTCCGAGAGCAAAGATTTTTTAATGAAATAAATTACCCATGGCATGACACATTTCAGTCCCATTATTCTGAGTAACTCGACTGGTCGATTTAAAATGGAATGGGCTAGTAAAAGTGGCAGTCATTTGTAATAAAAATTTTTAGTGTTACATGTAAAACAGTAGTTTTTATCAAGTTAAGTTGGAACCACTCAAATATACTCATCAACTCAACCTCCATTCTTGTAAAACTGTGGGATTCCCCGGCCGCGAAGCGTCGAAACCCAAGACGGAATTAATGCGAGTCAGATAAAACAAAGTGCCATCAATAACAGCACACCCAAATGAACAAATCGAAAACACCTCTAGGCCAGATCACGAACGAGCAACGCAAACGGTAGATGGAATGCATCGGGCTCAGGGCTGCGAATTATGACCGTGCCACGAGCATGACGAATACAGGTACATTAATATTAATCCGTCCGACTATTACCTCATCTGTCACAAATGCTACCGTCAACCTTTATTTACCCTTTTACGATCTTTAAGAGGTGCAAAATGTAAATTTGACTAACACGAGCGTTACTCTACATTCTTAATGGGATGACGCGATGGATGGAATTATGCGAGACTCGTCTTACTCGCCACAAGACGTGCCGACCACCCACTATATAATTATGCTAAATATTTGCCGCTTGTTTGTTTGTTTATTTTTTTCTTTATGAGTTTATTGTGGCAGCATACAATGTGGTGTTATAGCCTATTAATTAAGCTTCGGATTGTTCATGACTTAATTGGACATTCGAATATTCAACAATAAATCTTTGTTATGTAAACAATCAAGTTATAAAAGCTTATTTATAACACAAGGTTAGATAGAAAAATGTCACAATTTGTTCATATTTCAATCGAAATATTGGATAATATTTGGAAATAAAATAAATATTATATTTATGAATTAAAAAACAATAATTTTTCTAATATCAAGGAAAAATCTTTAAAAAAATCAAAAGAACTAAAAAGTTACCTTATAAATAACTTTTTAAACACAGAATTAAAAAAAATGTCTTTGGCTTTGAAGGAATGTCTTTGTTTTGACAGTTGTTGAAGATCATCAATGGGTTGTCATTGTTACAAGTTTTGGACATCGTAAATAACAATAACAATAAAATGTTCTTGTCTTTTAGGGAAAAAAAGTATAAACATTTGTTTTGACAGGTGTTGAGAAGGATCATTGAATTGTCAATGTCGTAAGCTTTGGAGATGATCGATGAGTCAGTTTAGCAACTGATCAAACGATTAAAAAATAAATACTAACCCCTGTAAGAATTTTAAACACATAATACATATTAGAGAAATATTAGTGCTACACATATAGACACAGATAAGATTGACAAAGATACTATTATATAGTCATTTTAACATGCAAATATTATATTCAAATAAAATAATAACAACGAATACAAAGATAAGTAAGTGTGACCCATATACAAGATAGATATCAAACTGCAAATTTTAGCTAAAAATCTAAGATTAGCCGTACACATTAAAATGCACAGATTACAGTTTTTTGTTCCATTAACGCCCTACTTAAACACTGCAAAACAACTGAGCTTTTATATATTTGTGTCTCAAAGTCAAATGCGAGAGACACTTCATTCAGCATTTTGATAAAAGGGGAGCAATTTGTTTGTCCTTTTATTAATGGAAATTATAAACATGGAATTGAGTGTCATGAGTTATGGTAATTTATGCCGTCATGCAATAATTTTTATCGGGATACAAATAAAACCTGCTGTCACAATACCTATGGCAAATAAAGAATTGTTGAATAAATATAACTATCTAAACGGTTTGCCGACTTTTTTGCCTTTACAATAAATTACGGGTAAAATTATTAATATTATGTTTACAATTAAGTTTGTGGCATAAATTTGAACCGTTTTATTTGAGCAAAAAGACGAAATATATAATATCAGGTCGTTGCGACACGCGAAGAATTTAAAGTAGCATCAATTGATTTTGCTTCGCTTATAAAAAATAAACACGCAAATATTCGACTGACCTTTTTTGTTCGGGCTCGAAAAAAATCAATTTCGACGGAACTATTCGAGTTAAATTATAATTTTGGCAGCGTATCGAACGTTAAATTCTGTTATGGACCGTAAAGTTGCTTACATTCGAATTAATCATTATGGAGTGGCAGATTACTTCTGACACCATTAAACGCACGCGTGAAATGTTGAATGTGTACTTACTTGGTGTTTCAGCTGAAACAAACAAAAAAAAGATTATTATAACATGTCTAAAAATGTTGTAGTTTTTTGAACGTTTTGCATTTATTCATACAATTGTATATTTTTTTGTTTAATGAACAATAAAAATTCATTTATTTAAAAATAAATATTTAATAATACATATTATATTATATAATTTTTTTTTTGTAAAATATAAATAAATATTGTCAAGCTCTTATTTAAATTATGTTATATATTAATATAAAATTTAATTTTTTTTACTAATAAGCATTTTTTTCATCTTTATAAGACGAATATTTATAATAATTAATTATTTAAGTAAATTGAAAATAAGTTTTTGTCTTTTAACAGTAAAATATTCTTTATTAACAAATAAATAATTATATCTAATAATTTTGAAAAATACATTAATATTCACATTTTTAATTAATAAAAAATGCTGTTGCTTTAGAAAAAAAAAATATTTTTGATGAAATGATTGATAAAAACTTTTATTAAAAATACGTAAAATATTTTTTGTATCTGTATAGAATTTATTAAATAATAAAAGAACATGAATATTTATAATTTATATTAATTAACATATATTTTTGTTAAGATAATAGGTTGAGGATAAAGCTTTTGTTTTTTGGACAATAATATCTTATAATTTTGAAAAATACATTATATTAAAATTTTTGATGAATAAAAAATGCTGCTGCTTTTGAAAAAAAAAATGTTTTGGTCGCTAATTAGTAACAGTTAAAAATGAATAAAATATATTGAATAATCTGGTCAAACAGTAAGCTCAAATATAATGATTGATAAAAACTATTACTAAAAATACATAAAATATTTTTTATTATCTGTATAAGATTTATATGATAATAAAAAAACATGAATATTTATAATTTTTATTAATATTATATTATATATTATAATATTTTTCATTCAATAATAAATATTTATAGCTAATGATTTTGAAAAATACATTAATATTCACATTTTTAATCAATAAAAAATGTTGCTACTTTTGAAAAAAAAAATGTTTTTGTTGATAATTAGTAACAGTTAAATATGAATAAAAAATATTGAATAATCTTGTCAGACAGTAAGCTCAAATGTAATGATTGATAAAAACTTTTACTAAAAATAGGTAAAATATTTTTTTGTATCTGTATAAAATTAATTTAATAATAAAAGAACATGAATATTTATAATTTTTATTAATTAACATATGTTTTTGTTAAAATAATAGGTTAAGGATAGAGCTTTTGTTTTTTGGACAATAAATATTTTTCCTTCAATAATAAATATTTATATCTAATAATTTTGAAAATTACATTAATATTCACATTTTTAATTAATAAAAAATGCTGCTGCTTTTGAAAAAAAAAATGTTTTTGTCGCTAATTAGTAACAGTTAAAGATGAATAAAAAATATTGAATAATCTTGTTAAACAAAAAGCTCAAATATAATGATTGACAAAAACTTTTACCAAAAATACCTAAAATATTTTTCGTATATGTATAGAATTTATTAAATAATAAAAGAACATGAATATTTACAATTTTTATTAATTAACATATATTTTTGTTAAACTAATAGGCTGAGGACAAAGCTTTTGTTTTTTGGACAGTAAAATATTTTTCATTCAATAATAAATATTAATAATTTTGAAAAAAAACATTAATATTCATATTTTTGATAGATAAAAGAAGCTGTTACTTAAAAAAAATGATATTTAACGTTAATAAATAACAGTTAAAGAATAAAAAATGTTCAATAATCTTGTAAAACAATATGCATAAGTATAATTACTGAAAAATGTAAAATATGTATAAAAATTTATTTAATAATAAAATAACATGAATATTTATAATATTTATTACCTAACGAATATTTTTGGTAAAATAAAAGGTTGATAAAGTTTTTTAGGGAGTAAAATATTTTACATTCTCTAATAAATATTTATGGTTAATAATTTTGAAAAATACATTAATATTCATATTTAATAAATAATAGGTAAAGAAAAATGTTTATAATATTTATTTATTATCAAATATTCTTGTTATTGCGGCTTAATTTATTTTTTTGATTTTTTATTGTTTTTAGTGAATATTTTTTTCTTGTTTATTGACCAATAAAGGTTTTTTATTTAAACCATACAACACAATTTAACAATTTAACAAAAACTGCATCTGTATAAACAATTGTTGGTATGTCCAAATAAACCAAAAATGTACTTGAATACAAATCCAAATTGATTAATTAATAAACTGGCTGTGTGTGTGTGCCACAATAAAAACTGTCACCACTTAAAATCCTCCATAGTTTTAATTAACAAGATTTGTGTTTTTATTTAAGTTTAGTTACATCATCGGACAATGATACGGCCTTAAGCAAAATACTAATAAAACGGTTAAATACCATTTAACCAATTAAATTTATATTTTAATGAAGTCTTTTTTGACGGCCGTTAAATGTTTATTGGTAATTGGATTTTTGAAAGAGTTTAATTTTAAAACAAGGTGTAAAAATCACTGTAATAAATACAGTGATAGCTCCACATGTCTTGAGAGAGCATAAACAAATAAAATTTAATTATGTTCACTTTAATTTAGTGCACGTGGAGAATTTAGAAAAAAAAAAGTACATGGCGAAAACATGGAAATTATCTTCCATCGGTATTCATAAAATATCTTAATAAACTGAAAGCTAACTTCATGCGATGGCAAGTAGGGTAAAGTAGATTTTATTGGACAATCGCGTGTGTAAATGTTTGTTTTAATATCAATATTCGCTTCATTTATAACAATTTTTAGTTCAAGACACAATGCGTCGTTTTATTAATATATAAGTCATTCACTCATTGCCACAAATTGATGCAGCGATTCGTGTCCACTTGTAAAATAGTTTAATAAAATCGTAATTATTGTAAACGAAGATCAATAATTAAAATGTGTTACATTAAATCATTTCTGAAATACACCAATTGCTGGCAATAAATTTTCAACGATTATTCCAAGACGTGACCTATTAAACTATCAAAAACTGCTTTATTTATGAATATATAAAAGTTATTAATAGTGTACCTAATATACAATTAGATCACGTTTGTAAAATCAACTCATAAAATGTACATAATAGTTAATTTTAGTTTATCGGTGGATATGGAAAATATCGAGGCTAACGCATTAATAACTCACAGTATTTTAGTACAATGACCGATTTTTTAAAGTTATTTTCCATAATTTTATTTGTTCAGTAAGGATGTGAGGTCTAAGGAAATAATTTACACTCGTTTGTGTATTTACAATTTAAATGATGCACAATCCTGAAAAGTAAGCAAAGTGATATTGACCTTTCATTGGAAAATTGCCAACAAATGGAATGTTTACGTGTTTACGAGTCTTATTAATCGTAAATTTTTAGTGTATGATTTCATAACATATTTTTGGAGTCACAACCCATTTATAAAAGGATATTGTAAACTATTTTAATAATTAAAAAGTACAGCAGTCATTAATATTAAATTTATTAATAAATATTTTACTACTACTGTATATAATTATATAATTTAACAAAATTAAAAAAAAATAATAATTATTTGAAATTAATTATTTAATTAACATCAAAATTTATTTTTTTTTTAAATAAATAAATATAAATTTTATGGTCCTTATTTTAAATAAAATAATTTGTGTATAAAATAATAAAAATGAATAATTTTACGAAAATTGGGATAAATATTTACTACTGCTACTGTATATAATTATATAATTCAACAAAATTAAAACAAAATAATAATTTAATGATTTTTTTTAATTGAAAATAATTATTGAATTAACGTCAAAGTTGTATAAATTAGTTTATTTTTTTTTTTCAAAATTTTATGGTCTTTATTTTAAATAAAATAATTTGTATATAAAATAATAAAAATAAATAATTTTCTGAAAATTGGGATAAATATTTACATCTTAAATACAAAATTTAAATTAAATAAGATTATGTAAATAAATGAATCAAATTAATAAAAAAGTAATTTAAAACAAAAATGTTAATTTAAAAAATATATAAACAAAAAATTATTTTAAAATATTATTTTTAAAACTTAAGAATAATATATCATATATTTATATAATAATAATAAATAATTAAATGTATACATATTGAAAATCGTCATTAATATTAAATTTTACCACTACTGTATATAATTATATAATTTAACAAAATTAAATCAAAATAATTAATTGAAAATAATTATTGAATTGACGTCAAAGTTGTGCAAGTTTAATTTAAAAAAAAATATATATAAATTTTATGGTCTTTATTTTAAATAAAATAATTTGTGTATAAAATAATAAAAATAGATAATTTTACGAAAATTGGGATAAATATTTACTACTACTGTATATAATTAAACAAAATTAAAACAAAATATTAATTTAATGATTTTTTTTAACTGAAAATAATTATTGAATTAACGTCAAAGTTGTATAAATTAATTTTTCAAAATAAATAAATATAAATTTTATGGACTTTATTTTAAATAAAATAATTTGTATATAAAATAATATAAATAAATAATTTTCTGAAAATTGGGATAAATATTTACATCTTAAATACAAAATTTAAATTAAATAAGATTATGAAAATAAATTAATCAAATTAATAAAAAAGTAATTTGAAAAATATATAAACAAAAAAATATTTTAAAATATTAATAATAAAATATATATTTATATAATAATAATAAACAATTAAATATATACATATTGAAAATCGTTTGATCAGGCTGAACCACGAGAGAGACATAATGCACGAAGGAGACAGTAAAGGCCTTCCCTTTCCTGTTGGTCTCGTAGTGGGAGACTTTTACTGTCTTTGTCGTGCATGATGTCTCTCTCGTGGTTCAGGTAGATCAAACGCTTTTCCATATGTATATATTTAACCATTTATTATTATTATAAAATATTTATTATATTATTTTTAACATTTTTATAAAAATAATAAAAATTAAATAAATATTACTAAAAATATAGAAAATAGTTTTATATAATTTATAAAAAATATAATTAAGGTAATATAAATAATTATTTAAAACCCATTTTGGTGTCATTAATTTATTTTTTATAAGTTAAATGCAGAGAAAAAATTCTAATTTCTAATGTCCTGGTTTAAAATGAATAATTGGGACAATAATTCCAACCGAAGTCAAATAAATATAAAATAATAATAATAATAACAACAGGAGAGTTGATTTAATTATAATTTCCTCGCAACTAATTCCATTACGTACAATGTTACGGTTTCGGAATGTAAACGATGGGCATCGATAAATTCAGTCGGATAAAAGTCGTTGGTTAGCGTAGCAGTGAAAGCAGGACGGAATGAAAAAGGGGGGTTGGATGTTTGCAGCATGGTGCCTGTCTCCACTAGACACAACAACTACTCGAGTGACATCACCGGGATCAAGGAGGTCTCGGCCCTCCCCCCATAAGTCTCCCTCATATACATATTATTAAATACACTTTTTTGCCGGCGTAGCGTCGAATCAATTTTTGAGCGAATGACACGCGAAATTTTGAATTATCGCCGTAGTTGGTTGGGCAAATTTTTAAAAGGGCTATTTGTTGAAATGTGTTTGGACAAAACTGGAAAATCAACAGAGGTTTTTGTTTAAACTTGGGAGGGAGACAAATTATTCAAATCACGAAATACCGTTGCAAATTACACAACCTTGAACTGGTAAAATATCATAGCACAATATTTAAATATAACTTTGTGGGTGTTAATTATTTTATAATAAAAAATATATAAATAATTATAATAATTAATTTATATATGAATCAATAATAAAATACATATTTGGTAATATGTCTTAAATCAATTAGGGTGATTAAAAAAACCAGAGAGGCAAAAATAATAATAATATTTAAGGCCTCAAAGTTCTTAATTAATTTCTAATAAAATTGTGAAACATACATTTAAAAAAATTTAGAAACTTACTTAGAGTTAATAAAATAAAATACAAAATACACACAAAATATTTCTTTTATATTTTTGTGTTTATTAGAAGAAAGACACTATAAATAAATTTATTATTACGCAGTATGTTGTATAATAAACTATGTTCATTTAATATAAAAATAAGTTTTTTAAAAATTGCATATAAAATCGTTTATTTATATTCGTGGAGGGAACAAGCATCAGCTATTATTAAAATTTGAAACAAGAGGAACGGAAATTTAATTATAATAAATACGCTTTTGTGTAGGACAATATTTATTGGCGTAGAATACATTTATTGATTTATTTGTCTATTTATTATCCTTAATTTAATAATAAAAAATTGCTGTCTATATTTATTTTTATATATAAATATGCGCATCCACCAATTTTAAAAAAAGTTGGGCGCCAATTGATTAATTATAAAATAAATGTTGTAAAATAAAATAAATTAATAGAATAAATAATATAATTTATGTTTCAAAATATTGTAATTTAATTTCTGTAATAATTGTGATGAATTTTAATAGAGTTAGATTAAATTGAATCCCCGCAGTGCCATAATTACGTTGCAGGAGTGTTAAGAAAATAATTGCACAGCGAAATGACGATGATATGCAGTCATGGCCGAAAATACGAAGATATTTATTCGTTTATTCATTTATGCAGATGTCATTTGTGCTAACATCTATCTTATTACGTGGCGTGCAGTTCCTACACGAATTGCAGGCTTTTCCTCCACGGAGAAAGAAAAAAAACTAAATGAGCAACGTCAGAAACGATCCGACTATTCGTCGAATAGGTCACGGCGGGTTTATTAGAAATAATTTAAATGACATGATCCCGGACCGCACAAAACGGCGATCGTCGGTCGCAATCGGCTCCTGGTGGATAATTCAGACCGATGAAATGTCATACTTAAATGCCAATCAATTCGTTTTCCATCAATAATAATTTATGTGGTGCGGAATAAATAACGGTATTGCTTCGTAACTATTTGTCAATTTAATTAGGTTTTAACTCCTCGGTTTTAATTGTCTGTAAATTGTGGTATGATTAATGTGCATACAAGCTACAAAACAAACAGATTCATGGCCTTGTTTTATTATTATAATATTTTAATTGTCCCATATTATCAATTTAATAGTTAAATAAAATTTGTAATTTCTAAAAGTTTATTAAATCATTTATAATTCAGTTGATAATAAAATATATTTAAATAAGTAGCTAAAATTAATAAAATACAAATAATTACATTTCTTAAAATTTGAAAATAATAGTAATATAATAAAATTAAATGTTTGACCTTTATTTTATTTAAAAAATTAATAAATAATATACTAATTATTAATTATACAGAATTGAAACTAAATAAATTAAATTGATTTGAAATTAGAAAATTATTATATTAAAATATTATTTTTAACAAAATATATTTTAAGAAGTAAATAAATATTGAAACTTAAAAAAAATTATTAAAACTAAAAGAAATATTCTAAATTAAAAACATAATAATTTTGTTATCATATTCAATATAATTAATATTATTTCTTAATTGTATAAAATTAAGGTAAACATTAATTAAAATGAGTAAAGATTAAAAAAATTTGATAATTTTTAACAAAGTATACTTTAAAAAATAAAAAAAAGTATTTTAATTATACACTTTAGTTCATTGGCAATTTAAAAAATATATTCTTACTTGAAAAAATAATAAATAATATAGTTTTTAATATTTATTAATTATAAAGTTGAAGCTAAATAAATTAAAGTAAAAATTAATTAAATTGAGTAAAAATTAGAAAAAAAATTGATGATTTTTAAGAAAATATATTTTAATTATTGGCAATTCAAAAAAAAAAAAATGCTATTAAAAAATATTTGAAATTAAAAAATTGAAATATTTATAGTATTTTTTATTATTTATTAATTTACAGAATTGAAACAAAAATAAATTAAATTGAAGAAAAAACAGAAATAACAATGAATGACAAATTTTAACAATAAATTTATATAGTATAAATTTTATGTTAAAATATATTTAAAAATTATAATATTAAAAATATTTGATATTAAAAAATTACCATATTCATAATATTTATTATCATTTATTAATTTACACAATTCAGATAAAAATAAATTAAATTAACAAAATATTAGAAAAAAATATTAATAACAATTTTTAATAAAATATAAGATATTTAAATATTCAAGAATAAATTATATTTATTTTAAAAATATTTAAAATTATAAAATTTTAATATTTATTATTTATTATCATTTATTGGTTTACAAAATTCAAAAAAATATAAATTAAATTCAAGAAAAAATATTAAATATTAATTTCAACAAAATGTAATTTAAAAATTAAAAAAAAATTTTAAAGTATAAATTTTAATACATATAAAATACAAAAATATATTTTGAAATTATAATATTTAAAAATATTCAAAATTAAAATAATAATAATACTTATTATTATTTTTTTTTAATTTATACTATTCAAACAAAAATAAATTAAATTGACAAAATATTAGAAAAAATATTAATCACAGTTTTTAATAAAATATTAATATATTTAAATATTTAGATATTCAAGAATAAGAATTTAAGATATTTAAATATTCAAGAATAATTTATATTTATTTTAAAAATAGTTGAGATTAAAATATTGAAATATTTATAGTATTATTATTTATTAATTTACAGAATTCAAACAAAATCAAAATAAATTGAAAAAAAATTTGTAAAAAATATTAGTATATATAAGTATACATTTTACGACATATAAAATACAAAAATATATTTTAAAATTATAATATTAAAAAATATTTGAAATTAAAAAATTTTCATATTCATAATATTTATTATTAATTATTAATTCTGTCAAAAATTAAATAAATTAGAAATTAGAAAAATATTAATATTAATTTTTAAAAAAATAATGAATATTTAAACATTGAAGAATAAATTATATTTATATATTTAAGAATTACATTTTTTAAAAAATATTTTAAATTTTATTATGTGTGTGGACAATACTAATTCTCATTATTTACAATTGCAGAAATTTAAATCTTATAAAAATTTGACATTAATACATTACTTTTTTTATATTTGAAAACTGTTCTGTACAATATTTAATAAATCAAATGTACATTTAAAAATATATTATTATTTTGTTTTAATTTTCTTAAATTGTACGTTTATATGTTAAAGAAACGAAAAAAAAATTAAAATATCTTTTAAGCAATCTAATTTTGTCCCAAAAATGGAGTATATTTTGTTATATTTTATCTTGAATGAATTTAAACGCGATTACAGTTGGTTAGTGTAGTAACAACGAAGACCACATATGAGGCTTTAATCTAATAGTGTTTTGAAAAACGTGCAGCACATAATTAATGCAGCCGTTTGATGGTTAACAACGTGTCAATCTTAATCTACATTTTTAGAGATAAGGTCACTTAATAAGTAAATTAGAATATGTCGTATTAAGTTGAGGATGATGGGAATGAATATTCAAAGAACGAACGAAAATTTACATATGAAGAGCGTAGTCTCGGAAAAGTTGCGTCTCGTTCTTACGCCGCGGCAGCGCGGGCTGACAAAGCGGCTCCACATTACAAACTAACTAACAAAGCACATTTGCGGTCAATGGATATTACTTTTTAGGGCCTCACTCCACCACTTCGGCGGCGCAAAAAAAAAACCGCCACGTTTCGCCATTAGCGCACCGCTGAAAACATCTCGGACCCACCCACTTTTCCATTTGCAATGGAAAAAATTTATTTATGGGCCAGCGACACAATGGCAACAGTAACAATGCATAAGAACACTTGCTTGAGGAAGACGGTGCATAAAAAACTTGAATTTAATGGATGAGCCCGAAAAATTCAAATATCTGGGTCATGAAATTTTCAATTCAAGAAAATTACGTCAAAACTATTGATCTTAATTTATTTATTATTATAGAATCACACAAATTAACACAAACTAATCTAAAATGGAAATTATTAAAGGCTTCTAGTTTTTAATCTATGTCTAGACGACTAAAAATAGATCAACAAGATTCAATAGCCTTAAGTAATTTTAAGTGCATTCAGAAATATTTGTTGATTTGATTGCCCAACTATTTTATATTTAGTCTTAGCAACAGCTAAAAGGGTAATTTAAATTTTTGGTTTATGTTCTAACATTTTTGTAATAGACTGTTGAACAATTTTATATATTTTGTATATCTACGTTTTTACACTTTTTAATTGGACAAGGTCAAAGATGAATTAGAAAGGGGGAGGTCAGTTTTGACAATTGTTAATTCTCTCCTTGCAGTGAAAGTTATTGTTTTATTGTTACATATTACAAAAAATGGATTGATTTCGACAATTCTGACAAATCTGAAAAATGGCTTGAAGCTGATAAGTCTGCTGGAACATTACTACAGTAAGTCTTAACCCAAGAAAGATTTAGAAGACTGTATCTTAAAGGGATAAAACGATAAATATAAATAGATTCTGCTGAAAAAATGAGCAATCTCTTGAAAAATTTGAATCAGCCTGATTATTCAATAAAAATGAAGACTTCTTCTTCATGATAACACAAAATCACATATCACATTGAAGACTTAAATGAGTTTTAAAATGTCAACGTTTTATTTTATCTACAATAATACATATATTTCTCCATGTGACTGTTTATTATTTATTTATTACTACAGTAAGTCTTAACCCAAGAAAGATTTAGAAGACTGTATCACCAAGAGATATAAAGATCAATATAAATGGATTCTGCTGGCAAAATGAGCAATCTTTTGAAAAATTTGGATCAGCCTGTTTATTCAATAAAAAATGAAGGCTTCTTCTTCATGATAACACAAGACCACATTGAAGACTTAAGGAAGCTTTAAAATGTCAATAAATAGGACGTTCTATCTCATCTACCATAGATTATTTATTATTTATTTCTGTCATTGTAAAATTTTTTATAAAATAAACCTCTTCTTCAGTCCTAAGATTTATTTTTCTTGGCTTGTAGAAAGTTATTGATTATAATGGTGATTATAAGTTATTTTGAAGAAAGTTAAATTACTTTTTCCAATATCTAATAATAAAATATTCCTTAATAATTAGTTTTATTTCTCTAAATTAATCCAAAATGATTAAAAATTAAAATTTCAGTTACTAACATCTGTTTTGACAACTAAGTGATAAAAATTGAATAGATTTGGAATTTTCTGAAAAATTTATTTGTTTTTTCACTGAATTTAAATTCGTACTTTTAGTTTTCCACAGAAACTTTCACACTTTTTTACCTCTATTTTAAGAACTAAATCGAAATAAATTAAATACATTTTGAGTTTCGTTGAAGAAATAAATATTTGTTATCTCGTTGAATTAATGTACCTATTTTTAGTGTTCCTTAGAAACATCCACAGGTTTTAACTTCTGCTGAGACAACTAGATTCATTCGTTTACAGTTTCTTCCGGATTTTATTCAAGGCTAAGAAAGAAATGTATTTGTCTCTCCAATTGCACGACTCTTCTAGTTTTTCTGACGATAAACAATTGTCGTCATCAATTCCTAATAATTAAAATCAACGTATATATTGAATTTCTGTCTAGACAAGTAAAACAGTAGATACATTTGACACGGGGAAAAGTGGAACATTGTATGCATTAAAGTCACGACACTATAATTTAACAACTTGGCGAAGACAGCTACAAATATATTAACCTTTAAGACTCGATGGGCATTCCTGATAAAAATCACAAGGCAGCGAATAAGACGTAAGTCACAACCATGTGATGTACTTTTGTTCATTTTGTTTGTATACCGTTGAGATCATCGAAAATATTTTAATTCAATCAATTCGTTAATTTTTTAACCTGGTTAACATTGTTTATTTAAATGTCGTACACAACGTAGCTGAATGACTAGACTTATTAGGATCTGATCTGAAGATTATATTAAAGTAAAAATATGTTGTTGATGTCATCGTGTAAAAATGGAGGCAATGAATATTTAATACACCCACTCTTAGAGTATCATACTTAGACCAACTACGTATTTAAAATTATAATAACAAATTATATCAGCAAAGTAAGTAAGGGCAAAAATTATTAAAACAACCAGGATTAATATTCAACTCCACAAAACACACAATGATATAAAATCTAAGGCCGCATTGTCCCCATCCCGAATAGAATGTGTTGGAGATTGTAGACAGTGATTTCTTACTGTTACCCCGCCCCATGATTGCCACCCCCAACTGAGAGGGTAATATGCATGTTCAGAATGTAATCATACTTTATTCATATTACAGTCGCGAGACACTCAATTGTATCGTTCTCCCCCATATTCTCTGATTCGGTCAAATGACCAATATAATCTCAGATTTCTTTCTCTTTTTTTTTTCCTCATTGACTGATTACAAAATTTATTATTTATCACACTTGGTTTTTAATTTTGAATCATGTTCGTATTCTTGACGAGGTGATATGAGTGATGAGAGTACCAATAAGTGCATAATTTAAAACTGATGCAAATAATCTATAAAAAGCATAAGTGATTCAGAGCAGTAACTCTGAATCACTCAAAATTGTTATAATTCTGTAAGTTGTGGCTACACTATAAAATAAACAATCTGTAATCTAGTCATGACAACAAATATTTTATTTAAGATGCATTTAAAATTACACATCCCACAAACAAGCCTTTATATTGTTGATTATGTATTTATAATGATTTTTCTTTGAAGTTGAACATCATACATTTTAGGATGTGTAGAATTAGCAGCTTAAACATGAAAAAATGTAACTATTTTATCAATCATTATTCTTTGTTTAGTGTATAATATCAGCCAACCTATAATAAAACTATAATATAAATTTAATTTAATGTCTTATAAACACTTTATTATTATTTTTTCAGTGTATCATTGGATAGTAAATAATTATTAGAGTTTAATAAGACTGATACTATTCATTACCATAACGAAAATATTTGTTTATGACCTTTGAAATTTTGGCTCAATATTGGTGGTGTATTCTGGGTTGCCTATCTATCAGGCGTTAGGAATTTAATATTACACCAAATGGAGGAAATATAAATAAGCATGAAAAACAATTCTTTAGTTCAGCAAAATCGTCCCAAAATATTATACTTGTAAAGGTACAAGAAAAATGTGATTTACTTACGTTCTGGACGACGACAGTCCCTTTCATCAGTTTCATCAGCACAATCTAATACTCCATCACAGATTTGGTCCGGTTTCAAGCACTTGGTTCCATCACATTGGAAATTAGGTTGCTGACAGCCTATAAAAAACAATAGAAATCTCACTCAACTTGTAATTTTGTTATATATTATACGTTTTTATATTTTTGATACAGTTATACAACAATTTATATGGTTTCTTCTTTACAAATTGTGAGACATCGTGGCAATAACTGTTTTACATAAGAGTTTATAGCACAAAAATATCAAAAAGCAGATACACTTAACATATAAGTTTAATGCTCTTAAGCCAATTATTAAACAATAAATTACATTTGACAATAAAGCATGTCAACATGACCGCACTTTCACAGTTACACATTTACCCCCACAATTTCCTTTAGATCCATCACTACAATTTCTTTCTTCAATATTGGCAGGAGTATTAAGGTCACCTAGATCATAATGAAAGAGTTGATATATCAAGTTTCAGAGCAATAACATCTAATTTTACTATATAACTCACAATATATCTCATCAGATCTATCCGAACATTTAAATATTCCACTGCATACGTCTTCTAGACAAACCATCTCACCGTTGTCACATCGGAAGGGATACTCACATTCTTCCGGTACTTCTCCACTACCAGAGAAGTAATTTATACCTAAATATTGTTGAGATTACTACTTGGAAGTGGTATATACCCTAGTGGATTTACAATTAATTAAAAGCCAATTAGAAACAATGATTTGCTGTTTTCTTTAAGCTTTTACTTAACGCACAACAATAATGATGTTAGGAACATTAAGAAATTTACCCTCACAGTCTATCTCATCAGTTTCATCCTTACAATCTATAATACCATCGCATAATTGATCAAAACAAATTGACCGTCTTCCTTCATCGCATTGTACATATCTTTCGCAAGGTACGCCTAAATTATGATTACATATTTTTATCTATTGGTTATAAACATCGAGTTACTACACCAAACTTAATTACTCACAATGGATTTCATCAGATCCATCTGAACAATCAGATACTCCATTGCAAACATATTTTTGACAAATCTCTTGGTCATTGTTGCACACGAATAAAGATTCGCACTGTTCTTCACCACTTCCAAAAGAATCTGTTCCACCTGAATAATAGAATAGAGTTACTTGAAAGTAATCTCTGTGTGACATCCTTTGTTTGCTTTCTAAAGCTCACAATTAGCACCCAATTCTTTAAAGCACCACCAAAGTACAACAAACACAATTAAACGTTTAGAAATTTACCTTCGCAGTTCATTTCATCAGTTCCATCTATACAATTTGGAATGCCGTCGCAGAGATTGTGATGGCAAATCGTCGTTCTTCCTTCGTCGCATACATAGTCTTGACACGCGGTTATATTTATGTTTGGCGAGCCTAAATCAGGTTAATTTACAAAAATTTCATTTTAATTTATACCCTTTTTAACAACAAGTTACAACAACATTAATTTTCGTGACTCACAATATTTCTCGTCTGATCCATCTGAGCAATCATCTAATCCGTTGCAAACGTATTTCTGACAAATTATTTGGCCATTGTTACACTCGAATAAATATTCACATGTTTCCTCTAAAGTTTGGACTTCGAAAGTGTCATTTGGACCTAAATAAATGTGATGTTATTTACGTAATATTTTTTAAAATGAACGGCACAATTAGAAATGTTACATTTAGCCTCACACTCAGTTTTATCTTTTAGTCTTCACAAATTACAAATCTTTTGTTCACTTTGCTTTTTAGGATTGCCTAATTAACATTAATACGAATAGAACGTATCTGTTTTCAATATTTTTGTTACTACCCTAAGAATTTGGGAAGTACCAGTAACCAATACTTACAATCCATTTCATCGGTTTTGTCCGAGCAGTCGTAACGGCCGTCGCATCTTTGGCTGATTGGAATGCATCTTGCTAAATCGCAGCTGAACTCCCCAATGCGGCAAGCTGCAAACAACATCGATTAATCAAAAGTTCCTGACATTGTTTGAATGAGCTTTATATACAAGGCAGACTCGCCACAATTAGTACTAAAATGATCTATATACATAATTAATTAATAAAATTAGTGGGTACAACACAATGTTTTCGTTAATATAAGCTTCACAACTGTCAGTTTTCGAGTCGCCAATGAATGATCCATGTTTTATTAGAGATGCGTCGGCGTTCGAACAATGATGATGTTATAATCTATTGTTAAATTGGTTCCCATCACCACTAAATGACCACAAGCCGGGTTTCCAATGGACACGTGCCCGAAGGCATGTGCCAGTGGGTCCTCCAAACAAAATCATAAAAGTACCAAGATCCTGGGGCGGTTTGGTCGGACAACCGTGTTCGTCGGAACCGTCAAGACAATCGCGCCTGCCGTCGCACATTTGGTCAGCGCAAATGATCTTCGAACCGTCCGGACAACGGACCGAGTCGTCGGCACGACAGTCGCCGTCTCCGCTGCCCGAGTCTATGGGAGGCGGCACCGTTAGCTCGGGGAATACGGGGAAGTTAAATAATGATTCAGTGTGATCCTGCTGGGGTGTCGTTTCAATCTCCGGAGCTTCGGTGGTGGTACCTATGCATTCAGGAGAAATGGTCAGGAACAAGAGTTTTTTAAAGTTTAAAAGTGTTCCTCACTGAGGAATTTAGTTTATTATTGGTGATTTTCGACATTTTGACAATTTTCACAAAAGCTTTGGCGTCGTGCCAAAATTGTGACTTAACAAAACACGACAAATAAAATAAATAAAAAAAAAAACAAATTACCTGGGCACGACAATTCATCACTACCGTCATCACAATCCTTTTGACCATTGCAAATGAACTCGTTAGAGATGCAACCTCCGTCATTGCATTTGAACTCGTCAGAATTGCAATAGTTTTCAGACGCTAAGTAAATAATAATAATAAATTCGAACAAAATAAAAACAACAAATAAACCGGAATCCATTTTTAAGACTACTAACCTATGAATTTCTTAAATTTGAACTCTTGCGGAATGAGTGCGTAGCTTCCAAGACGTTGGTGGTCGTCCACGTGGTCCTTGAGGTCCTGTCTCAGTTTGGCCTCGTTATAAAACCCTTTGGTTTCCAAATCGGCTTCGACCAAGATGGTGAACGAATCTTCCTCACGTTTCCTAAAACACAAAAGGACTGATTTAAGTCTTGGCTCTTCCAAATCAATTAAGGGAGGGTTCATGTAAATATCTTGAGTAAAACACGACATAAAAATAAATTCGGATAGTTCCCGTTCTGACCGGTCGTTAAAGTTTCCGGGCACTTACCCGATTTTGATGATGGTGACGGTCTGCTCCCCGGGGGTGTTGCTGTAGACCTGCGACAGGGCTTCGGTCAGATGTTCTGCCATTTTCTTGAACACAAGCGAGTTTCTGTCGTCGTATTCAACTTGGTATGGTTCGGTTACTCCCAACGTGATCCTGTAGTATTCTGTGGATAAATGAATTATGACGATTTGGATTCGTTTTCGTTGGTCATTGCTGATGGTTTACCTGGATGCGTGTCGACCGGTTCAGGTTCGTCGATTGGTTCGGACCCTGAACTTCCTGATGAAGGATCGTACCATTCGCCGTCGTCTTCGTCCTAAAACCATGGATTGATTTTAATTGAATTACTTGAAACTTATTAATAAACCATTTATGTATAGTTAAAATACATTTTTTTAATTAATTTATTAAATAATTCAAGTTGAATTAACTTAATAAAAATTTTAAGAAAAAATTAGAGAAATTAAATTATGAAGCAAATCAAATTTAAAATTATTTAATTTTTGAGAGTTTAAATTAAAATTTCAATTTATTAAGATATATATTAATAATGAATGTTAAATTAAACATGAAAATATTAATTTAATAATTAATCATTTCAGATATAAAGCATAAATTAATATTTAGTGTAAATATATTTTTGTGTATATATTCTTATTAATATTTTAAATTAACACAAATTTTTATTATAAAATAAAAATAATAATAATTTGTATAGTTATAAGTTAAAATTTAACAATAATACGTGATATTAACATATTAATTTTATTAAAATTGTGTTGTTTATGTTACAATTAATTAATTGCGTGGAAATTCAATCGATGTTTAATAATAAAATAATAGATAATTATGTTTATCAATGCTAATATACTTATTATTAATTAACAAAATTCATAAAACAATAATTTTAACGTTAAATCGTAATATTCAAATATTTAATTTCAAATATTATCGAATTAAAATGATTACTTGTTAATGAAACAAATTAACAATTAATTTTATTATCAATTTTTACAAATATTAATAATATTTATATAATTATTAACATATATTTTCAAATAATGATTAACAATCATTAAATACTGATCTTATTTATAATTTATTATTTATGTATTAATTATGTTTACGTAATATATACAAAATACATTATAAAAATAAAAATTCGTCTAATTTTTTCAATTTTCAACAATATTTAAATAAAATATAAGGTGTTTAAAAAAAATAAATCTAAAATAAGAGATAATTTAAACATTTTTCTTTCAAAAGAAAAATTATTTAAAATTTATAATTTAAATTTTTAGTAATTAATTTGGTTATTAAGTTCAACAAATATTTTTAATTATCTATTGGATATTTATCTATAAATCTTAAAATTACAATTATATTCTTTTAAGATAAAGATTATTTAAAATATATACTTCAGATTTTTTTAATAAAAACTAAGATTTTCTATTATTTTTAAAATTAAATTAATGATTTTGGTTTATTAAATGTTTACCAATAACACTTTCTATAGATAATTTACAACTTTATTCTTTTAAGATAAAGATTATTAAATGAATACATTCTAATTTTTTCATAAAAAATATTTCTTGCTCTTATTTTAATTAATGTTTTAATTTATGTTTATCCTAAAAATTTCATAATTAGAAATAATTTAATTTTAATTTAATTTCTTTAAAATAACGAATATTTAAAATATATAAAAACGAATATTTTTAAATTAAAATTTTAGTTTATTTAATGTTTGTCAATAAAACTTTCATAATTAGAGATAATTTACAATTTTATTCTTTTAAGTTAAAGATTATTAAATGTATTCAAAAATGTTTCTCGTCCATTTTTTTATTAATTAAATTGTTATTTTTAGTTTATTCATGTTTAACATAACAATTTCATATTTAACTATAATATTTTAAGAAAAAGATTATTTAGAATATAAACTTCAGATTTTTTAATAAAAACTAATATTTAAATTATTTTTTAAATTAAATTAATAACTTTAGTTTATTAAGTGCATTCTTCAAATTTTTTCATAAAATATGTTTCTTGACTTTTTTTCTTTTAATTAAATTAATATTTTTAGTTTATTCATGTTTAACATAAATTTTTCATATTTAAAGATAATTTACAACTATAATATTTTAAGATAAATATTATTTAAATTATATTCTTCACACTTTTTTTAATAAAAACCAATATTATATTATATTATTTTTTAATTAAATGAATAATTTTAGTTTATTAAATGTTTATCAATCAAACTTTCATATTTAGAGACAATTAAGAGTTTTATTTTTTTAAATAAAGATTATTAAATGTGTACTTCAATTTCTTTGGTAAAAATTAATTTTTCTTGCCCTTTTCTTCTTTTAATTAAATTAATATTTTTAATTTATTACACGTTTGTCTTAAAATTTTTATATTTAGAGATCTATTTATATTTATTCTAATTTATTCTTCATATTTTTTTTAATAAAAAATAATATTATATTATTATTATTTTTTCAAATTAAATTAATAATTTTTGTTTATTACCTGCTTATCAATAGTTAGAGACAATTGACAATTTTTTTTGGATTATTGAATGTGTACTTCATTTTTTTAGTAAAATTTATGTATGTTTATGTAAATGTTTTCCACTCTTTTCTTCTTTTAATTAAATTAATATTTTTAATTTATGTTAAAATATTAATTATTAATTAATTATTAATTTTTTTCATAAAAAAATAATTTTTTTCTTTTAATTAAATTAATATATTTAGTTTATTTATGTTCAACTTAAAACTTTCATATTTAGAGATAATCTACATTTATATTCTTTTAAGATAATGATTATTTAAAATATATACTTTAGATTTTTTTATTCTAGTTTATTAGATGTTTATCAATAAATCTTTCATATTTAGAGATAATTTATAATTTTATTCTTTTAAAATAAAGATATTAAATTAAAAATTAATTTTTCTTTTAATTAAATTAATCTTCTTAGTTTATTACAAGTTTATTATCAAATTTTCAAAGATAAAGAATATTATTTAGATAATATAGATTTAGATTTTTATTAATAAAAAATAGTTTTTTTATTAATAAAAATTTTATATTTAGACATAATTCACAAGATTATTAAATTATACTACAAATTTCTTAATAAAAATTAATGTTTCTTCTTTTAATTAAATTAATATTTGTAGTTAAAAATAAAGTTTAACTCAAAATTCAGATAAAATAGTTACCCAGGACAATTGAAATGCACTGTAACATAACTTACATCATATTCATCTTCAGCCAGTTGTTGGTCATTTTCCTCCTCCTCTTGGATTTGGCCGATTTGTCGATGCTTCCTATTCGCCTTGCCCAAATGTTTGTCCGGTTTGGAGGCGACGTCGGCGTCACGTTTGGTGAACAAATTAGTCAGGCTGCGCTTCAACCTCCCAACCGTGTGGGTCAGCCAGTATTCACCGTCATCCTCCTCCAAACTCCTTGCTATCCTGTGGTGGTTATCGTCCGACTTGTAATTCGTTTGGTCTACACTTTCAAAAACTAAATCCGAATCGACCTGCGGACAAAAAACAAATCCCAATCAGTATAACATAATGGGAGGCGGTAAATCCTGCTGCGTCTCGGCGACACAAAGAAAATGAAAATATGCCCGGCGATAAAAAGTAAACGGCGATTATTATGCATTCGGAATTAAGCCGTGGCCGTTGAGTTAAATGATGCATTTTTAAGTGTCGGGCCTCGGAACGGAAAAAATGGAGTAAAACGTTAAGACGGAGGAGCGTGGGGAAAGTAAAGTCGGGACGCGCGAAAATGCTATCAACTCGATATCACAGCGTGATATGAAGTTATTGCCGAGATGCGGTTAGATTCACTGATGTGCCTGGGATGTTACCGGCCTGCCTAGACGATATACATCGATATATTCTAAACATGATTTTAACCCATGGAACGTGTATTTATCAAAAGTCGGCGGTTCTAGTATTTCCGTGTTTCGTTTTGTTCTTTTTGTTGCTAACTGGTTACATGTCCTATTGTTTGTTCGCTGTAGGTTGTCGCGTCACTTTAAATTTATTATTTAGAAATTGTTTATAAGTAGGTTAGAAACCTTCTATTTGTACTTGCTTACTTGTAAATAGTCAGTTTCATCCAAAATTTAACATATTCAGTTTATTGATAATTTTATTCATAATATAACTATAATAAATAAAAAAAATATAAATTTTATTTATGAATGTGACTTTAATATTTACTAACAAAATTAATATTTTTTTTTACAAATTTTATACATTATAATATACAGACCGAAAAATATTTGATCCCACTGTATTTTGAGAGAGATATCATGTATGAGAGAGATGGTAAATGTTTCCCACTTTCACACTTTTACTGTCTCTGTCGTGCATAATGTCTCACACAAAACTTACTCGGATCAAAAGTTTTTCTGTCGGTATATTCAATATCTACATTTTTCATAATAATACTATAATATAATTGTAGTTAATAATAAATATTGGGTTCTATTAGATAATACAAAAAAATTGTAACAAAAATAATAAATATTTTATATTTAATTCAAATATTTAAAATAAAATTTCACATTTTTTAAATATAAAATATTAAAGCAATAAACCCAAATAAAACCATTGTAATTATAATTAGTGTAAATTAAAAATTTATTGATTTATAATTTTGGAAAATTTTAAAATAAAATAAAATAAATTATTACAATGACAATACTATAACTTGGCTAGAAAAAAAATGGTTTATCAAATAAACCATGTCAGTATGAATATACCGGGTGGCCAAATTGTGTAAGAATTGTTTAGCATTGAAAAAGCTTCTAAGAGGGCCGCTGGAGGGTCCAAAACAGCTGACTTACCAAGAAAATCCGTTTTTCTTGCTAATTATCCATAAATGGTGTATTTAAGACATTTTATTATTAACTTGAGAACATTTGCCATATTTTTTATTACAATTTTTTTGACAAAATAATAAATATTTTATTATATTTTATGTTTAATTTAAATATTTCAAAAAAAAATCATATTTTTTAAATATAATATTAAATCAATAAACCCAAATAAGAGATTGTAATTAATATTAGTTTAAATTAAAAATTTAACATTAATTAGTGACTTATAAATTTGAAAAATTTTATAATAAAATAAAATAAATTATTACAATGATAATATTATAACTTCGCAAGAAAAAAAATTGATTTATCAAATAAACCATAGCAGTATGAATGTACCGAGTGGCCAAATAGTGTAAGAATTGTTTGACCTCGAAAAAAGTTTCGAAAATGGCCACTAGAGGGCTCAAAACAGCTTAATAACCAGGAAAATCCATTTTTCTTACTAATTATCAATTAATGGTGCATATTTATGATAAACTTCAGAACATTTTTCATATTTTTTATTACAATTTTTTTGACAAAATAATAAATATTTTATTATTTTATTTTTAATTTAAATTTTCAAAAAAAAAATTCACATTTTTTAAATATAATTCTAAATCAATAAACCCAAATAACAGATTATAATTAAAATTAGTTTATTTTTTTATCAATTAAACCATACAAGTAAAAATATACCGGGTGGCTAAATTGTGTAAGAATTGTTTGGCCTTGAAAAAGTTTTCTTACTTATTATCAATTAATGGTGCATTTAAGACGTTTCATTATTAACTTCAGAACATTTGCCATATTTTTTATCATAATTTTTTTAATATATGTCTCTAAAGTGGTTATAAGGCGTTAAACAAGATAAAACCTTTTATACTCATAAAACTGATATATTTTATAGCCTTTCAAAATCGGTTCAAAGATTTATTCGAAAGATAATTGTATAACAATGATTTGAAATCAGCTGACTGACATCCTGAATTAAGTCCAGGATCAGATTTGTAGAACAAAATGTGGAGATATTGTAGAAAATGACTTTTAAGAAGGTTTTAAGTAAAATTTTTATTAAATCTATATTTGAGAATTAAATAAAAAGAAATTTATAATTTTGAGCAATATGTATTAAAATAATATAACAATGTACAGCCTGAAAAAGCTGAAAAAATTGAAACTTCGATATTTTTCTACTAATTATCAATTAAATGTACATTTAAGATATTTCTTTGTTAACTGTGGAACATTTGTCATATTTTTTATCACAATTTTCTTGACATATATCTTAAAATAAACTGATGGTAACACGTTACTTCAATTTGGATGATCAGAAGACGGTAACCTTTCATAACCAACTAACTATTTTATATTTTATACATTTTTTACATTAGTTGTTAAAAATATTGTCCTACAAAACTAATAATTTGTTAATTATTTTGTAATTTTTTAGTCCTTTCAAAGATTTGTTAGAAAGAATATCGACTATTGTAAGAGCCACTTGGATAAAAATAATTTTAATTGAGCTGACTGACGTCCTGAATTAAATTCATGTATATTTGTATTCTACAAAGGGTTTAATATTCAGTTTAGTTGAATTAGTTTCAGTATATGTTGGTAGTACTGAATTTGTGGATTTTCGTGAACTTTATGAATGTTTTAAGAAAAAAAAAAAAATCAAAGTTTGAGAATTAAAAAGAAATAGTAATTTATAATTTTGAGTAGAATGTATTAAAATAATATAATAATACACAGTCGAAAAACACTGAATTAGTTAAAACTTTTATATTTTTCTTACCAATTACCAATTAAAGGTGCATTTAAGACATCTCCTATTAATTAAATTATTAATTAAAGGACATTTGCCACATTTTTTATCATAATTTACTTGATTTATCTCTTAGAATAAATAATGGTAACTCGTAACTTCAATTTGGATGTTGAGAAGATGATACATTTTCATAACCAAATAACCATTGTATATTTTATACATTTTTACATTAATTGTTATAGATATCAGACTATGAAACTGAAGTTAATTAAAGGAAAAAAAAAAAATTAACAAATTTATGTTTCAGAATTAAAAAAAAATAGAAATTTATAATTTTGAATAGTATGTATTAAAATAATAATATTCTGTCGAAAAATATTAAGAGTTAAAACTTCTATATTTTTCTTACCAATGTTTTAAATACATCTTTAATTGGTAATTGGAATTATGAACTATTTAATTATTTAAATATATTAATATTTGATATTATTACGGTTATTACGTTTTAAGAAAAAAAATTAAACAATTTTATGTTTCACAATTAAAAAGAAATAGAAATTTATAATTTTGAATAGTATGAATTAAAATAATAATATACTGTCGAAAAATATTAAAAGAGTTAAAACTTCTATATTTTTCTTACCAATGTTTTAATTACACCTTTAATTGGTAATTGGAATTATTAACTATTTAATTATTTAAATATATTAATATATGATTTTTAGATTAAAAAAATGATAGTATTAATAATAATAGTAATAATAAAAATATATTAAATTATATTGCTTGTTTATATTAGATATTGTTTTAGTATTACAAATTAATAAACATAAAAACTAATAGGTCTGTGAAATTCATTAAAAAAAATCATTTTATATTTTTACGTGAATTTTATTATTATTACCCAATCAATTTAATTTTTTTTAACCATCGATTTGAAATAATACTAATAAAAAAAATTATTTGTGGCATTTAGATTTTTATTTTATAAACATGTTCAAACTGCCCATTTGGTGCAGTTTTGACCAAATGCAATTTAAAATATTCAAAATTTGATTAATTGACGTACCCTAAATCATTTGGATAATTTACTCCGTACGTCATTTTTTTTTTTTTAAAAAAAGGCATGAATTTTATTGATGCGAATCAATAATAAAATGTATCGGCACATTAATTGTAGTATAAATTTGTTAATTTAACAGGTATATGGAACATTTCGTGCACGTCCAACTGGTAATGAAGTATCTACTTAGTGCATTATAAACATAGTGCTGTGGAGTTGCTCGTTTAGCATTGTAATTGCGCGTATAAATCACGCGGGAACTTTTCACGAACGCAAAAAAGCCGACAAGAAGCGAGAGGGTAGGTGGCGGAGTCCGGAGCGGCCGTGGCGGAGAGATGATTATAAAAGAAGAAAAGAAGAAGACGTCGACGGAGTGTTGGTGGAATTTAGTAATATTTGCATATTATAACTGGGTCGGGTGTGTAAAGTCCGCGGGACGTTCGTAGATTAACGAAGGGAGGGTGGAGACGGCGTTCGGGCCGAAACTTTTAGCTCTATTTTGCAAATTTGTTTTTCAAACAAAATGTTCTGTACACTTTTGGAATTTTAAATTCCGGTGCCATAGGTCATCCCTATTAGAAGACGGCGGTCGTTGCGTCGCACGGTGTTTTAACGTCACACCCCCTCTAGGCCCCCATGTGCTCGTCGCCGTGCATTGAATGATGACAAATTGCCGTGAAAAATTACTTCCCGATTCTCTGAACCACAGTGATTTACGGTTACCTATTAACAATTATTATGCCACGTCTGAGGGTACTGTGGCCCATTTAAATTTACCGCGGCCCCAAATTAAAATCCGTCGACTAATTATGGGTTGATTATTCAAGTGGGCCGCACTCGGAAGTTTTGCATCCGATCTTCTTGTAATTATCGATTATTGTTTTCAAACAATGTCTGTATTAAAGTATTATGTGAAATGTTAAACGTGCTATTCTCTAATCCCTAAGTTTTATGGGTGCATACGTTAGTTATAATTTTCATTATATTAATATTAATGTGATGGTTTATATTTTAATTTTAATTGTTGTTAAAACCTGTTATAAAATAAAATTAATATTTACGTATATAATAAATTCACACATATTAAACATGTTTTATCTCTATAAAAATAAAATATCTAATTCTCATATTTGTGTAAAATGTTTAAACAAAATACAAATTAATAAATTACTCTAAAAGCTCGCTTAAAAAAATAATTTAAGTAATAATAAATTAAATTTTATTGAAAAACAAAATAAATTATATTTTTTATTGCTTTAAAACTGAGTTTAAAAAATTATTTAAATTGCAAAATAGATATTTCATTAATAAATTCGTGAAAATTATAGGTTTAAATAAATTTAATTATACGTAAATATTATTAAAAACATAATTAATTATATATTTTATTGCTTTAAAACTGAATTTAAAAAAAAAATTATTTAATTTATTTGTTAAAAAATATATATTTGATCAATAAATTATAGGTTTAAGAAAACTTTATTTAAATTATTTTAATATATGTATATATAATGTAAAAAATTAAGAAATAAAATTATGTATATTTTTTATTGCTTTAAAACTCAATTAACAAAAGAAAACTTTAATTTAAATTACACATAATATACGTATATATAATGAAAAAATTAATAAAATTTTGTTTAATTGGAAAACAACAAAAACAATACTATATATATATATTAAGAAAATTTTAATTTAAATTATTCATAATATATGAATATATAATGAAAAAAATAATAAAATTTTGTATAACAATGAAAACGATTATTTATTATAGTTTAATTAATTTTCTTGTGACAATAAAATATATTTAATAAATTTCTATAAATGATCACTTAAAAAAATAATTTAAGTAATATTAAATAAAAATTTATTGAAAAACAAAATTAGTTATATTTTTTATTGCACTAAAATTGAATTTAAAAAAATATATTTAATTTGTTTGTTGAAAAAATATATATTTCTTTAATAAATTAATTTAATTTAAATTACTTTAATATACGTATATATAATGAAAAAAATTGAAAAATTAGATTAATTATATTTTTTATTGCTTTAAAGCTGAATTAAAAAACAAATATTTAATTTGTTTGTTAAAAAAATGTATATTTGATTAATAAATTAGTGAATATTATAAGTTTAAGAAATCTTTAATTTAAATTACTCATAATATACGTATATTTAATGAAAAAATTAATAAAATTTTGTATAAAAATGAAAACTATTATTTATAATAATTTAATTTCTTGTGACAATAAAATATATTTAATAAATTATTACAAAAGATCACTTAAATAAAAATTTATTGAAAAACAAAATTAGTTATACTTTTTATTGCTTTAAAACCGAATTAAAAAAAAATATATTTAATTTATACATTGAAAAAAATATATTTCATTAATAAATTAATGAAAATTATAAGTTTAAGAAAATTTTAATTTAAATTACTTTAATATACGTATATATAACGAAAAAAATTGGAAAATAAAATTAATTATATTATAATTGCTTTAAAACAGAATTAAAAAACAATTATTTAATTTGTTTGTTAAAAAATGTATATTTGATTAATAAATTAGTGAAAATTATAAGTTTAAGAAATCTTTAATTTAAATTACTCATAATATACGTATATTTAATGAAAAAATTAATAAAATTTTGTATAAAAATGATAACTATTATTTATAATAATTTAATTTCTTGTGACAATAAAATATATTTAATAAATTATTACAAAAGATCACTTAAATAAAAATTTATTGAAAAACAAAATTAGTTATACTTTTTATTGCTTTAAAACCGAATTAAAAAAAAATATATTTAATTTATATATTGAAAAAAATATATTTCATTAATAAATTAATGAAAATTATAAGTTTAAGAAAATTTTAATTTAAATTACTTTAATATACGTATATATAACGAAAAAAATTGGAAAATAAAATTAATTATATTATAATTGCTTTAAAACAGAATTAAAAAACAATTATTTAATTTGTTTGTTAAAAAATGTATATTTGTAGAATAAATTAGTGAAAATTATAAGTTTAAGAAAAGTTTAATTTAAATTAATCATAATATACGTATATATAATGAAAAAATTAATAAAATTTTGAATACAAATGAAAACGATTATTTATAAAAATTTAATTAATTTTCTTGTGACAATAAAGTATATTTAATAAATTACTAAAAAAGATCACTTAAAAAAATAATTTAAGTAATACTAAATAAAAATTTATTCAAAAACAAAATTAGTTATACTTTTTATTGCTTTAAAACCGAATTAAAAAAATATATTTAATTTATTTATTGAAAAAAAAATATATTTCATTAATAAAATAATGAAAATTATAAGTTTAAGAAAATTTTAATCTAAATTACTTTAATATACGTATATATAACAAAAAAATTGAAAAATAAACTTAATTATAATTTTTATTGCTTTAAAACTGGAATTAAAAAAAAAATACTTGATTTATTTGTTGAAAAAATTATATATTTGATTAATAAATTAGTGATAATTATTAAAGCTTAAGAAAACTATTTATATATTTAATTATTTTTTATTTATTATTTTATACAATAAAAAAATAATAAAATTTTATATAAAAAAGAAAGCAATATTAAAAAAATTATTGAAAAAATATATTTCATTAATAAATAAATGTAAGAAACAATTAATTTAATTACTTATTATATAAATATACATTATAAAAAGAAAATAATATATATATTACATTGTATGAAAGTTGTTTATAGTTTTATTATATATTATTTCAATAATAACCATAAAAATTATGGTGTAATTAAATTTTTATACATTAATTTTTATTATATTTAATTTATAATAAAACCAAAAATATAATAGAAAATACATTTTGTCAATTAATTGGCAATATAATTTAATTTAATGCCTTTGACGTTCAATATTCCTATTAAAAATAATGTCATTACTAACATAAGTAAAAAACATAAAATACCATTTAATAGTTATGATCCTCATAACTGTTAAACGCCATTAAATTTACAGTGTAGTTTTATTTATTTTGTTTAATTTTACAGTTGTATTTTCACAACAATTCTTAGAAAAACCTTGAAAATAAATTATTATTACTATTTAAACAAGTTAAGTAATAAATAAACACTCAATTATTTAAAAATGTTCCTAATTAATAACATTAAGTGTACGTGTAATAAATTAATTAGCTCACATAAACTAGAAACAAATATGGAATAACAAGTAAAACACATGAAATGTAATAACATCAATCAATCTGATCAATAAATAAAAAATAATCCTAGATTTATCCAGCAAAACAAGGCATAAATTAATGATGACAGGTTGGTATTTAAATTGGCTGCAGTCGCGACCTCACTGAAATCCTGTTGCACTATTTTTTTGACCCATGTAAATATTTCTCTGCCCAGTTTGTAACACGCCTTCTATCTATGTTACACATGGAAACTGAAATCCAACGCAGTCCCAGAAAACTGGCATCGTCCAAAATAAACAATTATATTTACAAACTTTACGATGATCGTAAAGACACACAACTAGATCAATGGAAATTGGCAAAAGACGACAATGCATCAGAAATAGACGCACATAAATAAAGCACGGACGTGTAAGTGTATTTATTTTAGCTCATCCGACACGAACCTCTTTATTTTCCAGTTACCGATATTTAAGTTCTTTGAAGTAAAAAATAAAGAGGGAAATTAATGCCCCGGCGGTGTTATTTTTATTCCGTACCATTTCGTCCGTGCAGAAATAATAACGGCTCGTTCGCGGAACAATCTTTCCAACAGGAACCACATGGCCCTGAATTATGAAGTGATGAACATTGTTGGATGCCATTCGTTCATTTTAATTAAATAATACGTTTACATTGCGCAGCGAATTGCTCTATATAACAATTTTGGGTTAGAGTTTATTTGTGGTGTGGCTAATTATGCGAACGAGTTAAAAGAATAAGAGTACCTTCATTTTTTGCATCAAAATGTGACATTTAAAGACTCAAAATTAAAGCAAAATTGATAATAGCTGGATAAAAAGGGAAGCAGTTGATAAATCTCTTCTAAAGACTCTGTGTTAGTTTTCTTATTCTTCATCTTCACCTTTATGAAAGATATTTTCTTCATAAAGGGCAATTTTTGACTTAATTGTCTTCAGTTATTATTAATTATTTATAACAAAAAGAAACCAAGAATAGAAGAACACTTATTATTAATTTAAACTTTTCTGAACTCAAAAGCTTTTAATGAACAATTTTTTAAATATTAAGCCTTATATTACCTAATTGAAATAGAAAATTATATAAGAAAGGATTAATTGAACATATTGACAAAATTGTTACAAATCTTATATCCTAATATTTTTATAACAGTCCTTCATCTTCTCTTTTATGAAAGATCCATTTCCTATAAAGGGTGATTTATAAAATAATCGACTTCAGTTTGGTAACAATTTGCCATTTTTATAAAATTTGTTATTATACAGTAAATAACTGATTAGTAATGACAAAAAGAAACCAGGAAAAAAAGAACCAAAAGTCATTCCTCATTTATGAACACTTGTTATTAATTTGATCTTTTCTGAGCCCACAAATTTTAAGTGAACTTTTTTTAGACATTAAACTTTATAAATACTTTTAAGAATTATTAATTCTAAATCTTATTGTTGCTATTTAAAATAGAAAAATATATAACACAGGATCAATTGAATATATTGATAATATTATTATAAAGCTCATATTAGTCTCTTAATATTTTTATAACAGTCTTCCATCTTCACTTTTATGAAAGATCCATTCCCTATAAAGGGATATTTATAAAATAATTGACTTCAGTTTGGTAACAATTTGCCATTTTTATAAAATTTGTTATTATACAATAAATAACTAATTATTAATGACAAAATGAAACCAGTAAAAAAAAGAACCAAAAGTCATTACTCATTTATGAACACTTATTATTAATTTAAACTTTTCTGAGCCCACAAGTTTTGAGTGAACTTTGTTTTAGACATTAAACTTTATAAATACTTTTAAGAATTATTAATTCTAAATCTTATTGTTGCTATTTAAAATAGAAAAATATATAACACAGGATCAATTGAATATATTGATAATATTATTATAAAGCTCATATTGGTCCCTTAATATTTTTATAACAGTCTTTCATCTTCACTTTTATGAAAGATCCATTCCCTATAAAGGGTGATTTATAACATAATTGTATTCAGTTATTGTATCAATTTTTCATTTTTATAAAATTTGTTGTTATACAGTAAATAACTGATTATTAATGACAAAAAGAAATCCGGAAAAGAAGAACCAACAGTCATTTCTCATTTATGAACATTTATTATCAATTTAAACTTTTCTGAGCCCACAACTTTGAATGAACCTTTCTTTAAATATAAAGCTTTATAAATAATTTTAAGAATTATTAATTCTAAAGCATATTATTGCTATTTGAAATAGAAAAATATATAAGACAGGATCAATTAAATATACTGATATTATTATAAAGCTCATATTGGTTCCTTAATATTTTTATAACAGTCTTTCATCTTCACTTTTATGAAAGATCCATTCTCTATAAAGGGTGTTTTATAACATAATTGTATTCAGTTATTGTATCAATTTTCCACTTTTATAAAATTTGTTATTATACAGTAAATAACTGATTATTAATGACAAAAATAAACCAGGAAAAGAAGAACCAAAAGTCATTTTTCATTTATGAACATTTATTATCAATTTAAACTTTTCTGGGTCCACAACTTTGAATGAACCTTTTTTTGAACATTAAGCTTTATAAATAATTTTAAGGATTATTAATTCTAAAGCTTATTGTTGCTATTTGAAATAGAAAAATATATAAGACAGGATCAATTGAATATATTGATATTATTATAAACCTCATATTGGTTCCTTAATATTTTTATAACAGTCTTTCATCTTCAACTTTATGAAAGATCAATTCCCTATAAAGGGTGATTTATAACATAATTGTATTCAGTTATTGTATCAATTTTCCATTTATATAAAATTTGTTATTATACAGTAAATAACTGATTATTAATGTCAAAAATAAACCAGAAAAAGAAGAACCAACAGTCATTCCTCATTTGTGAAGACACAACGAGATTTGAATGAACAACTTTTAAACGTAAAATTCTATAAATACATTGAAGATGAGTTGTAAATTTTAAAATAGTTTTGGAAAATCATAGTTTATTCTTATCATAAATAGAAGAAGGAAAAACGTTTAATAAACAGAAATATTTAAAGTCTATATTTAAAAAATGACTTAATAATTTCACATTTAATCTATATTAAAACCTTAAACTAAAAACTTAATTCAACTGAACTTATAATTTACGAGAAAAAGTATATGGGTTAATAATGCATCATAAACATGTAACCAACATTAAAGAACATTCTATATTTACACTGAAGTGTCTATTTAGAATGTGTATCCTAGATCTAAGAAAAAATTTATTGCTATTACACCACAATTATTTTAAAAACATCGCACAAAAATAGAGTGTCAGGAAACATTTGATTCGAACCTGCGGTCAACAAGATGATCGCAAACAATTATGTAGAATTTCACGTTATATTAACACTCAATTACCGGTAATTCCCCCGAGACAATTTTAACCGACTGTGTCGCAATTTTATAAAAGCATCGTCCTTGGCGAAATAATAAAAATGTACTGCGACGACCGAGTTCTTATAAATGTAATTTCGGTATGTATGATAAATCTGGGCATGAGTTTCGGTCCCAAAGTCTTGTTAAAACCCTTATGAATTGCATTCGGGATTCGCGGCACGCGTCGGCCATTTTCCCAGTAAATACCACACTTTGGGCCCTTTCGTCGAGGATAGGGTGTCAATTATCCCCATGTCATGCATTAACAAACATTCGCATTTATCAATTAGGGTTATGAGACGAATAATTCGTTTAATTTAATGGGCCTTTTTATACTCTTTAACATAACTGAAAACATTTTATGTTTAGTTTTTAAATTTTAACCCAAAGTAGGCACAAACTAAAAAAGTAATTTAGTTATAACGTGTCTCGTGCCTCAGAAAAACTACATTTAATAAGCAGATAATCATCGAAACTGTAATAAACTGTTGATTGGTGCTTAAGCCTGTTCACCATCAGTCATGCCAATTAATAAACTAACAATTTGCATATTAAATCTTAACATATGGCGTAAACAACACATTTTGATCTTGTTGAGTGTAGTAATTTATCAATTATGTTAAAGACAATTTACCTTAATAAAATTACACCCATCTTATGTACATGATTTGTCTTAATTAGTTACAAGATTTAATTACTGGAAATAAAACATACGTACGTAGAATCAAAAGATAATATGAAAAGCTTGAAACTATAATTGTAGTTGATTATGCCAAGAAAGCTATTAATCAAATAGTAAATTATTCTACCATTGTTTATTTTGTTCCATCTAGATATGGACTAGAAATTAGCAATTAGGTTAAAGATCCATATTAGGTGATACTATGTGATGTGTGTATGTGTGATTTTTCATCTTGATAGTTGGTTATTAAAGCCCCTGTAAAAAAAGGAGCAAAACATAATGGCTCCTGCATCATCACATTAGTTATTCTATTAAGGAAGGTTCTATTATCTGCTTAATCCATAATCTTCACACAATATTAGACAGAAGTATTGAAACACTTCAAGAAGAAAGTTTATAAAAGTAAAATTAATTAACAACTAAGTAAAATTAGTAGAAATCAAAAACTATTAGTCAAATCATGTTATTTTAAATTAATTTATATTAATGAATTAGTTAGTCACATAATTTAATTAAAAATATTTTGTTACTATGTTTTTGAAACAAATTAATTACATTATAATCCTGTTAAAATAAATATGTAAAAACTGTTTTTATGACATGATTAAAGACTTTTTAACCTAATTAGGTCTTTTTCACTTAATATGCTTGACAAAAGTAATAAAATTCTTCAAGAATATAAAGCATAAAAGTGACATAAAGTACACTTTAATTAGAAATCAAACCATGTAACTTAATGTATAATGGAGAGCTTTCTAAAAAAGCTTTAATCTCTATTATACTGAAAATATTATTGATTAAATGAAGATTATATAGAAATAAAATAAGTTAAAAATCATTTTATATTACTATTAAAGATCATGTTAAATATATAAAGGTCGTTTTTATGACAGTTAAGGACATGTTAAATTGATAAATTACTATTTTAGATCCTTTCATTCAATAAAGTTGACAGAAGTAATAAATTTCTTCAAGACTGTGTTAAAGTGAAACAGAGTACATTTGAAGTAGAAATCAAAAGTTAACAAATAACAATTTTATTAATTACTACTAATTTAGCAAAAAATTATTTGATATTTTTTTTAAATATCGGTTAAAAAAGCTATAACTTTGTCTAAATTATGAAAAATTTTGTGTATTATACTCCATTCAAATTAGGTATGGAAATTCTGTTAAGAAAATAATTTATATAAGAACAGAATTGAAGCCATATAGAAGATTATTAAAAAAATATCTAAATTAGAAACTGAAGTATTTTAATAAAACAACCAAATATTCAAATTTGACTAAATTATTTTTGATTCAAAAAATTGTAAGCCATGACATAAACTTTATGTGATAAAAGATTAACTAAATTATAAAAAAAAATACTATAATATACTCCATTCAAACTAGATACAGAAATTCTGTACGAAAATAATTTATATAAAAAAAAATTGAAGCCATATAAAAGATTTATAAAAAGTTAACTAAAAGAAATACTGAAATATTTTAATAAAATAGTCCAATATTCAAAAATATTATTCTTTATAAGTCTATTTTTTATTATTATTAATTCAAAAAATTATAAGATATGTCTTAAACTTTATGTGATAAAAAATTGACTAAATTATGAAAAATTTGGTATAATATACTCCATTCAAACTAGGTATGAAAATGCTGTAAGAAACTAATTTATATAAAAACAAAATTGGAGCCATATATTGTTTATTATTATTGAATCAAAAAATTATAAACTGTAACTTAAACTTTATGTAATAAAAAAGTGACTAAATTTTGACAAATTCGGCGTACTATACTCTATTTAATCTACTGTTTAGGTATTGTTTACTTCACTCCATACCTTATATGAATAGACTACATATATATGCATATGATCAAGTTAAAAATATTTTTTTTTTAAAAACACCTTTTATGACACAGGTAAAGACTTTATAGGCTCATTTATTATTTCCAGGCTATTTTTACTTTAGTTGTCACAGTTATTGTAGTTGTAGAACAATATAATTCATATAACAAAAGTGGTGTAGATTTGAAGTTGGAAACCACGCGGTTTACAGACGATTTATCCTGGAAATCTCATCTAAATTGAGAACTTATTTGCTATTCCACGTAAGAACAATGTTTCGAAATCCGCATGTGTCAAAATACAGCGAAATGATAATATAAGAAAGATAAAGAGCAGCGAAATGGTTAGGAGGCCGGGCAATATCGCATACACCCCAGACACATACATGGAAATACGCGAAAAGTAGGGGTAAGGGAAGGAAGATGCGGCGGGGAGAGGAGGCCGAAAGATCTGTAGGAAGTGCAGTTAGCAGGAAGCCTGGCGCGTATGCTCCCGGCTTATGGCCGGAGCTACTCGTGAATATTTAGGGTGTTATGATACCAGCAGACACTGCAGATGGGGGATTTTAAATTCCGACATATATTTTTATTTGCCGGATACGTGACTTCCTAATTTTTATACATTCTACCCACTTGTCCCGGACGATGTTCGCTCACTCCGATCGGGCCGAGAAACTAAAAAAATCGCCCGATCGATGATCTAACGTGAGGCCGGGTTTTATTTTTAAGTTCGATTGTTTAATATGTTGCACCCGGGACGCAATATCCGTTTTAATAACGCGTGTTCTTGTTGAGTTGTTCGATGAGATCATAGGTCCAGGATTTTTTTAATTCGTGTTCAAGGAAATGTTCGAGATTGATTGCAATAGGATGTTTGGCAACCTTGTTGAAAATATATGTTACAACAAATATAAATTTTTAGGTAATTAACCGCAGATTTCAAAATAATTTTAAAGGATGGTCGAGGAAAATTTATATATAATATTTCGAACCACAGACGATCATTTCCCAAAAAAATTGGAGTAATTTAATAAAATTATTATATTTATCATCAATTATAAAAATAAAATAAGTGGTTCGTTGAAAATATTATTTTATTATTCATTAAAATTGCAATATTTATTAATTTTTTTTTGTAGTCAAATTAAAAATTAAAAATAGGTTCATTAAAAAAAAATAAAACAAAATCTTTAATAAAAATTCGTATAAATCTTATAATATAGAATATTTTCATAAATTCTTATTAAACCAATCAAAATACATAATATATAATGAATTTTCATTAATGTCAAATTAAAAATTGGTTAATTAAAACAAAAAACGTTAATGAAAATATGTAACTATAAAATAAAATTATTTTTTATTATTTAACCTTTAAATCAATTAAATTATGTAATTAAAAAATTAATTGTGTATTTAATAATATAAAACATTAATTATAAAATAAGTAAAAATCTTTATCTTATAATTATGATAACATATTTTTATTATTAATATTTACAAAAATTTTATTTGTTGTAAAAAATGAAAAGAAAAAACAAAAACATTGTTACTAAAATACTAATTAATTTTAATAATTTTTAATTTAAAAAAAATGGTTAATTGTTAAAAATTAAAATATGTTTATTAATTATTATTCTTTATAATTAGGATTATAAAATAAATTCATTTTTATTATTAATTAGCATTTATTTTAAATGAAAAAAAAAAAATTAACATCTTCTATTTAAATATAAAATAAAAATTTTAATAAAAATTATGTGATTAACAACAACAATTATTATGAAATAAATTGAAATTTTCAATATTTTTTATAAATTTAAGTTAAAAATAAAATTTATTTATTATAAAAAAAGGAAAAATAATCATTTTCGTATATTTTTATTGAAACAAACAAAATATAAAATTAAAAATTTTGTTAAAAAATATAATATTATACAATAAAATTACGATTTTCATTAATTTTAATAACTGTAAATTAAAAAAAAAGGTTCATTATTAAAAATTAAAATATTATGAGTAAAAATATATTTATTAATTATTATTCTTTCCATTAATGACCAAAAAATAAATTAATTTTTATTATTTATTATTAATTAGAATATTTAATCAATTAAATTATATAATTAAAAATTTAATTGAAAAAAATATCGTTAATGAAAATTCTGTTGTTATAAATATATACTGAAACTACAACTTTCACTAATTTATGCAGCTATAAATAAACAATAAACTAATAATATATTTAATAATTATTATTTTTATAATTATATTATTATAAAATGAATTTATTTATTTATTTACACAAATCTTTTATACATTTCTCTTAAATTAATTAAATTATGTAATTAAATTTTAATTGATTCGTAGTAAATATTAAAAAAAATATATGCTATTAAAAATTGTGCCCTTAAAATATTAATTATTATGGAATAAATTAAGATTATTAATATTTTTTAACTTTAATAAAAAATTAAATTGATTTATTATTAAAAAAAGAAATAATAATCAATAAAAATCATATCTTTATAATTATAATACATTTTTATTAAATTATTTAAAATATACAATTAATTATCTAATTGAAAAATGTAAAGTTATGTTGTTATAATAATTATTATACAGTAAAATTACAATTTCCATTAATTTTAGTAACTTTACATTATAATAATGTTTTTTTTTATATATAAAATCATAAATAAAAATATATTTAATAATTATTATTCATTTCATTACAATACTATAAAAAATTAATTATTATTATTTGACATTTATAGTAAGTCAATTATTTAATTGATTCGTTGTAATGAACAACATAAAATTCTAATTATAAGTCTCTCATCATAGGAATAAATATTATAGGATAGAATTATTATTTTCATTAACTTGGCCACTTCAAATTAGAATTAAAATTCATTACAAAAATGATTAAAAGTCATGACTAATTATATTGTGGGGTATATTTAACACAAATATATTTTCCATTTTTTAAATTTGTGCCATTCACCTAGAAAATGGTAAATTCGAATTTTTCTGAAAGCGTGCCCAATCATAATAGCAGGATTAAATACTTAATACTTCAATGAAATTTTTAATGATTTCAGTCATGTTTTACATTTTTTAATCTACAGTTTGTCCAATTATAAACATTTCAAGCGTCGCTAGGATAAAATATGGTTGTAAAAAATCGTAATCGTTCGCCGTATCTTTCTGCTTATTGATGACGATGATTACAAGCGGAATTTTATCACGGTCTGTTATCGTGCGACTCTTATCAGAAGAGTGCAGTTTACTTTACAAACAGTTTGAACTTGTATATATGACATAATTAAGTTCATCGGCCTTACACATCTTTAGTCTATTAATAAGCGCACTTACACCACTCATTATTACAAGTTAATAACATTAGTAATATAAGTAAATGGACCAAAATAGGCTGTGATACGGCACTGACCGGTTGTGTGAAAACCCAGTTTAGAAACTCGTTGCGAATTTGTTCAATATTATTCAATAATAACAAAATTATCAGAAATTTACATCCATTATCTAAACAATGTGGAAAATTTGACAAAACAGCAATTAATCGCGAAATTTTGGGTTAATTACACTTAACCGGACGAATAATTTTGTAAAAAATCGCTCTATAAATAATTCATAGCACAAAATCGGCAAAATTCGTCGAATGTTAATGTGGAAAAACGGTGCGTTTATGTTAAATAAAATTATTACACATCGATTTGTTTGTACAAAATATTTGTACAACTTTATTTTAATAAACAATGGCCCGTTTTGTTTTGTGGCAACGCAAATGAACGGCTAATTTCTTTTAATGGGTCCATCTTAACGTGTTAATAAAATAATGAAAAAACTAATTACTTAAAAGGGTACGAAAATAATGCGATTATGTATTTTATACAGCGTTGCGACCGTAAAATAATCTGATCAAGTTTACACAGCGGAATCTAAGAATAAACACACACTAAGTAACATAATTCGTGTGTACGAAATTAACTAATTGTCCGATGAGCAGTCTAAAGTTGGGTTGAAATTGTTTACCACCCCGGGGGTATGGGAGACAACAATCACACACTTGTAGAAAGGGCAAAAACCACCCACACACAACAGTGAATGTTTTTGAAGTTACGAAAATAAATTTTGCTGTAAAATTTAATTAAAGTAATGACAATAAGCCCATATTGACGACGGTCCTGCATGTTAGAGGTAAAGTTTGTTGATGGACTCCAAGTCTCAAATTAAGTTAATTGGAGGGCCTCCGTAGCGGCGATACGTATACCCCGTTGTCGTTAATGTATATTTTACCTTATTATACTAAGGATATCGTATACCCACCGACCAATACACGATTTGCTTCTAACTACTGCTACAAAATCAATTTGGTTATCGCAACAAACCCTTACAAGAATACGGACTCCTTTATTTACACGTCGGAATTATTTGAGTTTGTATGTAGGTGAAATTTTGTTGAATCGGACGCAATAAGGAATTCTAGACGAGACGAAGTGCTTATCATTGTTGCGACACATTTTTATAAACAATAAACACGTATAATTGTCTAAATATTTACTTTGGTTTTATTTTAAGTCGTGTTAATAAAAATGTAGTTATAAAAATGTTCATTGATGTAACTTTACGTAAGTTTCTAATGTTAACATTAGGAATTTAATCAATTAATTAAAAGGTAATTTACATGTTTTATCAATATTAAATAATTGATTGGTACAATGGGGCGACTTAATGTAAACAGGTTTATGATGGAACTATTGAATACCAATCAAATCATTGGAAAATATAGGTTTTTATGTGACAATTTATAATTATAATTTTTCCCATATTAGTGTGACAAGTGTAACAAAAATAAAATGATTATACTAAAATACTTTTCTTTCTTTTATTATCTTTAATATTGTTTTAACATATTCTTCACTAATTTTTAATACAATTATTATTTATCAATAAAGTTAAATTAATTCCTTTTAATAAAAACTTCTCAGGACTAAATAAAACTGTACCTAGTTAGCACTTGTTTAAAAAAAATATATATATTTTTAAGATAATTATACAAAAATCAACAAAAATTAATCACTATTTATTCAAATATTTTATTTTATTTTTTATTTCAATATTTCTTCTATTTTCAGTGTCACTTTAAAATATTACTAAGCAATTTTTTCCAAAATTAAAAATTAAATTCGTCACAATAATGATTTTTTTTTTTGGTATCTAAAGAACAAGAAAAAATTTAAATTTCAGTCCACGACTCAACAATTTAAAAATAAATTTTATTTTGTCAAAAATTGTATGTTGTCCAATTAGATTTGGTTTTTTATGTTATGTTAAGTTAAGAAGTGAATATCATAAATTATAAAAAAACTTATATATACATAGAAAAACAGTACTCAACAAATTATTGTCAATAAACTGATACAGTAAATTCTTGTTTGTCTAATATATGAGGTTATGTTAAGATTACAATTTAATATCATGTCATAACTAGAAAAAATTAAATAGTAACAATAAAATTTTATGTAATTATATTTATATAAATTATTTTGGAAAGAATATAGATAAATTATTTTATAAATTTAACAAAAATTATAATAAACACTGAAAAATAATTCACAACACATTTTTGTCAATAATTTGTTAAACTGATACAGTAAATTTTAGTTAGTTTAAAATTATATAAATAGTGTAATTGGCCTTGGTTTTTGTTAGGTTAGGTAATGTTAAAATATCATCTAATCTAACCTAACATTAGATTAGATGAAGTTATGTTAAGTTCATAATTTAATACCATGTCATAACTAGAATAAAATAAAGTGTAATAATCAAGTTTTATATAATTATATTTTTAAAAATTATTTTGGAAATAATACAGATAATTAATAAATAATTTCATAAATTTGACAAAAGAAATTTATATAAAATAATGCCCAGACAAGTTAATTTATTAAACTAATAGTAATTGTAAGATTTGTTTATATATTTCTTTACTCAAAATTTTTACATTTTAACTGAATATTTCATTGAAAGAAATACCTTTGTGTTAAATCATATTCAATTTGTATTTAGTTGCTGCTTACTTTGACATTTTTTACATATTTATTTTTAAAATAATAATATATATTTTAGTAATTTTTTTTAACTTTTTCTATATCTAAACTTTAGTTTCCAAAGTAGTTTTATGAAATTTTCATTTGTTGTGATCCTCATTACGTAAACAAAGCCGAAGCTCTCACCATGACCTATCGAATCCAGTGCTAAAATTTTTAACTCCACAGCTTATGTTTATGATAAACTTTGAAAACTTTCTTTATAAAAACACGCATTCAAATTAACCAGAAAGTTCAGAGGATCCGTTTTAATTGTGTGCAAGTATTTAAAATAAGGTAATTTAATCCTGACCCATAATGTCTTCTGTAACAACGATAAATTAACCAAGTGCAAATTGATGTGGGTGGATTAGATATTGGACGAGTTCGACAAAATAAAGCAATCACATCCGATGGATTCCTATTGTGCCTATGAATATTTTCGACGTTTAATTGTGTTTCCGTGTAATTTGCGGTTTATAAAGTGGCCGCCGTCTATTTTTGGCCGTTTTAAATCTGAATAATTCGCCGCCGGTATACACTAAACATGTGATCTAGTCCCTGTCAGTGGTTAACTTTATGTGTCAACAGCGACTTTCTCGCCACTAAAGGGCAAACATTTACTGCCAGGTATATTGCTCGTAGACAATACGTGCGGCTTATATGATTCCCTTATTGACAAAATTCCAAACCAACGTCATCCCTGATTTATAATTCAATTGTAACCTCTTCGTTATTTCATTACGGCCGGACTGGAACGTTATAATCAATGCACTACGGTTGGATTTATGGACCGCTTCGTTTTTCATTAGTTTCTATTTCATTTCAAAATTGCCCCGGACCTTTTAATTATCACTTTCACTTTGTATTTTGATTGGAAACTTTAGACCTTTAAAAAATGTTTTCGGTACTTCTTTTTTATGTAAAGAATACAAAGGATAAGAAGTAATTAGTGGCTTTTTTAATTAATAAGGAAATCTAAACCACCATAAATATTTACCAAATGAGAGTTGCCTAAATTCGGAGTTTAACTAAACTTTGAAGGTTAAAAAAATTGTTTATATGTTTAATTTTTGGTTAAATTTATAAAATAATGATCTATATTTTTTAATTATCTATATTCCTTCTAAAAAGAAATGTAATTATATATTATTTAATTTTTACAATTTAATTTTTCAAAGTTATGATGTCATATCAAATTCTTAACTTAACATAACCTCATTTAATCTAACGTGTCATAAATCAATATTACCTAACCTAACAAAAACCTAATCCAATTAGGCAGATTTTATATGTTTTGACAAACTAAATCTGTATCAGTTTAATAAATTATTGATAAAAATATGATGTGTATTATTTTTCCAGAATTTATTTACAACTTCTGTTTAAGTTAAATTTATAAAATTATTTTTTATTTGTTAATTATCTATATTTCTACCAAAATTCTTGTAAAAATGTAATTACATAATATTTTATTTTTATAATTAAATTTTTTATAGTTATAATTTGAGGTTAAGTTTTTAACATAACCTCATCTAATCTAACCTAACATAAATCAACATTACCTAATCTATGTTAACAATAACCAAATCTAATTAGATAATTTATATAATTATTTTTAAATAAAATATGTGATGTATCAAATAAAATAAAAAGTGAATGTTTTGTATTTATATTTTTCGTTTGAAATTTTCCAGGAATATTTTAATTAACGCTTTCACTTTGTATGCTGATTGGAAACATTACACCTCTAAAAATGATTTCGCTATTTTCTTTTCCATGTGAAGAATAAAATGCATGAAAAGTAATTAATGCCTTTTTTAATTAATAATGAAAAATAAACCTAAACTATGCCATTTTTATTTAATAAATAAGAGTTTTCTAAAGTCATAACTAAAATTTACTGGATTATGAATTCGTTCATTATTATTATATTCAATATATGTGTATATAATATACCATAACCTAACATAAACCAACATAACCTATCTTAACCTATAATAATGAAGTCTAATAAGACAAATTATATAATTTACTGTATAAAATTAATAAATAATGATAAAAAATGTTTGTTATTTAGTATTTTTACGATTTTTAATTAATAATTTACTTATAGACCATTGCAAATTAACATAAAATGTTTTAAATTTAGCTGGACACAATAAATTTAAAAATACATTTGCACAGAAATTTTTTTCTGGCCTATTTTTTGACACGTTAAATAATTTTGTTTATACTCCGGTACTTTTAATATAGTAAGAAGTAACATTCACAGTTTTGTCAAGATGCCAAACAATTACACATAAACACAACAAAACGTTCAACAAAAACCAGATGAAATTCCTGCACTTAATAAATTATGTAGATTCAGTTCAGCCACTATCGGTCGTGGCCAATAAATCAAAATGATAAATCAAAATTTCATAATTAAAATAGTAAATTTCGGTCGGAATGATATAATGATATACAATTTTATACCAATTATTACACATATTTTTGGACTTTCAGATTTATTACGACTGCAAATTCAATTTGCCTGATGTTTCGTTATTAGTAAATTTGGTGCTCCTCCACAGAAAACTCCAATATTCAATATCTGAGTAGAAAATCAATTAGCAATTAACATTTTAATTGCATAGTGCGGAAAAAATATGGAAAATTAAATTGGTAAAACATGGTAAACGTATTTATTATTAATTTGTACGAATTAGGAAAGGTTAATTTGGAAATTGTGTTCTCATACAAAATCACGCGATTACGTACATAGGTACTGTAATTTCGGTGGAAATTAATTTAAGTGCTGCCTGAATCGATAATTATGGATGTCTTGTTTCTTAAGTGACAATTCCAATTACTGTTACCTAATGTAACTGTAAATTAAGACTTTATCTTCAAATATTTATATTTTACAACATTTCCTAGTGCGCATAAACGTGTCAAAATGCAGATAACAATGTTAATGACTATTTTAATTTAGCTCCTCATTCTGTTAATTGAACGGATTTATGCGCAATCAGTTTAGCAACAATGGAAATCAATTTCGGCGGCGGCCAAAAAAAAACCGTTTTTAAATTAAAAAAACGTCATTCATAAAGCCGGTGAGATTTCATTTTATAAATCAACGGTGGAAAACGAAAAATACTTGTTGCATATCTTTTAGCACATTTCATTAATTCTCGCATTCCCATCACCAGTCCATTGTGTGGAAACACCTAAGCGAATTGACAATTTAGATTACCATCATAAACAATGGGGAGTAACGAATTCCATAAGGACATAGAGCCGGTCTCTCTGTTCCACCCCGATGCGGTCTCTATGTTCTCTATGAACTCGTTGCTGCGCTGCAAATAATATTTCGTGTTTGTTTTTATGGGATTTAGGACAAATGGACAAATCACTCGCTGCATTTTGGTTTGTGTGTGGCATATGTTTTGAGCTCATATTTTTATTATCTCCGAAACAATAAATTATCAACAATAAAACTTCTTCTAATTACTATAAATACAGAAATAAATAAAATTTTTGCTGTGGAATGCATAAATTTGAAATATTCATGGAGTAGAAACTCTTTAAAGAATTTAATGTACATAAAAATGGAGTTAAAGTTAGTATATAAATCTGTTGAAATTTAAAGAATATAAATGATATACAAAAACTAGTGTATCAGGAACCAAATATTAAATAAAAAGTAAAGTAATTTTCAATATTTAAACTGTTATAAAAATTTTGCCATTTACAAATTATAAAAAATTGGACAGTCCACAGAATTTAAAGGATTTAATCTATCTAAAAGTTTAGACTTTAAAATTTTGGGCAGTCTTAACTGTTTATAAATTATTTTGAATTCAGCTAATAAACTAATCAGCATTACTTTAAATTCGAAAATAAATAATTTTTCAATGTTCATTTTTTATAAAAACTACCATAATATAAAATATTAAAGAATTCAATTAAATAATCTAAAAAAAGATTATATGTATAAGAAATTTGAAGATTATAAAAACAATATACAAAAACCAGTGTATCTGTTAAATAAAAAAATACAGAAATAAATAAATTTTCAATGTTTAATTTTTTTTAAAATACCACCATAATTTAAAAAATTAAAGAATTCACCTAAATAATCTAAAAAAAGATTAAATATTTAAGAAATTTGAAGGATATGAACAATATATAAAAACTAGTATGTCTAGCAGTGATACATTAAATAAACAAATAAAGAAATTTTCATTATTTAAATTGTTGTCAAAATTCTGCTACATACAAATTACAACAAATTGAAGAGTCTACAGAATTTAAAGGATTTAATCAATGTAAAAGTTTAGACTTTAAAAATCTGGATAGTCCAAAATATCTATAAATTATTCTGAATTCAGCAAATAAACTAATCAGTATTACTTTAAATTCGAAAATAAATAAATTTTCAATATTTAATTTTTAATAAAAACTATCATAATTTAAAAAATTAAAGAATTCACCTAAATAATCTAAAAAAAGATTAAATATTTAAGAAATCTGAAGGATATGAACGATATATAAAAACTGATATGTCTAGCAATCATACATTAAATAAACAAATGAAGAAATTTTCAATATTTAAATTGTTATCAAAATTCTGCCACATACAAATCATAAAAAATTGAAGAGTCCACAGAATTTAAAGGATTTAATCAGTGTAAAAGTTTAGACTTTAAAAATCTGGACAGTCCAAAATAACTATAAATTATTCTGAATTCAGCAAGTAAACTAATCAGTATTACTTTAAATTCGAAAGTAAATAAATTTTCAATATTTAATTTTTAATATAAACTACCATAATTTAAAAAATTAAAGAATTCACCTAAATAATCTAAAAAAAGATTAAATATTTAAGAAATCTGAAGGATATGAACGATATATAAAAACTGATATGTCTAGCAATCATACATTAAATAAACAAATTAAGAAATTTTCAATATTTAAATTGTTATCAAAATTCTGCCACATACAAATTATAAAAAATTGAAGAGTCCACAGAATTTAAAGGATTTAATCAGTGTAAAAGTTTAGACTTTAAAAATCTGGATAGTCCAAAATATCTATAAATTATTCTGAATTCAGCAAATAAACTAATCAGTATTACTTTAAATTCGAAAATAAATAAATTTTCAATATTTAATTTTTAATAAAAACTATCATAATTTAAAAAATTAAAGAATTCACCTAAATAATCTAAAAAGAAGATTAAATGTTTAAGAAATCTGAAGGATATGAACAATATATAAAAACTAGTATGTCTAACAATCATACATTAAATAAACAAATGAAGAAATTTTTAATATTTAATTGTTATCAAAATTCTGCCACATACAAATTATAAAAAAAATGAAGAGTCTATAGAATTTTAAGGATTTAATCAATGTAAAAGTTTAGACTTTAAAAATCTGGACAGTCTAAAATGTGTATAAATTATTTTGAGTTCAGCAAGTAAACTAATCAGTATTAGTTTAAATACGAAAATAAATAAATTTTCAATGTTTAATTTTTTATAAAAACTACCATAATTTAAAAAATTAAAGAATTCACCTAAATAATCTAAATATTTAAGAAATCTGAAGGATATGAACGATATATAAAAATATATATTTAAATTTTTATAAAAACTACAAAATATAGAAAATTAAAGTATTCATTTAAATAAACTAATAGACTTAATAATTAAGAAATTTGAAGAATCTAGTGTATCTGACAAAAACACATTAAATAAAAAAATTTTCTATGTAAAAAATATAAAAAATCTAAGAGTCCATAGAATTTAAATCATTTTATTTAAAATATTGTACATACCTAACTAATCAAATTTATAATTTTACTAAATAAAATCTTGGATTTCTAAAATATGAGAAATTGAAGAATGTAAAAAACTAGAAAGATTTAATTAATCTAAAAATCTAAAATTCACAATGCAAAAGAGCATAAAAATATAAGAAATGTAAAGAGTTTAAAGAGTTATAAAATGTAGTGAATCTAGCAATCTGGAGCTCAACTCTTAACGATTAAAAATGGACCGTAGCATATTTGTTAATGTATACTAATGCAGGATTACAATTGTTGGTAGACAGCGGCACATTTAGACGACCTCAAATTATGTAAAGAAACTGCTTTACATTTTTATTAGTCGCCAAATGGTTGGAAAAGTGTGCGCCGATGATAAATGGACAATTTAAAGCGCAGCAATACCATAAGGATGGGGCGTTTAGCGGGTACAGTGTATGAAAGCGGAACGGAGAAAGAATCTTAGCAGTGAGAAGTTATGATGGATTAGTGTTAAGCTGCCAGACTGCTACCCTGCTACCCTTGGGATGGATGTCGGCGGTTCGTGTCGGGGCTGTTGGCCCGCCAGCGTCCCGATGGAGCGTTTCCTTAATGTTTCATGTACTTGTTTTGCCGTTTTTCGACGGCAAACAACCCCCTTCACGTCTCCATGCCGAATTGTCAGTTCAGACAATTACTTTCAACACCTTCTAACGTAATTAACTCGCCGATTTTGGGCCTCAATTTTCCTTGTAATGTCCAATGACTTAAGATAGATAAAATATCTTAATTAATTAACATAAAGAATGTACATAAAATCAGAAATAAAAAAATGAAAGAGTATTCAGATAATGTATCTGTATTATTAAAAAATTAAAAAGAACTGAAGAATTTTTGGAAAATAGAAGGAACATAAATAATCTGGGAAATTAAATAATCCTGTTTAAGTTTTAAAAAAAATAAAGATACTCTAAAAGTTATAATAAAACTAAGATATATGAATAACATATAAAATATAAAGCTGAAATGAATATGAAGAATCTAAAGATATTTGTTAAAAAAGAATAAATCAACAAAATATGTAATTATAAAAAATAAATAATTGAATGTGAAGAATTTAGAGACTTGGTTAAGTTTAGAAGAAAAAAAAACATATAAATAAACGTATTTTTTTTTGTTTAGCAGTGTATATAAAATGTTAGTAGAAATTAATTTTGTTTTAAAATGAACGTACATAGCTAAAATTAACTATGTATAGATATTCGTAAATTTGTTTAATCACAACGGTAAACAATTGCTTTTAATTAAACTGAGCATACATTTAAACCCAATACCTATATATTATTATTTTAACTGCCGGAAATGATTGTGTTTGTTTGTGGGTGGATTTTTGATTTTAGAATTTTTCGAACGTAACAACTTTAAGTTTACATGTATAATAAATAAAGGAAAAAGTAATAAAGGAAAAGTATTATTAGTTATTGAATGAAGGCGTGGATGAGTACACGTATTGTCACCATCTGGATGGTTTTCTATAGAAAGTTTCGTATTGTTTGTCTGGTCGTAATTTGTGGCGATGGAGAAAATGTTATTTTAATGTCTGGCAAGTTTTGATTCTTTTTGTTTCAAGTTGTTATAAGAAACGTGTGTATCATTTAAGAAGAAACTTCAATAATCCCATCGTTTGGTCTCATAAAAGATAACATCCACATAGTGAGACCCGCGAATCCTTTGAACATGCCGTGAATTTGTGACGGGCTCGGCCCTCTCGGCAGAGGTCGAAGGAAACTTTTGAGCCTCGCCACCGCCACCCACCTTAATGGCCTCCGATTCCAGATGCCGTGGGCTACGGGCCGCACGATGGATTCAATACAATCTCCCTATCTTGCCGGATTCGATAAGATGGTTAACAGCCGTACACACCGTACACCTCGTATCGCGATCAAACTCTCCAACTACGCTGCATAAACACCGAAACCACTTTAATTATGCTAATTAATTATCAACATAATAAACGTGTTCAATTTCACAACACTTAATTAATCACTAAATTACAGCTCTGCCTAATTTGGGTTTTATTTCAAAATTAACAACTTTATAGGGTTAAATTCCGAAACGAACTAATTTTATATTAGAGTTACAACGCCACACGTATCTAGTTTATTGCTAATATGTCTGTGTCCGCACATTATTTATCATTCTGTTACACTCAATTTTAAATCAACAATAATTACAAGCTTCATTTTACACTTTTTCCTGTTTTAACTAAAATTTCCTATACCATTTTATTACAGTAACAAAATGTTTTTTGCTTTGGTTGGATTTGTATTATATATTTTTTAGTTAAGGCTGTAAAAATATAAATTCCAATAAGTACTAATGCTAATTATCCAATAAATTTCAGTCTCAGTTTTCACCAGTTTTTTAATACAAGTGTAAAAAAACGAATCATAATATAAAATTTAAAAATCTGACAAAATCTTAATCTGAAAAAAACTCAAAAATGACAAGAATCTGTATAATTTACAAATTTAAACAATATAAAAACTCGGGAATTGAGGAATGTTTCAAAATTTAATAAAATTTTAATTTTTTCAAAAAATATTGAATAGAAAAATATGAAAAATTGAAGATAACCAAACTAATTTAAAAGACAGAAATGACAAGAATATGTATAATTTAAAATTCTGTATAATTTAAAAATTTAAACAACATAAAAAACTTGAGAATTGAGGAAAATTTAAGAAAATTTTAATTTTTGTTCAATAAATATTAAATAGAAAAACATGAAGAATTAAATATATATATAATAGTCAAACAAATTTAAAAGAAATTGAAGAATTAAAAGAAGAAATATTATCAATATTAACTACAAGCTTTGTTTTACATATTTTCTTGTTTTTACTAATGTTTATACAATTTTATTACAGCAATAAATTATTTATGTCAGTTTTATTATATATAATTTCTAGTTAAATCTATAAAAATATAAATTTCAAAAGTGCTAGGTGCTAATTAAGTATCATTAACTGGATTTCAAAATTAACTATTAAATTTCTATTTCAGTTTTCACTTATTTGTTAATGCCAAATATAAAAAGAAAAACAAGAAAAAATAATATAATCAACTTATAAAATTTAAAAATCCTGAAAAATCTGATAAAATCAGTCTAAAACAATCTCAAAAATGACAAAAATCTATATAATTTAAAAATTTAAACAATATAAAAAACTTGAGAATTGAGGAATATTTCAAATATTTAAGAAAATTTTAATTTTTTCGAAATATATTAATTTGTAAAACATGGAGAATTAAAGATATTTAAACTAATTGAAAAGAAATTGATGAATTAAAAGAAGAAATATTATCAACAATAACTACAAGCTTATTTTAGATATTCTCTTGTTTTTACTAAGTTTGTTATACGACTTTGTTACAGCAATAAACTATAAAATTTAAAAATCCTGAAAAATCTAATAAAATCAGTCTAAAAAAAATCTCAAAAATAACAAGAATTAGTATAATTTAAAAATATAAACAATACAAAAGACTTGAATATTGAGGAATTTTTAAAAAATTTAACAAAATTTAATTTTTTCAATAAATATTAAATAGAAAAACATGAAAAATTAAAAATAATCAAACTAATTTAGACGAAATTGAAGAATTAAAAGAAAGAAATATTATCACCAATAATTATAAGCTTCATTTTACATATTTTCTTTTTTTCTTAATGTTTGTTATACGACTTTATTACAATAATAAATTATTTATATAAGATTTATTATACATAATTCGAAGTTAAATCTATAAATATAATGTGCGCTAATTAAGTATAATTATACACTTCAAAATTATCCAATAAACTTCATTTTCAGTTTTCACCTATTTATTAATGTCAAATATAAAAAAGAAGAAATATAAATAATCAAAACATAAAATTTAGAAATCTTGATAAAATCACAGTCTAAAGAATCTTAAAAATAACATTAAGCTATATAAAATAATATAAAAAAAACTTGAGAATTAAGGAATAATTTCAAAAATTTAACAAAATTTAAAAATCTTGAAATATCTAATAAAATCGCAGTCTAAAAAAGTCTCAAAAATTAGACAAATCTGTATAATTTGAAAATCTATAAAAAAAACCTTAAAAAATTAGGAATAGTTCAAAAATTTAAGATTTTTTTTTCGAAAAGTATGAAGGATTAAAGATAATAAAACTATTAAAAAACACTAATAATCAAAAGATTAAAGTTCATGTAAACGTAAAAAAATCTTAATAGTTTAAAAGACCCTTAAAATCGAAGAATCTAAATAAGCTGAGAGATTAAGTTCTAAACTAAAATAGCTTAATTTTTTTAAATTCCTTAAAACTTAATTATTTTATATTACATAACTTTTTTCTCTAAATTCCAAATGAATCACTCTAAATTTAGAAAAGTTGTGCAATAAATTGAAATATGTAAGTCCAGACTTTGTAGATATCCCTTTCCCCCTTTAAACAGTGATAGAATACTAGTTAAAACTAACCAAATCAAAACAAGTAATAATAGATTACAGATAATTTTCAAGTGTGTTTACATTAGTTTAATTATTGACGTTATAAATTGTGGCCAATTCGTATGAAGTTGGCAGATTCAGATTACCTCATCAACTTTCGGTAAGTCACAATGCTATCCAGTTTCATAGCAGATAATATTAACAATGTGTTTAATGTTTGTTTGCAGTAAAAACAATGAGTCCAAAAGTGGAGACTATAACCCAACCAGCAATTTTGGGTGAAGGCCCCCATTGGGACGCCACAAACCAGTGCCTGTACTTCGTGGACATTTATGGGAAGTCCATCAACAAATACGTTCCAGCCACCAAAAAGCACACCAAAGCTGTCATTGGTACGTTAAATTATTAATACTTATAAATTTTATTGTATTGTTGATTTCCCAGGAGGTGACATTGTGACCTTAATCATACCAGTGGAGGGCCAAAAGGATAAATTTTTGATCAGCATAGGAAAACAACTAGTGGTCGTCACCTGGGATGGTGAAAGCGACAAAGTTTCAAAAATTGAACCTTTAGTAACTGTTGAAAGTGAAGGAGCCCTAAATGATGGAAAATGTGACGCCACTGGACGATTGTGGGCTGGTAAACCCAATTTATTACTTGATTTACTCAGTATTATTTTACTGAATGTGTAGGTACTTTGGGTGGCCCAAACGTCAACGGCAAAATCGAAGGTAAAAAGGGCAGCCTCTTCACCTTAATCAACAAGCAAATCAACACGCACCTGACCGGAATTGGCATCTCCAACGGTCTTACTTGGAGCCTGGACAACAAAACGTTCTATTACATCGACTCAGCAACTGGTTACTTAGAACAATACGACTGTGACATCACAAATGGGACAATATGTAAGCCACTTGATTTATCCCAAGACCAACTCTATCTTAGACAATTCTATTGAATACAGCCAACGGTAAAACCATCCTCACACTCTCCAAACATGGCATCCCCGGCCACTTGGACGGTATGACCATCGACACCGATGGTAACTTGTGGATTGCAATCTTCAACGCCAGCAGGGTCATCAAGGTGGATCCCAGGAAGCAGGACACCATCGTTCAGACCATCGACATTCCTGCTCTTGAAGTAAGTTAATCAAACCTTAAGTAGAGTGTAATAACATTTAAATTTCGTCAAGGTAACCTCTGTGGCTTTTGGTGGGCCCAATTTAGATGAACTGTATGTAACCAGTGCGGCCCTCCCTGTGGATGGACAACCCTTAACAGGCCCAAGTCACGGGGCCACTTTTAAGGTCACCGGATTGGGGGTCAAAGGATGTGCTGGTGTCAATGTTAAGTTGCTTTTATAAAGCCTTTATTTATAGGTAGATAAGGAGTAGTTCACTAATCTATTACATAAATTATAGATAAATATATTTATATATAATTATAGACGTCTGTATTTTTTTTTAATTAAAAACTTTATCAGCATCCACTTTTGTAGGCATATTAAGTTACATAAACACATTGAAGAGCACATCCACATCTTTTGTGGACGTGAAAATTGATTTTCATCCCCCGTTATTATATTTTTTGTCAATGCACCGAAATTGTCGATGATAATCACCACCAAAGGTCGCCCCACAAAACTGTAGTCGAGTTGTCGAATCATAAGCGGGATTAAAAAGTATAAAACCCCATCGCAGGCGACGAACGGAGCTGAATGTGGGGTGGGGCGGAGGGTTGGTGCGTTAATTCTATGCAGATTATTAAGAGTGGATGGGAACGGATGCACACACACACACAGCGAACCAAGTCAGATGCAGACGGGTCGAGTGTCCTCCACTGTTCCTTAATAGTTCTGTATTCAAACGCGATGCTCCAGGTTAACTGTCACTTCTATCTTTACACGCTTTTACACCCCGCCAGATTGCGACCGACTAATAACTATTATATGTTCGCATTTTACTAGTCTGGGGGAATATTAAATTTCGACTTGGATGAATGCCTCACAATTTTTATTTATCTTTATGAATGCCTGTTTCCTATTGTTTTATTGTGGCAGAATTGGTTTTATTAATGAGTTCCATGGTTAAATTAAAGGAAAACGTGCAAACAAATATTTGATTAATTTGTCAAAATTTCCATGATGTAAGTTACAGATGTTACGATAACAAACTACCTAAAATTGGATGATTTGAGAATGCTCAAGGGCAAATTTTCAAATAAAACCAAGATACAATCTAATTAATTAATTAATTACTGCTGAAAACTGAGTAGAGGAACACTATTTAAAGTCGTCAATAAACAACGAATGTTTTAATTTGGGACAACCAATTGTTTAAATGTCAATTTGCATAATTACTAATTAAAAATAATTATAAAATGATATCACTTTTCAATTGATCTTTATTGAATTTATTGGCCCACCAATCCAAAATAAATGTTAATAAAAATCCAGTTAACTTACGCATTCACCAAAATGAAGAATATATTACCTGAAACAAAAATTAAAATTAAATCATAAATTTTGTACATCAGCACATTTTAATGTCAAATGTTTACTATTAAAATTCGATAATAAATTATTAATGATGTTAATTTACTATTTCAAAATTAAACAGTTGTTTAATGACCCATAATGTAAAATACAGAAATTATTTTATATAAAACGTTTTAATAAAAATATAAAATTTTGTTGGTCATGCAACTATTTAATAATTAATTACAATGAATATTATATTAAAATAATAATTTGTACTTTAATTAGATTAATTTAAAGGATTGTTCGTTGATATTTTGTTTTAGTAGCATTAAATTCCATAATGGTTTAATTTACAATTTTTTACAAATTCATTTAAACACTGGAACAATATAACAAAACAAACGAATTTCAATTTTCATTGCATTTAATAATAACAATTATCCTATTATTAAAATAATGTATATATTTTATTTTAAAAAAATGATATATGTGACCTAATTGTGGTATAAAAATATAATTAAATAAAATTCTATAGAAAATTTAAGAGTTCAGAGATTAGTAAATTATTTATGCCCTGCATGCAATTATTGATTAATAAGTCACATTAATTAAATTATTATAATTAAATGGTTTCATATAATCGATTAGTGCTTAACTGGATTAACTGGAAGATTTATACATGTATGTACATTATGTTGTGTTTTAGAAAGAAATTTACAAGACAAGTTTTTATTTATCATGAAACAACTTTTGATAAAATAAATGAAATGAAATTTTCAGATCTTTCTTCTTTTATTTTTTATAGTTTATTCAATAATTTATGTCATTTGCGGCAACTTATTTAACAGATACATAAAATGTTATGGTTTTAAAAGACTATCAACATTTCACAATTTCAATGTTTAATTATTAGAAAAATTATTATTAATTATCAAAAAATAAATTTTATTATTGTCACACAGCATTTTTTTTTAAATTTAATACATAAAATTCAAAATTTTCTAAATTTTTTATTAAATTTTTTTACATTTATTTATTTTATTTACATTTATATAAAAATTCTATATTATTGTTCATCGTATTTGTTGAAATTTTATAATTAATTAATAATTTTATAATTAAACAACGTGTTATAAAATTAAAGAAATTAAATTTTCTCCAGATTTGCAATTTTTTGTATTTTATTCAATAATTTATAGAATTTTTGTGCATATTTAACAGATATAAAATTTTTCGTTTTAAATAATTACAAATATAAATATTATTTAAGAACATATTTAAAAAATTCAATGTTTACTTATTAGAAAAATTATTATTAATTACTAGAAAAATAATGTTTTGTAATTTTCATAACTGTTTTCCCAGAATATTTTTTTTTAATATAAATTATATAATTTAAATTTTTTTGTAACAATTTCAATGTTTAATTATCAAAAAAATTATTATTAATTATTAGAAAAATAATTTTATAATTGCCATAACTGTTTTCAAAGCATTTTTTTAAAATTTAATAGATAAAATTCCAAAATTTCTTTTTCCAAATTTTAATTATTAAAATTATTATTTTTTTTTATTTATAATTAAATAACTTTTTGTAAAATGTATGAAATAAAATTTTTTCAAGATATTTTTTATGTTTTACAATTTTTTCGTATTTTATTAATTAGTTTGTGGAATTTTTGGACATATTTAACAGATATTTAAAATTTTTCGTTTTAAACAGTTAAAAATATAAAAATTATTTAAGAATATGTTTAACAATTTCAATTTTTAATTATTATTAATTACTAGAAAAAAGTGTTTTCACAGCATTTTTTAATTTAGTAGATAGAATTAAAAAATTTCTTCGAAATAATTTTAATTTCTAATTTTTTATAATGTATTCAATAATTTATGGCATATTGCAATATAATTCACAGTTTTTTACAGTTACCAATATGAAAATATTTAAAAAATATATTAGATTAGTTAATTTAAATTTTTATTATTAGAAAAAAAAAAGAATATATGGATAAAAATTAACAGATAAAATTCAATAATTTCTCTTTCCAAATTTTAATTATTAAAATTATTTAAATTTATTTTATTCTTCAGATTTTTTTATCTTTTACAATTTTTTATAATTTATTCAATAATTTTTTCAACATAATTGGCAGATATATTAAATTTTTATCTTAAAACTACAAATATGAAATTTTATTTATTTGTTTGACAAATTCAATATTTAATTATTAGAAAAATTAATTAATTAATTAATCATTATTAGAAAAATAATTTTATAATTTTCGTATATGTATATATATTTTTTAAATTTAACAGATAAAATTGAAAAATTTCTTTCCAAAATTTTACTTTTTTAAAAATTTTTACCTTTATTTAGTATTATATATTTATTTTAATTTTAATAACACATTAATAATTAATAATTTAAGAAATATTTATTTATAAATTTTTATTTTTTTTTAATGATTTTTTGAGAATTTACGTAAAATTACTCCACAAACAACATTTAAATCCACATTTTTAGTCGGTGACAATAATTTGGCAATGCATGTGAAATAAATTCGACATGACCGAATCTGTGTCAATATATTAATAGTTTTTGACAGTTTTTCGCGTAATTTGAGAACGTGGCTAGTCTTATTGATTCCAAAGTTTCTACTCAGATGCCTTCCTAAAGAGTTAAAGAGTGTAAAAGTTAAAGTGATAACATAAGGTGGTAGGTCGATCCCGTCTTTTGTGCCGTCTAAATTTATTTCCCCCGAACACTTGTTTTATTTGATTTTTATTAAAAAATGGCTTTCGGTATTTTTAGAAGCAGTTTATCTGCACTAGGCGCCGGTCATTAATATGTATAACATAATGTAGTGGCATAAAAGAGTTCTTTCATAAGATTCATAAGATTAATTTAAAAATTAATATAAAGACTCCAGTGTGAAGTTTACCAGTACGTGAGACACCTTATAGAGCATACCAGATTTTATTTATATGAATAATATATCCGACACTGTGCAGTTAGGGAGCGATATTTTTAGAATTCCATGTATAGTGTGTCGGATAATTTATTAACATTACTCCTTGTTGGAACTTTCAGCTGAATATTAAACCATACATGCGGATAACATTTTAACGTTTATGTTTAAAACTCGGCAAATTTCGCAGTGTACTTGAACTTCCACCAACACCCATATCTTATGACCTCCCATCCCATTATTTACCACCATTTCGTCGCACCAAACGAAAAAATTGGGTATGATTTAATTTCATATCGGCACCCAACCGAAATTTAACGTCGGTCAGTGTGGGGGAGTAATATTGGATTTACGGGTGGAAATTTCTCTCGGTGTCACGTCGTGGTGTAAACTAGATGTGAATTAGTTATACATACACAGCTTATTGTTGGATCTGTCACTGGAATCGATTTTTCAATTGGTCCTAATTGATGCTAATAAGTTCAGAGTTGCGAATCAATCTTGATGTTTGGAGAGTTACGTTACGTGTGGCATTTTCTAAGAGATATTAATTATTTATATCAGTGGACAATTTAGAGAGTCACTTTTGACACGACCCACATTTGGGTGGTGCACAAAATTAAAAGCAAATTAATAAAACATAATTTATTTAAACAATTTACATAAGGAAACAGATGGAAATGTCCCATAAAAAATAGTTGTTAACCATAACTTTAAAATTTGTGAAAATGTTTGGGTTTACAGAAAGAAAATCTGTTTTATTGTTCTAACGATATAAAAGAACTTATGTTTCTCACAGTTTCGTAGAAGTTTTACAGTTTTACATAATATTATCATTGAGAGTTCAGTACTTTGAATTTTACACAAACAAAGAAATTTATTTAAAATACTGGACTTTTATTATTTTAATCAGTATCACCAAATTAAAATCCTAAGTATAATTAAGTAATTTACAAATACATAAAATAATCAATATTTTTACATAATTATTTACAAGCTCAATTAAATACTATTTGTATTCATAATTTTATTAATGAGATTTCAATATTTAAAACAAATATGTTAATTAAATAGTTTTTTCTATTTATGGTAAGATAATTAATTACAAGATTTTCAATATAAAAAATAAACTAACTTCACCAACGTGACAGCAGAAATAATTTAATTTCTGAGAAACAAATAAATAAATCAGCCTCAAAATTGGAAAAGATTGTGCATTAATTAATAATTAAACATTACTGTCAGTATCAATTATATTAAATTTCATTTAATTGGTTTAAAATTTGTTAAATGTAGTGGTAAAATTAATATCTAGAAATGATATTTAAATAAATTGAACTAAAATATTTTATTCTGACTGTAATTATTTAATCAGAAATCATTAACAAGAATAACATGATTGTTTTTATCACTATAATTAGGATAACAATTATAATGTATACATCATAAATTTACATCAATTATAAAATAAAAAACATAATTACTTAAAACACATTCATTAAGAAAAAAAAAACATTTTCATTTTTATGTAAAAATAATTATATAACGAATTATTTTTATTTAAAAAATGTTGATAAAAATATAAATAAAATAAATAAATATAAAAATTTGTGTAATAAAACATATTAAAATTTGCAGTACAATACTTTTTAAAATTTATTGATAAAAAAGTATTTATAAAAATATATAAAGAATTATTTTTATTTAAAAAATATTAATAAAAAATATAAACATTTAAGATATTTTTAAAAATATATTTATATAAAATATTAAAATTGGAATTTAAAAATGATAATAAAAATTTATTACAATCATAATTACACCACATAAAAAAATTAAAAAATATCTCATTATAATAGTTTATAAATAATTTACAATAGAATAGAATATTATTATTATTAATAAAAAATATGCAACAACAATATAGAATAAAAAATAATTTCCTTCCTTGTCAAAAATTTTAAATTTTGGTGAATGAAACAATAAAATCATGAAACGTTTTTAATTTGATATATTCGAATACTATATTATATAAATAATATATAAATATTTCTTTTATAATTAAAATATAATATATAAAATATAGATTTTAATAATTACAATTATGATTTTATATTTCTTTTAATTTTTGTTGTAAATTATTAAAATTATAATTAAAACGTATTTAATTTTTTTTCATTTTGTATAGTTTTTATATCATATTAAATTAATAATTAATACATAAATATTATTTTCTTTATGTCTTCAAATATTCAATTTTTCAAAAATTATTAGAAATATTGATTTCCAATATTTTATTTACCTAATTTTTTCTTATGTTAATTTTATTTTGAAAATATAAAAAAATTTAATATATTATATGTTGAATTATTTTTGTCACAGAATTTTTTTTATAAACAAAATATTTAAATTTATTAAAAAATATTTGTTTTATTAAAATATATGGTTATTATTATATTTTATTGAAAATTTTATTTATTTTATTTTTATTCATCTAATTTTTTTCTTATTTTTCTTTTTGTGTTTTTTATTACATTACATTATTTTGGTCACAAAATATTGAAATTTTTTTATAAATATATCCATGTTTATATATCTTAATAATTATTTGTTGTTTTAAATCTATTAGAAATATTGATTTTCAATATTTTATTGAAAATTCTATCATTGCTACATTATTTTATTTATATTTATCTAATTTTTTTCTTATGTCCTTTTTTGTATTTTTTATTTTAATTCCAATTTTATAAATTTTAATTATTATTATTATTCTGAAAATATAACAAAATCTGTTATGATTCTAGGTTGAATTATTTTGGTCATAAAAAATATATATTTTTTATAGTCAAATATTTAATTTTCATAAAAAATACTATTTTAATATAATTACCCTAAACTAAATAATTAAATTTAAATAAATATTATATATAGTATATATAATATTTATTTATATATTTATATATATAAATATATAATAGTATATCCAAATATTTAATAATTCAAAAAATAAAAATCTATTAGAAAAATTGATATTTCAATCAATATTATTCATGGACATTTATTTTTGTTTATCTATTTTTCTTTTTCTTTGATTTTCTTCATATTTTTTATTTGAATTCAAATTTTATATATCTTAATTATTATTATGTCAAAAATGTGACAAAATTTGAATTATTTAGGTCATAAAATATCTAGTTTTTATAAAAATATCCAAATTTAAATTTAGAAGACTTGTGGAACTATAAAAAATTAAACAAAAAATGTTTTAGTAATGTATAAGGAAAAATATTTCACTATTAAAAAAATATCTAATTTTATCTGAATGTTGCACTGGTTTTCCCCAGTAGTAAGCGGTGCAATCTTGCAGGATAATTTGGACGGCCCGTAATTAATTATAAATTCCGTTCAGTTCCTCATTTCTTAGCCCGGCGTCGCACATGTTAATGGCCCACCTATTACAGACATTTATGCCCGTACAATTTACATAATACAGCGATGTCTGGCATTGTTATGAACATTAGTGACATCATAGTTCTATTTATTACAAGATACTGGATTACCAAGAGCGTATCGAAGTAAACGGGCCCAGTCTTGCATGCTTGGACACAAAACCGTGGTGAAATCTGTTTGAATAGCCAAACCCAAATTGACACATCCTTTTACGGTTTTTGTTTGAGCAAACAATTTTGGTGACCATTACTAAAACTGGTGACCTAAGTCTATTGTTTAATGTTTCGGGAACTAAAATGGTGTTGTTGCGATGCTGTTCAATTAGAGACGTTGACAATTGCACTTAAATTGGGCGTTGAATGACAAAGACGTTAAATCAGAATCAAAATGGAATGAGTATGCTTAATGCAACTATTTAGATTGTGCCCTACTTGACCGTCACCACGTTAATGGTGGCCTGTTATCGACAATTTAAATTAGTAATGTATAATGAAAAAAAAAACAACAAGTCTTGATCATTACCACAGTACATATATGGAGTAGTTTTAAAATATTGTTTATATGGAACGCTAATGGAATTCGGTATTTTTTTATTACGGTATTGACTCAGAAATCGTAATACGTATCGAATGATTTATGTTGGCGTATATTAATTTGAAAATAATAGTTCTGTAATACAATATGTTTACTTGAAACATGTTTACTGATCTATTTTCATTATTTGGAAAAAGCGGAATGTGTTATTCATCATCTAGGAATACGATGAAGTATCGGGAATCAAATTATTTATCGGGTTTACTTGATTTGTAACCTCGTTACATTGTTAGTTAGTTAGTTTCGGTTAAACAATGAATTATTTTTGGGATTTTCTAATGACATGCATTGTATATCAGTTAATTTCTATGTATCAGGTGAATATGCTAAACTTCATAACTAGACACATGTTTATTAAAACAATACAATTGTCTGGTGTTAATTAACTTATGAACGTGCAAGAAGAATTACGGCCATTGTTTGTATCTGATAAAATAAACAAAGTTTTGCATTATTTATGTTGCATTGTTATTTTATTATTAAATGCAAATAATGTGATTACAAATATAAATTGCATTTAATTTAAAATCTCGATTACGTTTTATTTTAAATGAAATCCTAAAATGAACATGAATTAATAATTGAAAATAGTTGTATTAAAAAGTTTTATTATTAAAAAATCTCAACAATTGCCTGAAATATTTCAGTATACTGAAATTTATTAAATGTTTGGGACAATGCTCATTTGAAAATCGGAATTGGAATACTAATATAAACTAATTATCATATTTTAATGGCACATTTCTAATTAAGCAATAGTATGTTTTTTGAATATTTTATATTTAGTTTAAATTAAAGTTTCATATATTCAAACATATATAAATTAAATATAATAATAATGTTATTACATCATTATTTATTTAATTGACAGATAATTTTTATTATAAAATTTACTTTTATAAATATAATATTTATTTGTTATATTTTTAACTATTTCTAATTTTTATTTATTATTCAATTTGAATTCATTTTTGAGATAAAAATAATCATGCTAATTTTAAATATATTTTGATAAAAATGTTTCAGTGGATAATTTCTTAGGATTAAAACTTAAAATTATATTTTTTATGTAATTTACTTTGGATATTTTAAACATTTATAATATAATCTGACATCCTTTATTTTTAATTAATATTATAATTTACTTTTCTTTAAAAATAGTAAAAATTTTAATAAAATTAGAAAATAAAATATTTAAAAATAATAATAAAAATTTATTACAATCATAATTACACTGTATAAAAATAGTTAGTATTGTATTATTTATAAAGATGGCAAATAATGAATGTTTTTTTGAAATTAAATATTGCATGTTTATATTTTAAATATATAATAAAAATTTATTTCACACCTAATTACACCATAATATCCAATCCAAATTTTATGTCTCCGCAATTAAATTATAAATAAAAATTATTTTTCAAAATATTTTTTTCATTTTGTCTAAAAATAACTTATAATATTGAAAAGTTATGATTTTTTTGGAAAAATAAACTCTTAGTTAAAAAAATAGTGTTGAAAAAAATATAAAAATTGTTCATTAAAATCAGTAAATTCTTAAAAATTTAAGAATATTATTTCAAAAATAAAAATAAGAGATGTTAGACTATAATAATATAGTTGAATATTTTTAATAATAAAAATATAAAAATAAAAATAAAAATAAAATATATTTTTATAACTAAAAATATTAAAAATATCCAAAGTCAGTCATAAAAAAATATATAATTTTTAAATACTTTCTTCATTATATCTAAAAATAATCTTTAACCTTAGAAATTATTAATTGAAATATTAAATCTTCAAAATAAAATAAAAACATGATCAAAAGTAATTAAAATTATCTAAATGAAAACATTAATTATAATTATAATTTCAAATTTTAAAAAAAAATTATATTTTATAGTAAACATAATAAATAATAATAAAATATCCTTAATCTAAAATTAAAACATTAATGACAATACAAAATTAAAAATAATTTCCTTCCCCACCAAATTTTACTAAATTTTATAACTCCACTATAAAAAATTGATGAATGAAAGAATAAAATCTGAATTTTAACTGAACGGAATTTATAATTAATTACGGGCTATCTAAATTATTTCGCAAGAATGCACTACATATTACAGGAGGAAGCAAATGCAATATTCAGATAAGTTTGGCAATTTTTTATACAAATTATGGGAAAACTAAATAATAATTAAATAATCTAGGTTAATTTATAGTTTATTGAATTATAAAAACTTTTGAATTCATCTAATTAAATTCATTTTTTAACTATTTTTAATAAAATTATGTTGATAATTGGCTCAATTAAAATTCATATTTGTATAACCCGAATAAAATTTATAAAAAGTTTTTATTTAACTGACATTATATAACAGTATTCAGTATAAACAATATTTATTTTTAAAACATTATAATAAAACTTTACTTATTTTGTTGACGTTAAAAATAAGGAATATAATTAATATTTTAATGGAATGAAATTACTAAAATATAAAAAATTTATATTCATTACAAAAATGCTAATTTTGAAACTGATGAAATTTGTTTGGGATTCCAGAAAAATTTACAGGATCCAGAAAAAGTATGTAGGCCACAATTTGTATGTTTTATTTCACTTTGATCATATTTTAAGATTTTTAAAACTAATAAAACGTTTCCCTGAAATTTTCTTATATATACAAATTGACGAGACTTCTTTATAATGTTTAGATAAATCGGTTACTTAAAAACCAATATAAGATTTTCAACTCAAGTTTCAATATTACGATTATCAGTGGCAAAATATTATTTCATCACATATTAATTATATTTAATAGTAGAAATAACATGGCAAGAAAATATTCAGATATTGTATTCTATTTTATTTGAACAGAATATCCATAACTATAACTATAAAACTATAAATTGTGCCTCTGATGTAGAAACCTAATATCCAATCCTTATATTTGTATCCCTTATTTTTCAATATTTACTCCCAATATTTACGTTAAATCGTCCAAATTTAATGCTTTTTGACATGAGCATTATATTTAAAAACTTTCCTCTTGTACACAGGAAGGCTTCTCCAATTCCAATACGAACAAAAATACAAATTAGTGTTGTTCCACATTTCCCCATGTTTACCTATAGTGTTTAGATAGACCACATAGATCCTCAAACCATCATATCCGAACTGCCAGTTAAGTCTTAGATGTTAATATTATTGTGTATATCTTTGTGAAAGTCTGGATTTACAACGGCCAGAAATTGTATGCACAAGCAAGACGATACTTCCTCAAATCCATCCACCTTCATTACCATTTTCAAGTCGATTTTTAACCAATTGGCCAACTCAGCAGACGGCTTATTGATATACACACAACCTGATCGTGCGATTTTTTCATGCACCGCCGAAATGAAGTGTCTCGAGGGATGAAATCGATTAGGGCGATCAAGTTTTCTATGAATAAAACAGGATTACCCCGACTAAAAATAAACACGTTCAAATATAGTTTACCATATATTGTTGATGATTAAAAATCACACGTTATCTTAATTATACGGAAAGTAAAACTGTGTAACAAGAAGGGCAATTTAGTTATCGTTTATATACAATACAAACGTGCTTTTATGATAATTAAAATGTAGGGTACGTAAAGCAAATGGTAGATAATAAATTGATTTTATGAGCACGTTTTATTAAACAGATTAGTACTAAGAAATTTGTAATATTTCTTAATATTTCTATGACCAAATGAGATATTTAGGTCATTGTTCATCCTGTAATTTCAGCCATTATTTACTTAGGAAAACACGTCTTTGAGTTTTATTATTATTGTCTTAAAATTAATTATTTTCAAATGAAATAAAACGGTGTAAAAAAATAAATGCTTATAAATTATTATTATTAATAAATTAATCATAGATTATTCAAAATTTTAAAACAGTTAAATTATTTTTATTGATAAAAGTTCCTGTAAAACTACATTTTTATCTTATTACTATTAATTTTTATTTACTTTATGGTATGTTTTTTATTAAAAAAATCTCAATAATTGCCTGAAACACTTCACTGAGATGAAATTTATTAAATCTTCAGAACAGTGTTCTTTTGAAAGTTGTTTATTATTCTGCTGATTTTAATTAAAAAATATTTCTATATACATATATTTATATTGAAAAATGTTTTTTAAGGATTTTCAGTTTTTATTTCATAATTTTTATGTTTTTATTCACTATTATTTCTTTAATTGACAAATAACCTTTATTATAAACTTTACTTTTATAAATCTGTCTATATTTTTATCTATTTTTGTTTTTTATTTATGTTGTAAACATTGTCAAGATAAAAATAATTATGTCAATTTTAAAAATATTTTGATAAATAATGTTTCACTGAATAATTACTCAGAATTAAAACTTACTTTTAGACAAAATGAGATAAATATATGTATTTTTTCTATAATTTATTTTAGCTATTTTTAATGTTTATTAAATAGATTGACATCCATTAATTTATATTAATAAGATACCTTATGTTTCTCAAACAATAGTGAAGAATTTTAAGAATGAAAATTAAATTAAAAATGTTTCTTCTCAATTAAATTTAAAATATTTAAAAATAACAATAAAAATTTATTACACACTGCATAAAAAAATATTTTATAGTCACATTAAAATAGTTTAAAATTAATTTATAATACAATAAAATATTGTTATAAAAATAGCCACAATCAAAAATAAATTTTATACCTCTACAATCAAATAAAAAAAAATCATTTTTTTAAATATTTTTTCCATTTAGTCTAAAAACTTTTAATATTGAGGTCATTATTAAAAACATAACAAAAAATCATTTATTTAAAAGTAGTGTTGAAAAAAATATACAAATTTTTCATTAATTCTTTATAATTCATAATTTTTATGATGTAAAGATTGTTGAGACAAAAATATTATGTTATCTCTACTAATTTTAAAGATTTTTTGATAAAAAATGCTTTAGTTAATAATATCTCAGAATGAAAAATTATTTTTAGAAAGAATTAATTAAATATTTAAAATATATATACTTTTTTATAATTTACTTTGGGCATTCTTAATATTTATAAAATATTCTAGCATCCATTAATAATAATTATTAAAGAATATCAAGTTCTAAGCCACAATAAGTATGAAAAAATACTTAAATAAATAATAAAATATAATAATTCATTTTATATTTACTGTTATTATCATTATTATTATATAATGATAATTTCTTATTAAATTATGATAAAATTAAATAATTTAAAATTTACGTAATTAATTAAGTGTTTTTGGATTTCATAATAATATAAAATTATTAATATTTTAAATCAAAAGGTCTATAAAAGCACATTTTAGTTTTAATATAAATAAAAAACTTAATTTTATATTTTTTGTTCACATTGTTAAACTTGAAGTATAATAAAATTACATCAAACTTTATGAATAATAAAAAATTAAATATATTATTATTTAATAAATTAAAATTACACACGAAAATTAACCTAACTAATTTATAAATTGTAAACTGTAGTAATTAATATTCTCTTTATAATAATTATCTTTATAATAATTTTGATAGTTCCTGAATAGCTCAACGGACACCTAAATGATATCTTAGATAAAAGCAAAGTCACTGACACACTTGAATATCTAGTTTTCAGTCTACTCAGCATTCTCGAACAAATTTGCAAACCAACTATAGTATAGTAATTCCGTAAATGCACTCTTTAATCGCAGCTTAAGAAAAGTACAGTAAAAATGCTTTCGAACGTGAAAAAATATACATTTAGTGTTGGAGGGGCCTCGGATAAAGTAAATATTGACCGGAGAAAGACATCTTCCAACACTTAGGACCATTTTCATAGAAAAATATCTGTAATAGATCATGATTTATGATCTCAGACGATGGTCCACCTACTCACAAAATAATTCGATAAGTCAGTCACCTTCATTGGTTACTTTATTAACATATTATAGTTAGTTAAGTGTATGACAAGATTATTCAAATGCGTTTTAAGACCACGATTTGTCATTTGTGACGAACAACTTTGCACTGAGCACACAAAACAGCACGTGAATCACCGCAGATTATTCAAATTAACAAAAAACTAAACAATAATAATAAAAAAACAGGCTGAAAATGTGTTTTTTAAATGCAAATCAGTATTTAAGGTACATTAAGCAGTGAGGTCAACAAAGCGGGGGTCGGTTTTAAAACGGGGCGGGCCATTATCAAATGCATTTATTAGTGACATAAATCCAAAATCCGACTTTTCCTCGACATTGTGCCGGTACAATGGACCGACTGAACGAATAATACCGGTCTTTATGAAGATCGCCCAGGTGACGTCATTTAGTCAGTCATTTGTGGAGTGATGTGACAATGTGATATAATGAACGGCTTGGAACTGCCTTTTCGGTTTCGAATTAATGCCAATACACGTGTATAGGGCTCTCTGCCTCACTACACCTAATAATAATAACATCAAAATGTTTATGTGATGTTTTATGTCGAAATAAATTGGGGTTGTAGATTTTATTCTTTATTTTTTTAATAGAATTAGCCACTCTTATTTTCATATCGTATTTTAGTTATAATTTTATATTTTGATGAATTTTAAAATAATTTATTTATTTATACTTTTTTAATTTAATGTTAAATAAAAAATATAAACAATTTTCCTTATTCTAAATAAAAATAAAAATAAAAATTTTACAAATTTAAATGAACTCATTACAGCAATTCAAGAAGCTTGAAGAGATAAAGATTAGTTGTATATTCAGAAAATGGTCCAGTCTATACCACGAAGATGGGCCAAAATTATAAAACAAAGAGGATATTATACAAAGTGTTAGTGTCAAATTAAATAACACAGATTTAAACAACAAAAATCCCCATCAAAATTAAAGTTGCTATATTTATGTCCAGCACAATTCAAAAAAATATTTGTAACATTTTTTATAATAAGAATTTAGTAGTTTTTATATTACTATATAAAACAACAATAGTAACTTAATATTATTTTAACAATTTTCATTAAATAAAAGAGTTATGGCTGAAATAAGTTACCATTATAATGTCCACTACTGTATATATAAAAGTTCCCTCTATGATAACTTTTGAATGGAATAAGATATTAACTAAATTTTTCAGTAAAGTGGATATATGCCAAATTGCCAAGTACCATATGGGCATTGTCAATTATTATTTTAATGGATACCTCTTTTAAAAGGTATTTTTAGATTCTAATCAATGCTTTCCTAACTAAAATCGGTTGAATATTATGAGTAATATATTTAATATGAGACTTATTAGTCTTCTCTTATCATTAAAACAAAACCTCTCATCTAATTTAATTGTTTAATTAATGGTTCAAAGTTTTCTTCTTATACTTTTAGAAATAAGTCTCCTGAAATTCAGCAGGTCACATTTCCACAGTACATATTATGTTATACAGATCAATCCTTATGTTAATAAATAGAGAACATAATCAGGGAAGTGTGCAATTCGGCGAAAGTACACATTGCACATTTGCTTGTTTATTAACAAACCAATTTTAGATAATAGATTTGAGAGCTTCAGCAGTAACCGTCATAAACGCAAGGAACACAAAAGCGTCGTCCCACATTCTAAAAATAAGTCCCAATCAATTTTATTGACCCATCTTCAACATTTGTAAATCCATCCCGATTAAAATATGTCCGCATTAACGATTTTTTTCTAAATTAAACAAATACACAAACGCCGTTTCATCGCACGTCCATTTTTATGGACGCCAATAAATTCCTGCACAGTTACAGACAGAAAACGCGTGTTTATTTAAATATATTAAGTCATAAAATTAATTTTCACACGCGTGGATCTTCAAATCTTAAATCAAAGAAACACATCGGAGGGTGAATCACACCTAAATCATTAAATTGGAACTTGCTGTTAAATAAAATATGGGGGTATCGATGCAATTTTAAATTTATATATGTTATTTAGTGATTTACGATGTTTGGATTAACGGTTTTATTTATTTCTGTTAGACAAAAATTAACGGCTGAAAACTGGATTTTATGATAAATGCAATTATTCGTGATAACGTTAAAATTGAATAATAGAATTGGACGAAACAACCAGTATTTCAAATACATTTAAATGTATTTAATATATATATATATACATGGAGCTTTTTTTAGCCGTTGGATATTTTCGCATTGAAAACAGCTTAAGGCCGACTGGAAACTTTAAATATATTCAAAAAGTATAAAGCACTTTTTGATATATTTGCAAAACACTGCCGTTATATTTTCATGTCGTGGTCCCCACGTTTTATTTGATTTATACACATATATCCTTGCACTTTAAGTGAATTGTTTGTCTGTCAATAAGTTTGCCCGGATTTATTCCGGGCTGAGAGTTTCGCGTATTCCTGACACAGTTTACGACAAAATGTATTAACAGCCGTTTTACGTGCATTATTCACGTTGCTGGGAGGCCGCAACGATTTTTTTTTTTTTTTTGAAATGCACAAATTTTGCGTTGATGGGAGCATTATTAAAAATTGAAACAAAGGCGGTTTGGGAATACAAAACAATTTGGGAAATAAATTTGAAATTTATTTTTATCTGAACTGACCTCTGGGTACCAAAATATAAGGGAGTTAAATTTCATCAACATTATTAAACATCGTGCAAATCATCGATAAAATACGCAACGAACTGTAAAACATGTTTAGCACGTGACGAAAATATCGGTTTTAGCTACGCAATGTCAACAATCAAATATAAATAAATAAATATAATATTTTTGTGGGTTCATTAATAATTTTTTAAAAGAATACAATAATATTTTTGTCCCCAAAGCATTTTTTATTCACATTTAAAATACATTAACATTAAAAATGTTTAAAAAACATACAAAATATTCAACAAACAATAAAATATTTAAAAAAAAACATTGAAAATGTTTGTACATTACTAATATACAGATGACAAATTACCATTGATAAAATTCTGAAAGTTAAAAAATATATTTTATTCACGACAAACATTAAAAATATCTAAAAAACATTGAAAATATTCTCTATAAAGCTCTATATTAATATTATACAATCAGGAAGAACAATATAATTGTTTTATATATTAAAAATTAAGAAAATTAAAATTGTCATTAATAAAAAACATTAAAAATATTAAAAAAAAACATTGGAAATGTTTTCTATAAAGCTATATATTACTAAAATAACAAAGGGTAAATTATCATTGTTAAAAGTTTATAAGGATTCTGAAAAATTAAAATATACTTTACTCTAGACAAACATTAAGAATATCTGAAAAACATTGAAAATGTTCTCTATAAAGCTCCATATTATTAATATTCAAATAGGAAGAAAATTATAATTGATTTATATATTGAAGATTAAGAAAATTAAAATTTTTCATTCATAACGTACATTGAAAATGTTTTCTATAAAACTGTATATCACTAAAATAACATATGGTAAATTATCATTGTTAAAGATAAGTTTATAAAGATTCTGAAATTGAAAATATATTTCACTCTAGAAAAACATTAAGAATATCTGAAAAACATTGAAAATGTTCTCTATAAAACTCTATATTATTAATATTCAAACTGGAAGCAAATATCATTGTTTTGTATATTGAATATTGTTTAAAATTGAAATATGTTTCATTCATAAGGAACATAAAAAATATTTAAAAATCATTGAAAATGTTTTCTATAAAACTGTATATTACTGAAATAATAAACAGAGGGTAAATTATCATTGTCAAAAGTTTATAAGAATTCTGAAAATTAAAATATGTTGTACTCTTGACAAACATTAAAAATATTTGAAAAACATTGAAAATGTTTTCTCTAAAGATCTATATTATTAATACTTAGCAAACTATCATTGTTTTGTATATTGAAAATTAGTTAAAATTAAAACATTTTTCATTCATAGCAAACATTAAAAATATTTAAAGAAGATTGAAAATGTTTTCTATAAAATTGTGTATTAATAAAAAACAAACTGAGGGCAAATTATCATTGTTAAAATTTATAAGAATTTTGAAAGTTAAAATATATTTTACTCTTGACAAACATTAAGAATATCTCGAAAAACTGACTTACTTAAAATTAAAATATTTTTCAAAATGTTTTATATAAAACTGTATATAAATAATGTATAAAGAGGGTAAATTATCATTGTTACTTATGACAAATATTAAAAATATTTATAATATACAGACCTAAAAAATTGTTTTTATTATTATTACTGTTTTTAATTTTTTATTACTTTCATCTAACGTTTCTTGGTAATCTTCATTTACGGATATAAAAATTAATTAATGATTAATTGTGACCATGACCATGTCAAAATTTATTTTAATGAATCCTATAAATTAAAGTAATAATCATTGCATTTTATACATCCGTAATTAATAAAAAAGTTTCTTATTAATTTGGATAATTAATGCACCATGAATAATTTTAATGTTGATTTACAGCGTAATACAAACAAATTATGGTACAAGTTATTATTTAATTCGTATAATATATAATCTCTCTAATCTACAAAGAAGTTTTTTTCATGTCAACTTCCGGATATCTGGTTAAAATTTTCGCCCACTACACTGTAATATCTCAATGCTAGAACTACTGTAAAAGATATTATTCATTATATTTTATACGAGAGATAAACGGCCACATCTCAGTTATGTTTTATTATTTTAAATTGGACGTAGCTGCAATTTAATTATGACAAAAGATGAGAAGTGTACAAAGTTAAATGTTTTAACAGTAAATACTTTCATCTGTCCCGCTTTAATTAACCTTTTTATCCTGGAGGTGCAGTTGTAACTATGTTATTTTTGATTTTACAGCATTCCAATTATGTACCACTCATCATAAACCCCACCATCTTCTAATTTGAATAATAGAGCATAAAATTATGCACCTTTAAAATAACAGGTTCAAGTTCACGTTATGCAGATTGGCCGTCGGACTCTAATAGAGTTCCGTAAATTGTTCATTTTATTTCTGAACATAAAAAACGTCCCAATGTCCACATTTAAAGCGTATAGAAATTGTGTTTCCGAATTCCATTAAACAATGTACTTTGGCTGAGCGTTTGTGAATAGAGAACTATTTTCGGATGTGACGTGAAAACTACGAAATTAACATTTTTAATTAACGGTGAATGATAATTGTTAATGATTACATTGAGGAATAGCGACGCAGGAATTGCACGTAAAGATTTCTCGCGTTGTGGTGTGGAATTTTCGTCGATCATAATAAGCTGGTGACAATATTTTTCCACATAACCGCGATCGTGGCGTTATTTGAATGTGATCCAAATTCATGTGCACCGTGTTCCGTACGTTTGGAGCGCCAACGACCCCATTACCTTGAGATCAACTGTTTGTGCAGTTGCAACTTTGTCATCCGACCAGACTCGACGATGATCTTGACTTTCCTCATGCGAAAGTTCCCTTCCCCCCGGTTTTCGAAGTTAACTGTTAATTTTAAAATAGCTATTTTAACTAAGCATAATTGATGATGTCTAGTGGTAATTAAGGAGTAACACATTATACGCATTAATGGCCGTTTACGACCTTCAATGAAGCTGTCTGTCGTCCAGTTGTTGGCGTGCAGTGTAATTATGTGTTGTAAAAACGTATCAGTACGAAATTCTGAACGGTTAATTAGTTTAAATACTGTGATCAGAAATTGAACCGACTTGGTCATTGGCAAACGGTGTTTCTGATCAAAATTCTAAAATAATAATTCACCAGAATTTGAATATATTCTAGAAATTGAAATTGAAAACTGAACAACTGAAGAACCAATCAAGATTTAGTTAATTTTTAACAACAAAAATGTATTTTTTTATTCAAATTTAAGTCCAAATTCAATTATTATTATTTTTTAATATAAATTATTATTATTATAATTTAAATTAAATATTTTATTATTATAATTTTTTAAATTTTTAAATAGATATTTTATTTATTATTATTATTATCATTATTATATTAAATTAAATTGGATATTTTATTCTTATTTTTAAATTTTAATTTATATATTTAATTTTTTTTAATTAAATATTTTATTTAAATTTTTTATTTAAATTATATACTTAAGTTAAATTTCAATTAATTATTTTTTTATTGTTGTAATTTAAATTAAATATATTTTTTTTTTTTTTTTAATTCAAATTATATAATATATTATTTATTTAAATTTAAATAAAATTATATTTTTTTTAATTTAAAAATTATATAAACATATATTATATATTTATATAAACATATATTTTATGTTTAAACTAAATATTTTATTATTTATTTAGTTTTAATTTAAATATTTTTTTAATTTAATTTGTATAATTTATTACTTTTTTTACATTGTAAATTAAATATTTGTTTTTTTATTTAATTTTTTAATTTAAATTATATATTTCATTATTATTATCTTTATATTATATATTTTATTATTTTTGTAATTTTAAATTAAATAATATAATTTTTTTTTTTTAAATATTTGATGTATTTTTTTTTAATTTAATCTAAATATTTTATTATTATTTTTTAATTTCATTTTTATATTTTATTATTGTTATTTTTTAATTGTAAATTAAATATTTGATTTATGTTTCATTTATTTTCATTTTTTTAATTTAAATTATTTATTTTATTATTACTATTATTTTAATTTGAATTAAATATTTAATTAACTTAATTTTATTCAAAATATTTAATTTTTTTTAATTTAAATTAATTGTTTTATAATTTTTATAATTTCAAAATAAATACATATTTCAATTGTTTTTAAATTAAATATTTTATTTTATTTATTTATTTTTTAAATTTAAATAAATTATTTTATTATTTTGTATATAAATTAAAAGAATTTTTTGTTTAAAAATATGAAAATATTAAAAAAAAGTAATATATAAATTGTCGTTGGAGATTTCTCAATTCAAAATTAATGCATTTTTCAGTAATAACACACATTAAAAAGTTTTTTTTTGTATGATAATAATTATGTAAAATGACTTTTCAGAAGCTTCAGAAGCTTTCAAAGAAACAGTAATATAATAATAAAGATAAAATGGTCAATACAAGCAATTTTTCAAAAATTTTTATATAGAAATGTTATTATGAAATAATATTTGATCTTTTAATTTATTTGAATGTTTTTATACTAATTTTATTGTTTATTTTTAAGCTTTTTGTTTGTTTTATTATATAAATTTTAGCATTTCATATTCAAAATAGTTATAATAAATATATTTTTGTAAATAAAGTTCAAATAAAATTATGATATATATCATCGATTTACATTCAATTAATTAACTAAACTTATATTCATATACAATAGATAATTGTTATGAATAATTGTATCAAAATTGTTAAATAAGCAAAACATATACTCATTTTGTACATTTTATAAAATATTTTAAATGTCATCATTTACCACAAACAATTGTTTAAATTGTTTAAAAATGCTTTGAATTATATTAATCAAACAGAATTCGAAATTATTCAATTAAAACCATAAATTGTTCACAGTGCATTGTCTCAGTAACTAGTTGCACATCGTATTTTGATAATAAAACTTTATAAATAGATTACCAGTTATCTATGTCTGTTAAATATTTTATGGCAAAGCCATTTGCAACAAAGTGGATTTACTGGTGTACATTACAAATGCGGTTTTCAAATATTTAAAACTAAATTGAATCGAATTGAAGTTTGACATACAGAACGATCTTTTATTAAAACAAATTTAACGAGTTCGTTCTTGAATTAGGATGCCGGCAGGAATTAATTCAGCCTCTGAATATGGAAATTATTCATTAAAATAATTAACACCGTACTATTTTCACCACATCGTTCATAATTATATATATAATTCACATCTTTTTCTCTTAATGGTAAACAATATTGCACGACAAGGCATTAATGAATTAATGGGGTTGTTAATAACTCGGGGCAATTGTTCCTCCGGGTCTTGCAGACCAAATCAAATTGTAATTTTTCAACCAAACATAAGTGCATCATCATCAATTCTCATTACAAACCGTGATGGTGGTATAATTCAATTGCGTCTTCCGTTAACTGAAATTTATGAGTACCAATTATTGCATGGGTGGTTGACACACATTTTCATTAAACAAAATAGTGTGATTGCATGTAACTGAATCATTTCGGAGTGCAAACATCCCGACAACGCTGTCGGGACGTCACAAAAAATGTCCGGTGAATTATTCACAAGATTTGTGTTGTGCTGAATGGCAGGGGTAGTCAATAATTAAGGGGTTGCCGTCGATAATTGTTCGCAAATGCTGCTTGATTTGTGTTATTTTTATAGAGGCATTCATATTAAGTAAATAACAATGACATAAAAGTTGTTGGGATCGTTAAATGAAGAACTAGTTTATTGGAATTAATGTACTTTTAATCAATAAAGAAGCAACTTGGTTCAGATAATGATAAAATAAATAGTTTTATGGTCTGACATCAAATAAAATATGACAAACGACATTTTAAATAAAAAATTGTGGCTGAAAACCTCTTTTAAATATTTATAAACATGAAAATGAATTTTATATAATAAAAATTTCAAGGCTATACTTTAAATTCTAATAATTACTTCTTTATTTAAATTTAATCGAATTATGCAGGATGTCGAGGTTAAATATTACAACTTCAATTTTTTTTATTTAATTATTTATTTATTTTTTTGTAACCCTTTGACATTTCTTAAAAAAATCTTAAAACAACATAAAAACTAGAATTTAATTAATCAAGACGAATCTGTTGAATATATTTTTTAATAAATTTGTTTATTTATAACCCCCAAGGAAGACAAATCAAATTTTATCATTTTTGAGAATTTTGAATAATAAGAAAGTAAAATTATTTCTTAAAATACATATTTTCAACATAATATTTAAAATAAATATATTATTAAATAATAATAAATAAATATTAAAATAAATATAACTTCATACTAAATTAATATAAATAAATAATAAAAAAATACAAAAGATACTATTTTATTTATTTACTCAAATATAATTCAAATGAAACATTCAATATTATTTTTTATTAAAATTACTGAATATTTAATTTAATTTTCCGAAAAAAAGTAATCATAGAATGATTATCAATTTAGCAATAAATAACAAAATAAAATATATTATTTTAATCTTCTTTATTTTTAATAAAAATTGAGAATATTTTATTAAATCCCAACAAAAAATTGTTTTTTTTTTATAAAATTATAATTGTTAAACTTCTTTTAGAGAAAAAAAATATAAAAAATAAAATAATTAAGACAATTTAAAATGTTTTACTATTATCTCTAGAGAAAAAAAATTTATTTTTAATGTTTTTAAAGACAAATCTGTTATACATGAAATTATTAAATTAAACAATAAAATAATTTTGAAAATTTGAATATATTATTAATTCTATAAATCACAAAAAATTCATTTAAATTCATAAAATTATAGTAATTAGAGAAAGAAATGAAAAAAGATATTTTTTTATTTTAATTAATTAATATTAATTGTTATAAACAATTTTCTACAAAAAATTATATTATATATAAGAAATTTAAGATTGTCCAAACAATTTAAAATGTTTAACATATATTAAACTAGAAATTAATAAAAAAATTATCAAATTTTTAACAAATTAGTAATAAATGGTTCATAATTTTGTAGTGAATTTTTTTTATTTTAATATTTTTAGATAGAAGCTTATTAAACTATTAATTTAATTTTTATAGGTTTTAATGTCATATAAAAATAATAGTTATTAAAAAAAAAATGTAAAAAATAAAAATCCAAAAATTTAACAAAGAAAAATTAATAGATATACAAAGTGTTTATAAAGTGTATGATCAAAATTTGAGGGCAGTTAAAACACGTCCAATAATGAAGAAAATGTAAATAATTTTTTTTTTTCTAAAATTTCTCCTGAAGAAAATAGAGCCCCCTGAAATTTAAATTTAAAAAAATTGTTTTATTCTCACATTTCTGTAACCTTTAGTTCAATCGTGTTTAAATTTGATATGTATTATCCTAAAATATATGTCTATAATTCAACATAATAATTTTTTCCCTATTGTTACAGTGGCATAGATTCTGGGAGGTTCTCCCCTTTTTCTCGCCCTATTCTGTACGCCACTGAATATTTTTTAAAACTATTAGGCTTTTCATATAGTTTGCACATTTTACAAAAAATGGTGTTTATGATTAATTTTGATTAACACATCCATTTTTGAGATATATCAATTTTAATGTTTATTTTAATTTTCTTCAAACATTAAAACTAAAATATCTCAAAAACGAAAGTGTTAATCAAAATTAATCAAAAGTAATTTTTTTTCTAAATTGTGCTAAGAATGTAAAAAGCTTCATAGTTTTAAAAAAAAAAACTCATTGACGTAGAAAATAGGGCAAAAAAAGGAAAGAAACCTCCAGAATCTACGCCACTGTATCATTTAGGATAAAGTTTATTACATTGAATTATAGATTTGTATTTTAAGATAACACACACCAAATTAAAACACAATTGCATAAAAGGTTACGGATATATGACAAATAAACCATTTTGAAACTTAAATTTGAGGAGCTGTATTTTCTTCAGAAGGAAATGTAGGTAGTTTTCTTCATTATTTAACATATTCTAACTGCTCCCAATTTTGAACACTTAAGTAAAAGTAAAAACTAGTTTAAAGTCAAATTTTTATATTACAAGACAAAACTATATATAGTTTGTAATTTTAAATCTAAAATACTGATGTAATTAGAGAGTTTGAAAGAAGTTTACATTGTGAATTGATTTTTATATGAATTAAATAAATTTTATGATATAAAACATTGAAATCTTCGGTCACACCAGCGTTAAAACAATATTAGGAGTTAAACCGTAAAATGAATTGTGTAAACAAAAACGAATTGTGTAAATAAATAGTAAACATAAATTCTCACCATCGGGCAATAAAACATTTATATCCTGGACATACCTGAAACAGACGGGCCCAAATTAAATAATTTCCAAACGTCAAACAGTGTTGGAGGTCTCGAATTACAAAAATACTCCGTCTCCACTTCACCCTCGCATAATTTCAAGCGTATTTGGTTTCATAGAGTGTAAGTTTCTAATCTTTCGTTGCAATTATCGTTACTGATACAATATCAACAGCGGCGGCAATCTGTACTCGGCACATAAAACCGTTTATGAACCCATTGTTCGCCCGACGCATTACTCCGTATTTGTGGCCTTAACACGATTTCAGGAAAAATCGGTTGATCGGTACGCGTTCGCCTACATTTTTACATTTCTTTTTCGGTGTTACGGAACTTTACGTGGGACATCTACTTAACATATTACCCTAAACAAACATTTTTCACGCCCACGCGACGCATCACACAACAATTTAATTGTGAGTCTGCTCTTCCGTGCTTTAGAAAATCACTTCACATATTTTTATGGGGTCCCAGCAAGTGCATTACTTTGTTTGTGGGAACTAGTTTGGTTTTTAAAACTCTCCATGGTTGTTCCAACTGAGATTTCATGAACGTGTTGCCCTTAAAATTTCAGTTTTTGTTTCTTATCGTTAAAATACTTTTTACTTTATGACTTTTTAATGCTCTCTGTGAAGTTAAATCGATTATTTACTGTTGGTCCTTTGTTTATTATAATTATTTAATCATTGGTCGAAGTAAAACTGTAAGAAAAATTATAATTCAGCCTTACCAAGACCAAGAGAAACAAGAAAACACGGCTAAGACTTTAGGGGTAAATAAGCCTACATTATTTAAAAATTTAGAGAAGCTGACCAAGTGGTAGCTACGAAAAAATTTGTCTGAGTTCGAAAAACTGTCCAATCTTCTCGTCAACTGAAATTAAAGCCAACCTGGAGGAAATGGGACTTGCTGAAATTAGTTCAAGGATTGTGAAAAGATGGTTAGAGGATGGGGGTTCGTTTGACCCCAGACCTACAAGGATAACCCTGGTTTCTACTAAAAATGTGAAAGTCCAATTTTGACTTGCTTAAGCCACATTCACTGGACCACAGAACAATGGGGATGAGTAGTTTTTAATGACGAGTCTATTTAATTTATAAAAAATGATGGTTCTGCTTATGTAAAACATCATACAGAGAAAAAACTAGAAAAAAAGTTTGTTATACCCACAGTGAAACGTGATGGAGGTTCAATTATGCTTTGGGGATGCTTCAATTCTTCTGCCGAAGACAGATTTATGTACAGAGATATATTAAACAACAATTTGCTTCTATATATTGAAGAATTGAAGCTCTTAATAAATGTGTTTTAACATGAAAACGATCCCAAAAACAAATCCAAAATTGTTACTGATTGGTCAAAAGACCAAAGCATCGATGTTTTGTCTTGCCGGTCCCAATCTCCAGACATCAACCCTATAGAAAACATGGGGGATCACTTTTATAACAAAATTTGACATAAAAATTTTACAAATTTAAATGAACTCATCACAGCAATTCAAGAAGCTTGTATGTTCAGAATATGGTGCAGTCTATGCCAAGAACATGGGCTAAAATTATAAAACAAAAAGGATATTATAAAAAGTGTTAAGTTCAAATTAAATAACACAGATTTAAACAACAAAAATCCCCATCAAAATTAAAATTGCTATATTTATGTCCAGCACAATTAAAAAAAATATATTTAACATTTTATATAATAAGAATTTAGTGGTTTTTATAATGAAATATAAAACAACTATAGTAAATTAATATTATTTTAACAATTTTCATTAAATAAAAGACTTATGGCTGAAATATTTAATATTTTAAAAAGTTACAATTATAATGTCCACTACTGTATATACAAAAGTTCCCTCTTTGATAAATTTTGAATGGAACAAGATATTGAGCAAAATTAAAAAACAAAAAGAATATAGCTAAAATAAATATTTACAAAAATCTTATTAAAATTCCATTTGAAAAAAAAACAAAATTCTAATGAATCAGTTGTGTGAATAACCTTGTAATTTCGATTTCGATTTGTATTAATTAACATTAAAATCTATACTTAATGAGAGAGAAACAAAATATTAATATAAAAACATTAATTTCCAAATTTACAGACCGAAAAATTACTACTCGATAAATAAAGTGGGACTGAAATGGCTGAAATATTTAATATTTTAAAAAGTTACAATTATAATGTCCACTACTGTATATACAAAAGTTCCCTCTTTGATAAATTTTGAATGGAACAAGATATTGAGCAAAATTAAAAAACAAAAAGAATATAGCTAAAATAAATATTTACAAAAATCTTATTAAAATTCCATTTGAAAAAAAAACAAAATTCTAATGAATCAGTTGTGTGAATAACCTTGTAATTTCGATTTCGATTTGTATTAATTAACATTAAAATCTATACTTAATGAGAGAGAAACAAAATATTAATATAAAAACATTAATTTCCAAATTTACAGACCGAAAAATTACTACTCGATAAATAAAGTGGGACGAGTGACTATTTATAAATGGGTTTAGTTCCTGAAATGACGTTCCGACAACCACTACAGCTTAAGAAAACATTAAGTTGTGGCATTCAACATCCGTAAAAGATGTAGAGTCGAAAGATAAATTTTTGTCACACTAAACGATGACAACATTGTCTGCGTAGCTGAAAATAAATGTGTCAATTCGGAGCATGTGTGAAATTAGGATCGTATGATTCACGCCTGATAACTAATAAATTTTGAATAAATCACCCATTGGTGAGTGGACCAGATGGACTTGGACAATAGTATGCGTGATTTAATTATTTATAAAAATTATATCTAGAATCTTCATTGTCAACTGGTCTCCGAATGTCGTCGAAACCAGTTTAAAGACAGTTTATGTACATGCTAATGTAATATTCAAGGATTCTAAAATTAGCAGTAATCTTTGTTACGTTTACTTTAAAAAATTACTTCTATATAATTTCAGTGCATTTCAAGATCAACGAACGGCGACAAGAAAAAGGAAATTGTAGTTATGTTATTAAAATAATTTTACCACTTTAAATATTTACATAACTGTACTCAATTTTCCTGAAACTGAAAAGAGACAACTCTTCAATCTGAAGCACAAAAAATATCAACAAAATTAACAAGTTTATAATATTATTGAGTCAAAAAATATTATATTTTATAAAAAAAAGTTTCATTTAACATTTAAATTTACGTAAATTAATTATATTGTTAGTTTAGCATTGACTGCTTTTCAGTCAGTTATCCAAGATTTAATTGAATCTCATCATGGTACATATTTGAAAAGGAAAATTGATTTTTATTACTAATAAGTTATTAATTTCTTTTTTGTATAATGAAAATTTGATTATTATATATTTTAATGAATAATATAGAGAGTAAAAATTAAACAAAAAAAGTATTAGAGATCTTAATTTTATTTTAATTTAATGTGAATTATATGCATAGTACTTAGTAAGTTATTAATTTCTTTTTTGTATAATAAAAATTTAATTATTATATATTTTAATGAATAATATAGAGAGTAAAAATTAAACAAAACTTTATTTATTTTTATTAATTTATTCTATATTGTTTTTAATTTATTAAGTTAATTTTTTATATTAGAAAATTTCCTATTTCTTAAAAGTAAATTCAAAGTACTTTTTAAATAAAATGTTACAATCGTTTATTTATACTTAAACACCCAATTTTTTTATTATAATAGTTATATAAGAAAAAAATCATAGAAAAAGTGTAAAATAAAGTAAATAAAATTCTTCAAAATAAATATTTATTGTAAAATTTGTAAATATTGATTGATGGAAATTAACTTATGTCCAAAAAAAGAAATTTATATATTTTTAATTAGTAATATTAATAAAGAGTTCAAGATTAATAGAAAAACTAGTTTGTTACATTACTTTATTTATTTTTATTAATTTATTTTGTATTATTTTTAATTTACTAAGTGAAAAACGAAGTAATAAAATTCTTAAAAATAAATATTTATTGTAAATCTATGTATGTTTTAACATTATATATAAAATTCGTATTGTTAAAATTTATAACAGGTATACACAAACTTTAAATTTCATTTATTAATTTTGTAATAATTATTTATAAAATAAATATTTTATGATTTATTCGATAATATGAGTACGAAGGTGAAGTAAAATTAATTAAATTTAATTATTATTTGGGTTATTGATATGTGATAAACTGCATACCTAAAAAATATATTTGTTTAAATTCCATAAAGATTATTTATGTTATGTTACACAAAAAATGAATTACAGAATTCAGTATTAATTGTATAGTTGAGACAAACTGAAGCTTAAAATTACTAATGTAGGACAAAACAAGTTTAAGGTATTGCCCTTAAATAATATTTATTACCCGGAAATGTTATTTATGTACTTTTTAATTGGTGTTATAAATAGCACGGAGGAGTAAAAGTAAACCAACTGAAAAATTACTGTTTGTGCGGGGGAGTTTGGTTAATTTCTCTAAATTAAAGTATTAATTTGTTATTTATCCGTTAATTAACATCTATTAATATATTTAAGGTGGGGTGAACTTATTGGAAACAACGATATAAATTTTATATCGTTTTGTCATTTAAGTTTTATAGTATGAATGAAGATTTTTATTATCTTTTATTTGTTCTTGGCAAACATAATCACACATGTTTACGATCCGCATTATTCAAATAACTTTCACTATTCCTCCAAATATTGCGTGTGCGGTGACATAACTTAAGTCCTAAAGACTTAAGTTTTGAACGAAAATCCACCAAAAAAAAAAATTAGACGCATAAGGAACAGTCAGGGCCAAAATATTAGTTAGTCATCGGATAGCTAAACGGGTTGCAACATGGCATGTAACTTATGGAACGTTATGTAATGTAACATATACACCTCGAAACCTGATTTTGAAGAGTTTAAAAATATCAACGCAGATATGGTTGTCTGCAGCCGAAAAGACTTTCACGCTGTCAAGGTGTCGTTGGTTAGATTTGGATTTTTAAATAATTTCGAGGACGTGCTCCTCAGATGTTCGTAATCATGCACCGAGTGTGGGGGGAACGATACGGATCGAAGGTAATTGGAAAAGTGAAAAGTGCTTCTTTTACTGCACACAATAAAGTTATGAAATTTACGGCAGTGCGCGAAACAAATATGTTTTATGCATTTTATGTAAATGTGCGGCTGTAAACAGTCATTGGAAATTACTTTGGCCACTTGGTTACCTGGTGGTTTTAAAAGTGTGCTAAAATTCCATTGAGTCGTCATAATTGATTGTGAAATCTAATACATCTTATTTAAATATTGACGTTTTTATGGCCGAACGTTTTGATTTTATCTATTAAATGCAAAGGTTATTGAGCACTATTTGGACATTAATCTTTTTAATTGTCGTGCTGTTAATAAAACGCCAGAAATGGCATAAACTAAGTAATATATCCTTTATCCAGTTACATACAAAATATATATGTCTCTTAACATCCATATCGGGTAATTGAAATTGATGTGATAGAAAACTTTCTGAAGGATAGATACGTTTTCTTAAAAGTTTTGCGTCGGAGCAAAATAATATTATTATATATAGACATAGGTAATGCACTTCTCTAATATGCTCGTCCCCTGTTTATTTATCTAATTGTCAGGAATGGAGACTGTAATAATCATATTTGATTGTGTGCATGTAAGAGTAAATTTATAGAAACAAAGGTGCGATTTATCACGTGTGGCTGAGCTTATTAATCATGACGGTGTAAATAATTTTGATATATAGATCGTGCTGGTGATAAAAGTAAATAATAAAAACTAAAAATTATCCATAACAAATAACATCATTTTTATAAATTATACGCTCGGACGGTCTGTATATCAGAATTTATATTTGCAATAAAAACGATTTTTGTTTTAAAGTTTTGCAAATTATGACGCTACAATAATAGCTGAATAAAAGAAATATTTTTACTGCCTATTTTTAATGCAATGCATCACATTGATTTCCAGGATATGATACAACAAATACCAGACAAAGATCAACATATATCTAACATAATCTCTTTTTGTGGTATCAATAATATTAATAATATTGCGGAGTTTGTTTGTTTATTTTTGTGGTAATTTTATTTATATTGTGTGAATAATTTTAAAACGTAAATATAATCCTTAGATAATATGCAGGATTTTTCTATTTTTAATTTAATATCAGTTTATCATGTTTCCACATTTTAAAAATTTAGTTATCATTTTTTTAATGTTGTAAATTGATAAACAAAAACAAAAAATTAACTAATTAATTGAATTTTATATTGTACAAATAAACAAACTTGAAGAATTATAAAAGAAATTACTTAATTTTTTAATTTAATTTATATAATTTAATAGAATTAAAAATAATTATATATAATTAACAATTTTATATTACTGAATTGATTTTTAATGTTACAATTACTTAATACTTAATATTCAATTTTCTTAATTAAATTTATTTTATTTTTTATGACAGAATTTTTTTTTTTTAAATTAAATTTATAAAATATTATTTTTTTATCAGACAATGTACCCAAAATTATGCAATTCTCTAAATTTCTGAAAAAAAGCCTTTAAAAAAATATAATAGTCTATTTTAAACATAAATATATAAATTTTTCATAATTATTAAAATGAAAAATATTCAAAAAAAAATTGTATGGTAAAATTTTAAATAAATATAAAAATATAAACCTTTACAATCTCTTGATATAATATTAATAAATTAATACGACTAAAAAAATAAATTTTAAGATGTGTATGAACTTTCACAATTTCTTGAGATAATATAACAAATTTAATACAACTAAAAAAAAACAAAACTTTATTTTATTTAATTTTTAATTTACTAATTTATTTTTTATAAACTGTGGAAGAAGAAAATATTAATTTACTATATAAAACAAAGTAAATTAAAAAAATTCTTATTTCTTAAAATTAAATTTAAAGTTCTTTATTTAATAAAATGTTAAAATCCTTTATTTATATTAAATTAAACATTTATCTAAATCTTAATCTTAAAAATAAATTTGGTCTTAAATTAAAAAAAAAAATCTAATCTATTTTATACTCATAATATATTTAAATTTTTCATAATTATTAAAATAAAAATACTGTAAAATAAATGGATTTAATACGACTAAAAAAATTAAAATAATTTAATAAAAATAATTCGATTGTTTATAGTTAAATTTTTTTATTTAAATTTATTAAATATTATTTTTAACATAAAAAAAATGGATAAATATCATAGACTACCTTTAAAGCCTTTTTTTAAATATAATTAAATACATTTAATTTAGTAAATGTATTTAATATAAAAAAAATAATTTATTTTGTATTATTTTTAAATTTACTAAAATAAATATTTATATCAAAAATGTCTTATTGTTTAAAATGAAATTTAAAGTTCTTTTTTAATAAAATGTTACTATCACTTATTTATACTTAATTTTTTTATTTAAATTCATTAAATATTATTTTTTACAGAAAAAAAATTATCTAAATTTCATAAAATACGTTTAAAACCTTTTTTAAATATAATAAAATACATTTAATTTATTAAATTTATTTAATATAATAAAAATAATTTATTTTGTATTATTTTTAAAATTTACTAAATTAAATTTTTATATTAAAAATGTTTATTATTGTTTAAAATTAAATTTATAGTTCTTTTTTAATAAAATGTTTTTTTAAACAATTGTTTATTTATACTTAATTTTTTATTTAAATTTATTAAATATTATTTTTTACATGCAAATATTGTCAAATACGTTTAAAGCCTTTTTTAAATTTAATAAAATACATTCATCAATAACTACATCATAATTTTTAAAATAAAAAAATACTAAAAAGTAATAAATAAAATAAAATTTATATAGAAAAAATTTAAAAAATATATATTTACAATTTCTTGAAATTATATTAATAAATTTAAAAAAATTCTATTTATAATTTAATAAATTTATTTTTCATATTAGAAAATTTCTTATTTCTTAAAAGTATAATTAAAGCTATTTTTTATTTATACTTACTAAATACCTAATTTTATTTAAATTTATAACTATTATTTTTTATATTCTAAATTTCTTAAAAATAAGCTTTATTAAATATAAAAAACACAATAGTCTATTTTATAAACCTTTATTTTTTTTTAATTTTAAAATTTTTCATAATTATAAAAATAAAAAAATATTAAAAAAAAATCAACTTAATATAATGTGTATGGTAAAATTTTAAATAAATGTAAAAACTTTTACAATTTCTTGAGATAATATTTATAAATTTAATAAAACTAAAAGATTATATTTTATTTTTGATTTACTAAATTTAATTTTTACAAATATATAGTTACAAAATTAATTTTTCATATTAAACAATTTCTTATTTCTTAAAAGTACATTTAAAGTTACTTATTACATATTGTTTAATTCAAATTTTGCTTACTTTAGTTTCTTTTTTTATGTTTGTTAATATATATTAACATAAAATTGTGCTAAAATGTTTTAAGGTCTGATGTATATTTTGATTTATACAAATGTTGTTCATTATTTATAATATAATAATAAGTAAATATATAATGCAATGTTTTACGCCTCTATTTTTATTTTGTCAATAATTTAAAATAATTCCACGTGCTACAGAAAAATCACTGAATTATATAACACATCTCTCCGACTAATACAGAGCCTTGCACATTTAAAGTATTTTAGCATTCAGGCCAGTCTCAACCACAAACCGGTATAACAACTTAGCATAAATAATAAAGAAACCGACGGTTCCAAATTAAAACAAAAAGGCAAAAACTGCGGAATTAAATGGCTGTTAAATTAAATAACGCACAACAAGAACGAAAAAAATGGGTATATGTATATATATATAGCAACAGCCCCCACGATTTAAGTGACGTATTTGGCCAATAAACAAACGGAGTGGGCCAATTAAAATAATTGCCTTGATCCGAGATCGCCGATAGTGGAATTGATTCATGTCGATGAAGTAATTTATTTGGGGGGGCATTAAATAATTTTTTCCATAACTAAGTTGTGCCGGTGTAATAATTCGGGTAATGTGCTCCGGTGGTTACTGGACGTGAACCAAACCGGATCGAGATCCTTTCCAATGGCTTTTGGTTTGAATAAAACGGTTCTAGCTTTAAGATGCCCACACTTTTGAGCAGTGCGTTACAGATGCTGGAACTGTTGACGTAATTACTGGATATGACGGCTGAAAACTGACGCGTCTGCGAGAAAAAACTTCCGAAATTTATTGCCCAGCAGAGCCGTTAAGGAATTCGGTAATTCGATGCTGACTGGTTGGCGTGTTTAAAATTTGATATGTTAATCGGGGCAATTGACAATTGACACAGTGGAAACTTGTTAAGATAAGGGATTTAGGCATTAATCTTTCGGACAGTCGTAACGGACAAACCCTTCGCTCGTAAAGTCCCAGGTACAATCGAATGTGAGTCAGCAAGGTGACAACTGAATCTCGCCCTATGAATGACAATTTTTCCGGCCTTCTTGGTTATTTGTTTAGCCGTTTTCTTCACTGAATGAATTAATTATAGTTCCTAGCACTCATTATCACTAATATTAGATTTGGATAAAAATATGCTTTATGGACATTGCATGGTGAATATAAATAGTCGACCTTGTGATATCTTGTAAACAAACCACACCATTTCAACAAATACATAATTTTGACAACTTTCTCACAAATTATTGTTAACACCAAGGTTGCAAATGTTAACTCATCCTCAACAACAATAATAAAAATTAATCACAAACACACAAGTTATTTGACAAAAGCTCAGTGTTAAAAAGTGCTTTTATAGTCTTAAACAATTTTGTTATCTGTTTAGGTGTCATTTTCTATTAATAGATGTACCGTGCTTGGTAATTGACACAGCATATATTGTACGGTCGCTAATTGATTGAGACTGAGTCGAGACGTGCATACAAATTATTATTTTTTATTCAATGATCATTGTGTTATTATATAACTTTCACTGAAGTCAAAAACCTACACGTGCAATCGTGCTATTGACTTTGGATTTGTTCATCTCATAATCAATGCATTGTGACCATTGCTTTTAACAAAATATTTCGTCATTTATTGAGGTTGTTTTTAGGAAGTTTCATTCAAAGATAAGTTTATCGATTAATTGAGAGTAATTGTTAGATTTGGTACCAAAATATGTCACTCTTCCTTTTTTAGATAATCCAGATTTTAAAATTAAATGTCCTGTTTAGTAATACATTAATAATAGGAACAATAGTACCTTAATATTATAAAAAATCAATTTAGAAAATCAAATCTAAAATCTAAAAAACTCCATGATTTAAAACAATTAAAGCCAAATTCATTATTAATAAAATGTTACAATCTAAAATAACATAAATATCTAAATTTTTTATTTAAATTTATTAAATATTATTTTTTATTTTAAAGTTCTTTTTTTATATTAAATTGAACGATTCTCTAAATTTCTTAAAAATAAATTAATAAAAATAAAAGTCTATTTTATACTTATTTATTTAAATTTTTCATAATTATTAAAGTAAAAAATACTGAAAAATAAATGGATTTAATAAAATTTATATATTAAAATTTTAAATAAATATAAAAATTACAATTTCTTAATAAATTTAATGCAATAAAAATAATTTATTTTGTATTATTCTTAAATTTACTAAATTAAATTTTATATTAAAAAGTATCTTATTGTTAAAGATTAAAGTCCTTTCTTAATAAAGTGTTTCAATCGTTTATTTATACATATTTTTTTATTTAAATTTATTAAATATTATTTTTTTTACAAAAAAAATTGTCTAAATTTTTAGTATATTTTATATTTAAATATTAAATCTTTGATAATTATTAAAATAAAAAAAAAAAATACAAAAAATTAACTTAAATTAAGCTAAAATTTTATTTTACTCTATTTTTAATTTACCAAATTTATTCTTTATATTTGACAATTTTTTATTTCTTAAAAGTATATTTAAAGCTATTTTTTATTAAAATGTTACAATTCTTTATTTATACTTAAATACTTATTTTTTTATTTAAATTTATAAATATTATATTTTTATATTAAAAAATATTGTTAATTTGTACAATTATTTCTTAAAAAATCGTAAACATAAAAAGATACAATATTTTATAAATCTACTTGTTTTAAAATTTTAAAATTTCTCATAATTATTAAACTAAAAAGTACTAAAAAAATTACTTATTAAAATTTGTATGGTAAAATTTTAAAGAAATAAAATAAATTTAACAATTTCTTGAGATAATATTAAAAAATTTTATAAAACTAAAAAACAAAATTTTATTTTATATTATTTTTAATTTACTAAATTAATTTTTAATTTTTTTGTTTTAGTTTTTTAGGATCATTTACAATTATTAATCAAAGAAAAGTTTATGGATTAATTGAAAGTAATTGTCAGATGTTGTAATAAAATATGTCACTTTCCCTTTTTAAGATAATGTTAAAATTAAATTTACTATTTAGTATTAAGTTAATAATATTAACAACAGTTATATATTTAATATTATAAAAAATTCAATTTAAAACATCAAATCTAAAATCAAAATAAATCTACGAATATATTATTAATTTTTTAAATCAATTAAAGACATTTTTTTTAATAAAATGTTACAATCTAAAATGTAAAAATACCTAATTTTTTTTATTTGAATTTATTAAATATTATTTTCTAAATCAGAAAATATAAATTTCTTAAAAATACATTTAAAGCCTTTTTTAAATAAATACTAAACTAATAAATTGTACTTAATTAATAATTAAAAGTAGTGAAAAAATTGATTTAATAGAATTTATTTGATAAAATTTTAAAAAAATATAATTACTTTTACAATTTCTTGATATTAATAAATTTAATAAAACTAAGAAGATTAATAAATTTTATAAAATTAAAAATATTTTATAGTATTAATAATATTAACAATAGTACAATAATATTCAATTTAGAGAATGAAATCTAAAATCTAAATAACTCCATGAATATATTATATTTTTTTAAAACAATTAAGGGCAAATCAGTTAAAATTATAGAGCTGTCTTGGCAATAATTGTTAGCTACATTAAATATAATAGGTGAAAACGTGGTTAATTTATAATTAGTTATTTAGGTTGGCAGGTCATACTTTACATTCCTCATAAACATCAACAGATTGCGGCAAATAAATAAATAATTTATCGGCGGTTCGCAAACGGCCGCTGCGATCGGTGAGCAACAAAGTGGACAAAAGGTCGTTACTATGAGTTGGGCTCGTTAAAACAATTCCTTTTTCGTCCAGAACAAGTATTGCACTCGTTCCCGAACCGGCAACCGCGCATTTTATAACAGTTTCGGGTTATTCAAATACGTATAATAATAATTAATAATAAAAAAAGTAACCGTAAAAGTCCGGAACGTGACCGGAACGAAAGTGGTGGAAATAAGCTCTTGCTTGGACAAATATAAACGTCCGAGCAAATCAAAGTCCTGATACGGGAAAATTGTTAGGAATTTTTTTCTAATGCGGTTTTCGTACGTACAGAGGTTCGTGGAAAACATGTAGGAATGTAAAAACACAAGTGAGAAATTACATTTCTTATCTGCGAGGTTTTATGACGAAACAACTCTCGTAAACTGAAAACTTAAATTATAAAATTGATTGCCTCATAAATATTAAAAATAATTCTTACAATTGTTACTCAACCCTTAAGGTTTATGAAAATTTCTTTTCGTTTGTATTTGTGTCAATTAAAAAAGCCAAAAATATCTCCGTCTATATACAGGGTGAGTTAGTTACAAGTACTTCTCTTAGTATTCCTGCTGTGAAAATATATTGGTACTAAACTAACTCAGGGATTTTATAAACTTGTCTTTTCGTTTGTATTTGTGACAATTAGAAAAGCAAAAAATGTCTCCGTTTATATACAGGGTGAGTTAGTTACAAGTACTTCTCTTAGACTTCCTGCTGTGAAAATACATTAGTACTAAACTAACTCGAGGGTTTTATAAAAATTTCTTTTCGTTTGTATTTGTGTCAATTAAAAAAGCCAAAAATATCTCCGTCTATATACAGGGTGAGTTAGTTACAAGTACTTATCTTAGTCTTCCTGCTGTGAAAATACATTGGTACTAAACTAACTCAGGGATTTTATGAACTTGTCTTTTCGTTTGTATTTGTGACAATTAGAAAAGCAAAAAATGTCTCCGTTTATATACAGGGTGAGTTAGTTACAAGTCTTTCTCTTAGTCTTCCTGCTGTGAAAAAACATTGGTACTAAACTAACTCGAGGGTTTTATAAAAATTTCTTTTCGTTTGTATTTGTGTCAATTAAAAAAGCCAAAAATGTCTCCATCTATATACAGGGTGAATTAGTTACAAGAACTTATCTTAGTCTTCCTGCTGTGAAAATACATTGGTACTAAACTAACTCAGGGGTCTTATGAAAATTTCTTTTTGTTTGTATTTGAATCAATTAAAAAAGCCAAAAATAACTCCGTCTATATACAGGGTGAGTTAGTTACAAGTACTTCTCTTAGTCTTCCTACTGTGAAAAAACATTGGTACTAAACTAACTCGAGGGTTTTATAAAAATTTCTTTTCGTTTGTATCTGTGACAATTAAAAAAGCCAAAAATATCTCCGTCTATATACAGGGTGAGTTAGTTACAAGTACTTCTCTTAGTCTTCCTACTGTGAAAAAACATTGGTACTAAACTAACTCGAGTGTTTTATAAAAATTTCTTTTCGTTTGTATCTGTGACAATTAAAAAAGCCAAAAATATCTCCGTCTATATACAGGGTGAGTTAGTTACAAGTACTTCTCTTAGTCTTCCTGCTGTGAAAAAACATTGGTACTAAACTAACTCAGGGGTTTTATGAAAATTTCTTTTCGTTTGTGTTTGTGTCAATTAAAAAAGCAAAAAATGTCTCCGTTTATATACAGGGTGAGTTAGTTACAAGGACTTCTCTTAGTCTTCCTGCTGTGAAAAAAACATTGGTACTAAACTAACTCGAGGGTTTTATAAAAATTTCTTTTCGTTTGTATCTGTGACAATTAAAAAAGCCAAAAATATCTCCGTCTATATACAGGGTGAGTTAGTTACAAGTACTTCTCTTAGTCTTCCTGCTGTGAAAAAACATTGGTACTAAACTAACTCGAGGGTTTTATAAAAATTTCTTTTCGTATGTATCTGTGACAATTAAAAAAGCCAAAAATATCTCCGTCTATATACAGGGTGAGTTAGTTACAAGTACTTCTCTTAGTCTTCCTGCTGTGAAAAAACATTGGTACTAAACTAACTCAGGGGTTTTATGAAAATTTCTTTTCGTTTGTGTTTGTGTCAATTAAAAAAGCAAAAAATGTCTCCGTTTATATACAGGGTGAGTTAGTTACAAGGACTTCTCTTAGTCTTCCTGCTGTGAAAAAAACATTGGTACTAAACTAACTCGAGGGTTTTATAAAAATTTCTTTTCGTTTGTATCTGTGACAATTAAAAAAGCCAAAAATATCTCCGTCTATATACAGGGTGAGTTAGTTACAAGTACTTCTCTTAGTCTTCCTGCTGTGAAAAAACATTGGTACTAAACTAACTCGAGGGTTTTATAAAAATTTCTTTTCGTATGTATCTGTGACAATTAAAAAAGCCAAAAATATCTCCGTCTATATACAGGGTGAGTTAGTTACAAGTACTTCTCTTAGTCTTCCTGCTGTGAAAAAACATTGGTACTAAACTAACTCGAGGGTTTTATAAAAATTTCTTTTCGTTTGTATCTGTGACAATTAAAAAAGCCAAAAATATCTCCGTCTATATACAGGGTGAGTTAGTTACAAGTACTTCTCTTAGTCTTCCTGCTGTGAAAAAAACATTGGTACTAAACTAACTCGAGGGTTTTATAAAAATTTCTTTTCGTTTGTATCTGTGACAATTAAAAAAGACAAAAATATCTCCGTCTATATACAGAGTGAGTTAGTTACAAGTACTTCTCTTAGTCTTCCTGCTGTGAAAATATATTGGTACTAAACTAACTCGAGGGTTTTATAAAAATTTCTTTTCGTTTATATCTGTGACAATTAAAAAAGCCAAAAATGTCTCCGTTTATATACAGGGTGAGTTAGTTACAAGTCTTTCTCTTAGTCTTCCTGCTGTGAAAATACATTGGTACTAAACTAACTCAGAGGTTTCATGAACTTGTCTTTTCGTTTGTATCTGTGACAATTAAAAAAGCCAAAAATGTCTCCGTTTATATACAGGGTGAGTTAGTTACAAGTACTTCTCTTAGTCTTTTATAACATAAAAGTTTCAAATATTTCAAGCAATAAAACTCTTGAAATGAGACAGAGGAGTCCCCATTTAAGTTACCCCCTGCCCCACCAGAAAGCTACTATGTTATCCCATGTGAAATGACCAAATTATGAATTTAAGTGTTCCTCGACACAGTTTAAAGTATTATAGGTCAAAAAAATCACCCTGTATGTAAACAATCTTTTGTCAATCGTGGTGATATCCACAGTTCACAACAGTGAAGTATTTAAATCTATAAATAGGACAAGAACGCAAACAGAATCCCCTTGAATAATGAACCCCTTATTTAGATAGCATCAAATTAGATTGCAGATGCACCGTACTAATATTTGCTGCATCTTTTACGTTATACCTTCTTAAATGGGCTCGAGCAATAAACAGTTTTTAGTAAATATAGACAAGAATGAATGGATTTTATCAGTGCAGTGTACTTCGATAAGTAACAGATGAAATTTCCCTTGAGGCAACAAGGCATTCTATATTGAACAATAGTGTTATAGAGATATTTCTGTATTTGTAAATATAATATTGCCGTTGCAGCGTACAGGAAATGTTTGTGTTATTTAAATTTAGTGGGGATTGATCCCGAAATGAAGTGCTGCAACAGAAAGAATAAGTTTCGGGAAATGATCCGACGAAAAAATAGTGGGTGCACTTAAGCCATTATCAAGTTCAATGGCCTTATTTATTTATAGATTGCATACGAGTGCGAACGCCAAAATATGTTTTCTGAATCATTGCGAATAATTCATATTTACACATCGAATTTATCTTGTCTAAGGGAACTTTTAAATCTGTCAAGAGTGTTAGGAATAAACTGCTTCTGAAGAATGTTTTATGTACCCATAAAAAATATGACTGAGTAAGTGATCAATGGGGTGGACGACTCCAAACAAGTTTCTATGAAAAAGTTAAAAATTTGTTATATTAAAACACAAAAGATTCTGAAGAATCTAAGTATAAATATAAAAGTACAATTAGAAGCAATAAAGATACAAAACTCTCTACAGAAAATACACTGTAAAATATTTATTAAAAAAATTAAATATTAACAAAAGCAATAGCAAAAATTAGAAATCAGCGGAAATTTGGGTAATAAACTAGAAAAATGTAAAGACCTTAACAATATTTAATAAATTAAGTATTTTATCAGTAGATGCATAATAAATAGTATTAAAATAAGTGAACTTTTTAATTCAGAGAAAATAAGCTTTTAAAGAAGTTTTTGAAGTACAGAATTCTAAAAAGTTTCTGAAGAAATAATTATTTATCTTATAAAACAAACAAAATGGCTATATAAGAAAAATATTAAAAAATGTCCAATCAAAATCAAGAAAGATAATTTAGGTAATTAAATATATATTTTTTTAAAAATTATATAAAAAAATACTCTACAGACGTAAAGACCAAAAATTAAGAAAGAAATTACGACGAATTAAAAAAAAATGGAAATTTTTCTAAAAATATTATTAAAATTTATTATTTAAGGAAGTATATATGTGTTTTTTAATTAATTTAACAAAAACAGCATAGTTCAACTTTAGAATATAAATAGCTGCAGGAAGTGGTCTGTATATTATATCAATAATAAATTTAACAATCTTTAAAAAAATGCAAATAAAATTGCGGTTTCAGCAACTAAAAAAATATGATGAACTGAACAAATTTCAATAATGCAATAAATAATGAAGTAATAAAATTTAAAATAAATAGAAATAAAAACCTGAATAATTTATAAAATATATGCTCAAATTATTAATTCCATGAATGTAACAAATAGTAACGTAATAAAATTTAAAATAATATTTATAATTGCACAAAATAAAATAAATGTTTTGTTACAGCAACACAAAGAGATTCTAAATTACGTTAATGTTTACAGATTAACAGTTCAACAATGGAGTTATAATATACATATTAACTACTCTAAAACAACTATTTAATTAAAATATGTTAAACAATCTATAAAACTTATATGTTTAATTAATGTAATAAATAAAAAGAATAATAATATTGGTATATTTTAGTTAATTAGTTAATTTATTCATGAATTAGTACATTTAAAATAATATAACAATTAAATTAATACTAATTTAATAAACTAATAATAATAATTAAACTTATAATTTTATAATTCACTACATAAAATAAGTTAAAACATATGTTTTAAGTAATTAATTGTAAATTAAACTAACTAAATTGTAAAAAATAAGTATTTAATAGAAATTTAATGAAGCTATAAAATAGTTTCAAAATCTAAAACATAATATTGTTATATTACGAGTTTATTAAGTAATTAATTAATAAGTAAGTATATTGATGACTTAAATAAACAAATAATATAAACAGATGAATTATGAATTTGTAGCTTTGAAATTAATAAAAAATAAGTGTTTAAAAAAAATATAAAATGGATTTAAAAAATCTAAAGAATAATATCTATATATACTTTAATTAATTAATAAAGTTTTTAAGCACCTAAATAAGAAATTTTAGTTTATTGAAGACTTTGCACATTTAAAATAATATTATATTATTATATTAAATTAATACTGATTTAATAATACTAAACTAATAATTGTTTAATTATCTATATAAAATAGGTTGAAACAAATATTCTAGACAACTAATTATGAATTTATAGTTCCAAAATTAATAAAAAAAAAATATTTAATATAAATATAATGAAGTTATAAAATGAGTTCAAAATATCTAATGAGGATAATGTAACAGTTCATTGATGAAAACAGGAAACTAAAGTAATTTAAAGCTAATTCTAAGAAATGATTAGTTGATGAATTAACTGAAAATAATACAACCTAATTAAATCAACATAAACTGAAATATTTATATGACCTTAAATAAAGTAAAAAAGTGTTTGTAGTACAAAAAAAAAATTAATAAATCTAAATTAACAGAAAACTTTAAAAATTAAACTTTGGATTAGTTTGTTGCCCATACGAATATTTCCTTTTTAAAAAGTAATTTCCCTTGTTTTGCAGTTTTGCATGCGCAAAGTTTTGTTTTAATTAAATAAAGTTAATGGCCCATACATATTATTATTTAACGCCACATTTTGATGTTTGGCATTCAAAAACTTCCGAGATTAGGTTTGCATCGTTAGCACCGTCCCCGTAATCTTTCCCCGCCTCTCGTAATGAAGATCCATGGGATTTGAGCCCGTGTCAGTTATAAATAAATACTAAAAGACATTTTGCGCAAAAGGAAACTTGTTTTTGTGTGGGACGAGACTTTTCATATCGGGCGTTCGAGTTCTTGCACTTGAAAACTAACATGCACATGCATCATGTATAATTCAAACGTTATTCGTAAATCTTGTTGTGGCTGGTATTAAATTCGTTGTGGTTAAACGTGTGTAAATTCTTTAATTGACAACATTGACTCGTTGGGCCAAATACTAAATGTGTGAAGTGGATTTTTGGCACCACGTGGACGTCTCAAACTCATATGACTAACTCCAAATAAATCACAGAATCAAGTGGATTGAATTTCGCTTAGTTATAATAGTTCATCTTGTTTATGCAGGATATCATATGTGATTAGTGGCTTATAACCTTGGCGATAAGCTAACTGAATAAAACATGTTAATTCTTCGTCACATAAATGTGTGGGCCACAAACGTTTGCTAATGCATACATAACATTATTTCGGTTCCTCTGTTGTCGCAAAAATTATGTAATTTATCAGTAAGATAATTATTGCCGACCATAAAACTAAAATTAGCATATAATTTATGTTCTTATTGACCCCAAAGCTAATTAAATCTGCAATCATTATTAGGAATTTTTTCGAATTTAATTAGAGGACAAAAAATCATTGTTAAAAAAATTTTAATGCCTGTTTTTTTAACAACAATGAGGAATAATTAGACGTTGTAAACTGGGAGAATAATACACAAGGGGTTGATTGACTTATATTGTTTAAAACACTTAGCAATAATTGGATAAAGCCGTTAAAATGTTAATTAGGTTTCGTCCCGACGTCTTGAGCATTGCTTGGGATTCAAGCGAAAACAAAACTTTCCCAATATCTGATATTTAAAGTTAATCATAATGTATATGGTAATAATTAGAAGTAAATTCGTTATGCGGATGGTTGGGGCGAATACATATCCAATTACTCGAAAGGGTAAATTTACAAGTTCATGTAATTAAATCAAAACTTTGCATTCTCTCAATTTGACTCAATTTGAAAACTTTCAGTATCAGAATTTGCGCTGCGCCATGCAATATTTTATTTCTGCCAGTTTAAATACATCCATCTAACAAAATTTAATGCCGCAGGACTGATTTATTGTATGTGTTTCGAATCAATTTCGGAATTTTTTGGCGAGGTGGAATTTTTTGTTGGTTGTACAACAAGGAATTCTGTGCTATCGATTATCTTGATTTCATGAATGGACGAGATCATCAGGTTGTGGGCGACGTTAATGCGACCATAAATGCATTTTAATTATTGTCTATAAATAATCGTGAGTGGCGTTTGCCTCTAATAATAAAGAGTGTCTCCTCCATATTAAAATGTTGCCCAATGTGTATTTGTTTATTTGCGCCGATGATGTACACAGGTAAAAATTACATGACAAATATGTTATGCAATCTATAAATAAAAGGCCACTGAACTTGATAATGGGTTTAATAAACATTATATTATAATATATCAAGAGTTTTTTTATATTACATTAGAAAATTATCATTTTTCTTTTTTACATTCCTTTAAATTTAAATTATTTTTATTAAATCTTCTCCAGAATTGTCCAGACAATAGAACTTCATTCTTCAAATACCCTAAATTCTTTAGATTGCACATTTTTTTATTTAAAATTAGACTTTTTTGTATTCATCAAATTATTTTTATGTTCTCATTCTTCAAATAATTCAATTTTGTCTCATTCTGGAGATTCTTGAGAGTAAAAAATTACTACTTTATGCGTTTATTTTTAAATTTTTATATTGATTCTTCAGAATCATTGTTTAACTAATTTTTAGAAACTAGAGATTTATAAAAAATTTAAAATCTTTTAGATTTTTCGGTCCCATTAAAGGCTAAAACTTAAACTTCTATAGACTTTTCTATATAGACCAAAGTCCTGATAAAAAAGTGGCGCCCAACATTTGTTACTTTGGCGCCCAACGTTTGAAATTTTGGCGCCCAACATTTCTAATTTTTTTGGCGCCCAACATTTATTACTTTTATTATTTAAAATTTCACATACATAAACATGTTTAATATATTTAGATTCTTTAGGTTTTTTAAACTTTTTGTTTTATATTAATTTTTCAGGAACTTTTTTAATCTTTTTCTAATTATTTTAATTACTTAATTTTTTTAATTTTTTATATTTTTTATTTTCAATTTTGGGTTCATAAGATTGTTTGAACTATTTAGATTATTTAAGTCATATATTTTAATTTTTTAGATATTTTAACCCCTTTTTTGCTTCATTTTTCATTAATTAGAATGGACTTTTTATATATTAAATTCTTTAGATTCATTTTTTCTGTTTGTTTTTTTATTATTATTATTTAGCTTCTATGAATTTTTACATAGAAGACTTTCAAGCCTTCAACCTCAATTTCTTAATATTTGTTTCAATTAAAACTTAGCTTATATGATACATATCATGTTTCACAAGAATTACAATCACTAATATTTGCCTGTTTATTCACACCATTTCATAGTAATGATCCTAATGATTGTTCTTAGCAAATATACATCATCAGTGGTTTATAAATATGTATGTAAGTCAGTTACAGTGGTTACAGTGCACCGTTAAAAGTCAGCACAAAACTAATGGCGAAATAATAAAACACATTCATAATTAATCAGTCAGTAACCCCACTCAACTCGACATAAATAAACTTAATCCCATTTCCAAAAATATTAATCACACACAATTCAACCAGTGGTTCCGAGAACCGGGGCGAATTAAACGAAAAATATCATGATGCAACCGCCGGTAATCCAAATCACTGTCTTTGTTTCCCAGAAAGGCAATGCAGTGGTACTTTTCTTCTCGGACGACGAGAAGAGGTGTGTCACAACTGTTATGGGACAGCCACTCATGTTTACAAGACGTCCGACCGTTCACTGCTGATTAAAACTGTCATGCACAACTGGACTCGGAACAATGCAAAAAATTTTTACACAAATATCCTATTATTGTTGAAGTGACAAATTGTACAAGTTTAATTGTGGACAAGCAACACAAGCAAATCTACATTTTTTGATTGGAAAAAATTGTGTAAGCTGAACCAAGGTGTACATGATGACACATATTTTTGTTAAAAAATGTGGCAAAGACCAAAAAATTGCTCCTTGTGTATCCTCACCAATTAAACAAAAACTCTAAACTTTTGAAATGTGAATTTTGGTGGATATTTAAACACGGGGGTTAAATTTAAACACCACCAACAAGTTGTGTTACGGAAATTTCTCACAATCATTGATAAGTGACAAATTGAGCAGTTCCCATTACAGATAAAACAGTGCCTCTAAGTATTCGTCATAAACATCCGCTCTTGTGCCTATCAAAATAAAAATAATCGATACAGATAATGCGACATTGTTTACAAATATAATTAACTACAAAAAATCTCTATTGGATTTGCTGGTTTAAAATTACGTCATTTGTTAGATTACTTTTTGATGTAATCGACCAGTATAAAATTTATTACAAACAGTAGTAATCGCCGACCCAAATAGGCACGGACAATAAAGTAATCAAATTCAATTATTCGTTCGTGTGTCGATAATAAAATGCACGTTTGATTTCTTTCGGAGGCGTTGAGGGAAAATGTCTGTTGCGAAGATTGAGACATCTTTTATATTTTCAACTCGGAAACATAAATTTAGTTTATTAATGTTACCCCAAGCAATGCCATTTGTGTCTGAAAATAGTTCAATTTCCCGACTTTAAAGTTGTAAAGTAGATTTTAGACGTGGGAAATTTGTGCAATATTTACTAAACTGTATCCTCCAAAGCTTCCAACGATTCACTTATAGTTATTTTAGCAGTTGAAAACGATATTTTCATATTTTACATATTCACAATTATTTCCTAGTAAAAATATACTTATCTGGCTTTATTTATGGCCGTCGATAAGGTTTTGATTTTGAATAAATTTCAATTCGGTCATTACGACAGTCGTGGTAATAAATAAACAAAATAATGGGCCTTAATTTAATTCAAGCGTGAAAAATTGGGGTGATTGGTAAGTGTATTTTTGCCCACCGTTTTATTATCCACATAAAAAACATCCTGGGAGTAAAAATAGCCCACTTGAAAGAAAGTTGTAAAACTTCATTCATACATGTAAAAAAAAAAACATTACAAAAAATGATATTGAATTGAAGCTTCGGTATATTTATTTACGCATATTATTATGCAAAGCGAAATTTAATGTAATGCAATTTAGCTTATAAATAAAATGATGGTTTATACTGATGCGTGTGGCATATTAATAATGTTTCAATTTTAAGTTGAATTAAAACAATGTATTTTTGTCTGAATATTAATATGAATTTCGAATAATAAATGTGAGGAGAATAATTTTTAATAATAAAAATAATTTTAAAATTGTATAATGAATTTATTTATAAGGAAACGAATAAATTTTATGCTAAGGCGACGTCACCTTGATCTTCAATATACAGGGAGGTCACAAGAACTTCTTCCCCTGATATCTTTTGAATAGAATACTGAAAACGGTGTAAAATGTTGAGAATCAGACTGAATTTTGATATATTGTGTATGTTCATTGATATTTTGGTAAATAAAATTGAGTAAGCAGTTACAGAATTATAAATTATACTTTTTATGCTACATAAACTTCAACTATTTCTGTGATTATTACTAAAATATTTGTTTTTCTCACCAAAAATAATTGTTACATGTATTTCTGAATTATGGGTTGTGCTAATTATCATTATTGTTACGAGGGAACTTTTTACGACCTGACTGTGCATTCCACAATAAACTATTAATAAAAAGTATACATTAACTACTTCAATTCATATTAAAATATTGCAATTGTTACAATAATATTAAAATTTCAAATATTCTTAAATTTGTTTTAAATTTATAATTTAAAAATCTCATTTAACAGTCACTTTAAATATATTTGCTGATATAGTACTGCTAAAGAGGTTTAAAAAAGTAAAACAAAATATTTATTTGCAATTTCATTTTTTATGATTGTACGATTTACACATTTTTCATTAAAATAAACGATATTTATATTATTAGTTTGGAGATTAAAATTATTTATCCTTGAAATTTTCTTTTTAAACAATAAATTTAACAATAATTAAAAACATTTATATTTTTATGTTTCAACGTTTCAGAAAAATATATAATTATTATAAATGTCAAGAAAATGATCATTTTTAGTTTTATTATTAGCTTTATTAACGTTAGAGTAAAAAACGTCGATGTTATATTGGCGCCCAAAAAATTTAAGTATAAACGAAATAAATAAATTAAATAATACATTAAAGTATTCTGTGATAGAATTTGTAAAATTATATATAATTATTTTATTAGTAAAATTTATATTTTATTAAAAGTGTTATAATTTATTTAAATAAAGGTAAATTAAATATTTATATTTAATTGTACTAATATATACGTTGGGCGCCAAGGAAAAAAAATGTTGGGCGCCAAGGTAAAACGTTGGGCGCCAAAGTAACAAATGTTGGGCGCCAATAAAACGTGATAACTCAATATTTTAATATTAGCACCACTATAAAAAATGTCCAATTGAATACCTGAATAATTTATTGTTTTTATTTATTGCTTCTTTAAAAAAAAACTGCCCGTCGAAATATATCAGAAACTTCAAGACAAATTTCTTAAAATTCTATCTCTTAAAATTCCTAGAATGGTTCCTATATTTAGACTGATGATTTTTTTGTTTTTTAAATTTGGGTTTGTTGTCTGAAACTGATAAAATAAATCGGGTCGCTTTTAGAGCTCCCAACCGGTTATTTTCAATAAATGTTCCTATTGTTTTATAACAACTAATTTTTTTCTTGAGGAAACCCAACTGTTGTCACGGAATATAATGAACATTGAGGTTTATAAAAAGACTACTATTAATATAGACAAAACTAGATACTAATTAAATAGTGCGATAACAATGTTTTACTAGTTCATTGTCATCCTGGTTGACTGAGACAAAGATAGTGTCGGTCAAATTCAATCACATTTATACTAATCAAACTAAAATAGAAGACAAATTTAATTCTTAATTAATAAAAAAGATATATTAGTTATTATGGTAATTTATAGTAAAAACATAGATAATTATTTATAGACCTACTTATATTTGGCAGGATAAATATGTACTTAGATAATTACATATAAAATATCAATGAATCCGGTTGGAATAGTAATAATAAAAAGTTTTGTAATAAACATTATCAACTAAATTATAATTAGTTTAGCAAATGTCATCGTAAAAAAAAAATGTTTAAATAAGATAAGATAATTTTAAGAAAATATTGTTCTTTAAGTACCGCTAAATTAACTGTTTAAATGGCAAGTAATTTTATGGGAATCAACCGCATAAGAGACTGAAGATTCTAACCTCTTCGTATTCACGTGCGTTCGCCGGTATAATTAAGTATCTAAGTATAAATAAAAATTGTTGCGGGCTAAATATAATATGAGCGGGGTCGAAAATGCATCCAATTGTGGGGAGCGCTACTTAAACGTTGTTTCATCAAACAAAAACAAAAAAAAAACAAATAATAAAGGATTATCCCCTCGTTTCGTACAAAGAACGTGTTCAAGATGACATACCTTCGACTCAGCAGAAACATAACAGCCGTAATAGTGGGGAATGAAAACAAAGGTGGCCACGAAAATGAGTAGCCAGTAGCACCGTGATAGTCTGTGGGCATCGTCCCGGTACGCGCCCATTTCAGTTAAGAAATGAAAAAGAAAAAACGGAAAAACTGATCGACGACGTTCACCAGTCCGTTGTCATCGCATCCAAACACTCAGCAAAAGATCAGATGGACCAGGCAAGAAGCTGGCCGATCGGTGTACCGTTCGCACAACACTGTGGCGTGTAAACTTTTCAAAAGTTCCCACATGTGCTCGCAGTCAATGCCGACGATTGCGCAGGCGAAGATTGTGTCGGCCGGTCAGCAAACTTCATTTCGAACCTGAGCCCCGACGTTTGGATCACCTTTATTTTTACGCCGCGCCGTAACGCACACACACACACATTTCCACCGCCGGATTTTCGTCGTCGGCGATAAATTAACCGGAAACGGGACGGCGGATTTGTGCGGCGTCCCGCCGATCTGCCGCTGGGGATTTCGTCGGGCTTGGTTCCTGCCGGATTTTCAGGTTTTCGGCAGGTGGTTTGGCGGCACGGCGTTGAAATCACCACGGATGCCTTCAGTTGACTTCTGTTCACCTGTTTCAGATTAATTTCCCTTCAATTTCCTCTTCCAAATTCACATCTCTATCTAATCAAATATGTTAAGAAATAACAAACATACGTACAAAAAAATATTAATGCACCTATATTTTGTGATTTATTTGATTGAATTATTGTAGTAAACAAATTAATATATAATTTTTCGTATGATTTAACATTAGTTTTTATATTGATTTTTAACAACCAGTATTTCAAAGCTTGGCAGAGTAAAGTGGACAGTAAACAGCAGAAACTTTGAACACACAAATAGGGCTTTTGTGTCAATCTTCCTTTATCTTTATACAATTTAATTTCTAAATTACAATACAAATATAAAAATATTTTTTTAATATTTTATAATTTTTTTCTATAATTTATAACTTTTTACTATGACTATTTTTATATATTATCATAAAATATTTAATATTTGGTAAACCACTGAAATCATACATAGAAATTAGAGCAAAGATAATTAAATTTTAGCTTAAGGAAGTTGTTATCTTTAACTGTGGGTAACCCAACTAATTTTTGCTAGAAATTACTTTACATATACAATGCTATTCAAAAAAGAACAGGTGTCCTCAAAATTCTCTGTGAACACCACAAAAGAAAATTATAAATGGTAAATATAAAGAGGTTAAAACCTTTTCAGTCATTTTTGTTGGGTGTAGTTTACAATTTTCATCTAAGTAAATAAAAGTTACCTGTGCATTTATTATTTTTATGGCATGTCCTTAAATTATACATGGGCTATTTTAAGAGGATTGATAACAACTTTCCAAAATCAGTAAAATATCCGTTTATTCATTTTATAAATTATTATTATTAATAATATTTTAAATATACATTTTTAATATTTATAACACTAAAAATTATCATTTTAGATTTTTTAATCCTAAAATCGTTGGGCGCCAATTTTATATTAATGAACAAATAATGAAAAAAACGTAAATTAATTATATTAAAATTTCACATATAATACCATAAAATGTTATGGATACATAAATTTATTTTTCAATACATTTTTTAATTACATTACAATATTTTTTAATAATATAAAAATGTTGCCCATCAATTAACAATAAATTTATAAAAAATATAGGAATATATTCTTTTTATGAATTATTATTGTTGATTATATAAATAAATGTTTAAAACATTTTTAATACTAATAAATGTTTGAAAGAAATTATTATTTAAGATTAAACTAATTAAAAACGTTGGGCGCCAATTTTATAGTAACGGACAAATAATGAAAAAACGTAAATTAGTTATATTAAAATTTCACATACCTTTTTTTAATAAGGTAGTATTAGCTGTAACAAAATATTATAATGTATTTTTAAATACCTTTTATAATTATATTACAAAATTTTTTAATATCATGAAAAAAGTTGGGCGCCATTTTAATACCAAATGATTTAAAAATTGTTGGGCGTGATAGTCATCTTCAATTATTTAATACTCCGTTTGTTATTTAAATCAATTTTTAAAATGAAATTGATATAATTATAATATCCCTGAACGAAGGAAATAAGGTTTTATCTCAATTATCAGGGTAAAAATTATTCTTAGCTTTAATTGACTTAAAGTTAAATATTTTTAATTACTTTAGTAATATTGTATAAATAATAAAATACCAATTTAAATTGTGTGTTAATAATTTATTTTGAAATTTGATACAATAATTAACACATTCCGATTATTTTGTTTTGTCTCTGCCTTTACGAGTTGGGCGCCAATTTTCCCAACAGAATTTTTTAATTAATATTTTCTAAGAAGTAATATTACTACAAGGTTTCGTTATCTCAAATATGTTAGATGGATAATCAGCATTAATCCTATAATATAAGACTATGAAAATTATTTATACAAGACTCAAGTTCACAGACTGTTTTCGATTACGTTGCATTCACTATGGAAATTATCTCAATATGAATAAATTGAATAAACAAAACAAGCGGCTTTTCTTTGTAACGATAATATAACTTTTTTCACTAATTATTAATCTGTAAAATTATAATAATTGTAAACAACATATTTAACTATAATTAATGTTGTAAACGAATTATCATTCTAGACTTAAGCTTTTTTGTCAACAGGCTCAGTTTTCAAATTACTTTTTCCTAATCAGAACGCTATTTATAAACTGTGTTTATTTAAAATTTAATTCACGCTTTTATCTTTATAATTTATTGAAAATTAATTGAAAATTCAAATCAGATGTTCTCTATATAAATTAATAAAAATAAACAATTATAAAGGTTTGATGTTTTTTACTATTGTTTACAGTTATGACATAAAATTCTAGATACGTAATTATAATGCAAACAACAAAATAATTATTTCAACAAGTATTTTAATAATACCATAAAATGTTATAGATATATGGATACTTAAATTTAATATTTAAACTTACTTTTCACAGTTTACTTTAAATTACATAAAACACGCAAATTCAAACGTTATGAACTGTTTAAAGCTTACAGTTCATCCATTAATTAAACGTCTAATAATTTAGAAATTATTTCCTTGTTTGGATACGGTTATCGATACATGGGAATTAAAATTAAACTATTAAACTGTAACATGTTTTAAACCGCATAATTCTCCTGGCCTTTGTAATTTTATATTACTCAAGGTGTTATAAATAAGTTGCCTTTTCTTACATCGATAAGTTTATTTGCATTTGTGCATCTGCGTCCTTATTATTGCAATAAAATATAACAGAATAAACGCATTACGCATTTTCGTTGTAGAAATGCAAAGGTGCATTTGCAGTAAAACTAATTACGATTTGAAACACTTTAATTAAGTTTGTGTTTTTATGTAAATGTCGAAATTAGCAAAATCGACTTTATTTTATAACCACAATTTAAATAATACACCCTTACACGTCTCCAGTTGTGGGTGTTTGTGTTACATTCAAACAATTTACAATATTTGAAACCGCATTAAAGAGCTAAATACTGAATGAACAATTAAAAAACACTAATTGAATGGCTGATTAAAAATTATTAATAAAATATTGTGTCGATTGTTTGACGAATTGATTGTTGCATGTGAAAAATTTATTCACACAAATGCCGAAGCAAATTTTGTCATAACTGTTAAATGTTCATGCAAATTTGTATTTCAACAACCATTTTTACAAACAACAACCTCTTATTACCGCATTAAAACAGTACAAGTGTGCCTTTTGCAAAGTTGTTTATGTTATCCAATTGGCTTAATTTTTAGCTGCTGCACATGACGACAATAAATTTAATAAATAGGTCATTATATTAATGAAATAGAATCCACTGTCGTAATAACCACGAGTTTTGTTAATTACAAATTTTACTAGTTTGAAATTTGACCTTATATTTTTAGGATGATGTCATTATTCCACCAACCAAAGCAGATTGGCCAGAATTTTTAACAGATTTAATGAGAGCAAAAATCGACTGCAAAAACCCCATGTTTAGTCTCTCCGTTTTTTAAATTCGCAAACTGTAAATTTTTTATGTCCTCATATGTTATACGTTCGAGTATTTATTTATTGTGTTTGAACGTCTCTAAAATTGTTAAATGGAGCGGAACCCTGCGTTATATTTTTAACACAAACATATTATATGTTTTAATGTATACAAAAGTATATTTTTAAGTATTAAAAGTATAATGAACTGATACACATTTTTCAAATATCAAGGTTGCATAACAGACTAAACCGTGCTGATGCAATATTTATAGATCAATGGCCAAAAATTATTTTGCGGAAATAATTTAATAAAAATGGTAAACTTAAATAGTCTATTTATTGGCTGTAAAATATTCATTCATAAATTATTATATGTTTAACTTTGCCACTGATGAATTATTACCATTTGACATTGAATTTTAACCATCAAATTTACTTTGGGCAAATACTTTATTAATTAAACAAAAACTCAATTTACACATTCTTATTTTATATTTGTGTATACTCTTGTCAATTAAGAAATTTTAATAAATTATTGATTTAAACAGGAGATTTAGTAATTTCAAATCAATATTGTTTAAGTCACATTATTTTTAAATGTATATACTAAAAAGTTACTTTTATTAGAATTAGAAATCTTTTTTTTTTCTAATTTTAGTACTTATTTCTTTTGATAAATTTTTTATTTTTCATTAAAAATAAATTAGAAAACTAGAAAACTATGACTAAATTGTGTTATAAGTAACATTCTTTTATTATGATTATTATTATTGTAAAGATTAAAGTTTTCAATAAAATTGGCGCCCAACATTTTTCAAAAAAATTAAAAATGTTGTAATATAATTAATAAATGCATTTAAAAATATATTATAACTGTCTGTTAAAGCTAAAATTACATAATTTATAAATATTATATGAAATTTTAATATTGTTCACTTAGTTTAAGTTTTTTTTTTATATTTGGTCATTAATATAAAATTGGCGCCCAACGTTTTCAGGACAAATAAATGTAAAATGATAATTTCTCTTAACCTTTCATTAGTATTTTAATTATTTTGAAAAAATATTTAAATTAATAATAATAATAATAATAATTCCTAAAACAAATGAAGTCGTATAATTTTAGAAAGATATTATTCATAAATTGGCGCCCAACTTTTTTCAAAATATTAAAAAATTTGTAATATAACTAATAAACTTATTTAAAAATACATTATAATATTTTGTTAATGCTACTACTACATCATTAATAAAAGATTATATGAAATTTTAATATAACTAATAACGTTTTTTTAAAATTTCATTGTTATTTTAAAATTGGCGCCCAACATTTCAGAACAAAAAATCTAAAATGATAATTTCTCTTAAACATTTATAAAATTTATAAATAAATAATTTATAATATTAATAATACTAATTCATAAAACACTTTTTTTAATTTTCAGATAGAAAAATTGCATTTGTGACCTTCTTATTAATATTTTAGAAAACAGGAAATAAATATTTTTTCAGTTAACCAATTTTATATACTTATGAGTTATTTACAAACTGAATTCATTTATTATTTTTATAATGAAATGAAAATTTGGAAAAAATAAATTTATACTCAAAAATATTCGCAAACCTCATTTTAAAAGGTGGAATTTAAATATATTTATTATTACACTACTAAAGATATTTTTGAAAGTTTATGATAGATCATATAAACTACACTGCAATCACTAAAAATATTTATCTAATTCCGTGATCTCTACTCATTTTTTTCTTTGAAACGAGTGTATGTAATCTGAAAATAAAACAAGAACAATAGTTAAAAATAGTATTTATTGGTAATAAAAATTACAGTTTACACATTCATAACCTGGCAAAATTTCATTATACTTACTATTGTTACATTTCTAATTTACTGCCGCAACTTTTCCAAGCCCAATAAAAATCACATTTTGATCAGTAAAATTGCCTTAGTCCATTACGTTGTTTGGATAATAAATTTATAATATTTTCAAAAATAATTGCGACATACAGGGACCTTGTTACGAACAACAGCATCATAAATATTAGGTCTGGGTCTCCTATTCATGACATACTCAATACATTAAACCATGCTAAGATCGTTAAAGAATTCTAATTGTTTTATGTATGAATGTATGAGCCAGTGCTCCATTCTATTAATATTAATAGAAATTACTTCACGTTTTCTGTCTATGAAGATTATTATTAGGCACACAATTATTTTATTCATTTTCGTATTCTTAAAATAATTTAATATTAATCGCGTCTGGCAAAACTATAACGTAATTCTCAAGTACGTGTAATATTTAAATTAAACGTCGGAGGAATCTTTCAGCAAAAGATTAATTTCACTTTCTGAAAAGTCCGAATGTACACAATCTTTTAACAAATAATAAACATACTATATTTAAATCGGCCTTGATTTAATATTTAGACCCGATGTTCGATTACATAGTGAAAGACAGCGAAAGTAATTTCTGCTTCAAACCAAACTTTACAGTTTATTGCACTTTAGCAATCAATTATTGAGGCTGACTTAAAGTAAGTAAATCGTCAGCTTTAAAAAATACGTTAGCCCCGATACATCGTCATCAGGACAATGGTTTTTTAATACAGCCAACAGACAGTGAACGCATCCATAAGTCACACATCTTTAAAATCGTCCGTTTAATTGAATTAATTAATCCAATTTATACGAACATGATTGACGCATTTAAATAGAATGAACTAAGTATTTAATTGATGCGATCATAAAACTAAATTATGAATTTGGATCAGCGCTGCCCGCATCGGTTTTAATGTCTTTAAATTCGAGATTAAAAACGTTGCCACATTCTTTTATGCACTCCTATGCTAATCCTAATAATAACGCACCCACAATTTAACGGCCTTAGGTGTCATAAACTATATTTAAACTGTGAATTTAATTGAACCAGTAATCATCTAAATCCGGATCAGAACAAACAAATTTATAATATTATTGGTTTATTCGGAGAATCTGGTATATAGAATTACAATGACTGGTTGATATTTATAAAATTACGTACATTGGAATGATCTATCAGTGTATGTGTCATTGTTTGGATGAATTATTTTAGTGTACTTTATAATGCCTGTTTAATAAGTAGATCAAACAGTAAGACAGATGTAACATATACTTTATGAATTGTTTATTAGCCCAATTTCGTAATTGATTGTCACTGTTGAAAAGCCTCATCATGATTGTATGATGTTTTTGTAAAAATGATCTGTTTTATAAACTTAATGCTATTTTAAAATTTAAAACAAGTCACAGACTATTTAAATTTAAACTTCTATAATATTTAAATGTCAACCTATGTTACCCTTCAATCAATACAAATAATATATGAATTTATTTTACATAAGAAATAATCCAATAAAATGTACAAAAAATATTAAAATGAAAGTTTTCTGTGTTAAAATTGAAATTTTGTATTTTATAAAATTTTCATTCAAAGGGTCTTATTTTAAATTATTATTTATAATGCACAACAGTAGTTTCAACGAAAATATAAAACTTTCTTTCATATATTTTTTAAAAATGCGAGGAAAATATAAATTCGTTAACCAGTATAATTATTTAAAACTTTCAAGTTTCAAATTTCAAATATTTCTACAGCATCGAATTTCAGAAGATTGTATATTCAGCGACACCTTTTGAGAAACCATAAAAGTTTAACCAGCGTATTACAGAACACTTGATTTATAAACTAGAGTTTAGATTACTTCTTTGCAGATGTCGCAATCATATACTGAATTAACAGGGGAATAAATCAATTATTTAAAATTTAAAAATATAAAGTGGTATATTATTGCTTTGCTAATCTCCATTTTTACTATTAAATTGAATTTTATAGACATAATATTAATATTATAAATATTTATTTTATTATGCATAAAAATCCATGTAAGTGAATGTAATTTTGTTCTGTTTTTATAAAGAAATTAAACATATTTTTAAAATGTTCCACATGGCAAGTGGTACTATGGATTCACATTATTTATCAGATTCCCCATTTGTACTGTTCGGCTTCTCTGGTCTCACTCCTCCTTCATCTTTATCTTGTTACCTTTTAATAGAAGCGTAAATAAAAAAATATGTATCCATTTGAAACCATGATACACTGAATATATGATTTGAAACCAGAAGTGGATTAAAATAAAACACAGAGGGAACATAATGATGAAAAGCAATAAAATATGAAATTATATATTTAAAATATGATTTTAATTTATTTGAATTGATGTATATTTTGTATTTTATTCCAATCTTAAAAGAGGTGGCAAAGAAATAAAAAAAAGAATATTGAAATTTATTTTTTATATTTTTAACTTTAATAAAATGTTTAATATTAATTTTTGTGCTATTTCTTTGACTACCACTGTACATTGTTAACCAAAAACCAAATTGAATTAGTAAAAATGATTTTAATTTATTTATAAATTGATGGATATTCTGTATTTTATTCCAATTTTAAAAGAGGTGACAAAGAAATTAAACAACGTATATTGAAATTTATTTTTTATATTATTACCTTTAATACAATGTTTAATATTAATTTCTGTGCTATTTCTTTGACTACCACTGTACATTGTTAACCAAAAACTAATCTGTATAGTCTCCAGCCTCAGAATTTTTTGAAACCAACACAATTATAGGTGAATAAATAGCCTGGAGCAGCAGCAGGAAAGTCTTATAAATAAATAATCAACTGGTTAAGGAATCAATTCAGACCTAAATTATGAATAGCCCTCAAAGGTATTCAATTTTCAGCACTTCATGTCTTATTCACCTGAACATTGAGCTTACATTCAATTGCCGAGGCACCAATAAAATTGAATTAATAATTGATCTCGTATATAATAATAAAACCTTACGTATTTTTCCCAGTTTTATTTTAAGTTTTAAAGGAAATTTACGGAGTTCAAGGACGAGCCAGGAGTAAAAACAATCAGAATGGTCAGAAGTTGTTTAAAAAGTGACAGAACAAGGAAACGCAAACCAAGAACTCATCGCTGAAAAATCACCAGCCACAAAACAATAAATTCTAATATCTACATTTCCCCCGGATCCGTTCTGATGGTCATTAATTCGTTGCCGAGTTATTTTCCTGTGGCGAAATCACGTCTGACTGCGTTTGAAGAATAGGGAAATTCGTAAGTGCCGGAACAAGAGTGTACACTTGATCGGGGGAAGCTAAAGTGCCGCGGATGAATGAACGACGAACGAACGCAGCAATATGGCAAACTGGACCGGCACAGAAAAAGACGCCAGCCACGAAGATAAAAATACTCTCCCTCGCAGTTTTCTTTAAAAGTCCATAAAAAACACAGACAAAAGATTTTTATATTCACTTTTATGTAGTTTAAATTAATTGACAATGTACTACACTAATTTAAAAATAGGATATAATATTGTAAATATTAATGTAAATCAATTAAATCGTTGAAATTTGTTTAAATTATAAAATATTAAATAAATATTTTATATAAAAAATAAGAAATATTTTCTAAAACATCAAAACGAAGATGAAATATTTAAATATAAAAAACTTTTTCATCACGTACAATTTCGTAAAATGATTTTATTATTGATATTTTACCAAGAACCAACAAAGTTTAAGGTAAGGTGCGTAGTTAAAGGATAATCTTAAGCAGTTCAGCTAAGCCTGAAATTCTATGCCAGTGTGTAAACTATGTGTAAACTGTGAATATCAAATTGTAAGCCATTTGTCTTCGTTGAAACTTTGGACAATGATTTATTTAATATTGATTCGATATTGTAATTAAATTCCTTGTTTCCAATTAAACTTTCAACAATGAATATTTGAAATATTTACAATTGTTAATAGTAATGCACAATTAAATTTAAAATATTTATATTATACACATTCGGTAATAATTTTATTTAAATTAATTGCACAAGTATTTAAATGATATAAATATTAATTCTATTATTACACAAGCGTCCAATTAATGGATGGTACCATTGTCCTTGAATTAATAAATATTGAATTTCAGCAAAAATTATTTAATTAATAAATTAATTTTACATTTAACAATGATAGTTCCTACAAATAAAAGATAGATCAATTAACATTGTAAATAGATTTATAAGTTAGTGTTAAAAACATTAATGAAAGAGATCATAAAAGATCCAACAAAAATTTCGAGTAAAAACCCTGTGTAAAATATTATCAAACATATTACCAACTATTTTTTAACAGAAAATAATAAATATCTTTCTTAACTTTTAAAAAAAGTGCCCTAACCAGTTGAAAAACTAGAAAAACTATGGTTTACAGACAGTAAAACCAAAATAAAAATCAGAATTATATACTAAATGGCAACAACTATGGGACAATATCAACAACAAATTCAAACTATACAAAAGCAAGTTAATTTTGACTAAAATATTTTTTTAATGAATAAATATTTACTAAAAATATTCATATTTTTATAAAATACATAAAATTTGTATACAAATTTTTTAATTAGTTTTGACTAAAATATTTTTTTAATAATTTAATAATTATTATAAATATATATACTAATATAAAATTAATAAAATTTATATAAAGTTAAAGTGTATATTTTTTACTGAATAAAAAAATTATATTTTTTCGATATTTTCGAATATTTTAAATTTAAACTGTATTGAATTAATTATACAATTTTTATATTATTGGTTAAATAATTTAAAAAATATATGAATTAATAATTATTTCTAAAAATATTTATATATTTTTATATACTCAAGAAAAAAATACTTTATTTATTTTTTAAATATTTTAAATTAAAATTAATTTCCATTACAAATATTTAAAAAAAAATAAATTAATAATTATTTCTAAAATTATTTATAAATAGTTGTATATATTTTTACATACTCAAAAAACATACTTGATTTTTTAAATATTTTAATTGTTGTTAATTAATTAGTTAGATTAATTAGACTAAATAATTTTTTAATGATTTTTTTTTATTGTTAATTAATTAATTTTGACTAAAATATTTTTAATGAATTAATATTTATTAATGTATATTAATATTTATTAATATATATATATATATATATATATATATATATATATATATATATTAATAAATATATACATATAAAATTTAAGTAGAAAATTTTTTTACTGAATCAAAATAAAATATGTTTTTTTATATATTTTAAAATGTTTTAGATTTCAGAAACTGTGTTTAATTTATGATAATAATTATATATTATTAATTTTGATTACAATAATTATTGTAATAATAAGTATACTGTAGAAAAATTATATGTTTTTACTGAATTAAAATTCAATTCATTAAAAAATGTACATGACTGATCTTTTTATTTTTTCATATATTTTAAGCAGACTGACTTTTAAGACACTCAGATTTTCAAAAAATAAATGTAACATATAGGCTAAAATATTAGCCATGCATATTATAGGATCAATAATTCAGTATGAAAATTTAATAGGAGTTCTGTACCCTAATAAGCTTCAAAATGAAATCCACACTATGATTCAAGAAGTGATGAATACCAATTCCAACGAGATTAACATGAAAATTGTATAGTACACAATAATGTTTTGAAATGAGGGAGCTGAATTTCACATCAAACTATTTTGTGATCATGGGATAATTAATAAACTGGTTTAATTATTAATCAATCAATCTTTCATTTAATACCTCATTCTATAATATAAATTAACAGTTTCTATTTGAATAAATGAAAAAGGAAAAACTTTATTACATTTTTTAATATCCGCAGTTAAATGTTCCCCCATTACTTAACACCCAATAAACGATCGTAATGGCATGAAATCCAGACGCGGAAAAATGCAGGTTCCCGACCCGATGCACCAGTTTCCCGTCCGTTAATAATGAATTGTTGAATTGTCGCACCGAATGCCATCGCCATTTATCCTTTATGCGCCGCCCCAACAAAGAATCCTACAAGTTTCATTAGGATTGTGCTGCACAATGCCGAGATTCTAAATGATGCACCAACCCCCGTGGAAGTGCGCGTCGACATGTCGACGGGCCTAAAACCGTTTCTAAATGTGACGAACCGAGGCCGGCGGGCACGAACTTGAAATTTTCATATGCCCATGCTTAATGAAAGCGAACAAAGGGTTTCGCAGACAGCACGGCGTTACAATCTGCATTCTGTGTCGCCGCAATCGCATAATGAGGGGATTCCATTAAAAAATTTAAATGGTTCAACATCCAACTCGATGTTTCAATGCTTCTTAATACACGTTTGCCATATTCATTGAAATGTCCGGAACATATTTAACATTTTAATGGTACTTTTATTACTAGCAGGATTTTCGATTAATCACAGAAAGTACAGTTTACGAGTGGGGTTTTGTTATGCCTCCGTTGTATAAACAACCCTTGTGGAAATGTTCATTTACCGCATGTATGTAAATGTAAAAAAACACGAGCATTGTTTATTGAAACATACATAAAAATAAACTGGAATGTTTGTTGATTGTACTTTATAATATATGCAGATTACTTTTCATAAAACTATCCCATGTGTTAGATGATTTAATTAAATTCAAAAATTCTTGGAGCATACCACGAAAAGTTTCGTTTACTAATTACCCCAGATTGTTTTGTTACGACTCCAACTCGAATTGGAGTATAGGAACTATACTCCATTCAAACTGGGTGTGAACTAACAAACTAATTTAGCTGAGGAAAAAAATAAGTGATGTTGGATGGTTATTACCTACTCAAAATTTGACAGAGTAGAATTCACTTCGTAACTTATGTGAATACACTATAGGTTAAATTTAATTTTACAATATAATAAAGTACATATAAGTTTTCTCCCTTTTGGATTAAATTGATTAAAGTTAAAAAGTATATTTTATTATTTTAAAAGCCACCAAAATTTATTGTTTAATGTTTCTGAATTAAATTTACAAAACATAAATGTAAAACATGTACTGTAAACTATTTCAAATTATGTACAACAAACAAATTGTTGCCAGTCACAAGAATGTAGTTTATAATATTGTATAAAATTCCACCAGATAATATTTGAAATTCCTGTTGTAAAATTTTGAACCAAATCCTCTACAAAAAACTATTGATTTCAATAAAATGATTTTGTTTCTTATACAAAGTGTTTGTAAAATATTTAGTCAAAATTTGGGAACAAAACTATTTTTTTCACCTGGATAAAATACTGCCCATTAAATTTAAATTCCAAAATAGATTTTTACTCATATTTCTCTAACATTTGGTCCAATTGTCTTTAAAAACTTTTTCCATAATAACACAATTATTCTGCAGTTTTTTCCTTTTTTCGTCCTATTTTCTACGCCACTGAATATCTTTTTAAAAAACCCTTAAGCTTTTTATAGTATTTACACAATTTAGTTGAAAAGACTCTCTTGACTAATTTAAATTAACAGATTCCTTTTTAAAATATTTCAGTTTTAATGTCTAAAGAAAATTAAAGTGAACATTAAATCTGAAATATCTCAAAAACGGCTGCGATAATCAAAATTAATCAAGAGTACCTTTTTTCTTCAAAATTGTACAAAGAATATGAAAACCTTAACAGTTTTTAAAAATATTCAGTGGCGTAGAAATTAGGACGAAAGAAAGAGGAGAAAACCCAAAATCTACGCCACTGCAACAAATTATTATATCGAATTGTAGATATGGTATTTTAGGATAATATGCACTAAATTTAAAGACGATTTGATCAAATATTGCAGAAATATGAGAAAGAAACAATTTTATATATTTTTATATTTTATATATTTTATTTTATATATTTATTTTATACATTTTATACAATTTATATATTATTTTATATATTTCTTTATATATTTTGTATATTTTATATTTTACTAAAAATATAGGTGCTATATTTCAGTTTTAATGTTTGAAGAAAACTAAAGTGGATATTAAATCTGAATTATCTCAAAAACGGCTGCGATAATCAAAATTAATCAAGAGTACCTTTTTTCTTCAAAATTGTACAAAGAATATGAAAACCTTAACAGTTTTTAAAAATATTCAGTGGCGTAGAAATTAGGACGAAAGAAAGAGGAGAAACCCCAAAATCTACGCCACTGCAACAAATTATTATATCGAATTGTAGATATGGTATTTTAGGATAATATGCACTAAATTTAAAGACGATTTGATCAAATATTGCAGAAATATGAGAAAGAAACAATTTTATATATTTTTATATTTTATATATTTTATTTTACACATTTTATATATTTATTTTATACATTTTATACAATTTATATATTATTTTATATATTTCTTTATATATTTTGTATATTTTATATTTTACTAAAAAATATAGGTACCATATTTCAGTTTTAATATTTGAAGAAAACTAAAGTAGATATTAAATCTGAATTATCTCAAAAACGGCTGCGATAATCAAAATTAATCAAGAGAACCTTTTTTCTTCAAAATTGTGCAAAGAATATGAAAACCTTAATAATTTTTAAAAATATTCAGTGGCGTAGAAATTAAGACGAAAGAAAGAGGAGAAACCCCAAAATCTACGCCACTGCAACAAATTATTATATTGAATTATGAATATGGTATTTTAGAATAATATGCACTAAATTTAAATACGATTGAATCAAATATTGCAGAAATTCGAGAAAGAAACAATTTTATATATTTTTATATTTTATATATTTATTTTATACAATTTGTAAATTTTATATATATATTATATTTTACTAAAAAATATAGTTTTAATGTTTGAAGAAAATTAAACTGGACATTAAATCTGAAATATCTCAAAAACGGCTACGATAATCAAAATTAATCAAGAGTACCTTTTTTCTTCCAAATTGTGCAAAGAATATGAGAAGCTTAACAGTTTCGAAAAATATTCAGTGGCATAGAAAATAGGGAAAGAAGAAGAGGGGAACCCCCAAAATCTGTCCTACTGAATTGTAGACATGTATTTTATATTAGGACCAGAAAAAAACAGATTACAGAAATATATTATTATTAAATTATAAATTATATATATTTTTACTTCATATTGTATATTTGACCAGAAAAATACAGAAATATGACAAAGAAACAATTTAAATTTAAAGGTCTGTGTATTCTTTAAGAGAAACTTTTAAAAAAAGTTATTTAAACTTTTATCATTACTGAAGTTTTGACTAAATATTTTAGAAACACCTTATATAAATAAATGATATTTATTTTATTAAATAAAAGGTTTTTTCGGTTTCTTTCGTTTTTACTTTCACATTCAAGTTTTATCGATCTAAATGATGTATGGGTGACAATATTGTAGGTAATGTTGAAGAAACCCAAAGTGTCCCTATGGAATTTCAAGCCATTATCTGAATTAAAAAGCAATGTTGTAGGGCTCACTAGTAAATCAATAAAGCTTTTAAATATATTATTCGTAATTACTCGAATTTAATAATAATACTGGTCAACTCTGGAGGGTATGAGATTATTGAATAAAATTACAGTATTATAATAATAAATTATTTATTTATTGCAGTAACTAAATATTACTATCACAATAATTAATAGTTTGTGTGGGTACGCCCTTCTGGCTGACACCTACATTTTAGTTAATTAAAATATTTGTTTTTATGTGATTATCATCATCACATTGATTATGGTCTATTAATTAAAACAAATAAAAACATTAATAGACCACTTACATATTTGGGTATGTGTCACTGGATCTGAACAAATCACAACAATGTACCAACGTACAACTCTGTAGATTTGGTTTGTAGGCCCTTCAAGCCTCCACAGCTGTGCATAATGCGTTTCTACACCTCAGAATACATTTATACAAATGTATTTATATAAATTCATAAATATTTCATTCTGAAGTCTGTTGTTTTACTAAAAGTAATTTTATACCTCATATTATTACCCACCCTAAATTGATTAATTACTTCCATAGGCACATCCTGGTAATTATCAGGACTCAGCTCCTTATTCACATAGTCCCCATGGATTGTACACACACCACAAAACCTCGTTTTCATCTCGGTAAAGTAGTCCAGAAACGTCAGCTTATAATAGTACGGCCCTTCGACATCAGCGACCAGATAAACACCGAAGGAAAACTTGTCGTTCACCACAAAGCAAATAATGAACAAATGCCCGTCGTACTTCACCACCTTCCGCCAATAATGAGCCCCGCATTGAATCCGCTCCAAATAATTAACGTCCCGCGTACCTATCATCATCATGTGCGTATCCCTCAGATGCTCCTCCATCTCGGAGTAAGCCCCCGTCCACCGACAGTTATAACTAGTGAAGGGGCAAGGGTAGCTGATGAAGTCGCACCTCCTCTCGTGCGTCACTATCTCCGAACCCCTCGCCATCTTCATGCACCCGTTCCTCGCGTGTCTGCAGGGGAAGACGATTTTGTTGAACAGCCTTTCGGCGGCCACGTTTCTGGTGATGATCTTGTGGCCTCTGCATTCGGCACAGTTTTTGATTTGTTGGTGGCAGGACTCGCAGCACGAGTGGCCGTTTATGCACATCTTGATCGGCGGCTTCATTATGTCAAAGCAAACGCTGCATTGGAAGTCGGTTGTTAGACGATCATCGAGGGCTTCGGTCATTTTTGCTTTGCTGCCACTTCTGGGCCATGAAATGGAACTACCCTTGATTCAAAGTTGATTATATATTGCGTTCAATCTACCTAAGACTACTACCTAGTGTTCTTTATAGTTTGGATTTACATTAATAACCTATTTCTTGGTAAAATTTTTCAAAATATAGGAACATATAGTTTTTCTATTTTATATACTTCATATTTTATACTCTATACGTTTTATTCTATTTTATATTTTGCTAAAAAATATATTAAACTATATTTAAAATATATTCGAAATGATTTGTTTCAAATATTAAATAAAACTACAGAATTTTACTCCAAAAGATATATTACCTATAATAAGTATTCACAAGCAATAATTGAAAAAGTTTGAAATGAAATATTATTATAAAACAAATTCAAAATACACCAATTTTTTACACAATACAAACAATGTCATGGATTTATTAATTTACTACTAAATTTCTTGAGTTAAAAATTATTAACATGATTTTATTACATAAAGAAAGAAGTAGTAATGTTTCGGGATTCCAAAAAATCTCTTTGAAGTTTCCAGCCATTATCTAGATTAAAAGGAGATATAAGGAACAAAATTATCCTTTAAATAAATCCTTGAAACAATAGGAATATCTATGTGTCTTTAATTAATGACATAATCATGATAATTTCAAAGGAATATTTAATCTTAGTATATTTCACTGCAATAATAATTTCTAATATATTATTATGGACCATATATGTATAAAGAATGTTCATAAATATAATAGAAAATCACCCTTATTTCCTGTTTAAACCCATTTTTCTTGTTGATTTCTATTTTTAGAAATCGATATATTGTTGGGATGCACTCCCATTTACTTTGGATATTTATATGTAAACATTTATTTTACAATAAAGGCACGAAACCCTATGCTTTTGTGTGTTTAAAACAATCACAGCAGCCATTCCTATTAAAGTGGAACATTTTCATTACCTTCAGAGATTGGGATTGAAGAAGAAACTAAAAATATTGAACCTGTAACAATAAGGAGTCTTTTAAAAGTTGATACTGGTCATATTATAAATACATCTAATTAATAATGACTACTTCTACTAAATACTAATGTTTTGAGAACCTGAGTGTCTACTAAAACCTTGTGTGGGTCCAGGGCATCAATTTTTAACATCTTCAATTATACATTTATATGTTTCAGGGATTATTTTGGGTGTCGATACACTGTACACTTATTTTCTATGAAAGGTGTAAACACTGTGAAGTCATAATACATTATGAGGACGCGTGAGGGTGGCTCTAGTAGTACATCCCCATAGGTTAGCCGTTATATTGGTATTCCCCCACCTAAAATAAAGTTTCATCATTCCAGAAAAAATTTATTTTTATCGAAAATAAACATGTAGAAATAATATTCATAGATATTAATAAAATATTTATTTAATGTTTGAATCCATCTTAATCACAATCATAAGTTGTTATTTAATTAATAACATTAAAATTAAGTCTGTAACAATAATAATTAAGGAGTTACATATTATTAACTCTCTTTCAAAAGTTGGTCAAATTAAAAAACATCTAATTAACAACAACTACTTCTAGAGTTACCAATATGAAGCTGCCTATTTTAGGTCCTCTACCTATTGTAGCCTTATGTGGGTCCATTGCATCAATTTTTAGCATCTTCAGTTGTACATATACATACACAAATAATCTATTTATATATTTTTAGGCATTATTTGCTGTGTCGATTCTACAAAAGTTGTAAACACTGTGAACTCGTAGTACATTATGAGGGTGCCTGAGGGTGGCTTCAGCTAACCTTGGTCAGGTTAGTCCCTGACTACCTTAGTATTAATCTTTCCCCACCCTAAAATTTATGTATTTTCTAGAAGGAATAATATTCATAAATATTAAAGTGAACCTTCATTTAATAAATCAAAGAAATGAATAAACTGATAATGTAATAGTGATTACAATTAATTTTTCGTCAGTTTTATTTAATTATGAATTTATAATTATATAATAATAATTAATTATTAATGGGGTGAACAAATATAATAAATTTTAATTATTTTATTACATGGTAATCATAAACTTGTTGTTAATTTATATTTATTGTTATATTGTCAATGTTAATTATAATATTTAAAATTATTAAAATTCTAAAAGGGTGAAAAATTAATGGTAAAAATATATTATTAGTTAAAAATTTCAATGTAACAACAAAAGTGTAACTTTATTCATATATTTTTAAATTTATAATACACAAATACAAATAAAATAATGGATTAAATACTTGATTCTAATTAACAACATCTAATTAACAATAATTACTTTCAGAATTACCAATGATGATAGTAATGTGAGACTACATACTTTAGCCTTGTGTGGGTCCATTAGCCTTAATTTGACGTCCTTTCTCGAATTTTTCATGAAAAAATCCATTTATCTTTTTAGGGATTATCTCCGGTGTCGATGTATTGTACCACTAATTTTCTATGAAAGATAATTAAGTTGTAAACACGTAGTTCATTATGAGGTGGTTTGTAGTTGACTTTATTAGACACCCTCCACAGTTTAACCCCGTATTTTATTATTAGTAACCCCCACCTTAAAAGACACTTCACCTTTTCAAACTTTTCATATTAAACCTTTATTTAATATTTAGATCTGACCTAAAACAAAGAAATTAATAAAAAAATAATGTAATAGTAATTATTGGACATTTTTAACTATAATAATTATTAAATATTAGTTAATTTAATTATTATTTTATAATATAGTAATTATAACTTATTGTTAATTTATATTAACAATTATATATAATTATATGTACCCTTTGTAAAATTCTAAAAATGTTTAAATATGAATGATATTATAATTATTTTTTAGGGTGAATTTTTGTCTAAAAATACAGGGACAAATTTTTAATTATTCAACTAAGTATTTAATAATAAATAATATATAATATTTAACTTAATTGTAATTTTATTGATTATTTAGGAATTATTTTTTTCTATTTTTAATTACGATAAAATTATTAATCTTCACACTGCATTACACAGTTAATTACTGAATAATTTGTTCATAATTAAATTCTTAAACTTCTTGTCTAAGTTAATTAAATGGCAACTAAACCTTCTAATACAAGCATCTAAAAAACAACTGCGAATTTAACTAGTTTTCGTCCAGGCTTTGATCCCGATATTTTCCAAGTTTCCCTCGACCGCCCGTTTAACTGGTAACGCATCGGGGGCGCATGTCCGTGCGAAATTTTCAAATGGACCTGCTTTTCCATGTGCCACGGACACAGTTGGAAATATATCGCGCGTCCCGGTCCACTTTCAGTTAATCACACGTGTTCCCGCCATCCGGAAAGGATAAGTTCTCCGGGGAGTTCGACCGCCGATTAGTTATTGAGAGGGTTAGTATTCTCGCATGAGTTTTATGACAAATTAGGATGTGATTGTGCACGATAAAAATGCATGCATAACTATTATTATTTATCTGTTTATTTATAATAGTAATATTTTAATTTAAATAATTTATTTTAATAATATTTAAAATATTTTTAATACTACTAATAAATAAATACTAAAATTGAATAGATAACTAACTTTATGTTTTATAATAAGTTTACCACTGAAAGATATGATTAAATAGAATGGAATTTCAGCGCTTAATTAATTTTACAATTGAAATCCGTTTTAATAGAATTATGCCAATGTTGAGCTGTTAGCTATATTAAATTCTAATTGTAAAATTAATTGATAAATATAATGCAATCATTTAATAATGCTACATTTGAAGCATTTTTCAGGTTGAGTTTGAAATGGTTAAAAATACATTAAAAAATCTTAAAATATTTATAATTTTACACTATAGTTTTATATATTTATAAATACAAATTTATTTTAAACATTTTATTACATTTAAACTATTTTAGCATTATATTAGGAGTGTTTTCAAAATTCAATACTTCAAAACATTCATTGATAAATTTAATGTTTCGAATAATTTATTTATATGTGCTTTTATAATTACTTTGATGAAATTGAAAACGTTTACAAAAATTCATAATTTATATATACATGAAAATGTCGATGAATAATGATTGTTTGACATAAAAGAATTTATTTATATTTATTGATTTTCCTTACATATAAATTTACATATTTAATTAGCTCTTTTGATGTCATTTAAAATTATGTATATATATATATATATATATATATATATATATTAATTAATTTAATATTAATTTATTTTAAATTTTTAATTGAAATAATAATTTTGAAGAATATTTAAAAAATATTGATTAATGTCTATATTAATTTCAAAAGTACTTAATAACTATTTTTTTTAATTTAATAAGTATATATTTTTTAATTACTAAACCATAGAAATTTAAACAATTTCTCAATATTTCCTTTTTCTGTATTGATCAAATGATGATAATTAGAAATTTTTAAATATAAATTTGGTTTACTATTTTACTGTAAATATAACAGTGTCTAAGATCTGAAGGTACAATACTGAAATACTCATTATATTCGATTTTAATTTTTAAATTTTTAGCTATCTAACTCTCCTTTCTTCCACTGGTTTAAAAAATTTGTTAGTTTGTAAAAGTGTAAAGATATTTGCTCATTTATGGATAATTTGAGAGATGGCGTAACATTATGAACACCAACATTATGCAACTGATATTACATCATTTCAAAAATATTGTAAAAATACTTATATGACACGTTTCGCAGGATTTACTAGGTTGATTAAATTAAATAATTAAAATAATGTAAACCAATTTTTGACATATTTCAAATATATTTAAAAAATATAAACTTTTTTTCTTGAATATTCAAATTATAACAATTTTAAAAGTAATTAATAATTATAGTTAGTCAAAAATTTTTGAATTTATATTATGTTCAATATAAATATATTAATTATTTTATTATTCATTAACATTTTTAATATACTTCCCAATGCATTTATGTTTGATGAAACATAAAATTATAAAATTCAATCATGTTTTAATAATGTAATTAAAACCCAATTTAATTGCGACCACAAACATCAAATTTAAAATTTTAAATTAACCTTTCTACTTTAATAATAGAAAATATTGACTTATTTTTTTTATTCAATAATATGACTATTAATTTCAGTACATCACAAAGGAATGTGGATAATTAATTAGAGCTAGTGCTCAAAGCGTCGTATTCATGCCTAAAATAATTGCTTCTACCAATTAAAAATAAAGTCACGGACCGAAAATATAATTGCCAGTTTTTTTATTTATTTTCTTTTTTAAACGGGAATGAAAACAGAATAATTTATTGGCGATTGATTCATCATCGAATTGATATTGACTGCCCATTTCTGATGAATGCTGTTTCACATCAATTAAGTCCTTTACTCTATGTATGTATGTATGTATGTATGTTCAGTTAATTGATGCCTGAAAACAATTTTCCCATGCTAAATCAATTAGTGCATTCGATGTTAATATAGTAAGCTTGAGAATAATGTAACGTCCGGTTTGTAATACGATAGTAATTTTAGACGTTGCTCCTGACAAACTTAATTAACAAGTTTTTTACATATAGCCACAATGTTTAACATTCAGCAACAGTGTTTTGACAGTCCATCGATTATATCATTACATACACAAAGTATGGAGCCATGGTAAACTATGTAAATTCTCTATGAAATTATTGTCATAAGTAAATAAACTATTTACTTACTAACAAACTAAATATTTCAACCACAAATAAATATTTGTATAATGTTTGTTTAATTTATAGTAATTTCTGAGAACCACCAAATAAAAAAAAAAATTAAATAGTGTCAAAAACCAGTCATAAATATATTTATTTATTTATTATGAAAGTGCCTGGTCGGAGGTTTGTTAACAGAGTGACTTTTCTTGTAGCAGCATCAACGTCTTGTACTTTAGAATGGTTGCTAATAGCGGAAGCTCTTGGAACAATTAAATGGGGTGGCGCATTGTAAGAATTACCCTCATTCCAATTATTCGCACTATAATCAGGTCAGAGCAGTTTTCCAGATAAATACAGCACTTCTTTTATTGAAATAATTATCTTAAAATTTTATTATGTCTATACAAGATCCCTGTTTTATTAATATTATACAAAGAGGCCATTATGAATGGAAGTTTTAACAAACAAGACGTTTGAATGGGTTATTTAAAATAATGGCGAATGCGCAGTATAATAAATAAGCCTCGACAAGATATTAAAATTACTTGAATTTAAGTAGAATCGATCAGCATACATACAAATAATCAATTTCCTAATAATACCGGGAAAGAGATTTATTCCAGTAAAAAATCATCCCTTAAAAAGCCAATAAATAAGGAACTTTTAATTAAATTGGTGAGTTTTGCTGCAATAAAATTCCATTGAATTTTTAATAAAATGCAGTAAAGACCAGGCTCAAAAGACCTCAACTTTCTTTCAATATTACATGCTCAGAAATAATTAAATTCAACAAGAGCCATTAAAAATTAAGCTCTACACACTATTTACATGGAAAATAAATGTACAAAAAATTGTCCAATAACTAAATTAAGGGCTCAACATGAAACTCCATTTGTCAGCAGAAACTTGAAACCCCATTGACACCACAAGCCTTTTTGCCAAGGCGGTAATACTAATATAAACCATAAAAAAAAGAACACAATTAGGTAACTTTTAATTGACGTAAACTTTGAATCATAATTAACGGTTACCCTTAATAAATTCTCGTGTAATTATTAGACCAGTTGATCAAAAATTGTTATTGAATTTCCGAATGATCGATATATTTAATATTAATTCTATTTAATACGCAAATAATTTATGACGCTGAGGTATTCGGATTATTCGTGTTAAAACATTTAACTGTATTTATAATTTGATTATTCACTTGTTACTATTATATATTTAAAATTAAATCTATTTAATAGGCAAACAATTTATCACGCCGAGGTAACCGAATTATTCGCGTTAAAACATTTAACTTTGTTTTTAATTTAATTATTCAAATGTGCTCACACGATAATTTCACACGGCTGAGCTTTGGTCAGGACAAAATGTGGATGTGCATGAAATTGTTTGAGAGATATCAAAGCGTCCCAGATTCACTAACGTCAAAATAATATTTAAATACTTAATGAACTTAAATTAAATTAATTCCGTCTAATGTGTTTACATAATTGAATTATTAAAATTATGGTGCATGCATAAACAGGCAATGTTTTAAATAAATAAAGCAGTTAGGATAAACAAACATTAATGTTACACAACGATATAATTTTGATTATCTATAAATGATTCAGTTTAATTGATTACATGATTCACCATGTTTGGGGCTTATTATCTAGCTGGAAATTAATTAATATTTACTGATAAATTAATTATAAAAGCATAAAATTTGTAACATTATCATTAATTATTATATTTGGGACTATAATTGAAAAGAATAAAAAAATCAAAGGGGATTTTACATGAAAATTATTATTATTATTTATAAATAATAATAAACAATTAAAAAATCAATTGTAAGAAAACATATTAACATTAACATGAATTTTTATTATTATTACTATTTCTATTGAAAACAACTGGTTATTTTGAGAAGTAGTTATTCATTACTCACCTTTTAAAAAGTAGATTCTTTACGTTTAATTATCGAAGAATTGTTCAATTCCTTCTTCTGAAAGATGGACTAGGTACTTCTGAGAATGTGTCTTATTGTTGAATTTAAATTGGCGCCCTTTTATACCTATTAGTCCTATTAATATTATTGATATCCTCAATATAAATATGGCCGTAATTCTGACTACGTGACACCCTCCGCATCACTGGTACGCCAAACTTTGGGCACAGTTTCTTCCCCATGGTCCACTACCGCAAATGTTTTAGTAACAAACTGAGTAGCACTATATTTTTCTTGGTTTTTCCAATTTAAAGCCAGGCCAAGCCAAGATAAGTCACTTTCTCTAAGTCAGAAATGAGCTTTCTCTCTTAATTCAATCATATACTTAATAAAAACATGGATGACTTACCCATTTAAGTCTGTTTGTAGATGAACCACGTATTAATAATACACAACACTGACCATTTACAGAAAATACGTAAACACAACTTTACGCACTAAATCTCAATAATATACTGAGCTGGCTTAGGTAGACAGAAAGGTTTTATGTGTGTTGTGCCCAGAAGGGTAACCAGGTAATATCAATCGAATTAGGGGAAAGGTATGACAATTCTATTTCGATCCCAAAATTGTTTATTTCATGGCTTTATCAGAACTGAATAATATAATATGTATATTTGGACTGGTCCATTACTTTTCGACGGGGTAACCGATTTCTTCTTCGAAGGTACATCAGAAATGAAGATGATCCTGAAAATTTCAGCCTGATTTGATCAAATCCGGCCGTAAGAGATTTTTTTGAAATTTTAAAAAGTCAGTTTTTTAGTCATTTTCGAATATTTGTATCTCAGCTTCTGCATAACTTAGAGATTCCGTTCAAACGGCACTCTGCTTTAGAAACCTTCTACTTTTAAGATAAATATAGATATTAGTGTTAAACTCATTTCCGGCTTAGCTTTAAGCTTCCAACTGAACCACTGTTTTAGTAAAATTATACCTGTTTAAAAAATGTTCTCAAATCCACAATTTCCAAAGAATGGGGTTAAATAACTGCTGATATTTTTTGTTAAGGTGTTTTCTGTTGATATTTGCCCATTTTTTCTTTAATTGCCTCGATTCCGTTATTATTCGGCCATCCAAAGATTTTTCAAATTTTTATATGGCTGTAACTTTTTTCTCGGACCATAGATTTGCTTCAAATTCTCAGAGACGTTAGTCCATTGTGTCCCTAATAAGTCCTAAAAATTTTAACTATGGTATCGAACTTGTATCCGAGTTATAAATTTTCAAACATCTTGAAAATTGTAATGGTATCTAAAACCACAATTTAATGAAATAAAGCTGCACCAACTACAGAACTTTTAAACCACTAATAAAATTAATATGACCAAATTCCTTATTGAATTTTAACATTTTAAACAGAAAATAACATAAAAATATCGACTTATTTTTTTATAAAACTCTTGACTACATTTCCTCCGGTTTATTAATTCGAGATTTGGACTTCAAGTTGATGGTTGATGGTGGAGTTACGATTTATTATAATTTCGGAATTCTGGGTCGAAACGGTCATCGGACTCCTTCAGCATAATGAAACGTGTACATTGTGTTCCAGCTGGAGGGAAATAAAATGGACACTTGAAGTACTTGAAGCACCCTCAACAAATTCAGTTCATTACGAAAAAACGAAATGTACAAACTGTACACGTGTTTATAAATTATTAATTTCATTGTAAACTTTCGCCAATTACAAATTGGGATTATAATTTGGATTAATCAAAAACCTCATTAATTTTTCGACGCGTTCAATCCGTATTGAATGGACGCTGGAGCCCTTAATGTTAAATTATTCGGTGCACAAATTCCTTTGAAATAGTTTCCGCTCTAGTAACCAAGTTTTCCTTTCACCAGGAAAATTAATTTTAATTTAAAAATGTAACTGATTCGTACTTATAAGTTAATTTCCAATTATTAAGTCGGAGATGATATTTTCCATTGAATGAAATCAAGAATCTCATTTAAATACTGTAGTATGTTAAGAGCACCTAAAATTGTATTCATTTAATTAATTATTTGTTGTTGTTTAAACAACTATGTACATTTTAGGGTTTAATAAACTAATAGTTGTCTCTTTGACCCTCCAGTAACCTGGACATCCTTAAAATTCAATCGTCTGGAAGATTGCATACTCAGTTTAACATTCTCCTTTACTTTGAGCCATTTGGTTAATAAATAAATAAAATAAAAATATGCTTTGATAAATATTTTAAATAAAATGGACAGATATCTTACATATTATTTTCTTAAATGTTTAAAAAAATTGAGAAATACTTTGGGCAACTAATACCAAAAGCATTAAAGAATAATATTTAAGATGCTAGAAAGTTATTCAAGCTCAGCCTCTTAACGAGCTTTCATTACTAAAGTTTGTTTAAAAAAATCATAAATAAATTAACAAAAAGCTTCAATTACATATAATAAATTGGTTAAAATGAAAATAATTCATCAAAATTATATGAGACTCCATTAACTTTTTGTTGAAAGTTTTAATCACAAAAGTTTAATGACAATAAAATTGTCGAATTAATATTAATTCAGTTTCGTAATGACGAATTGGCTTCGGCCAGCAATCAAAACAGCTGTATTTGTCGTCAAATGAAATTATATAATATCGTGTAGTTGTCGTTTGTCAACGCAGGTGGAAAACAAGCGTCGGTTGCGTCATTGGGGGGTTGTAAAATTTTCACCATTATTTCGTTTCGTTTGTGTCTTGCCACGTGAGGGCGGATCACGTTGCAAGACATTTTCGCCGACATAATTGACTCGATTGGTCCTCGTTGGATTAATTAAAGTCCTTTATTAATTATTGTGGTTTGAGGGCTGGTGGTGTGGGTGATTTCGCAACTAGTTTATGTAACTTATTGGCTGAAGCTTTGTTCTTTTCATACGTATTTGTTATCGATTCCAATTCATTTTTATTGGGATTACTATTGTAATTGTTTGTTTGCCTTTATAATACCTGAATAAATTGCACTTTTTGTACAATACTTAAATAAGAATTCATGAATATTTAAAAATTTAATTAATTAAAACAAGTTTTATTATATTTTAAATTTTAACCAAAGGCAAATTAAACATTGGCAATGTTATTTTGACTAGAATGTTCATATTTAATATTCATGATATAAAAATTTAAGCTTGGAATACATTAAAAATTAGCCCCAGGAACTGGAAATGACAGGCTGGAAATTTTCCACGATATTACTACACGTGAACCGTACCATATGATCCCCTAAAGATAAATCCAGTACAAAATAAATTCGAAAGGAAATAAAACTTAAATCTAAAACATGATTGCTCTTGATTGTTCCAGATGGAATAAAATAATGTGAGAATTACTAAGTCCTCACCGTTTTTTATCATTCAATTTGCATTTATAAAATGTATGTTAGGGAAGTGGAATTTATTTTTCAGCACAGAGTGAAAATTAGAGCCTGTTTGGCATTAAACAAACGTTTTTTTATATCATGAGGGTAATTAATTAATGAAGATTTTTGAGATAAGGTAAAAAGGTGAAATAAAATCCGTCGTAGATGTTAAAAATAAAATTTTAAAAACACTTAAATATATCACATATATTATATGTACAGTGGTGGTCATTATTATAGCAACTTTTAAAAATGTTAAACTCTTAGCCATCTCTTCTTGTTTCTTTTTGTCTTAATAATGATTAAATATGATTTAAATTCACAGAGAGCAATGAAAGACCATAAAATAAAAAGCCAAAACAATCTTGTGAACTGAAAAGTAAAAAAATAAGTAGTTTTTTAAGAAATAAAATTAGATTAGTCAGTTACATAGTATTTATAACAATAAACAGCTTCCAACTCAAAGAATACACCTCATATTTTTAATATAATTTAATAAGTTGCTATATTTATGGCCACTACTGTATATATAGAAATAAATTGTTATAACACGAATAAACATGCTTTAATTGTCTCTTGTTAACTCTTAATTAAATTGACTTAATAATGGTTATGCTTAATTTATAAATGATTAATTTGTCTCTCTATATTTTTCGCATGATTTAAAACTGATTTATGTTAATTTATATTCAGACATATATATTAAATATCATTAAAAAAATTTTATAATTATAAATTTAAGCAAAATAACAAATTTACTCATATGTTTTATTAATTTACTTCAATAAATGTCACATATAAATTTCAAAAGAAAATAAATTAAATTTCAAATTTGATTTACATTAAAATTAACATCAAAGCTATTTAGATAATTTCTGCTTTATATTAAAGGCTTTATTGTATGGCTTTATTTTAATTAATGATACAAAAGTAATCTCACTGAATGGTTTAAATTGGAAGTAGTAATTAGTAGGTTATCAATACATCAATATACCATACTAGTAAAAGTTTAATTAGGTCATACAACATTTTCTGTTAGTGTTTAAAACTCTAATAAACATAACTGTGTTAATTACTTCCGGAAAACTTTTAAAGGACTTTTAAAATTAATTAATGTTGATTATAAAGTATATTTCCTGTGATAACTTGTTTGGTTTTTGTAAACTAGAAATATAAATTAATTAAAGACTAAGATCAATATTTCTGTAAACTAACTTTTAATAATTAACTAAGGTAATGAGAAAACCAGAAGTTATAACATTATTACAGAGTTCTCAGCTTAAAAATTCAGAATTTCAGAAGTTGCCAAATAAAGTTAATAACAACACATTTTTTGTTGCAGAATATGAATTGCTCCGGAAAATTTACAAATAATAGTAAGTTCCTTTATAAACCAATTAATTTACAAGTATTCTAAAATTTGCATGTATTTAATTGTTAACATAAAATTATATACATTTGTGTAATTTTAAATATTGATTTTAGACTGAAATTACAACAGCAAATGCAAACTATGAATATTTGAAACAATGATTAGTCATCAAAATGTTCATTTAAATTGTTTACAAGAATTAACTGTAAATTTTAGGATAAGCTATCCGGATTAATAATTGAATCAATCAATGATAATAATTAATGTTAAAGCTTGCCCACAAGAATGGGATGGTTGGATCAAATGGCCGGAAACATGTCCGGGGCAAAACGCCACCATGGATTGCCCAAAAATACCCGAAACACTACGAGGTGGTAAGTATTCAAATGGTGTAAAAGAACAATTTAACTCTTCGCCTTGCTGTGACACCAACCGTACATAATTCCATCAGCAAAGTTCAGTGCCAACAAGTCGCAAAATACACTTACTAATTAATCCGGTATTTATATTTAATGAGTTTTGCCATTTGTTTATTCCGAATGGGTTCGTCTTGAAAATAACGGTTCTGTTCTACTTTTGCTGCTGGTTAAAGTGTCTGGAAGTGGATTAAATCGATTTTTGTGCAACGGCGGACGCATCACGGACGACTTTAAAAGCTTTAATATGTGCTCCAGTAGGTTTCAAGAAAGTAATTAAAAGTCGTTTAGGCGGGCTGTCATTAAAATCATCTTGGTGTCCCACTCCAAAACTGTGTTTGAGGCATTTAAAACCTCTATATTTATTTATTTACACGTTCCAAACTCATTTTGGCTTTTTCACGTAGCTAATAACTTTTTTATTTATTAAATTATGACTTTATAATGCACTGGTTTAAGAAATTGACGGACCACATTCAATAATAATTGATTATTATTCATATTTTCTGAAAATGGGAAAAATAAAAATAGGTTTTTATTCAAAATTGTTACAAAAAATCTTAAAAAATATATTTTTAATAAAAAATTAACAGAATTTGTTTATAAAAAAATAAAAATTTGAACTTAATATGAGGTATTTCCATCTCTACTACAAATGACAGCCTCACATCATCTGATCATACTCAAAATCTGGCTTAGAATTTCATCTTGGTCCAAATTCTTCCAAATTTCAGGTAGAAAAAACGTCTCCCAAGAATGTCCCAGATATGTTCTATTGGGTTAAGGTCTGGACTGACAAAATTTTCAACTATGGTCACAGAAATCCTGACCTAGAACTCTTGAATAATCCTGATAACCTCTGTTCTATAACCATTTCAGGACCAATAATTCAAACAAACTTAATTGATAATTAAGTCACACAACTGTTAAGTAATTGCCAGGCAATTATCACTCGATGTTTTATTAGGAATCTAATTGATAATTTCCAGCGAAAGCCATAAAGATATGCAACGAGAACGGCACGTGGGAGTGGAACAGTCTGACGAACAACACGAAAAGCCACTACGAAATGTGCATCATGCCAAAATTTCAGGACATCGCCCGAATGTGCAACCAATTCGGCAACAACGCATGCAAACAGGTAAATCTGATGGATGAATTTAAATAACAAGGGGAAATTTAAATCCATTTCAAAATAATGTTTTGCCTTCAGCTCAGCTTTGTTACTTTGACATAATAAGGCAGCAATATGAGAGAGAGGAATAAATATTGTTATTATTTTTAAAAGGGACTGTTGTTCTTAGGATTTATATATTAAAATAAATTGTTTTATGTTAGAAATCCTCTTTCAAATAATGTAGTAGAAAAATAAATTAAAGAAGAAATTTATTCCAGATTGCTAAAGTAACCAGGAGTTTGGAGATGACCGGATTGTCCGTTTCGTTAGTCTCATTAACAATTGGATTATACATATTCTCTCAGTACAGGTAAGTTTTTGTGCAACACAATAAAATAAATAATTTTTATTTGCCAGGAGCAACACGTTTGTCTTTAAAATATCGTGGATGAAGTGGAACCCATTTTCCATTTTGAAGCTTCTTTTATGAAAGCTTTTCTTTAAACTTAGTCAACAGACAGTTAAACTTGATCTTCTTGGTACATCTTTAAAATTCTTCTTGGGTTAAAAGTACTGCTTCTTGAGATTTACCAGTTTCACCTCAATATTCAAAAGAGGCTCATTTACGTTGTGTGACAAATGGGAATTGACAACTCTCAATTACCTAATTTTATTATCTTCATTTAATTTATGGGAGAACCATTTATCCAACTTTTTGGTGAGATTTATTGCACAAAGCCTCTTTTTAATGTACACGAGGATTTTGCAGGAAATACTGCTTAATTTCTTCGTTGGTACAAGTTTCTGGAGGGTTCTGACGTTGTTCTTCTTCTATGTCCTCTTTAGCACTTCTAAACCAAGAAAGCTCAACTCCTGCCACTTCATCTCTTAAAATAGCTATGACATGATAATTCTGTTGCCTCAGGATGACTTTTTCCAATAACAGTTAACCCAAAAACTGATTTAAATACATTGTAGAGTAAAATTAAATTGTATAGCTGGAAGGTACATAATAAAAGCTTTCAAACGATATATATAGTTAAAATACACATAAAAATTTTGTCAAATAAATCGTGAACCAAAATCACAAATTACTTTATCTGGTATTAATATTGACACAGTTATTTGGTCATTTACATTTATTAAAACATTACCGCATCCTTCCTTGTCCTTTATTTATTACTTTAAGCTTTAAAATTAAGTACAAGTGTGCTTAAATTCCATTTAAGTTAAATTATGTCATAAAATGTTTAAAGACCTGTTAAAAAAGGCATAAACTTGCCGGAAGATTAAATAGGGAACGTTTAAAAAATAAATCTCGACTAATTAAAGTAAAGTTCTAATTAGCCTTCTTTGAAACTCAAATTACAAGAAAATTTTACTTACAGGTCTTGTTTAGTTAGTTCTTTCATCTATTATTTGATTATATTTTTTGTGCCACATATTTATGTAAATTTTACGTTACTTAAAATATTTCAAAGGAGTTTCTTTCAAACAAATGTACAATAATTTATTCAGTGCTTTTATGAGAAATGTATCGTTTTATTCTTAGCTTTTATGACTTTATTGATGTCTTTTAATATTAACAATACTCGAATATAACAATTTCTGATGCTGAAAGTGTATCAAATATATATTTAAATTGGAACAAAATTAAGATATACAAAAGATACCAACAATTCGGTGACTATTTTTAGAGCAACGAAATAAAAGATTCCCTTTTGAAAAAGGTCCATTTCGTTTTTTAACACGTGTACACAATCAATGATCAGTTCGTCCCACTTAATCTCTTTAATGCGAGTTATTCCGGGATAAAACGTCGGCTAAAATCCAGTAATTAAATACTTTATTATGTTCTATCGAGTTTGTTCACCCGAAACAAATTCAGTGGAACAAATCTACATTTTAAAGTGTTTGCCATTACTTTGCTAGTGAATTTAATATATTTTTTAACAAGCATGTAGTATACAGTGGTGACCAGAAAAATTAAGTAATGAATTCAAATTTAGTCCAGTCAGTATATAGCTATTTCTGTGGCCAGTCACATTTCACATTTATTTGGTACTAAGTGAATAATGGGAGAAAAAATGTAGTGTAATTATTTTATTTAATTAGAGGTTTCCTAATTAAAGTTGGGGTAGTAATGTGTTCTGCTTCCCTGACTAAATACACTCAAACATTAATAATTAAGTTTTGCAAGTAAATATATTTCACCTTCTTCGATTCAAGTTCAAGAATTACAATGAATTTTTGTTACGAAAACTTTGATAACTTGTTAAAGTTTAGAATCCACCCTCGGGGTTGCATGTTAAATTGTGTTGCATAACAAATGTAATAATCACAATGTTCTCCACAATAATTCAATTTTTGTTGTTTTATTTACCAGAAAATCACTTGTTTGAAGTTTGAACAATCTGCCTTAAGGATTAGTCTTCAAAGATTGGGCATTATTGAGATGGAAATAAAACGATTTACCTACATAATTGTCTGCTCCTATAATTAACTAATTAAATGTGTCTAATGGTAAGTGGAGCATTTTGAAATGAGATTATCTTCTTCTACAAAGATAATTAATTGTCTGGTTTCACTGTCGATGAATTTGATCTTCTGGAAATATAATATATTACCATTCAGCTAATCCACAACAAAACACAGATTTACAAAATTTAATCAGATTACATAAAGTTTACAACATACGATTTTGATCAATCAACGTCTAATACCAAAATTAAAGGCACGTTAATGCCACAATTATGTAGTTGAAACATCTGCGTCTCCTCCAAAGAATCGTTGCCACTAAGACCTTTATAAATGCTCCAGGATTATGTTCTATATTAATAAATTTTGTGTCAACCGTATCAATTTTCCTGTCATATTCTTTTTGTGTAAATTGGTAAAAAGACACCCCCAAAACAGCCTCTATTTCCAGCTGTGAGGCCCGTGGGAGTAGGACAATTGGATTATTTCGTTGCCAGGCATATTTACACATTAAATTGGCCGCATACGTTTTTGCAGGATACTCAGGAACAACAGGACGAAGATCCACATCAACTTGTTCATTTCGACGTTGCTCCACGTCGTTTTCCGGCTGATTAAATACACCGATCAGTTTTTACAAGAGGGTGTGCTTCAAAAAGTCGTGAGTAACGTTATATGTGGACAATTCGTGAATTTTGTTTAAATTTTAATCAATTTAAAACAATGGACTGGGCAAGTGTTGAGTTTTGTGGTTCGCATTGTAAACCTATCAAGATCCAATCAATATTTTATTTTGATGTGGTTTTGAATAATATTTTGTGTTTACATTCAATGCTGTAAAATTGAATTCACTTTGTACCTTTGCTTTTTTTGCCACAGCCATTTTATTGTTTATTATATTTTTGTAAATTCGTTATTCATTTGAAAAAATGTATAAACTTTTCATATATTTTGTATAATACAAAAAATTCAAGAAACCTTTTATTTCACGAGGAAAAAAATTATAAAAAGTAAAGTATGTGGATTATTTTCACCTTAAATATTTTATTATTTCTATAAGCTACTACACTTATTAATTAATGAATTAATACTCATTAAGTGATTTTAATAGTGTTCAATAAAAGTTCAAGGAGTTAAAAATATGCCAATCACTGATCAGTCAACAATTTCAGTACCTTACAGTCGGACATGCATTTACTGTAAACATAATTGAATGATTTTATCGAGAGCAAGAATGACGCAAATAACTCTGACATAGAATAATAAACCGAGACGAGTTAGTGTACAATGATACTGTCTGTAAGTAATATAAATGAGAAGCAAGAATTTCTATAAACAGCTTGAGACGTTACATTTAAATAAATCTGTTTCTATGAAGCTGCTTTCCTATATTACATTGTGCATGTGAAGGAACTCAAAACATCTAAGCTTTTATTTATTTATTGACATTTCAATGAAAGACTGTTCCAGTTCGTTCGGACAGAAATAAATATTAAATTACTTACAAAAAAATATAGAAAGAAGTTAATAGGTTTTGATACACGAGATTATTTTCAGTATACTGAAATTAAACATTGTGTCTGAAATATAAACAAAGAAAACACTATATTGGGTGATTTTATTTACCTGAAACTTCAGCTCAAAACTCTCATTACACTCAGGTGGGACAGAGAAGTAAATTAAAAGTACAGCCATGAGACACGTTTATTTTTGTTTTTAACCAGTCCTTCGTTTCCAGTTAGTTGGCACACTTGTTGGCAAATCGCTAAAACAAAACAAAATCCTTTTACTGCATGAATTAATCAAGAATGATCCAACGAACTAAGAACAAAAGACACTGATGTCAGTTCAAAGTGGATGTAAATGTGAATATCACAAACGTTTTAGTCTCTAGCTTAAAACTTTGCAATTTATAACTTTGAAATTACATTAAAGGGGCCATAAATTTATATTTATTATCCTTGACAGCCGTTCCTGGATAAAACCTGCATAGCACTATTGGAGTACACAAGAACGGCGATGTTCATGTGGATGTTCATAGAAGGACTCTATTTGCACAACTTGATTACGGTCACGGTTTTCCAGGAATATACGTACATCAAGCTGTATTTCTATCTTGGGTGGACTGGAGCTGGTGTTATGACACTAATTTGGCTCGTAACAATGCTCATAAAGGCTGATTCGTAAGTATGCACTTGTAAGAAATTTAGTGTTTCTCGTAATACTTAAAAAATAATTGTTTAATATTTAGAAAGTATGCTTAAAATATCAGGACTGGTTTATTTTATTTTCACATTCTTACTGCTCATTAGACTAAAATGAATGGGACTGAAAACTAACAGAAAGTTGATTCACTATTTAGAAGAATATTCTTAAAATATCTAGTTTAGATTAGTGATTAATAACGTTTTAATTTTATCTCTTTTAAAACAGTATTTGCTTCCTTTATTTGAAATTATCGTTTGGTTATATTTAAAATTTAACATGCCCTAGAGGAAATCACTGCAATGGCAAATAGAAAAGCAAAATCAATTTCAAACTATAAATGTTCTCAATTCAAACGTAAAATCATAAGTAAACTGGAAACTTATGCAATATACGTACAAATTTAAACTACTTGAGATACTTACATATTTACAATTAAAATTTTTAATTAAAAAGTTAAGTTTAACATAATTAACGGAGTGGAATTACAATAAAACTATAAAGAATAAAAATACTTGCTCAAATTTTAATTAAATTTTTACGTGTAATAAATAAATAAACTTGTCAAATGTTGAATACCAATGTTTAGTTAAACAAGGGGAAAAATAGCAAATTCTAAACTGTAAAATAATATCAATGTTCCACATAAAATGTTTATTTTTAAAATTTACAAAAATTACTTTTAAAATTTCCCCATCAATTAAATTTACTCAAAATGCAAAACAAACAAAAGAAATGTTGTTTAACATATGGATAAATCTGAATACTTAAAATGATGAGAAACCAAAAAATTACATCATATATTTTCTTTCAATTTTTATTTTAAAAATTAATTAAATTTATCAAAATTGTAAGCTCCTAAAAAAAATTTAAAAATTTCTTAATTTATTTCATTTGCAAAAATTTAAAATAAATTAAAAAATGCTAATTTATATTTGGAAAAATATATGAATTTTACATTTAATTTTTTTTTTTCAAAATAGTTAAATTTATTTAAACTATAAGTTGCTAAAAATAAATTTAAAAATTTCCTAATTAATTAAATGTGACCAAAATGCACAAATCTGAATATTTAAAATTATAAAAAATCAAAAGATTAAGTCAAATATTTAACCTTTAATTAATTAATTTTACCTTTAATTTAATTTTTCCAAAATAATTAAATTCATCCAAATTGTAAGTTCCTAAAAATTAATTCAAAATTTGTCTAATTGATTAAATTCACCCAAAATTGGATTTATTAACGATTGAACAAAAATTGAATATTCAAAATTGTAAATAATCAAAAAATTAAGTTAAATAATTAATTTTATCTTTAATTTAATTTTCCAAAATAATTAAATTTATCCAAATTGTAAGTTCCTAAAAATTAATTCAAAACTTTTCTAATTCATTAACTTAAAGTTAAACAAAAAAATTTATTTTTTCATAAATGTGTTTTATTTTTACGTATTAATTGTTTTTCTAATACTAATAATTAATTAAATTAATCCAAATATTATCATAAATATAAAAAATTATTAATGTCTAATGAAATATTTAAGTAACTGTGTTTTTTTAATTAAAATAAATTCTACGTACATAATAACTTAATTAATTATAATATAAATATTAATTAATTTTCATGTAGCACATCAACACGATTCCGTTTATTTATTAAATAATATTAATAGAGAATAAATATTTTTAATCACCTGTCTATTTTTAATCTACGTAGAAAACCAATTTGCTTTTGTGTTTAATTATCTAATGGATATTAAAAGTTAATTTAATATTGTATTGTATCTACTTTTTATGAATTAATCTTTTATACAAATGTCCCTTAAGTAAAACTGAAACAAAAGCATTTTTATTCACAATATTTAAGTGCTTTTAAAACGTAATAGTTAAGGAAACAAACAACTGAGTTTTAAATTTAATGTTCTGAATGTTTTAAAAGGACTTATTGAGCCCTTTTAAAACAAAATAATGAGTTACTTTCATTTTAATTAATATGTACTTAAACTCAAATATATTTCAATCATTCGTCCAAAGTTAAAAAAGTTTGATACTCACATTCAAGAACAAATATCTTGTGTGATCGGCTCCGGAAAGTAAAATTAAAAACTTCAGTCGTAAAGTATGGCCATCAAAAGTTCGGTAACATTTCAACTGCTGCAGGAACTGGAAGATTTATTACTTCTTCGATTATTATTGGATATTGGAGGGGCCGCGGTGCACTATAATACTGGTGAGCACGTACTGAATGATTTTGTGTCCTCGACAAGTTCGATTGTTTGCAGGTGAACTTCCTCTTCCTTTTCAACATCATTAGGGTGCTTGTGGTGAAATTGCGCGAGAGTCACACAAGCGAAATCGAACAAGTCAGGTGAACGCAACTACCGTTTAAAATAATCCCCGTAATAACCAATATTCCTTTGCAGGAAAGCCGTTCGCGCCGCAATATTCCTTTTACCTTTATTGGGCACCCCCAATCTCCTCTTTCAAATCAACTACATCTACGACGAGGCGTGGAAGTTCTCCTTGTGGTCTTACGTCACTTATTCGCTGAACTCCTTTCAGGGCTTCTTCGTGGCCGTTCTGTACTGTTTCCTGAACGGCGAGGTGATTGAATTGATTGTTTCGTCGTGCGATCCGGGAAATCAATTTCGGGATGTTTCAGGTGCAGACGGCCATAAAGAACAGCTATTACCTCAGACAGTCGTTGAGGAGCAACGAGTACACGCCGTGCAGGAATTTCACGCTCATCTCCATCGGACACGATCGGGGCACGTCTCCTAAAAAGTACGTAGGAATTTTCTCCCAACATACCCACGTAATGAGACGGAATTTTCAGGACGGGACTTCCTCAAGGATGGTTTGGGTGCTGCAAAAAGGTCGAACTGTCGTCGCCGGAAGGAAAGGACATGGAGTAAGTCAGTTTTTTTTGTTCAGTTTAAAAACACGTCAATGTCTAATGAAAGGTGTTTTTTGTCATTTGAAGCCTGTATGATATGAATGAGCGTAGAGATACCGCTGTACTCACTGCAATAACCACGGAAAATCATACAGATGACAGGTTTGTTGTGCCCGAGGTAGAATGGAAATCCAATAATGCATAAGTTTCGATGGTTGCCACGTAGTTGAACAATTTGTATTTGCATGGTTGATTCACCAAAGTCATGAACTAGAATTAGAATAGATTTCGGAGTACGTTATTCGAATTCGTCGACAATCAACCATTTTATTGATCCACCCTAACTGGCGACAAAAATTAAAGCAACAAATAATTTTTGCCTCCAGTTAACTACTGTGTTGTTTTCCTTAATTAGATTTTAATTATAATTTACAACCTAATTTAATGGAGACTGATCAGGTCAAATTGTTTTCAGATTAAAAAAGGAGGAATGGTCCAGAATTTCACACGAGGAAACTAACTCGTCGATTGTCGAAGAAAAGCATCTCGAGTAAGTAAAAGGAATTACAAAAAAATTACTCTTGTTAATATTGTTGTTATTATTACAGATTAAAGATGTGACAGGAGCCCTCAAATGGGCACGAAATGAATGTTGTGCAGAAATCCATCTCAACAGACTGCTGAAGCCTATTTTTGTAATTTGTTTAATGGTGTTTAGATGGTGTTTGTAAAATTAATAATGTACAATAATTTGTGTTGCCAGCAAATATTCTAAAATAAATATCTAGTATGTTAAGTCTTTTTAATTAATTAAACTGGCCCAAAATTTATATTAAACAAAAAAAATATGCATATTAATTTAATTATCAAACAACTAATTTTTTTTGGAGTTTGAAGCGTCCAATTTTAATTTCTTAATTGTTAAATTAATTAAATTTATTTAAAGTATATAAACAAAAAAATATTGAATATTCAAAATTATAAAAATCATGTCAAATTTGGTGATTTACATAAAAAAATTAAATTTAAAAATTTATGAAAATGTCTAGAATAATTTAATTATCAAAATACTAATTTTTTAAAATTGAAACATTATTTTTGTTTCTGAATTGTTTCAAGTTGAAGCTTTCATTTTTTAATTTCATTAAAATTGAATTAAAAATTTACTAAATTGTTTGGTGTTTTACATAAAAAGTTTTAATTTAAGTTTCCTAAAAATTTCTTAATTAATTAAATTTATCCAAATTTTATAATAAACAAAAAAATGTTGAATATTGTAAATAATTAAAATTCAAAAATTTTGACATGTTTAGTGCTTTCATTTTTTAATTTCCTTAAAATTAAATTAAAAATTTTAATAAATTGTTTGGTGTTTTTCATAAAAAGTTATAAATTTATAAAAATATGCAGAATAATTTAATTTTCGAAATACTAATTTTTAACAATTTAATAAAGAAATATTAATGAAATTAAAATTTATATTTCTGTATTTTTTAATGTTGAAGTATCCATTTCCATTACCCAAAAATTAATTTAAAAATTTCTCAATTAATTAAATTTATCCAAAATATAAGTATGCTGAATAATCAAAATTGTAAATATTTCAACAAATTCAAAATTGTGACAAAATAGGTGTTTTATACAAAAAGATTTAAATTTAAAATATATAAATATACTAATTTTTGACAATTTCATAAAGAAATACTCAAGTGTCCATTTTTTAGTTTCCTAAAAATTTCCTAATTAATTAAATGTAAAAATTTCAAGATTATATTAAAAAAATAATAAAATAAGAATTTAAGTTATTGATTAATTAATTATTAATTGTTTAATTTTTAAATTTCCAATTTTAAATAATTTCTATAAATCTTTTATTTTATTTTCTTAAAAATTAAATTAAAATTAAACTTTACATTAACATTTAATATGTACTTTTCTTGTCCACATAAATATCATTTTTAAAAATAAAGTATTAAAATTATAAACTATTTGAAATTAACAGACGACTTTATCCAGATTCATACTACAATTATTAGTGTGTTCAACAAATGAATAATTAATTTTATGATAATTATATATTTTGCATAATAGAAACTAATACAATTTATAAACATACATTGCAATAAATTAGCTATTCAGTAAATATTTTGATGAAGTGTCAAGTTTAAAGGTAAGTATAACCAGAATCAACTAACATTTTTAGTTTGAATCTTTTTCAAAATATTTTTCTTTAATTTTAAAACGTTGATTGAAACTTTAAAATTGTATTCAACATAGTAAATACTGAATTAATTAAAAAATAAAAATAAATTTGCTTAGTTTAATTACAACAATAAATTATAAATAGTTAAGAATAATTGTATTTATATTGATTATTAAAAATTAAGAGAAAAGTCCATTTAAAATAATAAAATTAACTAATAATAATAATAATAATTAAATATATAAAGTTCCATAAAAATGAAACAGGCTGAAGTTTTCAGCCTGAAAATAAGTATCAATAAAATAGAATATTAAAAAAATGAATAAGATTTACTCAATTAATTTAAACAATTAATAAATTTTAATACAAATGAAGAGAAACAATAAACTTAATCCTATACAGTGTGTTATGAAAATACACATTACATAAGATTGATCATTATCACATACTAAATAAAATTAATTGAAATCCTCACTATTACAATAAAATATTTTATAAAAAATAGAAAAAAAGGCAAAAAATATTCAAATTTAAAGCAAATTGTTATTGGACGAACCTAGTACTATCAGTTATCGATGGCTGTACTTAATATTAAAATGTTGTTTCAGTACACATAAAAAATATTTGGTGCGTCAATTTAACCATTAGATAGGTAGTTAATTCATAACATTAAATACAGCCATAGATAAGTTATTAAATTTATGACACAGCATGTCTAATTTGGCATATTTACGAGTACTAACATATGTGAATAAGAAAAATAAATCATATCCTGCAACAAATTTGTTATTACTAGTCCGTGATTTTTATAGGTTTGATTTTTTAATCAATTTTAGTGTGTTTTGATATTTTTATGTTGTTTAACGCGGTGTGATTTTGTTTATGTTCATGAAACGCATGCTCATTGTTGAAACTTAAAGTTTCAGCCAGAAAACGAACTATGTGTTTAGTTTGAGCGTCGACAGCATCGTGGACCACACAGATTTTTCTCAGACACCTTCACACACGGATAAAAGTGAGTAAGAACAAAAATTATTCATTAAACCATTTTTAAAGCCAGGTGCATTGAAATTTGATTTAGCGTTGATGTCCTTTGATGTTTTGCATTTATGTATTTACGTTGGCAAATGTTTATTAGCTTTTAGTTCCTGCATCTCACTTTTCAATTTTATTATGTGCAATTTACGCAAACATTTGTTTATTTAAAGGTTTATTATAACGGTGCAGTGTTAATAGGAATATTATTTATTATAACTAAAATACAAATTTTAATTTTTTAGCAGAGAGACAAAAAAGAATATATGTAGAGAGGAATCTCAACCAAATGTCCCTAATACAAATATTTATAAAATTGAATAAGCACACAATATAATTAGACTAACAGTGACTATTTATATGAAAAAAAAAGTATATCTAATATAAACTTTTATATTAAAAATAAATTTGATCAAAAGATATGCATTGAATAGACTTGGACCCATCATTATTTATTTCACTTTTTTAAAATGATTTAGAGCAACACATGTATAATATTAATTGACAATTTACAGTCGTATTTTGTAAATATTTGCAATTTTATGATTAATATCCTGGATATACAAATAAACAAACAAAATTATTTTATGTCACATAATTTAATATTAATTTTTCTTTCAGATGAACGTTTCTGAGGCCTATTTAAGTATAAACCTTATTTATATGATTCCTATTCTATTTTATCATGATATTTTACAGAAATAAAAGAGATTCGTATAATGTGCGACAATTTTCCAAAAGATGTCTGTGAAAATGTAAGTTTATTATTAGATATTGAAAAGAGTTATTTACCTCTTTAGTGTATATAATTATATTATTATATATGATGAAAGGATGTCTAATAAAATTCAATTATTAATGGTATAAAAAAATATAACGAAAGCTAAACATTCAAGCTTAAAAAAATAATTTTATCTACAAGATCTATAATACATTTCATTAAAACAACCTGTACACCCAGATGTACTACATTTTTTGGGTTAAAACTGGTTAATTGAAGTGCTAACTTTCCTCCCAAGTGGCCAAACAATATGTATAACTCTCTACTGTCACGAACTAAAGACTCAAAGAAAGTTTCAAAATGTCAGATGGCAAATTCTACCACAACCACCACACAGTCCAGATATTTGTCCATGTATTTTTATTTAGTAAACGATGTAATTCTGATTGAGGAGGACGTTTTTTCCTTGTAACATCAATAATTAATAGTAAAAAAAGTAAATTACTTTTTTCAATATCTAACACATCTATTGTAACAAATTCTTGTCGTTTATTTTCAGAATGATTTTTATATACGAATACTGGAGTTAGTCGGACTAATATTGTCTTGTGCTTCGTGTTTGGCAGCTCTACTTATTTATTTTAATTACAGGTATTTAATTACATGACATTATTGTTTATTTGTAGTGGAATAATCTGTTTATAGGTGTTTGAGGAATTACAGAACAAAAATACACGTACATTTATTTATAGCAAGTTTTATGCATATTGTTTTCCGTTTAATTAAGTACTACATCCCTCACAATACCAACGTAAGTCCCTCAAAATGAAATATGAAATAATAACATGTTTACTTCTAGTCGATAGTTAGAAATTTTTTAAATGCAGCTTTGGAATACAGTAGAACAACATCGATAACTTGGGTGTTTATTGAAGGACTGTACCTAAATAATTTAGTGGCAATAAGCTTTCACAAACCATGGAAATATATGACTTGTTATTATGTAGCAGGTTGGTGCTTGCCTGCTGTACAAATTATCATTTGGTTGTGGTCCATGCTAGCCAATAATTTAAATGAGTACGTCAAACAATCCATGAATAGTGGTTAGTTAAGAATATTTTATTATTTTTAGCTTTGATTGGATTTTTTACTCATTTTTGAACGATTACATGTACTATTTGGAAGGTCCACGAATTATTTTAATTATAGTAAGTGCAATTAACTTAACAATATAGGAATAAACTCCATTTGATTTCACCAGGTCAACTTTTGTTTCTTGTTAAATGTTGTCAGGATCATAATTAAAAAATTAAGGGACGAACAAACGACTGAAATACAACAAGTAAGGTAATATATTCAACTATTATACCATGTAGTTAATAAAACAACGAATTTCAACATTAGGAAAGCAGTGAAAGCTGCCTTATGCCTTTGCCCTCTGTTGGGAATCCAAAGTTTGTTCCATTGGATACCTTACATCTACGACCAACCATGGAAATATGAAGTCAGGATGTATACAGTTTATTTTTTTGACAGATTCCAAATATTCTTCGTTGCGTTGATTTATTGCTTTTTAAATAAAGAAGTACACATTTAATAGAACACGTGAAAGAATTATATTTTCAATTGATTTGTTGTAGGTTCAGAATGTGGTTGGAAAAAGTTTTCGTTTGAAAATGAATGGGGGACCTCGTTTCTCAAATGTTTCTAGCACTGGAAGGTCCAAAATGCGCCTTTTAGTAGCAATGGTACATTTTAAAAATAATAAACTGATAGAGATTGCTCGGGGGTCAAAAATATCGGGAATAACGTCGGAAGACACAAATGAAAGTATTGATATAGAATAATCAAGCATTATTATTATTGTTACTGTAACACCATAAACAAAATATAAATTGTATACAACAAAAAGCATATTTCATTCAAAAAATTAATATTACATAAGACAAGACAAAAACCAAAAAATTATTGGGAAGATGTTTGATATTACTCTTCCAATACAGAGAAAATAAATATTTAAAATTAATAAAAAATTTTAAATAGCTGGAATTCTATTAATATTATGATAGAAACCTGTTAAAGAATGTACAGGAGATAATTTACGAGGATAGATTAACACAGATAACATATATTTTAGGAAAGACTGAGGTTTGATGATTTTATAATAACACACAATGGACCAACCACACATTACAGTGGTTGTCCATCTTAAAACATATTTATAACATAATAAATATATTATTATATCCACAATTTTAAATATAAACACATATCGTATCGATTATATTTTCCAGGAAATTAATAAATCAACAAATTTTGAAAAAAATTGATAGGACGTGAGTAATAACACCCCATACAAAATTCACTTATCACAAATAAAAATCTTGTCGCATAATTTAATCTAAATTCAATTTATAAAACTTATCTGATGATTAAGTTGAGTCACTATCCAAGTAGAAACTGCAATAGTAACATCTGTACATGAGAAATATTACTACGATGGTGTTTTTAATAATATTGCTGACCATTAAATTGTCTACCGGACGTAAGACGCCATTCAACTATCACCATTTGATTATTCTAATATTATTTCTGTATTTTAGTATCCAGTGGTACCCATGATGAGGCCTACAAACATTTAAAGCTGGGCAAGGAGTGTATCTCAAACGATCAGTTACTAGATGCCTTAAGTAATTTCCACAAGGCTGTTGGCAGGTTTGGGCCAAATAAAAACAAACAGTATTATTGACATTCGCATTTTTTAGAGGCAGACCCACAAAACTATTTGACATATTTTGAGAGGGGTAATGCTTATCTCTTATTGGAAGAATTCAAAAACGCTTTAAGAGATTTTAATCAGGCTTTAGAACTGAAACCTAATTACACACCTGCCATAATCAAGAAGGCTAAAATTTATATGAAACAATGTAAATTTGATTCAGCCCGACTTCATTATGATGCTGTTGTAAGTTATAAAATATTTAATTTTTACTATTATTTATGGAGCTGAGCAGAGTTAATGAAAAAAATTGCAATAAACAATACACATGTTCTAAAAATTATTTTAACTTAAAAATGATTTGTTTCATTTAGGCCAATTTTCAAAAAAATTACTGATATTTTTTTAAAATACTGTTAAAATGGATTGGATATTGCATCAGTGCATCGTAGAAATTCCAACGACAATTATCGTTATCTAAACTGACAAACTTTCAGTAAACATAATTCATATGAAATCTAAATTTAGAAATTAGTCACATATACCTGGGCTCCCCAGAAAATAATATTAACTTGGCCTTTAGCTCTTTAGCTAGTTTTGCGATATGAATATTTCTCCCACAGTTAATGGAAGATCCATACAATAAAGAAGCCATCCTTGCCACCAAGATGATAGACCGAACAGAAGCAACAGTCCAAAAAGCAAAAAGTTTATACGAACGCAAGAAATACGATGCTGCCTTCGACAAACTGACCGATGCCATACAAACATGTCCTTGGTCACCTGATCTCTACGAGCTAAGAGTCAACATTAACATTGCAGACGGCTTCAAAAAAAGCGCAATTTTGGACCTACAGTCCATTCTTCAATTAGAAACGTACAATACCGAAGGATATTTTAGGGTGAGCATTCTATTTTACCAATTGGGGCAAGTGTTTTTTGCCTTGCAAAGCGTTAGAGAATGTCTAAAATTCGATCCTGAACACACAAGATGTTTCTCGTTCTACAAGAAGATCAAGAAGGTGAATAAGTTGTTGGAGGGTGCCATGAACGCTTTAAAGGAAGAACAGTACGAGTTGTGCGTAAATAAAGCGAAAAATGTGATGAAAGAGGAACGACAAGTGGAGGATGTCAGGCACGAGGCCAACGTATTATTGTGTAGCTGTTATTCTAAAGATCAAAAATCTTCAGAAGCAATTAAATTTTGTACAAAAGCGATAAATTACCAGCACAACCCTGCTCAGTATTGCGACAGAGCTGATGCGTATTTGCAAGCAGGAGCATACTCTTCTGCCTTTAAGGATTATAATTTCGCTTTGAAGCTCGATGGGGAGAATTTAAGAGCTCGCGATGGGATATGGGTTCTTAGCAAACATGTGAATTTGGAAAACTTGGAATATTTGAAGCGGGAATTATAATTTTATTCATTATATTTTATATACTATAGACAAATTGTCACGTTTTTTGTACAAAATTAAAACCTACAGGGTAATTTTTAAGTATGAAAACTGAAGAAATCATAATAGCAATTTTTCATGCCTTACAAATGGAAAAATGGTTTGTTGAAATAGGATAAAGAATACGAATTTATGGAGGTGTCTCGTTCTCAAATGGACCACACTGTATATATGTCACTTTAGTAAAAAGTAAAAAATAGAGGTGTAAAATCATTTTTCACTGTAATCTTTATTTATTAAACAGTATTTACAATGTATGACTAAGAACTTATCGATATTCCGTTTCCTTTATCATATATATCGATTTAAATAAAAAATATATACCATAGATAAAATAAATAAACTACAAACAAGTTAACGTGCCGAACTCTATGAACTGTTTATCTATTGTCTATGGTCCTAACCTAACATTTTTGTAAACAAACCATATTATGGAAAAATAACAGAACAAGTTTCTCCATGTACTTAAAAATGGATGATGACATATTTTCACTAAGTGAATTCACACAGGGATCACCAGTGCTATCCCGCATACACACACAACTGTCACCCCCAATTTACAACACAAGACGTTCGCCGGTAATAAGTACAATAAGGACAAGTTATTCCTTCGGACAAGTAAAAAAGAACGTTTTTAAAAATGCAACGTTAGGTAATGAAACAGACTCTTCAGATATATTTTGCAGTCAGGGAAGTGTAATGTCTGATAAACCTATTTTCCATGACAGTTCTTCATCTGATGATGAGGAAACTCTTATAGAACAATTCTCTAGTCAAGACTGTACAAAAGTGGAAATGAGCCACGTAAATAATTTATACTACAACCCCGTAAAACGACGGAAAAGACATAAAGGCTTGGCGCACCAGCTGCACAAGACTGTGGAACTACAGAGGAGTCGACAGACGTTTTGGAAACATGAAATGTCTTTTGATAAATGTGTAAATAAAGACTTTTATAAATTCAGAGTTACGTTATGTTGGCAGGAATATGGAAATGTTATGTGTGATTGTTCTGATACAAAAATATTATTGATAATAAACAGTTCTTTAATTACAAAAGATGATGTACCAAAGTGTAGTGATTTCAGTTGTATTTTGTATAAACCATTTAATTCACGTGAAATCTGTTTTAGGAATGAAAGTTATAAATGTTTATTTAACATTTCCAAATTTATTTTTTTAAAAGAGGTTAATTAATACAATTATGACACAGTTATTAACTTTAAAATCGTTTATTTATGAGGTGGATGGTGTAAATATTTGCAAATGATTTAATTCTTTTTGAAGGAATGTATCTTTTTATATTTTTGTAAAAATAAATAATAAATGTAATGTTTAGTGTATTATTTTCAAATTATAATCACGCCTAATTTATCAGTTTGAAATTTTGTATACATTTTTCTCTATATAGGAGTCAATTATTGAATGATATTAATTTACAATTAGTAAATATTCAGGAATAATTTTAAATGTAATTAATCAAATTCATATTGTACATTTGTTATTATCATTATTTGTAAACAACGAAGTTAGCTTATTAGTTTTGACTACAGATTTTTAAGGTAATATTTATTACCACCCTATAGATAGAGGGATATTTATAACAAACTACTTTTTGAATCAAAATACTTTAAGTAACTAACTTACAAATTAATACTCGGAACATCTGATAACTGCAACCCTAACCTTACTTTCAATAAAATTTATTGAACCTTCTTGTTTGTGATCTTGGAGCAAATGAATTCAATTATTTTACAAATTCCAACATGAGGAACACTTTTATTTTACCTGAATTAGATTCATTACTGTAAGTATGAGTACCAGGGTTAAAGTAAAAGTAAATAATATATAAAACCTTTTCAGTGATCTACCAAATATAACATCCAAAGTAGTGGTAATTTCCATAATAGGTAAAAGTGCTTGCAATGCATTATTACTAAAAACTAAATGTATAGGAAAAGCCTTTTCAAGCAAAACCAAAAAGTGTTCGATTGAAGGCTGGTATGATGAAGAAAATCAAATCATTTATCTCCATTTAATTAGTTTACTGGATACTGACTGTTTAATCGAATGTTATGATGCAATTAGGGAAAAAGTTGAGAGAGAAAAGAACTGCAATGATTTTCTAGCCATCAATGATGAGATTAAAAGTACATTCGCTAGATATTTACATTTATTGCTTTATATAAGTCATATTATTATATTGTCACATCCTGGGTCAACTTTGGATACTAATTATATTCAATATTTTAAAGCAATTGAAGTACTAAGGTAAGTTTTTTAAAAAAGCTAATAAACAAAAATAATCATTCATGGGTTGTAGCCAGAAAATGTACATGAAGATTACAGATGAACTGAGGAATTATGAGGAAATTGGACAAGATTGGATTGACAATGGCAGATTGTGTACACCCAGATTAATCTTTTACTTTGAAAGAAGTCCAAGGAATGTTAGAAACATTAAAAAACTTGAACACAATCTCGAGGACAAAATTTACCACATACTCAAAAAAACCAGAATTGTCAGTAATTCAGGGTAGGTACCCCAAAAAATATACTAAAAAGTGTCTTAATAGGAATTTTTAAGGGCATCTTTATTTGCAATTCCATTAAATGAGGAGTTTGTGTTCATGTCAACTGAAGAACCCTTAGACCCATTGGGTGATGCAGTCAGGGGTTTAATTTTAGATTGTCAGCCAGGAGGAGCCATGCAGGTCACACCACCCTTTTCCACTCAATCAAATTCAGATAGATCTTTTGAGAAGTTTCTTAAAGTGCACATTGATCAGGCCAGGCACAAAGGCTTTGATGATGTCATTAGTTCCACTAGGCACCAGCCACAACAACCCATTCACTTTGAGGTATATTATCTAATTCTAATTATACTAATAAAAGTAACAAACAATAAATAGAAGGAATAAATCTTTATTGTTATAAATGGATTATTAAGTAACTAATTGAATTGCTTTATTCTTTTTATTGATTTCAGTTGCCCACTCTAAAAAACTGGATCACTGTGACTACAGCCCTCTTCAATCTGGTAATCGAATCCGCCTCCGTGTCAGCCCTGTGCACCGACACTCGCTTCTCCGAACAGAGATGCAAAAAGGTCCTACCACTGGCGTTGGCCCGCTACCAGGAAGGTCTGCCGACCCACTACGCTCGTGGTGAACACGTAGCAAGACTCGCCATCGCTCAGGCTTTGTTCCGGGCCCAAGCTAGGGGCCCTGTGTTCGATCAGTTCGCCGCCCAGTTGGAGTTGGACTGCCAGAAGCACTGGGAAAACGGCAGGCAACAGTGCGAGGCCGCTTCGATGACGGGCAATCCTTGTAAACTGCCCAAACATTCCTCTGATCAGGAACACATGAGCGGTTTCGTTTACAAGGGTAAAACACCCACTTTTACAATATTCTAACGCAATTATAATGTGAATTTTGCAGCAATATGTGACTGTGGGAGAAAGATAGGCCCCAGGGATGACCCTTACACAGCAAAACAAGCAAATTACCAGTTCTATCAACAACTCAGTAAGGAGTGTCAGTGCTCGAAGTTGGAGAGGATAACATTCCCGATATTTCAACCCTCAATTAAGGAGTACAAGGCTGCCACTCTGACTGAAACTGAGGACTCACTGTCGGTCTTGTCGGACAGAAGCGGCGAGTTGACGCCGGACAACGAAGGAGGGCTGATCAGACAACCAAGCACGACGGAATACCTCCCAGGAATGTTGACTCTGGCTTCTCCGCCTGGTCTTTTGCCGGTTTTTTCGAGTTGGTCTTTGGTTTGTCTCGGGGCGTCCTCGCTTTACAGTCACAACTTGGGACTCTCCGATAACCATCAGCCTGGTTTTCTTAGCTCCACGAATTACCTTTTGCCTTGGGACGTGACCGTTTATTCCAAGGCGAAAAATACTTGGGCCAACATGAATAAGTACTCGACCAGAGGAAGACGTGGCAGACCAACTGGGAATATGCCCCAGTTTACTGTCAAAGTGTTCATTGGTGTCGAGTACGAATGTTCCTCCGGTCATAGGTATATTCTCGTCAAATCTTTAATGATTTATTTATATTTCTATTGATTATTTGCAGATTTATGTTGGCGGCTCCGGACAAGGTGTTAAAGGCAACTCCTGGAAGCATAGTAAAAGATACTGGGCAAAAAATCGCTGACTCTGACATGCCTTTGTATTTCCCCTGCGCCTGTCGTGCAGGGAAATACGCCCAATTGATGAGATTGCACGTTGTCACTCCCAAAGCACCCGTTTATTGTACACTAAATCCAAAGGTAAGTTACGTCGTCATCAAAAAGTTTGGGGGGTTTTATATAAGTAAATTTTCAGGTACAACCGGCTCCTGGGGCTCCAATTTTTATAAGCAACACTGATGGACCTTCAAAACTGTCTCAGTCTTCTTATTGGGTGATGAGATTGCCTTATGTTTATGTGGCTGATAAGGAATATTATCCTCAACACTTATCAGGAAGATTATTACAAGGAGTATTTGGTGTCACGGAAGTAGAATAATAAATATTTACTATTGTGTATTTAATAAATTTAATTATTTAATTAAATCTGTGTACAATTGTTGTTTTATTTAACATTGGTTGAATAGTAGACTAAAAGAAGGAAGAAAATAATTAATGTAAAGATACTCCCTATATATAAAACTCTAAAATCACATCTTGGATATCTTTCTCAATTATTTTTGTTAGAATGTTTAAATAATTTTTAAATTATTAGTTCCAGAATTGCCAACCTAAAACCAAATTGTTTTGCGCGTTGTATTTCTTGAACCTAACCTCAAACTATAATTGTCCGACCAACAATGCAACAATGAGGAGAATTTTGCGTCTTGTCCAAGCGCCGTAAACCAATTAGAATGCAGTGCCCGGAAGTTTGGAACTTCAAAGAGCCCGAGACAATATTCAAGTCGCACGTCGTTGATCCGGACGATAAGAGCTGTTTCAGCAAAATTCGCAGCTTCCACTACAATCACTTGGTCCGTGTTATGTCATGTTTACAAAATGGTGTTGTCAATTTTATGTTTTCAGGCCTCAGTCGTACTTCCAGACACGTTAAGGGTACCTCAAAGCTTGACAGACACTTTGAATACAGACTGTGATTATTACAAGATTTCTGAATTAAATGCCGCTGATTTGGTCAATGAGGATTTTCTCACTTGTTTTGTTAAGAGTGGTCAACTCACTTTACTAAGTATTAACACCAGGATTGATTGTGATAGTTGTCTTTGCATAACACCTCTGGGACATTTAATCTTAAATGTTGACAAGGAGACTTATCAGGCACTTGGATTAGAGGGAAAAGTCTCACACTTTCACTCAAAAGTTAAGAGCAGATACAGTAAGTGGTTCCTAGTAATATTTTTACATCTAGTTAATTTAATAAATTTTGTTTTTTCATAAATCCTTGATTAACTTTTTATTAACTAAAAAATTAAGTAAAAGTATGGCACAGAATATTACATTCAGTTTTATATAAGAATATTTTTATGTACTTTTGTAAATATCTTTAAATTGCCCAATTTTTTTATAGTAGTAGTAATTACTGAAGCAAAACCTATTTCCATATCTAGATATTAAGATTAAAGCGTCTATTAAAGGCATCGACGATACCAGTGACAATATTCTGGATACCAACAGTCTTGCATATAAAAAATATTGGAATCCCTTCAGTCATGAATTGAATTTATCTCGAATATTGTCACTGATGATGGTGTGACTCCCATTAACACCATCATGTTGTTTCAGACGATGCCGAGATACCGTACTGTACCGTCTCTCCAGACGCTCAGTCTGAAGGCAATCGGCTCTCTAATTGAGTCGCTGCATCCGATCGTGATTTACAATATAGCCGTGCATTCGGACTCGCAGCGGATGATCGGTGACTTGCAACGCCAACTGGACTTTATATCCAGGCACTTGGTCTCGCACGTTCCCTTCTATCTCTGGGATAAAATGGCTGTTGATGTGTTGGAGGCGGTCACCAAAATTGTCGAGGGTACGAGGAAAAGATACAGACAGACGGCGCCGATCTCTCATTTCCTGACTGAAATGACAATCGTGCTGAGCATGGCTGAGGTTGTGATGACTCCTCTGTTGAAACACATCGACTTTTCCATGTGGCCAAAGATGATGCGTTATATTTTGTTTAAGAATCTCAACAAGGCACATAATTTAGAGCACCTGAACCTGGGGTCGTGCACTGGGGCTTGGCGGAGCAGCGAGAATGATCGTCTGTTAATCACGAGCATATCACACATGAGAAACTTGAAGTTCTTGTGCTTGTGCTTTGATTGCACTGACACCATCATTCAGGCTGTCAGCGAGAACTGTCCGAACATCCAGAGCTTGGATGTGACTTCCTCTAAATCGGTGACGGACCGGAGCATTCAATCTCTGTCCGCCTGCCAACAACTAACGGAACTACTAATTTTACAAACTTCGATAAGCATTCAAGGCTTGGCCGAGATAATTACCAATTTACCGCAGTTACAAAACATAGGAAAGTGTGATGATTTTAGCAAATTATTGACATATTTCCGCGAAACGGGTTTCGTGGCCCAATTGCCTTTAAAAAAGGTACACACGAAAGATATGTGTAACGCAAATATGCATACCCTAGTCAATACTTTCCCAAATCTGGAGTCCTTCTCGTTGTTCCTCAACGACGAAGAAATCGTAGATTTGCGAATCTTAATTGCCTTGAACAACCTGAGGGAGCTGAAAATTCTCTCAGGGGCATTTTATGCTCACTTTTTGGGTGATACTCTCGAAGCTCGAGGCTCTATTTTGGAAATTCTCTATTTGGAACAAATGGAGGAGATGGATATAAATGTTGTGATAATTATTAGTCGGTGCTGTCCAAACTTAAAGCAATTGGTTGTCTATAACTGTGATTTCAGGGATTCGAACACGAATGCTCTCCAATACAAAAAATTTAAAATACCTCCTTTCGTAAGCCTAGAAAAACTGACGTGGATCGTGGACGGGGGCTTGAACATACTCGAGTTCCTGCTGATGAACGCCTTTAATCTTAAGTCGTTGTATCTCGGCTCCTCCACCGGCATCAACCATGCCTCGGTGGTCAATATCTGGCACACTAACCCGTTCCGCCATCTCGAGGAACTCAAGATCTTGTACAGCAACGACATGAACATGAGGACGGTCCAGTTGATTTTGGCCAGCTGCCCCAATTTAAAGTCCTTGTCTGTGCTGGAGGGGTGGCAAGGCATACAGACCGCCGAGCTGCAAGACTTCAGAAACCACATTACTTCGGTCAACCTCGATCTGGATCTGCGACCCACCCTGTCTCTTTGAGTTGCGCATATAATACTCATGACGGCATTATTTTAGTCTCTTTGTGTAATGTACTATTTAATTATGTGTTAGTCTGAATATATTCTATTTATATTTAAACAGTGTATTTTATACTTTTGGATCACACAAATAAATTATTTTATGGCATGTGTGCTTTACTGTCATTACATACACGTTGTAACACACAAACACTATTTTTTCTAGCTATTGACGTTAATTTGGGCGATGCCAAGTTTTGTGCTGGAAGCTACTTACACGAACGGACTAAACTTGCTTTGGGGAAGTTGCCGAAGCTTACGGTAATTTTCATTTGGAAGCCACCACAAAGTGATATCTGTCCATCATCCATAGCAAACTTTTTAGACAAAGACTATAATGTGAAGCTGTGCAAGCTGCAACACAATTCTGATGTACTTTATTCAGTTAAGGTGCCCCAAATAGATGATTTGAAAAATTTGCATGAGGATGATGTGGCAGATATAGTTGAATGGTTGGGTATGATTTGTTTGAATGGGGACTTGGAAGAGAACTCGGAGGACGTGTACAAATCGTATTTGTCTACGTATGAAATTCCTCAGCCACACATTGAAACTGGACAAGTCCGTTTTCTACAATGGAAAGGATTATTCACATTTGAAGACGTGGAGAGCTTAATTGAAGAAACACGGTAAGTTCCAAGTTTACTAACAAGGCATCGCAATTTTATTCATTTATTACAGCAACTACGTGAAGTCACTTGATAAATCTTGGGCAGCAATTCACATCCAAGGATTCTCAGACTCTCCAGTTGCTTGGTCCCATGAAGAACATCATTATTATACCAGTGGAGACAATGGATATGTTTTATTAATAAAAAGCGATAAAATGTTGATTTTTACTCAAGAATGTTCTAAGAAAAAGTACAAATAAATATTATAATTATACTTGTTGGCATTTTTATCCTATTTAACTTAATTTTACAACAAAGAAGGTAAAGGATGAAAATAAATTTTAGTTGTACTTAATATTTTTTAATATAAAAATGTTAACAAATTTTATAATCCAAAAATAAAAATAAAATTCACTTCTTTTTCCTTCTAATTTCATTGGGATTTCTACTCATCCAATACTTAACATCTTGCCCAGGCCTGATACAAAGCTGTGCTGATTTGGAATTCACATCTCTCATGACAAATGGAGAGAAACCTGCAATGTAATCATCCTCCATTGGATTAGTTTTCATCCTAGCTAATCTACTGGGCCTGTTTTCTGGCATGGGTTGATCAGCCACCAAAATTGGATTATTTGGATGTTTGCCACCTTTAATTTTAGGCACTGAGAACTTCTTACCCTTTCCACTTAGTGGTCTTCTGGCATTAATGTGAATTTGCATCTTGCCATTTTCATCTAAGGACACAGCTACTTTCTTCAAAGTATTATTGCCACACTTAGGGCAAAACAAATGTGTCATTACACTTGTGGTTTTGAAACAGGTGTAACATCTTAATATGAAAGTCCTTAACTGCCTGATTATTCTACCATCTAATGCTGAGACATTCAAGTTCATTTGCTTTAAGACATTTTGCATTGCAAAGTCAGTAGTCATACAAGCTACAGACACGTGTTTTTCTTCCATTAATTCAGAGTTTACTTGTTTTTTGGCTACTTTTACATTGGATGGTGTGATCCAGCCACCTTCATCATCATCATCGTCATCCTCATTAGTTTTATCTTCCTCCTGTTCTTCATCAGAAACATCTTTTTTGTCCCCATCCACAGCCACAAGTACATCCTCAACTGGTTCTTCTGTAGTCACCTCCTCTTCACATTGCAAAGTGCCAAATTTTTCAGCCAACTCACCTACATCTTTTGGTTTTTCATCTGTTTCTCCACTTGTTTCAGTGTTGTCTTCCTCAGTGTGGTTTTCAATTGGTTTTGTCTGGCCAGGAATGAAAAAGCCAGTGACATCAGCATTCATATCTGGAGCTGAAGTTGTGATAATAGCCTTTTGTAAAACAGGCTCTTTCCTTAAATGATCGACGCCAACTTTTTCCTTTTCGAGCTGGTAAGTTAAAGCCATCACTTTGATATCTGTGGCTGACAAACTGGGATAATCACCAGTCTTCTTGGCAAACTCTGTAACAACTTGTATGCTTTCTGGAAACACAGTTTTCACCTCTAAGTCGTAGGGAAGAACGACCAGCCTGCGAAGCTGTCGCTTATTTTTAATCTCGTCAACCACCTCGGGACATGTTATAATTTTTTCGGCTACATCCTGAAAACATTTAATAGGTTATATTAGGAAACTAAGAAAAGTCACTGACTTACTTGTAGCGGCGCGTTTTGTATGAACGCAGTTGTATCCACAACTAGATATTCTACTTTCTTTTCGTCCGTAACACCCATTTTAACACATAGATTCGTAAAATTAAGCTAAAACACGTGCACGTTTGTTTTGATGTGTCTGTCAACAAACTGACAGATTCGGTAAGAGCAACATGCTAAAACGAAACTAACCAATTTGCCGTCAAAATGCATGGTTGCCACTAATTGAAGATGACATGGGTGTTAAATACAAGAATATTATGCTTTCAAAATTTGACGTTACTTTACAAAAACATTAGACAGTTTATTGAATTGTTGCATTTGCATGAAGAACATTGATGATGGTCATAAAATGTAATTTTAGGATGCGTGTGTCACCCTCATGTTTGCCACACTGAGCAGGACATTAATAAAAAAAAGTGTATCAATGGAGGCGACATTTCGGTCAGTGCATACATAAATAAAGATTTATTTGTAGTTGGGTCGCGTATTTACCGAAATGTAATAGTAGTTTCACGGTCGGGTATTAGAGGCGTTGCAAAACACCAAAACACATTTTGTGCAATAATATTTTGTTCATAGTTGTTGTGCCATGAAAATTTACGTCAGCGCTTGGTAGGTAAATATAACAACATAATCTTTATTATTTGAACGCGTTTTAAAGAATTTGCCAATTCCTTAGCCAAAATTTTCTCCTTAGAACATGTAACTAAGTAGAAAGATTGCGAATTTCATGTTGTGCAATTGGGAAATGAATTCACTCAGGTGTAAAAGTAGAAAACAGGTGTTCTCTATTGGATAATGCAAAATATAGTGTGTTTTCGTGTATTTACAGAAATTTAATCTCAATATAAGGATTAACAATGGATACTAGTTCATCAGATGTATCTGCTTTCCACCAACTTAGCATTACGGGTAAGTTTGACCACAAAGACTCATTAAGATAAAAATAGATTTTTATCTGTTCACTGATAATTTACAAAGAACAATTATAATTTTAATTTAATTTATTTGATTATTAATTAGTTCTATGTGTGTAATATAGCTTTATATAAAACTTGTTATTGTAAACATTTAATCCAATTGAGCGTAGGATAAATATTAGCTAAAAATAAACATAGCATGGCATATCATTCTATTAATTGATGATTTTTATTTGAATTACTATAAATCAAATCATTAATTGTATAATCTATTAGTAAAAATTACTTGTTTGTACATTTTTGTTTTATGATTTCAGTCCTTTCTATGTTGTTATAATATTAAAATATAAAAATTATTGTTATTAATAATTATTCTAGAAATTTTAATTAGTCATTAGTCTGGTTTATCTGGTCTAATATCAAATTATGAGATAAAAGATGGATTATGGTGACAATTAATAAATATAAAGATAATTTAAGTACAATTACTATTATTTTGATACAAAAGTATATTAAATAATATGAAAAAATATGAATTTATTATAGTACAGTACAGCTTTTTTTTATTAGAAATAAATAGATGGATATTTTATTAATAGAACACAAATATGTTGATATGAAGCCAAAAAAACGTTAAGAAATCTCTTGTGTAACATAAAAAAACCACATAGCGTAAAGTACATGCAACATTATTCCAGTGGAATGCGCCCATCTGCGCTCAAACACGTTCCTGAAGCCGAACCCCTACGTGGAAATCGTGGTGGACGAGCAGGCGCCCCGCAAAACCGACACGGTGAAGAACACCATCCAGCCGAAATGGAACGAGACGTTCACGTTGCTGGTGACGCCGCATTCGTCCATCAATTTCGCCGTGCTGGACAAAAAGAACTTCCGCAAGGACGCGGTCTGCGGCGAGAAACGCGTCGACCTGTTCCAGCTGCTGACCGCCTGCAACGGTAACTGTGATAACCTCGAGCTGACGCTCGACCTGATCAACGAGAACAAACAGTCCGAGGCGCAAGTCAAAGTAAATTGATGACCCCTAATCCTGGACAACGATTTTTAATTGTTACTTTTGTGCGCAGGTGGGCGAGTTGATGTGTTTCATGAAGGGACTGAAGGTGGACATGTCGAATCATGTTCGACCGGGCGCCAGTTCCTCGGCCACGCCCCTCGCGCAGAACAACTCGGACACGACCAATTCGAGGGCTGTGCTTAATGGTATCAAGGTCAGGCAACGGTCTTCGGGTTCGGAGAACGTGCTGCCGTCGTCGTCCAGGGCTGGATGCTCGGAACGGCGGTCTAACATCACCCCATCGATGAGCACCTCCAGCTTACCCAACGGTAATACTTTTGAGTGTTTTACGGAACAAAATAGGCTAAAAAGATGTTTCTCTTGTATTCTTTAGGCAGCATCGGCCCACCCATCACTGTGCCAAACGGCGCCTGTGTGGAGGAGGAGCCGAGGAACGAGGAACCGCTTCCTCCTGGATGGGACATGCGGTTTGACAGTTATGGCAGACGATATTATGTTGATCACAACACAAGGTAAGATTGATTGACTTGAGTGGATTAAAATCTCATTAATTTAATATTATTATTATTAATTTTATCAAGACTAAGTGTAAACAAATGAGTAATTTGAACTCATGTGATGTGACTAACAGAAATCTTAACAATTTTCATATCAATAGAGGAAGTGTAATTAATTGAAGGACTCGTGGGTTTATGAGACTGATTAAAACTGTGATTTTATTGATGGTATATTTATAGATTAATTGTGTTCACTTCGCTTCTCAGAAAATATGAACTATTCGATTTTCCTTGTTATAAATGTTATTTTTACTTGACATTTATTTGAAAAATTAATATGAATATAATATTTTGTCTAATGCAGATGAAAATCATTTATTTTAAATACTTTTTAGAGGAAATAAAACTCATTTTTCCAAATCTACTATTTATTATGGGACCATAAAAACTAATAAAACTAATTTTTTCAAGTTTATTACTTATTACAATGCGACATTAAAATATTTCAATAACATTATTTTCCTTCGCTAAATTTGCATTACGAGGCGATACATGTGAATTCCCACATTAACTGATATACTTACTTTATCAAAGTCCTGCGTATTAATAATTAATAGCGTTCACACAAATTAATTTAATCCGCCTTGACAAAACGTGCCACTTGAAAAGCTTGGTAATGCCAAATAGATCAAAGTATCAATAGCATGTGTATTTTGTGGGTTGAGGACGAGATTCGTATCGTTGTTAATTATAATAAAACCATTATCTCGATTGTTAAACGTTGGTCGCATTAGTTATAGCAGCATGTATCTTTTAAAACCCACTTTTGTCGATTTTATGGGATGGTCCTTGCCGATTCGAAACGAAAACGAGTAAGATTTATTTTAATTTCATGTTTATTACGTCTTTAGAGTTAATTAACTATAACAGATTTGATGGCACACTATTGTTTAACATAATAACAGGTATATTTATTGATAAAATTGTAGTTTTTAAGGCTTAAACATTGTTTTTAGATCGACATCATGGGAGAGGCCGTTGCCGTTGCCCACCGGGTGGGAGATGCGACGGGACAACCGGGGGCGGGTCTACTACGTCGATCACAACACACGCACCACCACGTGGCAACGACCGGACCACCAAAGACTGCAGCACTTCCAGCAATGGCAGGGCCAAAGGCAACATATCGTTCAGCAGGGCAACCAAAGATTCTTGTATCCGCAGACTCAGAACGGAACGACGGCCGGACCGTCCGGTCCATCCGGCCCGTCGGCCAGCGCCGACGAGGACGATGGACTGGGACAGTTGCCGGCTGGTTGGGAGAAACGTGTCCAACCGGAAGGTAAAGCCTTCCACTTATTCCTTTAATAAACGGTGACATTAATTTGTTTTATTGTATGTTTTTAGGCAGGGTGTACTTCGTGAACCACAAGAACAGGACGACGCAGTGGGAGGATCCACGCACGCAAGGGCAGGAAATAAGCTCCGACATAGACGACGTGCCCTTGCCCCCCGGATGGGAGATTCGCTACACCGACGACAACAAGCGATACTTTGTTGATCACAACACCAAAACTACAACCTTTGACGATCCACGACCCGGCGCCCCTAAAGGTCCCAAGGGCATTTACGGCGTGCCTAGAGCTTACGAGCGTTCCTTCAAATGGAAGATCAGTCAGTTTAGGTTCCTTTGTCAAAGCAACGCAGTGCCAAGCCACATGAAAATACAGGTATTAACTTCAACAACATTCACAACGTTACAAAAACTACATCTAAACGTTTCTAGGTGTCGCGACAAACTTTATTCGAAGACTCGTTCCACACAATAATGCGTTTGCCAGCCTACGAGCTGCGCAGGCGCATCTACATAATATTCAAGGGCGAGGAGGGACTGGATTACGGCGGCGTCAGCAGGGAGTGGTTCTTCCTGGTGTCGCACGAGGCTCTCAATCCGATGTACTGTCTGTTCGAATACGCCAATAAGAACAATTACAGTTTGCAAATCAATCCGGCTAGCTACGTGAATCCCGACCATCTCACATACTTCAAATTCATCGGTCGGTTCATTGCGATGGCTCTCTATCATGGGAGGTTTATATACTCAGGTAGGTACAATACTTAGTTGGTAATTAAAGGATTCACAAAACATAAAATGTTAGGTTTCACAATGCCATTCTACAAACGTATGCTGGGCAAGAAACTGGTGATGAAGGACATCGAAAGTATTGACCCGGAATTCTACAACTCACTCGTGTGGCTTAAGGAGAACAACGTCGACGACTGCGGCTTGGAATTGTACTACAGCGTAGACTTTGAGGTGCTGGGCCAAGTGGTGCATCACGAGTTAAAGAAGAACGGCGACAAAGAACGTGTTACGGAAGAGAACAAGGAGGAGTATCTGACGCTTATGACTGAGTGGAGAATGACGAGAGGTATCGACGACCAGACCAGGGCGTTCCTGGACGGTTTCAACGAAGTCGTGCCGATTGAATGGCTGAAGTATTTCGATGAGAGGGAACTGGAACTGCTACTGTGTGGTATGCAAGAGATTGACGTGGAGGACTGGCAGAAGCACACCATTTACAGGCACTATCAGAGGAGCAGCAAACCAGTCGTTTGGTTCTGGCAGGTAAAAATGTTTTACATTATATCAATGGACAAAACTAACTAACCAAGTTTGTGTTTTAGTTTGTTAAACAATCGGACAATGAGAAACGTGCCCGATTGCTGCAGTTCGTGACGGGCACCTGCCGAGTACCCGTCGGTGGATTTGCGGAATTGATGGGCTCGAATGGTCCCCAACGCTTTTGCATTGAAAAAGTCGGCAAGGAGAGCTGGTTGCCACGCTCGCACACCTGCTTCAATCGACTGGACTTGCCGCCGTACAAGAGCTACGAGCAGCTGGTTGAGAAACTGACCTATGCTATCGAGGAAACCGATACGTTCGGACAGGAATAAATAAATGGAGGTGCGTCGAGGCGAATTGAATTGGACGGAGTTGGTTGTGGGGACTCGCTGCTAGGGACGTAGAGAGTCGATGGTTTCTAGTTAAACAAACAGAGATAATACTTACATATGTGACTACAAGATCTCATGATAATGTTCGATTTGTAGGTATCATGAACTGCTCAAAAATGTATATTATTATATATTTTTATATCTTTTATGAGTTATACACTACCAAAATACTTCTCAAGACATTCAATAATTTCTCAATTAGAAAATGCTTCTCGCAGTTATATTATATTTATATTTTATTGATTATATACTCCAAAGACTATATTTTTTATTTTAATTTTTTAATGTCGAGGGGTGCTTGTTTTGGGAAAGACTAGAAACCTCACTTATAAAAATGCTGAGTCCCGAAAACAACTCTTCTCTAGAACCAAATGAAATTTCTCTCTTATATGTGACTGTACCTGAAAATAGTATTAAAAGTCTGGTTAATTTAATTTTTGTTTTCGGGCAAATGGAATGGTACCTAAGCAATCTTTGAATTGATCTATTTTCTGTCAAACACAATTTTGTGCTTGTGCAATTTACTAATTTAAATTGTAATTGAATGTGATAATTAGACTATTGGCCTATCATTTTCTAGCTTCACCTAAAAACATACAATACTTAATGTATATATATTTTTTAAAGATATTCTACTTGTATATTTTTAAATATTGTAGAACAATTAATTTATATTGTATTAAAATATTATTTACTCACATTCCAAATTATTTTAATTTAACTGTTTTGCCAACAATATATCCAAAGTTTATTAAATATATAAATTAATTTTTGGATTAAAGATGTAATAAATAATTTTAGTGATGTTGTAGAAATGTGTAAATGCAAACATGTAAATAGTGTAAGAGCATGTATATATAGCATAATTATATTAAATTATTTAAAATATAAATTATTTTATTATTGAGCCTAAACATTCCATATTTTTTACATATTTACAAACATATATGATAATGAAATAAAATACAATTTAAAATATTCGAAAATTTATTTACAAATTGTATGGTCTTTCATATCTATTTACAATTATCACAATCTCAGTTTTGTAATAGATATACAACCGCAAATAATATTTTCATTAACATTTAAGCAACCTAAAAATGTTGTAAATAAATAAATACTGTTATTTCTATCATTAAAATATAAGATCACCATTTGAAAAGTTTGTCAAATAAATTACTATCATATCCATCTATTCTCATTTGTGGTGTATAAATTTGTGACTGACTATTTGACATGAATTTGTCTTTCTCTGACTCTGTTATATTTACAAAGTTTTCAGTTATTTCCTCTTTACCAGTGTTATCCCTCTTTTTTATCATAGTGTACTCCTTATCACCTAATTTTTTTGTTATTGTGGTTTCTTCATTCCCCTGGTTGTCTCGAATTGTCTTCCTAATTTGAATTGACTAAAACAAAAATTGATTAATTAGTTTTCTTAAAACTTATGTAAGGGTGAACATACCCCATCAGGTCCAGTTGTTGTAGAAGTACTTGAACTCTGTCCAAAGAAGAATGTCTCTGGTTGACTTTTAATGTAGGGCATTGTTGCAGAATTTTTGTCCAGCATTTGATCCAATTCTTCAATTTTCACCCTAATTAAAATTTTATACATAAAACTTGTTAATTCGTTAATGATTTACTTACTGTCCATCCACATCTTTGTCAACTTGATTGTTTCTAGCAGGGAGCTCATAACCTTTCTTAAGAAAATGCTCTCGAAGGTCCCCAGGGTTGGCCTCTGGCTCTGAGTAACCACCTTCAATCATGGGGGGGCTGTTGGAAAAGTCAAATGATCCTTAAACCAGTTGTCAGTGTGGAATGCCTAATATTATAAAGAACTCACCAAAGAAATTGTCAAAGCCAGGAAACCCAAAGCTTTTAAACATGTCACTCATTTGTTGTTCAAAGAATTGTTGCATGTGCGCGGGGTTCGTGAATATGTCGAAATCATTTCTGGGTCGTTCTTCAGAGTTTCGAGGATCTGATGTACTGTTACCGAAGCTGAACACAAACGTTCTTGGTTGGTTATCTTGTGCTGGTGGAATATTCTGATCAAATGTTCTAGAATATTGTGTAATGTGTAGTAAATCCAATTGGAAGTCACCAGTGGTTTGCGTTACCTGTTGTCGTAGGGCGGACGATGATTAAAGCCCAGGAATCCACGGATTTTATCCATGAAATCCATTATTAGCACTTAAATTTGCAATTTCAAAATAACAGTGTCAGCTGTTGAATGACAAAACATCGACTGTTCATTATACCTACTCATAGACATACTGACCGTGCCTACTTTAGGGTCATGGTGCCTACTATGGAAAATTTTCAAGGTTGGACAAAAAAATTGCATAACTGATTATTTTAATCATATTAATAAATTTATAACAAGTTACTCGGTTTTCTTACAGGTCATTACAACTTTTATTATTTTTATTTACTTGTCAGTGAACGTGTCAGTGTCTTTTTCTCAATTAAAAATCTATTGAAAATATATAATTTTTTTATTGACGTTTATAAAAGTAATTTTATTAAAACTAACTCCTAAAAACTAAATAAAATAAGTATATTTGTACTAATCAGAATCGGATTCGTCACTGTATCTTCGAGCTGCTTTTCTTCCTTTTTTCTTTGGTGCAGCCTTCTTGGCTTTGGGCTTCTTGGTAGATTTTTCTACCGGGTTTGGTTTCTTCGTTCCGTCTTCATCCAATTCAAACACCGAATTTATAGATTGTTCTAACTCTGTACACAATGGCTAAAAAATTATATTATTAATGGAGTAAAACAGTTGTTAAAGGTGCTTACCTTCAAGTCAGTCTTTCCTACTTGGATCTTATTACATGCCTGGATAATATTTTTGAAGCACGAGTAAATTTCGGTGTCGTGCACCAAGTGTTTGTAGGTAGGGAAGTTTTCTTGCAACTTCTTTAAGGCTTTTTCGTTGTAATGAATCAATGTGAGGCAATAAGCGATGTTTTGGTGATGTCGCAGGTCTTCTGATAATCTGAACTTAGTACAGAATCTGTCCACTAGATTCTCCATGTGTTTAGTTTTGTCCATTAGTTCAAAGAGGAACTTCATGGTTTGTTTCATCTGCGCATCTGTTACAGTGTCAGATTCTATAAGGTGTGAAAAGATGTCAGGTAGAACGTTGTACAGATTGTTCTCTTTATGTGACAGATTTATAAAGAATGTCTTGCACATTCCACTCAGTTCTGGATCTTCATCATTCAGGCATGTGACCATTTCCGATATATGGCTGTGGGCACGGATCATATCACGTAGAATTAAATTCGACAAAGTGAAGAATGTAGCTTTCCTTATGCAGTCCAATGGGTCTTTCAGTCTAAAATTCGTATGTGTTATAACAATTGAAATATTTGAACACTTTGGAAATACCTTTGACATATTCTTGGCGTCCATGGTTCCACTATATTCGGGAACCTTGTTAATAAATCAGAAAGGTGAACCAGAATTGAACACTTGACCTCTGGATGGACAGTTTTCTCAAATATGGTAAAGAGAAGCTGAATGTTTTCTTCACAGAACCTGCTGGATACCAGCATATACCTAATAAAGGGAAAAATAATAAATTATGATTGATAATTTAGGTGTCAAGTACCTAATTAAAGCAATAACCGCAGCTCCTTGTACCACGACGCAATCGTAGATGTCTGGCCTTTGACAAATACCCTTGATAACCCCAGCTAATTTTCCAAGTCCGCCAGATCCACAGACCGTATCGTTTTCTAGGACGTTCAAAATAAACTCAGCATCCATATCTTCAGCTTGAGCACCTTCCATAACACTTTCATTCTATAAAATTATTGTTTATGAACATGTTTACACAAAAACAGAAAGAAATTACCAAGCTTGCAATCGTGCTTTCGTTAGCTGTGGCGGACAATTTGTCTTTATTCTTCTTTTTGCCTTTCTTTTTGTTCTGATTCTCGCTCCTTTTATTTTCCTTCCTCTCCTCCCTGATGTTATTACGTCGTTTTAACTCCTTGTACACTGTGTCATCCAGGAAATCAAGCTGCCTAATCGCCACTAGCCCCAGCAGCTGACAAAGTCTGATAATCAGAAAGGTGTCCACTTCTTCTGATTGAGCATTCTTCATGTCATCAATTAATCTACCCAAAACACGATTCAAGATGGTCTCACAAGTAAGTTCGGGCTTCGAAGATAACTGCAACGAAGCAAAGTTTAAATAAATAATGTTCGTGCATTGCTAATTACAAATATACTCGATAAATAAAATCGATGGCTCCGGACAACGCTTTGTAATAGTACCCCACAGGCTCAAAGAACTTCTTCACCAGTATCTCCACCATTTCGGTAAAGATCTCGTCGTTCGCCTTGATTTTAAACGGCGGATTTTTGCTCTGCATGTCCAGCTTCTCTTTGCCGGCGACCGCCAGCAAGTCGCAGCAACTACCGAAGAACAACATGTTGTTCTCGCCACGCTCTTTGAAAGCGATGGTAGCCACCAGTTTGATGTTTCGAGTGATGATAGTCTTGCGGCCCAGCGAAGCCATCCGCAGCAGCTCGACGGCCGCCCTCGAATCCTCGTCCGTCACTGAGGCCTTTTTGGTGAAGTACTGCCACAGCATGTCGATGATCAGGTTGTCGAGAACACCTAGTAATTTAATTGAAATCAAAATATTATTAATTTAGAATTTTGGACATACCTTTGGAAGTCCACTCTGCTACAATCAACTCCAAATCGTCCAAATTGCTGATGGGGACAGATTTTACAAGTTCTATCAATCTGTTCACAATTGTATTGGCATGCTCCCTAAATAATAAAACATTTTATTATATTAATAAATTACTCAGTAGTATTTAAAACCTACGTCACGTTTTTCGAGTCTGTTTTGAGGTAAATGGTCTTGAAGGCGTCAATGATAACTTCCTTGCGATCCTGCTCATTTCTCTGCATGATCTTCAGCATGGCCAAGACGCCCTTGTTCGAGTTATCTATGTTAAACTGGTAAGCTGTGATGAAAAACTCTACGGCCTCCTGCATGTCACCGATGGCGGTGGTCTCGAGCAGTTCGACCATCGTATCCAGCGAATTGTCGATGAGTTCGAGAAACTTAACAGAGTCTTCCAGGTAGGTGACGCTGGCCTCCAAGGATTCCATGTTCTTTAGGTCCTCCTCGGTGATTTTCAGGCCTTTATTTACGATATTTTCTCTTAATTCCTCCATCAGTTTGGTCGGGTTCAGGTATATTGATGCGAGGACGGTCATGTACATTGACACCTGGTCCGCCTCATTGGTCTTTCTGAAATTAATAATTGAAAAACTGGCCATAAATTTGAATAAACCATTTCTTACTGCAATTCCTGCCAGTCCACGTTCTCCTTTCCAGCAGCCTTGCACATCAACACTGCATCTTTGAATTTACCCTCTTTTATATAAAGTCGGATCATATCAGCAAACTGTTCTTTTGGTAATTGATTGTCTCCATCATGATCCATTTCCAACTCTTCTTCATCCAGCATCTCCTGAATTGCCTGCGTAAGGGCGGCCTTTTTTTGATTCCATTCATTTTCGATTTTCTCTTGTGTTGCCTGTTTTATGCCCTCAAATTGCTCTTTAATTTTGGCCAGGGCTTCATTGTGGTTTTGTAACTCAGCACGCATCATCTTTAGTGACAACTATAAATTACCATAAAATTAATAGTAATTAGAAAATTGGCAAGGATAAAACACTTACATTAGAACTGAAACAATTATGTGACAAGAATATTGTAACACAACCAATGGCAGACTTTCTGACAAGTGCTCCTTTGTCATGTAACCTTTCTATAACTAGCTGTAAAATTTCATGCTGGCTCTTTAAAGGGATGGCATTTTCCCTTTGTAGCCTTGCAAAGTTTTGTATAACTTTAGATCTAACTTGGGCAGACACATCATGCACATGGTCCATTAAAATCACCAAAATCTCATCTCTAGACTCTCTTTCTTCATCTGTTAGGTCATGTTTTGTTAACACATTTAATACCACTTCAGTTAAAACATTTAAAACTGAATTCCTTAAAGTAGCAGACTAAAAAAGGTACAAAAAAACTAATACAATAAATCATAATGTATAATCAGAACTTACATCATGGGCTAAATACTTGTTCAAGTACATTAGTTCAGGGATCATTAGTTCAGGCAATAAAACAGCTGTGGCAGATAAAATTTGGGCACAGTTTCTTGCACCCTGTGAGTCTTGGTATGTCTCTTCTGTCTGCCACTCAGTGATTTCCACCACCAGATCATGGATTAGACCTTTGCAATTGTAATTTGTAATCAAACATTGTACACCTTCAGGTAAAGAGTGCACTAGGTGTTCATATATTTTGATTAGTTGCACTATTCTGATCACAAAAGATGTGCCATGAGAGTATTCTTTTATAAGAGTGCCAAGCAGATTAAATATCTCCATTTTTAAGTCCTTTTCAATTTTAATTGTGGGATTTTGTAGAAATATGTAGCACACTTCTGAGACTATGGTCACTAAATTTGAATCAACAACTGGTGGATCCCAGAATAAGAATATGTCTCTTTGCATGATATTGTTTAAAACTAACATAATGGCCTTTTTGTCTAAACTGAAGCCCTCATTTTCCTTGTTACTTTTCTTACGCCCCTTCAAGTTTAAACCTTGATTTTTTGCTTCATTTTTTTGTTCAATCAGTAAAATTATTTGAGTATAAATATAGATGGTCATCTTAAGAATGTTTTGAAATTTTATTTTCATCTCATCTGATAAACCCTCTTTGTCTTCCATTAAAAATCCTATAGCTTTATTAAGCTCACATGTAGCTAAAAAGGACAATAAAGATCATACATAATATACGAATATTTGGCTTTACCTCTATGCAAGTCCTCATAGGATCTAAATATGACATCAGTTGGAATTGTATCTCCATGATGTAAAACAGAATAGTATACATCAAAGCAGTCAAAAATAAATTCAGATCCTTCTTCTCTTAGTTGTGATCTGGTATCTAAAATAACAAATCAACAATTATACTAAATCAATTAAAAATAACACTTACTTTTAAGTTTCAGTGCAATATCCTTTGGTCCCAATATATCTCTAACATAATAATCATCTGTTTCATTTAGTAATTCTTGTTTATTTGATGGAATAACAAAATTGAGGTGAGCCATTTTTAATCCTGGAACACCCCCGCTTAAAGGAGCCTTAAAAAAACAAATAAATTAATTTTGATAATCTCATTAGTTTCTAAAGAGTGGTCTGAAGATAAACTCAAAAAAGTATAAAATTGCTTTGAATTAGTGACTAATTAACAACAATTTAAATATTTTACAGGTTAGATACTAAAAATATATCAACAGTTTTGTTATCGTCGTTTTTGTATTATTTAATGTATTTTAAATTGGTTTAAATTTACCACTATAAACTTAAAATTACTGAAAGAGATTTATATCACAGTAAATGCTTTGCAAATCCTATGGTTCATGTTTATGCAGAGATTTACCGCCAATAATATGCCGACATATTGTTTATCATTCAAATAACATTATCTTTGTACTACAAACAGGCAAACTAAAAATACTTACTTAATATTAATGTATCATGGAAACAACAAACATTTAAATAAATCACAAAAACTTGTTGTTACCTTGAACACTTTTCAACACATACCACGACAGTTACAAGAGAATTTGAACAATCTAATTTGATTGGTTGGAAAAGTCCCGCTGTCTTTTGATTGGATGATTGAGCGTCATGATAAATTAGAGTTCTATTTATTTTTAAGTATTCCATTAAATTATATAATTTTATTAAAAAATGTAAAACGGCGTTAACATAATTTTATAATGTGGAATTCGTAGTTAAAAATATACCGCAGAATCAGTCTGTGAAACCCTGTCTGGCAACCAAAGTTGCATCAAGGTAGTTTTTATTATTTAATTTAGTTTTATAAAAATATAACACTACCAGAGACAACATCCTTATGTGCATATAAAACTATATGTATAAACATAAATTAAATAATAAAATAAAGAAAATATTTCAAATTTATTTACGCATGCGCAGAACAATCTGGGGTCAAAGTCGTGTTAGTAGTTCACTGCGGTTGGTACGACTCTTTTGAACTAAAGTAGTATCCGGTAGGTATCGTCATTGCAGTTCTGTGATATTTTATTTATTTTTTCAAAGAAATATACAATTATAAGGTAAAATACCGTGCCCAATTTGATTCTAAGTGATCTAGTTTCAATTCTACGATTCGAAAAGTGTCGATTGTATGAAAATGTTGCAGATGTTGACGGATAAAAAATGTTGTGTTGTTGACATTCGTGAGAGTAACATGCATGTTGTCTTTAATTTTTAGACATGGCAGACGCCGCGAAAAAGCAAAAGGCCGAAAAGAAGACTCCCGCGAAGGAAGCCGGTGAGAAAAAGACCGTGACCAGAAGGCCGTTGAAGAGGCACGGCAGGTTGTACGCCAAAGCCATCTTCACAGGTTACAAACGTGGACTCCGCAACCAAAACGAGAACACTGCCCTGCTCAAGATCGAGGGTACTACAAACAAACAAGACAGTTGGTTCTACGTAGGTAAGAAGTGCGTGTACGTGTACAAAGCCAAGAACAGGACCAGCGTACCAAACAAACCTAAGGGTGGCAAGACCAAGGTACGTGCCATCTGGGGCAAAGTCACCAGACCACATGGTACCAGCGGTGGCGTCAGGGCTAAGTTCCAGAGGAATCTGCCTGCCAAAGCCATGGGACACCGTATTCGCATTGTAAGTACATATTCAAATTATCCAGTTTATACGCTTCAAATATAACATATAAGGAATATCTTATGTTCATTAAGTCTCTTTTTCAAAATTTTAATTATAATTTGTCTTACTATCTTAACTGATTTAACATGATGCTTTTAGACATTTGAAACCTGAACTTCAATTAGAAGTAGTGTTGACAAATTTTACTGATTATTATGTACAACATAAAACTGTGTAATATTTGTAAATTCTGTATATTAATAAGTTCTTTTTATTTCAGATGATGTACCCATCCAGAATTTAAGTTAATTCTTTGTAATATAAATTAAAAAATTATCAATAAAAGTTGGTAAGAATTCTGTGTTTTATTTGTATCTGATGGATAATATCCTGGTGTTAAATTAGTTTATCTTAAAATAGTTAATTTTCCATTTTCTTAAAGTTCAGCAATCACATTTCAGAGGAATCTACCTGGAGAAGCCAAAGGACACCACATTCACATTGTAAGTATATTTCTTTCAAAGAAAATGAATTTATTATTTATAATTAAAATGATGTCTTTAGACATTTGAAACCTGAACTTCACTAAGAAGCAGTGTAGACAAATTTTACTGATTATCTCATTTAATATTTAAAAAATGTGTCGTTTTCTTTAAACTGCATATTAATGATTGTTTTTTGTTTCAGTTGGTATACCCTCCAGTATTTAAATTAATCCTTTGTAAAATAAACAGAAATATATTCAACAAAACTTAAAAAGAACGTGTTTTATTTAATTTCTATTGAAGTCAAATAAACAGTGTCCCTTAAAAAATGTTAAAATAATAAAAATTGATTACAATTTAAGTTTTAATTAATTTCACAATTAATTTAATAATAGCTAAGTAAAATCAATAAAAAAACAAAAGATGTATTATAAATCTTTTATTAATTCATATTATATATTAAAAATATGTACAATAATTTATATGTAAATGCTTTGCATTTTACAGATGATAATTCAGTCCATTTACACTATTTAATAAATAGTATAATACATGTGGCAACATGGAAAGACAAGGGCGGTTCAACAAGAGTCTCCTCAAAACCCCTAATTTAATTAGTAGTCATGAAACAGCCATAATGCCCTTAAACCATTTGTACTCAAAAGGACTTCGTTGGCACCGCCATTGTACAATAAATAATAACATGTCCTGAGTTGCACTTGCACAATCACTTACAACATTGCTTCTCACTTTTCATTTTAATAATTGTCCATAGCAGTTATTTTTAGTCCTTATATAATTAGTTAAAGTGGAACCTAAACTGGAACGGACTACCGTGGAAACCGTGGAAGTGTTGGAAATTGGGCATTCCTCCCCTGCCTGACTCTGGGTCCAGAGGATCTTCACCAGCATCAAACTGTCTCCTCTTCTCTTCGTCGGTCAACACCTACAAAAATGTTACACGATTTATTTTAAATAAATATAAAATTATGAGTATTATTTACCTCTTTAGCTGCTGCGATATCGATGAATTTCTTCTCCGCGATGGGCTTCATTTTCTCATCGTTTGCGTAGTTATCAGGATGCCACTTCTGTGCCATCTTCCTGTACGCCTTAACTATTTCCTTTTTGTTGGCGTTCCTCTTAACACCCAAAATCTTGTAATAATCTCTACTTTCAGCCTGCTTCCTCACTTTCTCAGCCCTATTGAGCCCCTCCTTTGCTCTTTGGAATGAGGAATCCACCTCCAAGGCGGACTTGTAATCCCTAATAGCATCATCGTACATCTCCGCCACTAAATAGGCGTCAGCCCTATCACAGTATAGATTGGGATCGTCGCTATGATGCAGAGCTTCGGTACAAGACTTGATGGCTTCTTCCGACTTTTCATCATTGGAGTAACAGCTGCACAACAGTCTGTTGGCCTCATTCCTAATATTTTGTACCTCTTCTTCGTTTTTCAGCACCTTGTTGGCGTTCTGCACGCATTCCTCGTACTGTTTGTTCTCCAACCCGCTTTCAGCCTCCACCAAGAACTTCTCCACCTTCTTAATCTTTTTGTAGAACGGGAAACAGCTCTTGTGCTCCGGATCCAGCTTCAAACATTCCCTGATACTTTTCAGAGCGTCCGTCGCGTGCCCCAACTTGTACAACAGCTGACTCAGCTTAAAATAGCCTTCGGTATTGTCCTGTTGCAGCTTGGTGGCCGACCTCAGGTCAGAAATCGCCCCCATTTCGTAGCCGTTGTCCATGTGCAATTCGGACCGGAACTCGTACAGTTCTGGCGACCAAGGGCAGACTTCTATCACCTCGCTTAACTTGACGATGGCCGAGTTGTAGTCGTTGTGGCCGTAGAAGTATTCGGCTTCTTTGAGCGCCGCTTTGGTCGGGTCGATGCGCTGGATGTTGAAGTTGGCCTCTTCATTGTATGGATCCACTTTTATCTGGAATTAATTTTTGTTGGGTTTGTTATAATTATTCTATTTATTCTATTATTTAATAAAATTGTGCTTTAAAAAATTATAAGACAAAGTATTTTATATCATTTTTAAGAGAAAATTCAAAACATTTAATTTATTCAATATTAAATAATATTATTAACGATTTAAAAAAATAATATTTTAACAACAGTTTATCAAAAAATTCAGAGAGACAACTTGAAATATTTGATGAAAATGTAGTTTTGCATAAATTACTTATCACATATATTTAAATCAGTGCACATTTGCAAGGTCAGTTGATGTAATTTTGAACAACAAATAATGAGAAAGTAGCACAATGTAATCATTGTGTGGTGCCATGAAGTAATTATAAAATATTTACCTAATAACTTGATAAATATGCACTTAGTTTTATTTGTGTGATAAATAGTTTAAACTGATATTAGTTTATTAATTTTATCAATTTATAATACTCACCACATTGTAAAAATCTAGTTGGGCTAAATCAAATTTGGCCTGCTTCAGGTAGATATTACCCCTGTTGATTCTGGCAGCTGTAAAGTCCGGTTTGAGTTCCAAAGCCTGATCTAAGTCGCTTAGAGCATTTTTAGCTTTGCCCAAAGCCAAATAAACTGTTCCCCTTTTAAAATATGTTAAATAGTTGTTTGGGTCTCCTTCTGCAAAATGCCACACATTTATATGATGTTTTAAGGGAGTTTTTTGCACTTACCAACAGCTGAATGGTAGTGACTAAGGGCGTCAGACAACTGGCCTTTCATCAAATACTGAGTGCCCAGCTCTAAATGCCTGTCGATTTCAGCCTGAGTTGCACAGTCTGATACTAAAATAGACAAATAACATAATTATAAATAGCCCAGTGTCACGATAGTTAGGTTAGGACTTACGGTCGACGAACAACTCAACGAGCAACAACACCAAATACGGCATAAGCATGGCAGACTTTGGGAACAAGTCGTAGCTGTTGAGTACCTGCACCATCTTCAACACACGGTATTATGTTTGTCTCTGGAATATGTCACACACACATTACGAGCCGATATCCATTGAAAGATAACTTTTGACACATGAACACAACAAATCCTCTTCGTGGTTTGATGCTATTGGTCCAGCACCATGTGCAAAATTGTGCGCAATGCGGTCATATTCCCGCATAGTCGCGTAAAGCGCAACATACACGTAAACGTTGGCGGCCAATCCGGAAGCGATTCCGGCGTTAGCAATTGTTTGAATTTGTTCTAAATGCGGAATTTATGATTGGCGGATGCATTTACTAATTTTGCTTCTATGGTTGAACGAAATGTTTAGAGAAATTGCAACTTTATGAAATAAAGGGAACCACGCACAGAATTATTTAAATTTATTTTATTGAATTAAAAATCATATTAAATTTTATTATAATTTAAATTAATTAGTTTTATTATTTCTAAATGTGTTATAAACTATTATTTTCATATTAGTACCCCTTTAAGTATTATTTAAAAACTTAATTTAATTATTCAAATGGAAAATGTTTTTTTTTTAATTAAACAGGATTATTTATTTTTTTAAAAAGCAATATTTTCTTTGTAATACAGATTTATCTGTATTAATGTTAAATGTGAGCAAAAATAAAATAAAAGAAATAATAAAACAGTATATAATTATCTAATAATTACAGTGGTGGACATTAATTAGGAAACACATGCCTATAATTTCATTTAATATAATTATTCTATATTCGTTATTAATTTTGTACCTAAATCAAAATAATTTCCACTTAAATTAAATCTTAAACAAAATAAATACAGAATATGACTAGTCACAGAAATAGCACCCTTTTGAAAAATATATATTTGTTAGATAATTTATAGATGTAAAATCCATGTAATCGGTAAATTATCGACTCTATTACATCTCTCATGATGTCTCAATATTCGAAACGGTCTATTTTTTTTATAAAGCTTTTATACCATTCCAAGGAAAGGAACCTCACCTAAAACTTTTTCTCTACCAGACACAGAGAAAGAGAGACACAAAGCATAAACACCATAAATATTGATAATTATAACTTAATTAACGTGGAGAAAAAGATTAATGGTTTCTTATAGATATTTTTAGATTTATTTTAAGAATATTTCTTCCAGTGATTAAAATAAACGTGGAGAAAAAGATTAATGGTTTCTTATACATATTTTTAAGATTTATTTTAAGAATATTTCTTCCAGTGATTAAAATAATCTGACTTCAATTTACGCTCATCATTTTATCTAAATTTAAAAATAACTCAACACAATAACACACTTATTTGACTAGATAAATAAATCAATAACAATCGATTGCTAGTTCTTAAAAAGAACATATTTAAAAAATCTTTTATAAATAAATCTGAGAATATTAATTTCATTCATCATTCGAAATTTTCTTCATCTTAAAATAGTTGTAAAAACTTTTCTTTCAACAATAATAAGCAGTAATAATAATAAATATTTAATAAACAATTGTTAAATTTACAAATCACATAAAATTGGTAAACAAGCAAAAACAAGTAACAAAAACAATATGTATTAGCTCGGGTGATCTTCGATGAGGTTCTTGCTTCTGTGAGTGTAGGTGTCTTCCTTCAACTCTTGTCTAAAATAATCGATCGTCTTTTTCAAACCTAGGTCTATGTCGTAACGGGGTTCCCAGTTTATGTACTGTTTCGCCCTGCTTATGTCTGGTTTCCTTCTCTGGGGATCGTCTATGGCACCGTCCAGGTGGACTATTTTACTTTTTCCACCTACTAGTCCTTTGATTTTCGTCGCAAATTCTAAAAAATATGTGTTTAATTATAGTATTTTGGTCTCAACTATAATAAATTGATTAAATGTTGATGAAATTTTACATTTTTATGAAATATCATAAATATTAGCTATGTAACTAGATAGTTAAGATATGAATTGTATGTTTATTATATACGTTTAAACAATAATGTAATATAGATATTTAAATTGCCTATCAATTTACATGTATATCAGTTTCATATATGCATGTGTAAGTAGAATTTTGTTGTTACAAAAACAACTGGTATTATGTTTATTTTTCAAAGTTGAATACATTTAAATATTTTGATTAAATATTTTCTAGACTTATATTTAATACTGTATTAAATGGAATTATTTGATTTTACCATTTATCGTATGTTCTATGGGATTCCCCAGATTAACAGGCAGCGAATAATTTGAATTCATCAAACTAATCAGGCCGTCCACCAAATCCGTAACGTATTGGAAAGATCTGGTCTGTTTCCCACTTCCATAAACCTAAAAAATTAACAAATCCTGAATCTAAACTGTAATTATAAATAAACAAGTAATTTACAGTGATGTCCTCATTCTTGAGAGCCTGCAGGATGAAATTGGAGACGACCCGGCCGTCGTTCATGTGCATCCTGGGGCCGAACGTGTTGAATATCCTGGCTACGCGTACGTCCATCTTCTCCTGTTTGGCGTAGGCGTATGTAAGGGTTTCTGAGACACGTTTTCCCTCGTCGTAACACGCTCTTGGGCCTAAAACATGGATTAATTTTTAGTTCTACGTTTAGTTAGTTAATAATTTATTTAATAAAAGCTAATTTAAATTAAAATATATATAGGGAACAGTTTTAGTTATTCATAAACCTCTAATAAATTAGTTATCAGGTGAGTCACCCTGAGTATTGTTTAATAAATAATATTAAGATAAATAATACAGTAAATTAAAACTTTACCTACTAATATTTTACAAAAAATAAATATTAAGCAATGGAAATATGACACCTAAAGTGATATCTGACTGGGCGATAAGTGCCAGAAACAACTTGTTGACCTCTGGTAATTTACTGCAGCAACATTATTACAAGCAGTGCCCTCTGCTTACGCGACGGCGAAACAGTAAGTTGTGACTTACTTAGCGTCCGCTAGTTTGTGACCAGAAACCAACTATTAAAAATGGCTGAAGCTTCCACAAGCGGCACGTGCAAACCAGAAACCGTTACGCCGACCCCAGTGCTCAAAATGAAACGCGTCAACCAAACCCTGTACACAGCCGAAACGGCCTGCTGCTCCACCAGATGCATCCCCGTCACCCACAGCCAATGGAGGAAGGCGGGCGAACGTGCCAACAAACGCGAGAAGAGGGCCCGCAAGCTCATCTCCAAGCTGGGCCTCGACAAGATCGAGGGGGTGAACAGGGTGGTGATCCGCACCTTGGACAAGTTTCAGTTCACCATCACCAAGCCGGACGTGCTGAAGAATCCGGGCACTGACCACTACGTCGTCTTCGGCGACGTGAAGATCGAGGATTTGACAGAGGACGGTCAGCAGTTCGATAGCGACGACTCGAGTGATGTCTCAAGTGATGAATCCTCCAGCGAGGCTTGCGAAGATGAGGAGGTGGATACGGCCAACGAGGGTGAGGAGGAGACCGAGGAGATCATGGTGATGAGTGATCCGGGCACTTCAGATTCGCAGGATCACAATTTTGATAACATTACTAGTGCAATGCAACGTTTGTCACTAAACTAAGGTGTTACTTATATTTTTAACAGAATATTATTTATTTTAAAGAATATTCATTTAATTATTGTCTAACTCATTCATTACATTTATTTTTATGTTTTTGTTTACATAATAGATTGTTGATTTGTTGGAATCCTCTTCTAAAGCTTTGAAATGTGTTTAATCTTCTGTTGTTTAATAATTTAAACTGTTTTTGATCATGTATTAATAAATTATCTTGTCCTATAGGACTGGAATATTCCTTGTATATTTTTAATAATATTTCAATATATTTTAATTCATAAATTTGTTTTTGTTTATATAGTAGTTCAATAAACTGGATAATTGGGAAATTAAGTTCAATTTTTGAATTAAAACCCCTTGTCCTATAAGACTGTCAGTGGCGACACGTGAGGTTTAAAAACTCGGTGAGGCATATTATATAGAACATACAAAAAAAATAATCCACCAACATACATACAACTTATCTAGAATTAAAAAAAATAAGATTTCAATAAGTTGCCATCCTGTGTTAATCTGTGGTTCATTCAAAATTTTAAAAACTATTACCAACAGTGTTCTAGCAACAACCCTAGTGTTTCACACAATTTTTTTTTTTGAAATTGCCAAAGACTATTGTATTTAATTGTCCCACAAACCACAAAAAATTTAGTTTCTTGATTATTTTGATCAAAAATCAAGTTAGACAGTGAATTAGACAGAAGCTGAAACCTATCCCCTCCATTACGGTACCATCTTTCGGATGAACTATCAAACATAATCACCAGAAAGAGCTTCGTCACGGTCTTCAGTTAATCGCAGTCGCCGGTAAACCTAAAACCAGCCAAGATGACCGACCCAACTCCACCCAACACCGGAGCAATCCCAAAAGCCAAGAAGTCCCCCGCGACCGACGAAACCCAGTCCGGTTCCGAACGCAAGATGGGCAAACGCGAGAAAAAGGCGAGGAGAACGCTGCTGCAAATGGGGCTGGAACGCGTGCCCCACATCAAACGTGTGGTGATCCGCAAATCGCCCCAATTGCAGTTCACCATCGCCCAGCCGGAGGTGTACAAGAACCCGAACGGCGAGTCGTACATCGTGTTCGGCGAGGCCAAGCTCCAGGACCCGTCCGACATCGACGAGATGGTGGCCACCCCCGATTTCTTTCTTAACGATCTGCTTTTCGCTAATACGGAAGTGCATGACAATGATGACATCGATGAAGGGGAGCTGTATTTGAGTGGTTGTGACAGGGATGAAGTGAAGCTGGTTATGCAACAAACTAAAGTTGGCCAAGCTAGGGCCATTCAAGCCCTGAAAGATCATCATAATGATATTGTAGATGCCATTATGTCACTTACTATTTAAATTTTTAATGAATGGCAACGTAAATGTTCCATTTGTATCATAGAATTGTTTATATTTTGTTTAGTTTTTGACAGAATGTTTTTTAAGTTTGTATTTTATGTTGTTGTTAGTTTAGTTTTAAGAGAATTTAGTTCATTTTGTTTTAAGCTGTATTTTGAATAGATTAAAATATTCTTTTGAAATACTTGCTTATATGTTTTTAAAATTAAATATAATTTTTTGAATTTCTTCAGGATTGAATCCCCACCTTCCCCTATAAGGCCAAAATAATACTTGAAATAACTATTGGAAAATGGAAATTTTGCTGGCCACTTGTTGCTTCTAGTAAGCAATTTGCTTTATAATTTCTTGTATCAGAGAAATTGAAAATTGTATACTGAAATTAACTCAGCTTGAGTCTTATTTTTTTGGATATACTTTCTGTTTGAATGGATCAGAATATTATTTTAGGAAAATATATAAATAATCAAAATTCACTGGAACTTTACTACCTGTTGCTTGTACAACATTTTTGACAGTTTCTTGTTTTATAAGAATATTAAAAATGTTGTTATAAAATAAACTTTTCTATTTCATGTAAATTTTGTCATATAAGAATTTTATTTTTGTAAAATATAATTATAAATTGAGAACTTAGTTATATGTAATTTGTTACAAATTAAATAATATTTGAAAGATTATCTAATCTTTTTAATTGTGTTCAAATATTTATAAAAAGCTTATAGTTATCTATATTACTAAAATTAAATTTTGTTTATCTTTAGAATGAATATGTAATTGTAAATTATTTATTGTAACACAAAATTATAGTTTGAATAAACAAAATAAATGAATATTTATACATTTGTAAATGAATTTAAAAGCTAAACAATTCAACTATGAATATTTAAGTAAATTTAACATATTTAAAAATTAAAATATTCTACGATTTTAATATTTTTGACTACCAAAGATGTGTTAATTCTAAAATTACATAAGTAAAAATATTATATAGCAGTAATGGAAAGTATGAAGTGCATGGAAAACTAAAATGAGGGAGGAAAAGGATATCTACTCTACTACAATAAATTACACCAAGATCACCAAACCACAAATAACTTTAATAATTTAATTTTGTTGATTACCTATACACACCAAAAAAGGATGAAAGACTATACTCACCAATAGGATTTACATGACCCCAATATGTTTCAGGTTGTGGATGTATATCAGGATCCCCATAAACTTCAGAGGTGCTCGCAATCAGTACTTTGGCATTACACCTTCTAGCAAGTCCTGAAATTTTAAACATCATTTCATTTACTTTAAAGTCTATAAAATCTTACCAAGAATATTTATGGTGCCCATGGTGTTAGTTTTAATTGTTTTGACTGGGTTGTGCATGTAATGTGGTGGACTGGCTGGACTAGCTAAGTGATAAATTTCATCTACTTCTATAAATATAGGATTGACAATATCATGATGTATTAATTCAAAGTTTTCGTGCCCAACCCAATGTTCCACATTTCTTTTCCTGCCGGTGAAAAAGTTGTCAACTACTATGACTTCATGCCCTTGCAGCATTAATGAGTCCACTAAGTGAGATCCAACAAATCCAGCACCACCAGTTATCTGTATAAATATCTGTGGTTAGTTTACACTTAATAAGTTGAAAAAAAAATTTTACCAGGATTCTTTTCCGGGTAACATAGTTGAGGAACTTTACATCTGGATAGGTTTTTGGCACTCGACTGTCCACAGCATTTAGCCTTTGTTCCAGTTCTTTAATTCTCATAGAGGCTTCCTGCAGAGCAAAATTGGCCTTTTGCACTTCTTCCAGGTAGTTTAAGTCATTCTCTGTGTCTGAGATTTGTATTTTATTTGGCATATAAACCTTAACATCTACCACTCTTAATATTATGAACAATACTGAAATAACTACAGAGAATTACATTTAATTTACTAGTTATGTAATGTACTTACTACATAATGAAGCAATACTTAATAATACAAGTCTAGATCTCATTATTGAACAATGTATATTCGCTCGTTCATTTTTCACTTCACTCTTTTTAGTAAACACAGACTCTTGCAGACTGAAAAAAATATATCACGTCGAGAGTTTATTCAGGTATATGTAGCCACTCGGTAAAGATCAGCATGATAATTATGTAGAAAGTTTCACATGATATCAATACGATAAAAAATTAAAATATAAAACGGCTAAAAATTTTCAACCATTTGGTGGGGTTATCTTAATCCAGTGACGTTCTTATTATCGACTACAATAATATGCGACGTTGTCAAATTGTGCGACGCAAACATTATTTGTTTATCAAATAATTAAAAAACAAAGGATTATGGAAATGAATTCGGTAAGGCTTCACCTTAGTACATTATTACAAACATTATTTACGATTAAAATATTTTAAATACGAGGAAATATTTATTTATACCTTTTTTGTTAATAACGAATTTTTTTAATCGTTTATATTGTTAATCGGCATTTATTATGTACAATTTGTAGTATTCAAAGTAAAATGTTAATATAAAAGTAAATTTTCTATGAAAATTTTGAAAATCTGTAGTACAGACTCTGTAGTCACATTTATAACTATTTCAAGCATTATTTGTTACAAATCTCGATTATAGGAACGACCCCGCACAGATGTCAAATAGTAAGGTTATATTTTTGTGAATTTGCATGACTAATGTCGACAATTGTTTGTTATTTTCGTTCAGAGCAATGTTAGTTTGAGAGTCCATCAGAGAAAATTTTCAAAATCCTCCCCCGAACTTTGTGATGTGTTGTCCGCAAATCGCGTTTAAATTATTTTTTTAAGACGTAATTTGATGGCAGCAGTTTGACAGTTAATAATGGTACATGATTAAATTAATATAAACTTCCATCATTGTTAATTATGGTTCTGGAATCAGCCCTATTACGTTATGAACGCACTTTTTAGGTTATAGGCAGGAGCCATTTTCCTAGTGGCAGATTCTTTGTTTAGTAATTTGTTGTGACATGTGATAATTTAGCATTACACAAATCAAAATGATTTCATTGGCAACAATTTGTGTTCTGTTCACATTCCTAATTGACTACACATCAGCAGAAATCTATGCTTTACAATTTGTGAGTATGACTATTATACTGTCAAGACAACAATACAATTTTTTTCAATGCAGGACTCACAGTTTTATTATAATGAATTCGAAGATATGGAAGCATTGTTTGGGCCTAAATTATCAGACGAAGGTAGTAAAGTGTTGTTTTTTATAGATAACAACTTGTTTGTTTGCAAACTTAATGTTTTTTCAGTGTCCCTACGGGCTATGCTACTGTATGCTGACCCACCAACCGGCTGTGAACCAATGAAACCACCCCCAAACAACACAGAAAATGAAACAGGAAAGTGGGTAGTTTTAGTGCCAAGATACAACAACAAAATTAACTGCTCGTTTGAGGAAAAAGTCAGATATGCACAGAGGGCAAACTATGATGCTGTCATAGTCCATAACATTAATTCCAGCCAGTTAGTGCCTATGTCAGCAAAGAACAGCACTGGAATTGTTATTCCATCAGTGTTTGTCAGTGCCAGCTCTGGTATGGCTTTGAAAAGTTACACACATCCACCGTACTTCATTGTGATCACTGGTGAGGCTCCATTCAACATACAGACTCATCTGCTGATACCGTTTGCTATTGTTGTGGGCATATGTTTTATAGTGATGATTATTTTTATGGTGAGTAAATTATTTGTTTATTATTTATTTAAAATGTTTTTAATGTGCAATTTAAATACGACAGAGTCATAAAAATATTGTTTATATAATTTTTAGAATTATTTATTTATTTTCGTGATATTTGTTTTTAAATTATGCTGAATTCAGTATTCAGTAAACCAAATTATTTGCACATATTTTCTGGTCACCTCAATACATTTTTTATTTCCAAGGTTTATAATATTTTGGTACAATATATAATATAAAACTTTTAATCTATCCAATTTACAATAATTATATTTAATTATATAAAATTAATAAATTATTTATACATTGAATAAAATCAAATTTAAGAATCACATTAACAGTAATTTAAATGACTAATTTCTTGATAAAAAATTACAATTAATATACAATAAAATAGCCAAGAGTTGAGTATGAAAAATTGAAATCGGTCGCCTCCTTTGTATGAATAACTTGGCTATTTATCGACTTTGCCAGTGATGTTTTTCCTCTGATAAACTATTGATAATATTCCTGAGATAATATGTGAATAAAGTCTGTCGATGTTTTCGCAATACCATTGTCCAAAATCTAATTAAATATTATTATATCACAAGAATTTTAATTTATTTGAAATAGATATAAACTACTGGCAAACAGACGTCATATTCGATGCATAAAACACCGTGTGAATATCAATGAACTGGTATCATCCAAAACACATAACGACAGAAATAATTATACAACATTGGCAGTTATTGACTTAAACAGATATCCCAGAATGTGGATTATTTCTATAAATATTCAACACATGAATACAATAATGGGAGCAAACAATACGTTTGATGGCCAAGGTCGTTGTTTGTGGGTGGCATTTAACAATTAAAATATTAAAGTATATTAAAAGTAGCAGTATAAATTCACAAACCATAAAATTTACTTTGCTTTTAATGTGGGAAATGTTTGATATATTAAAAAGTGTATTATTGGATGTCCCCATAAATCAGAGTTTTATGAAAACACAGATAAAAAGACTGATAAGTCAAGGCTGATGCAGTTTATTATTTATGTTCGTTGTTAACAGTGGGGGGAATGGCGAAATATTTAATTATATTCAAAACACAATGAAACAACGGAAGTTATTGTTTATTTACAAATTTACAAACGTTCACAATTGTGTTTCTATTATATATCAGTTAAAAATAAATAAGTGATGATCAAACTTTGTAATTTCTGGATCAATAAATGTTTCAATAACATTATGTAATATTTAAAATTAATTTATGAATATGTAAATACAATAGTGAACAAATACTATCCTAATGTTAATTTCCATTTATTTAGTCACAATATTTTATTAAAATATTATAATATTTACACTATATTCTTTCTCCCATTATTCATTTTGTACCTAAATTAAAATGATTTCTACTTAAATTAATTAATTAATTCAATTTTTAACCAATATTCATCTAAATTTGATGTTTTTTGGTGTTTTAATTGAGACTAGTTTTTGTTTCACAAGTATTCAATTGTATTTAGATCAGTACTTTTAGCTGGCCCATTGAGAATCTCAACATTAATATATTTTAATCAACTTTGAACAAGTTTGGATCATGTTAATTATTATTTTCCTCTTCTCTGGAGTGCAGGTTTTTTCTTCTCACTTAAATTAAATTTATTCATTTATTTACGATTGTAAATTCATTAAATTTTGAAGTAATCTTCTAAATGTAATCTTGTGATTGCAGATCGTGAAGTTTGTAAAAGACCGCAGACGACAAAGGAGACACAGATTGCCGGCCTCGACGTTAAAAAAGATCCCCACGTGTAAATACCAACGCGGAGACCCGTACGAGATGTGCGTGATCTGCCTGGACGAGTACATAGAAGGCGAGAAGCTCCGGGTACTGCCCTGCAACCACGGTAAACCACCCAGTCCCCCCGTTCTCCAACCCATCTGATCTCTCCTTTTTACACAGTCTACCACATGAAATGCATCGACCCGTGGCTGACGAAGAACAGACGAGTGTGTCCGATTTGCAAGAGGAAGGTGTTCGCCCACGACGAGTCGCAGCACGACTCGGACAGCGACTCGGACGCGGACGACACGACGCCGTTGATCAACCCGAACAGCAACAGGGGCACGCAGGGCGGCACCTTCGACGAACAGACCGAGAATCCGATCCAGAGGGCGGGCAGGTCCGTCTCGCAGATATCCGGGGCGACGACGAACTTCGTCACCACGTCGGACCATCACAGCATCAACGGGGAGTACGACAGTTTGAGTAATTCGCAGGTGTCCGCGTCCGATGACGAGACCAACAGCAAAACGAACGAGAATCCGTGCGCCAATCCGGACCAGATTCACGTGCACACGTTGCCCGAGGCTGGAGGCGAGAATAAGAATGACTTGAACGTCTGAATGTTTTGCGGGGGACGTTGCTTAATAACTGGAGTTATACTAACAATGCGGCTTCCTCGGGTTCGAGTTGATGTTCGATAAATGTTTGTGTAGAGTTTGTCTGGTACAAATCCGGCGACAAGCATTGTTTTATTATATTCTTGGATTTTAGACCAACTTATTAAAAAAAGCTTGGCACAAATTGACGGTTTACTAAAGCTCATAACTCAATTATTAAGGAACTCTTTAAATGATTTGCTTTATAGCCTTCTAGTCTTGTTTATCACTGTAAAAACTACTTTACATGGTGCTAGCCCGTATAGATCTAATTTTTGACAAATTAAAAACATATTTAATGAAAGAACTGTCAGCGTATATCACAAAAATCTCAACGGAACGATTTTTATATATTTACTCATACTTTAGCTTTGACATTGTTGTTATTGTAACATTTTTTAATGGTTGGTAAGGAATGTTGCAATTAAAAATTTGAATAATTTCATGTTAGTGTTATGTTAGTTATAAAAAACAAATGTATATATAAATAAAAATACAAGGATTATCTTTTGTATTACATATGTGATTCCATTTTATTGTGTATATAGTAGATTGATAGTAAATAAAATAATAAGTGGGAAATTAACTTTTTATTTCTTCCATTTGTTTCGGTAAAAAAAACAGGAAAACTGTCATAAAAAAAAATATCTACCCTCTTTAACTTTAATTGTATTTATATCTCTAGGTCACCATCATGTACTGTTTGTATTTAAAGTATGTGAGGAGATATAATCAAGTGGAATTTTATTTTAATTTCGTGGTCGTAGTTTTATGTAACAGTCAATATGCTCAGAACAAAATGGTATGATATTTTATCTTAATTACGCAAAATTTTAAATTAAAACGTGCTTAATTTTGCTCCCAGTGTTACATAAAATGTGATTATCTAAAGAAAACAAGGACATTAAATAAACATTATCAAAATATGAGTAAGTACAAGCACACATGTTATAAATACAATCAATTAGAAAACAATTAGTTGATGGGAACATGTGAATAAGTAATATAAATCATTACTTTGTTTGTACTATTGTGAACTAGATATAATTTGGGGTGACAGCTAATATCGAATAAATAGAATTTAATAGAGGTAACGATTGCTTGTATTTCCGTATTAATACTACACTAGTAATAGTAGGGGAGTAGAGGATAATAATATTTATTAAACAAGAGAACTAGAACCCTTTGAATTTGTCTACTCCAGTAAATGGTATATTATTTTATAAATTAAGTTGATTTAAGTGAAAAATTTAGTCTAGTTTACACAAGGTAAGTAAATTTTACATATTAGATCAACAAAAACATGCATTTATCTTCAATTATATTACCCACACTTAATTTAAAAGGTAATTATAAGTTTAATTATTCATAATAAGTGTTTAAGTGTAATGCAGCCGAGATTTATTCTTCTATATTCTTTTTTTGAAGTATATGTGATATAAAATAATATTGAGAATATGAAAAATATTTTATTATTGGTACAATTTTTATTATTACTCTTGAGGTAAATAAATTTACTAATAACAGTTATAGACAGTAATATTTTCATTTATCTTTACTTCAAATATTTAAAATATGATGAGAAAAATTATTTAAATCTATGAGTTTAAATTACCCACAATTAGAAAAGAGAAAAATGTATAAATCATTACTTTGTTTGTGTCAATGTAATTTAGTTAACAAATAGTACATATTTAATATAAATATGTATTAGGAAGAGAGTGTCAGAATAATTGGACTTTACCTCCAGCTCTAAATTGTATTTTATAGTGTAAGGTAAGTACAGCATCTTATAAATCGAATAATATAAAATATTTAAGTTTTATTTACTCTTTAAAATATATACAAATCAATAATATTACAAATTTATTTGTATCTAACTCACATTCACCACTCTTTGTGGTTTTATATAATCGTATTTAAAATTCAATAGATATACGTAATGTAAAAAAAAATAATACAAAAAACGTTTGATAAAATACTTTATTGTTACTATAATTTATATTATTACTCCTGAGTTTATTAACATATTACACACATAACTAACATTTTTAATAAATTATCAACAGTTATATCTATTAATATTTTAAATACCTTCATCTGACATAAGGATACATTGAAGAACTACTTTTTTCCAAAGCTTCGACATGTCTGTTCCTTTTCCTCTTCATTCTTAAGATCTTGCAGCACACTCTGATGGTTACAAAGTACAGGAGCTCAACAAAACTAAGGAAACTGAAACCCAGACATAGCCCCAATAATCCTCCAACATTAGCTGAAAAACAAACATACTAATTAAATCAAATAATGGGTAAGAGAGAATACTTACATAATATTTCTGTGAATCCATAGAGTTCACTTTTAAGTTGCTTGGTGAACTTTTCTGAAGTGAAGTAAAAATGGGCAACCACCATGTTCTCCCTAAAATTCCCCAGGTGAACATACGTATATATTAACAGTATTTTGTTCTTACACAATGTATTGACTGGAATAGTTGCCAATATTTTCAAACAGTACGTTTTCCCTAAAATCCAACTTGGTCGATAAAGTACCGGATGACTTGGATTCCGAGTACATGACTTCATAGCACCCTGGTAAGCAATGGCAACTAGATCTAGAAGCAAAAAATGTATTTATTTTTGAAGTCCATAAAATACAGAAATAATATACGCATTGCCGTTGGTTTGTTCCATATTTTTCTTCGATTTTGTGGTACAAGTGTCTTTGTCTAGACCACAGACTTTAATATTCTTACTTCTGGGCAAGAAGTAGGGCACACAGAGACAATTACGCAGGGTATAATTTGACAAACATTCTAAATTGCAGTTCCTCTGGGTGTAAGTTCTGAAAATAAATAAATTATTAGGAAATTACCTAGTTAAAGAATACTATTGTTGGATAATTAATGATGTGACATTATTGTGATAGATATTTAATCTATTAACGTGTACGGTAGATAAGTAAAATAGTGTTAAGTAGATAGTAAATTGTAAAATCAATAAGGAAATATATATTATCTCTGAAAGAAGGGAAAATCTACAACCCTAATTTTCGAGGGTAAATAATATACCTTAAATGTAATCAAATATTTTAAATACATTATTATAAAATTATTGGTTTATATTTATTTAGCCCCCCTAATAATACATTATTTACAAATATTTATAGAACAAATATAATGATACATTTTTAATAATAAATATAACAATTACAATATTTTGATAAAGCCACTTAACAAATAACTAATACTAATAATGGTGTATAACAAAGTTAAGTACAAAAACATTATAACAATTAATAAGTAGTGCATTTAATTTGAAATATTTGGTTTTTAATAATACATTAGTATTTAACACACAACATTTTAAATTTACCCCCTATTTAATGTAAAAACTGTAAACGTGTAATTTTTTTCTGATTTTTCCTCCTGTGCTTCATATAAAGGCAACACAATCGTAATGAGAAATGATAAATCACCTCAACCACACTCAATAAACTGAAGCCCAAGAAAACTCCCAACAATCCTCCAGTGTTAGCTAAGAAGTCAGTAAAGTCGTACATTTCACGTTTCTTAATCTTGGTGTATTTGGTACTTTCGAAAAAGAAGTGCACTATTGCTGTGTTGTTGCTAAAAATTAAATTACTTAAACCGGATAATTAAAGTAATGGATCTATAATTACACAAAGTACGAAGCATTTACGTTTTCAGGTGGGTTAAAGAGGTTGTCTGAAAGTTTTGCTAGAGTGTGTGTCTTTTTGTAAACCAATTCGAAACAACCTGGCAGACATGAACAATCAGTTCTAAAAATAAATAAACCACTTTAATTTTTATACAGTATACTTAATATGAGTAAGGTTTACCCTTGTTCAGTTGTAAGCTCCATATGTGCTGAAAATGTCTCAATTTAATTTGTCAGGGATAAAATAATACATATCATACATAAATTGAAATATACTTACCTTTAGCTCTATTAACACAGTCTTCATCTGAGGGGTCACAAATTTTCATGTAAGATACTTCTAAAATGTCGTCAAAATAAAATAAAATAAGAGGTGTTTATTTACATAACTTACTTGGTAAAAAGTATGGTATACATTTACATTTTTGATACGTATAATTCGATAGACACTCTAAACCGCAATTTGCCGACGTGTAAGTTCTAGAAAACCGACAACGACAATAAAATCCGAATTATATACTAACAAGCAAATCTTTGAACAAAAGTGGTACCTGTAATATCTCAGTGGTCTTTCACTGGCAAAGTAACATTGTCTCTTTTCAATCTCGATGGATCTTAAAGTATCTGTTGCTTCCCTTATTGAAGGAACCACAGCAAATCTGGTCTCGGTTCCTGGGCTCACCAAGAATCCAAAATCCGCCATCTTGGGCGTTTCCAGCGGGTTCGACAATATTACCTATGACATGCGTTAATTAAGGCCTTAAGAAGCAACACAAGAAGTAATTGTTTTACCTTGAAGCCAATGCTACTGGTGGATGAACAAAAGTACTCGTTTATTTGTGCGTCCAAAATTACCGTCAGCCCTAAATGGGCTCCGGCACCTAAAGGCCTTCTGGGTATGTAATCATCGTCTCCAGTTTCATCTTCGGTGAAGCCCTTTTCGGGACTCCAGTCGTACACTTTTTCTGGGTAGGTGCGATTTAAGACACCTATGTCTTTGCTAAAATTATCTAAAATGTGGAGGAATAATAAAAATGAGGATTGGCTTACGTGTTTCTGTAAATTTTGTTGTCGGGTAATCGATTAAATGAGCAGCAAAGTCCTTCATCAGTTAGGTCATTGTTGAAAGCGGCCTCACAACTTACTATTTCGTTTCTCCATTTGCAAAGGCGAAGCATATTTTCGCATGAAGAGCCCACCTTCAAAAATTAAGCATATTAAGTCGTTCATTACAAGATTGATCATCCTACTCTTATAAGGAAGTCTCTGAGTGTTTCCCATCTTGTGTCTTCTTTCTTGGTAGTTTCCAAAGTGGCGTTGTCCGCATTGCACAAACCGTACAAGATCCTCTTCTCGATGTCTGGTCTGCAATTTGTAAAAGAAATGCAAAACCAGTTGAGTTGGGCATATAAAAAGTGTTTACCCTTCTTTGATTACTTTTTCAGCTTCGTACTTCTTGGCTTGGTTCATGTTGCATATGGTGATGGCGGGAAAGGGGATGTTAGTGAGGTCAGCATCAAATGGGCTGAAGCTGATTATTACAGGGCTTGAGTTCCACTTCTTGTAGATGTTAGAGATGTAGTAGGCGGCGAAAAATATCGCAATCGAAAAGGACAACAACCAAAACAATCTTAAAAAGTAAAGGATAACGTCGAAATGTTCAAAATTAAGTAGGTTTTACCTCTCTCCCAACGTCAGTGAAGTATCGCCAACGTATCGAAGTCCATGGAGGGTGGTGTTGTCACAGTAAGTTTCTACTTGGTTTAAACATTTTCTTGCCACACTTTTGTTTTGTTCTTTGTCATGTCTTCTTTGTATTTTTGTATCTTTTCTGTTCGAAACGAGAACAGTAAGTTTAACTACTTAAATTTTTTTTATTAATCAGTAAAGTAACCTTTAAAATACTATAAAAAATATGATTTTGATGTTTAATAAATGTTTAAAAATCGTGAATGTGCAAACAAATTGTATAATTACAACTATATCCAAAAGGCAATTAATTTTATGTTTTCAAATTTCTTATCCTAATTCATTTGAATATTTTAATTAAGTTTTTTGTTGCACATCCACCATTTTTACAACAGTTGTTAAAAATGGCGAATGCGCCACAAATTCAATAATGAGTTATTATTAAACAAACTCTAAGAATAAGTTGATTATATTGAAAGTAATTTATTTTATCCACTGTTAGATCCATTTTTAACAGATACTATTTAATTTTTTTTAATTAATCAGTAAAGTAACTTTTAAAATACTATAAAAAATAGGATTTTGATGTTTAATAAATGTTTAAACATCGTGAATGCGCAAACAAATTGTATAATTACAACTACATCCAAAAGGCAATTAATTTTATGTTTTCAAATTTCTTATCCTAATTCATTTGAATATTTTAATTAAGTTTTTTGTTGCGCATTCACCATTTTTACAACAGTTGTTAAAAATGGCGAATGCGCCACAAATCCAATAATTAGTTATTATTAAACAAACTCTAAGAATAAGTTGATTATATTGAAAGTAATTTATTTTATCCACTGTTAGATCCATTTTTAACAGATACTATTTAAATTTTTTTAATTAATCAGTAAAGTAACCTTTAAAATACTATAAAAAATAGGATTTTGATGTTTAATAAATGTCTAAACATCGTGAATACGCAAACAAATTGTATAATTACAACTACATCCAAAAGGCAATTAATTTTTTGCTTTCAAATTTCTTATCCTAATTCATTTGAATATTTTATTTAAGTTTTTTGTTGCGCATTCACCATTTTTACAACTGTTGTTAAAAATGGCGAATGCGCCACAAATCCAATAATTAATTAATATTAAACAAATTCTAATAATAACTTGAATATATTCAAAGTAATTTATTTTATCCACTGTTAGATCCATTTTTAACAGATACTATTTATATTTTTTTAATTAATCACTAAAGTAACCTTTAAAATACCATAAAAAACATGTTTTTGATGTTTAATAAATGTTTAAACATTGTGAATGTGCAAAAAAATTATATAATTACAAGAACATCCAAAAGGCAATTCATTTGATGTCTTCAAATATCTTATCCTAATTCATTTGAATATTTTAATTAAGTTTTTTGTTGCGCATCCACCATTTTTACAACTGTTGTTAAAAATGGCGAATGCGCCACAAATCCAATAATTAGTTCTTATTAAACAAATTCTAAGAACAAGTTGATTATATTAAAAGTAATTTATTTTATCAACTGTTACATCCATTTTTAACAGGTACTATTTACATTTTTTTAATTAATCAGTAAAATAACCTTTAAAATACTATAAAAAATATGATTTTCATGTTTAATAAATGTTTAAACATCGTGAATGCGCAAACAAATTGTATAATTACAACTACATCCAAAAGGCAATTAATTTTATGTTTTCAAATATCTTATCCTAATTCATTTGAATATTTTAATTAAGTTTTTTGTTGCGCATCCACCATTTTTACAACTGTTGTTAAAAATGGCGAATGCGCAACAAAGCCAATAATTAATTACATTACATTTAACATTTAATACAAATAATCAAAATAAACTTTAAAATTGGAAAAAATAGCAATAAATATTATAATAAAAAACTATACTAAAGCATTAAGTAGAAAAAGTACTTTATTAAATTAATTATTATTAACATAATTAAATGAAGTATCAAAATCCCTAAAATCTTACCCTGACGTCATATTAATGGAATAATCATTGTTCTCATACTCCCCAATCCTGAAAATAGGCGTCCTATTTTTGACGACCTGATTATCCATAGCATTGACCCACGACCCATGGTTCGACCTTCTGGGCCTTGCATTATCGATCTTGTACATCTTCCTCAGCACCTTAAAAATCTTCAGTCGTTTGCTCTTTTTTTGCAGACTATTTTGGACGGCGTCAGAAGTTTGTACGTTGACGGCAGTCATCGAATCTACATAGTGACGATTCGTGTCCCGCAAAACGCACACATTTAAAACTGGTCACCCGTCAATTTATACACATCAGTTTTTATTGTAATTACTTTTCCAGTTGCGTGTCTCGCGCTTGTATGTCTAGTTTTTAATCAGTCCTAATCTAATGTATGACGTAATGGAAACCGGCTCAATGTCTCACCTGTTTAGAGACGATTTTGGTTTGCAGGATGGAACAGTGTCACAGCGAACTGTCGGTGTAATTTTCGTTCAAACAATGGATGGACGTGGTGCCAGTGTAATTATGTCAAGTTCGTTCGGACTTTCTATTAATCTCGATCTGGCAGAGACAAAACGCAATTTGTTTGCAGCAATTAATTACGCATGTCGGTAATGGGTTATTTTGATTTGATTCGGATTGGAATGTTTTCGATGCGTTTTCAGGTTGTTGTTTTACAATTAGGGCTTGTGCCGGCTGTTTTGATAGGAAATATCGTTAAAACGGTAATAGTGATGAATCGATGTCAGAGTTAATACATAAATGAGACAAACAAATCAGATAATCCAATTAGGAATTTGACAAATATCAAAAGTTTATTTGTGACAATCATAATAAAATGTAAAAACTTTCAATATTCTATAAATGATTAATATAATTTTAATATGTTAATTTTATTAACAGTTTTAAAATTTTATTATTTTTGAATTATTAATAATATATATCTTAAATAAAAATACATCAACTGATTTAGAGGAACAGAAAATACTAAAACAAAATTCTCAATGAGTATAATATAGAAATTCGTATAAAAAATTGAAAAATAATCAAAAAAAAAAAAAATATGGAAATTGATTTTTTATTTAAGAAGCTTCATTAACATAGATTATATCATAATATTGAATTAGTAGTAAATTTTAGTATTTTTTATAATTATAATTTTCATATATTAAAATTTATTAAAATTGAGAAAAATATTAAATTTGGAATTAAATTATTTTTATCAATTTAAGTTCTAATCTATAAAAAATTCAACATTCTATATACAAAGTTAAAAAATTAAAAAAAAAATATTAACGTTACGTTTTTTAATGTTACAAATATAATTTAAAAATATAAATTTTAAAGATTGAAAAAAATGTCAATTCGTTTAATAATTTATAAAAAATTTGACAAATGGTTAAAAAATATGAAAATTGATATATAATTTAAACATTTAATAATTTTGTTGAAAAAACTTTAATTATTAATAAAAATGAATATTTTTTAAATTAAATAATTATTAATTATTAAGCTCTCATTAACTTAGATTATCATAATATTGAATTTGTTGGAAACTTTATTATTTTTTATAATAATAATAATTTTCGTATATTAAAATTTATCAAAATTAAGACATATAAAAAATTGACCTAACTTTGAAAATAAATTATTTTTATCAGTTTAAGTTCTAATCTTTAAAAAATTTAATATTCTATATACAAATAAAAAAAATTTTTTTTAAAATAATTTTAAAAAATGCTCAAAATTAAAAAAAAATTGACAATTCGTTTAATAATTCATAAAAAATTTGAAAAATGGTAAAAAAGTATAAAAATTGATTTTTAATTTAAATATTTAATAATTTTGTTTAATAATTCAATCCAAAAAAATTGATAAATGATTAAATAAATAAGGAAATTGATTTTTAATTTAATTATTTAAAAATTTTGTTAATTTTTGACCTAAATTTAGAATTAAATAATTTTTATCAACCTGTAAACTAATCTATAAAAAATCAATATTCCATATAGAAATCTATAATTTCTACAGTTCTTTAATTTAAAATTATTTACAATACATTTTCAATATTATAAACATAATAAAAAATACTCAAAAATTAAAAAAAACTGTTAATAATTCTTAAAAAATAGATTTTTAGTTTAAAAACTTTTATTAATTTAAATTATTTTAACTTTAATTTCGATATATTAACATTCATTAAAAATAAAAAATATAATTCATTATAATTAAAAATATATAAAATTGATCTAAATTTAAAATTAAATGATGAATTAATCTACAAAAAAATTAACATTTCATATACAAGTATGACATTTTATATCTTTATTTTAATGATATTTTGATTTTTAGTTTAATTATGTAATAATTTTGTTGTATTAATCTTTAATTAAAGAATAGGAGAAACTTTTATTAACTTATAATATATCCCAATATTAAATCGTTAATAAAAATTATTATTTTTTTTAATTTATTAATTCATTTATTTGAGGCAATTTTATTATATTAAAATTTATCAAAATTAAAAAAAAAATACAAAATTAACCTAAATTTAGAAGTTTGAATTGAAGTCTAAATTTAAAATTAAATAGCGAATTAATCTACAAAAAATTTAACATTTCATATATTTTAAAAAGTTAAAAAAAGATGTTTTATATTTTTATTACATTGAGATATTGATTTTTAGTTTAATTATTTAATAATTTTGTTGAATTAAATTCTAATTAAAATATAGATATATATTAACTTAATTCATTTTTTAATGTAATTTTGATATATTAAAAATTTATGAAAATTAAAAAAATTACAAAATTGACCTATATTTAGAAGTCATTCTTAAATTCCTTGAAAATAAATACTTAAAAGTTAAAAAAAAATGGTAATTTGTTTAATAATTCATAAAAAATTTGAAAATAATTAAAAAAAAATGGAAATTACCTTTTAATTTAATTATTTAATAATTTAAAAATGAATAAAAATTAGGTTATTACATAATATTAAATTTTAATTGTATTCATACAAATTATTAATAAATATTAAAATTATTTTCTTAAATAATAATGCTAATTTTGAATTATTTTTCAATTATTCAATGATTTATATTCAAGAAAAAAATTTGAAATTTTTTCTTGAATTAAATCTTGAATCAGTACTTGTATAGTATTTAGAGACGAATTGATAAATTACAAATGTATTCAAAGAATAAGAGAAAATATATTAAAATTAATTATTTAAGGCATCACAGTAAAATAAATTAAAGATATGGATAATTTTGAGTCATTGGTATTCGATATTTTAGATTAAAGAGTTACAAATACAATTGATATACATATATTTTTAAATTAATTTGATTTATTATGAAATTTAAACCACTCTGAATGAGTCCAGCAGAATAAGATAAAATTAGAAATGAAACATTGAAACAATAAACATCACCATATAGAGATGAATTAATAAATTGAGGTGAATTTCGAAGAATACATTCAGATCATTGTTAGAAAAATTGTGCAAATTTTAATTGCAACAATAGACCCCCAATATTAAATCCGATTGTTGTGTCGTTCCTTTTGATCGTGCCATCGAAATCAGCAATTCAAAGGTCGGACTCGTTATTGAGACAGAGGCGTACAAAGGTGGCATCTCGGCACGACAACGCAGACCAGAAAACAGTGCATGGCATTGTGCATACAGGTGTACCATTTCGCCTTTCATTCGTCAAAACACATCATTTAATTAATTATGACGCCCTCCTTTGATCGGCACCTATCGCCTTTGAAGAGCGACCGAAACGCCGGGCCCCCCCGGCGACACAATCGTTAATAAATAATAGAAACAACTGTTCATCCTTTAATGATTTTGCACATTCGTCGTTATTATTGACTCCGTGTACTCTTCATTCCGACGAAAATTAACATCGAACCCGATCCTTTGTCGGGTCGTAATTGGTTGTACCGGCACGGTGATATGTGTTCCCATACATTCTCAAATACACAACCGGACCTCTATTGTTTACCATTGTTAGGAACGAACTCGACTTTAATTACACCATTTTAATTAAATATTTGTTACTATTATTGATTTTTTCACTGAGTTCTTTGGTAAGTGGAACCACAATATAATATCTAAGAGATTTTATCATTTTTAAATTATCAAAAAATTAGGTTTTTGGTTTTATTAAACTATTATTTATTGAAAAACTGTTATAAAGACATCAAATAATATAAATAATATACTGTCTGAATTTAAAAACTAAAATCGATAACTGGATAATTTGAGTCAAAAAACAATTCAATCTTATCATCAACTGAAATTAATGCCAATCTGGAGGAAATGGAACTTATTCAAATTAGTTCAAGGACTGTGGAAAGATGGTTTTTCCAAAAAGTGTTAATGTTAAATTAACACAGATTTAATAATGAAAAATCTCCTTCAAAATTAAAGTTTCAATATTTATGTCCAGCATATATGAGAATAATATGTGTAACATCTTATAGAACAGGAATATACTAGTTTATACAATACTGTATAAAAAACAATAGTAAAATAATATTATTTTAATAGTTCACATTAAATAAAAGAATTATGACTAAAATATTTAATATTTTAAAAAGTTGCTACAATCATGTCCACTACTGTAAATGCAAACGACGAGTGCACATTATAAATAATATTAAAACAAACAAAAGAAAACTTTTTTTGAATAGTTATATAATAAATTATTTCTTTTATTTATCACAAAAAGTAAATTAATAAAAATATTTATAAAAATTAAATAATTAGTAAAACCAATATCAATTTGTTTTATTTTAAATATTTAAATCTCTTCAATTAACTTAAAATTTATTAGAAAAAAATTATAAAAAATTAATATTTATATTAATTGAAAAATTAAAATAAATCGAACGAAACTTTTCTTTTAATATATTAAAATATTAATTAAAATTATTTTTATTAAAACAAATTAAAACTGATAACTGAATTGTTGATATCTTTTAATTTAATAGATTTACTTATTTTTCATCATAAAATTTATTAGAAAGTTATTGAAATTATTGAACATATTTATAAAAATTGATAAAAATATTAAATTTTAATAATAATTGAATAGTTTTTAATTAATTTTTCAGTTAGTACTCTTTTTATAACATATTTTGAATCCAGATTTACTACCTTTCTAAATAAATTTTTATTAAAAATATATATAATAATTTTAGTAAAATTATTAAATTTAAATTTTTAAAATAAACAATTATTCCAATTACATTTTATTTAATTTAATTTTCAATTATTATAAATATACTCATTCATTTTACTAATTTTCTAATAAATTTTATGATGAAAAATACTTTAAAAAGTTGCTACAATTATGTCCACTACTGTAAATGCAAACGACGAGGAGTGCACATTATAAATAATATTAAAACAAACAAAAGAAAACTTTTTTTGAATAGTCATATAATAAATTATTTCTATTATTTATTAGAAAAAGTAAATAATATAAATATTTATAAAAAATTAAATAATTACTACAGCCAATATCAATTTATTTTATTTTAATATTTATCTCTTTCATTAACTTAAAATTTATTAGAAAAAATAATAAAAAATTAATATTTATATTAATTGAAAAATTAAAATAAATCAAACGAAACTTTTCTATTAATATACTAAAATATTAATAAAATAGATTATTTTTATTAAAACAAATTAAAACTGATAAAAGAATTTTTGAAAATTAAATTAAATAATAAAATATTAAATTAATATTTTCATTATAAACTTAAGACAAAACTATTTATTTTATAATTGGAATAATTGAATAAATTAAATTAAAAAAAATATATACATTAAATTAAATTTAAATTTAATAATTTTACTAAAATTATTGTATATTTTTTAATAAAAATTTATTTAAAAATGTAGTAAATCTACTGGATTCAAACTGTTTTATAGTAACATTAATAAATATGTATATTTGTAATAACTGATAAATTAACAATTATTATTAAAATTTAATATTTTTACTAAAATTGTTATACGATATTTTAAGTAAAATTTACTATAAAATGAGTTAAATTGAAAATAAAAAAAATTTGGTGTTGCTATATTTTTTATTACATATAATTAAATTTAAATTTAATATTGTTTGCCAAAAATATTTTATTTTAAAGCAATTATGAACTGAAAATATTAATTATATATTCTATATAAATTTTTATCTAAAAAATATTATTGGTTAGAATTAGAACTTTCCCAATTTTTTTAAATTTAATGGACTAAATTATATAAATTATAAAATTAATGATGATAATTCTTATTATATATTTATAATAACTGAAAAATTAATAAAAAATTGTTCAATTAATATTTAAATGTTTATAATTGTTTATTTATTATATATTTAATTAATATTATTACAAAAAGAGTAAAACTAATAAAAAATAATTTGAAAATAATTAAAAAAATAAATAAAAAAAATATATTTATTATTATTATCAAAATTTGTATTTATTAGAAACCTTAAAATTTAAGAGATATTTTTCGTTTTTAAATCATTTTTGAATTTAAAACTAATTAATAAAATTAGAATTCAGTCATAATTTTTTAATTAATAAATATAAATAATAAATTTTATAATTAATTTTTTATTATAAATAATTAATATATTAAAAAGTTTTATAGAAAGTTATCAAAATGTATATTATGTATTAATATAAACGAATTAGGCTCTCAAGATTAAAGCTCTGAATTTTTGTAATGCGATTAATTTTGCGCTAGACAAATAAAATGCTCAAGCCTTCGTTCACCCCCCGAAAAAAAAAAAAAATTGGATTGCATTATTATATCATACGGGGCCGAGAGAAAAAAACGACAACCGCCAATTACTGGGCGATTAGTCGCAAACAAATTGCAGACTCAGTCGTTGGAAATACCGCACATGGGGCCCGCGCATGTGGCCCCCTTTCAGCCAACGCGCCCCCGTCGCGGTCCCCATTCTTCGCGAGCGGCACGCGGTGCACTACATCCAGACCCCCCACACGGACCCCACAAACAATTTTTACAACTTTTCTACGGCTGCGACCGCTGCCGGTTTTTGTTTAAAAGTCAAAAGTGTCCCGGATGCCCCGCGGGGACAAACGGGCCCCCCGCACGGCACTCACTGCTACTCGGGCCCGTGTCGTTGCGTTCGCCAACGTGAAATATGCGTGCCGCGGGATTGTTTGCCGTGAAATCGGCCGGACAAGCAGTTCCGGGACGCGGTGGTGTGGTGATGGAGACGTCACGGTGATGCCGCAGACTCCCGGCCGGACAGATGATTTGCTAGAGTTGTACGGACTTTGGGCTGGCCGTGTCTTATCGGGGTGACATCCACAGCAACATCCCTGCATCTGCCTTCCCCCAAATCTTTCTAGAAATTTGTTCATCATAGATTATTGGACATCTGTATTAAGAAATTCTCAGTTTATATATATTTGTAACCAATAAATGTGTAATAAATTTAAATACAAATAGGTCTTTACATAAATAATTTAATTCTAATTACAATACGATTATATTTAAGTATTTTTTGTTTGTCTAGTCTAATATTAGATACAAAGCAAATTGTGTTAAACTGATAAAAATCTAAAATGACAAACATGAAAATGCTATTATGTTTTATATATATATTATTTTCTACTTCAACATGAACATTTGTTGACTCTGAATGAATAACGATCTTAGTAAAGCAATAAATACTAAAGATTAAGAAAATTATTCAAATTATGGAGAATTAATTGTCTCATTATAATTAATTGGAACTGAATTTATGACACAAGTGGTATTTAAAGAAAAAATCAGCACTTGATCAAAAAATGAGTGTCTGGAATCAATTTTAATATTTCTTTTTAGATAAAAATTTATTTAAAATATATAATTAACATTTTCAGTTACATAATTACTTTAATTTAGTTATATGTAATAAAAATTAGAGCAACACCATTTTTTTTTATTTTCAATTTACCTCGTTTTATAATAAATTTTAATTAAAATATCGTATAAAAATTTTGGTAAAAATATTAAATATATTTTAATAATAATTGAACAGTTTTCAATTAATTTTTCAGTTATTACACTTTTTATAACACATTTTAGAGATCCAGATTTACTACGTTTTTAAATAAAATTCTATTAAAAATATATATAATAATTTTAGTAAAATTATTAAATTTAAATTTTTAAAATAAACTATTATTCCAATTAAAAAAAATAGTTTTGTTTTAAATTTATAATGAAAATAGTAATTGAAAAATTTTTTATTTAATTTAATTTTCAATTATTATAAATATTTCATTAATTTTACTAATTTTCTAATAAATTTTGTGATGAAAAATAAATAAATTTATTAAATTAAAAGATTTAAATAATTCTATTATAAGTTCTAATTTGTCTTAATAAGTATAACCTATTTAATTAATATATTAAAAAGTTTTCTTTGATTTATTTTAATTTTTGTACTAATTAATATTAATTTTTTGTTTTTTCTAACAAAGTTAAATAATTAGTATTAAATTTAAATATTTAAAATAAAATAAATTGGAAAATATTACTAATTATTTATTTTTATAAATATTTTTATTAATTTACTTTTCCTATAATTTTATTAAAAAATTATATAACAAAAATATTAAATTATTAAAAAATTAAATCATTTTTAACTATTTAAGAAAAGTTTTCTTTTGTTTGTTTTAATATTTTAATTAATTAGTATAATTTTATCACATTTTCAATAAATTTTAGAATTAGAAGAATTAAATTTTTAAAATAAGATGAATTGAAAAATACACTAATTATTTAATTTTTATAAAAAAATTGTTAAAAAACTGTAATATTTTAAGCAAAAATATTAAAATTAAATTTTTAAATTAAATAATTATTATATTTAAGAAAGTATAAATTTTTTTTTTTAATTTATAAAATATGAAGAAAAGAAAGAAAGAAAAGTTTTTAATATTTTAATTAATTAGTATAAATATATTATTAATTTTTTGTTTTTTTTTTTTTAATATTCTAAATAAATTATAGAATATTAAATTTAAATTTTTAAAATAAAATAAATTGAAATATATTTATTGTTCCAATTATTTAAATTTTATAATTATTTTTATTAATTCACATTTTCTATAATACAATATTTAAAAAAATTATAAAAAATTACATTTTAAATTAAATTATTAAAAAGGTTAATTAAATCAATTATTATAAATATTAATTTTTCGTTCTTTCCAATAAATTTTAAATGAATTAAAAATTTTAGTTATTCTAATTACTAAATTTATATATTTATAAATATACAGTACGAAAAAGTCTGTTTTAAGTTATAAAACTTTATTTTTATTAACATTAAATTTAAATTTTTAAAATAAAATAATTTATAAATTAATTTACTTATTTTATAAAAAAATATTAAAAAAATATAATACACTTCAAACAAAAAAAGTGAAAATAAATTTTTAATTTAAATAATTATTCTAATTAAGAAAATATACTTTATTTTATTTTTTAGTTTTTTGTTCATTTTAATTTTGCAATTATTTAATATAAATATTAATTTTGTAACAAAAGTTAATAAAATCATCAAGCCTAAAATTATTTTAAAAGTTTCTCTATTTTATTATTATTTTATATTCAAAAATTATTAAACAATAAATTTTATATTTAATTTATTTTTAATTTTTAAATTTTTTATAAAATTATAGAAATTTATATTTATTAATTTAATAAATTAATTACATATAAATACATTAATTTTCCATATATGTGTTATTTTCTATTTCCAGTGCACACGTACCCCAAGCAAAACATTTCCAAATCACCTTGAACTCTGAAGGGTGCCAGTTGCGTCGTGTTTTCACCTGGAAATCAAACACATCCGGAGTACGTGAGCGCTGAAGAGTTCTCGAAGTCAACGGAAAGGGGGCCGCCAGGAGGCCCAGCACGTGTGACGGGAGACAATGCCGCGACACGGGGTGGCGTCGCGATTCGCGACCGGGGGCCCGTCCGTGAGCTCTCGGCCCCATTGTCAAACATGCTAAGCAACGTTTGATCCGGGCTTGTCTAGGGTCATTCCATAAATGGGTCCGACAACATTTTTTTAATAATTATTATGTCCGACACTGTACATATAAGTTATAGCTATTTATTACTTATTGATTAGCAATTAATATTCATATTCAAGATATTTTTTATTTTATATTTTTATGTATGTATGTATGTAAATTTATTTTTTATTGTGTGTCCAATATTTTTTATAGATTTTGTCCTATAAAAAAATATAAAACTGTCTAAGATGTTAATCATGTGACAATTAAGAGTCGGACAAATTAGTCAAAAAAGGCCATTCCACCGGAAACTTGAATAACAAATTGAGTGGAACATCTCGTCCCGGCGAAAGCGACGAAGGAGGATTCCTCGGTGAAATTTTCGTACGTACGTGTCGCGGCGTAGATCGTTGACGCTGGCACTATGTCCAAACCGCGGGGGCCCCCTGATTAATTTCACCTTATTTCCCGGCTGATTTATTGGGCCTTGTACACACAAAGATTCACTGCGCCATCGTCGTACCTTATTATTGATATTGCACGTTACTCTGCCCCCGGGGATCTTTATTATCCACGTCGATGCGATGTTTAATTAAAACCAGCCACGTAACCACACGGTTAGTTCACCTCTATCAGTTTGTTAATTCAATTTATAAGGTATTTTTTACACTGATTTTAACATAATTGTACAGTTATTTGTAATAATAAAATTAGCATTAAGTTGCACATTAATTCTCGTAAAATAATTAGTGGGTACTTTCATTGATCTGGTGAAAAATTACCACAAATACTACAAGTCATTACCCCAGTCAATTACAACCCTTAGTTTTCACTCCAAGATCTGGAACCACTGTCAATTTATGGTACTACTTTGTGGTCATCATATAGTGGTAAGGCAATTTTATGGTACCATTAAATTCTGTCGGTGTGTAAAAGATGTACCTGAAACAAAAGTTCGGACCTACTGAAAGGTAGTAATCCATTAGGCGGTAGCCAATCAGAAATTTGAGGCGTGGTTCCTTTGCCTTTCTCAGATGAGATGTTGTCTTCTTCTGGAGAACACAAATTTCATCTCAATGGTCAGTTTACTTACTACATTTAGAGTTCATCCTTTTAAAATGAAGTAAAAAAAACTATTTGTAGTTAGGTTAAGAATAGTACTGCTTCTTAATTGGAATATATTAATACTGATATTAAGTTTTTACTAAAGATTGCAGTACCTGAAACTTCTTGTGCATTTCTTCAATAATCCAATAAAATATAAAAAATATACAAACTCACCCGAAAATTTAAAGAATGAAACAAATATGAGGAATTTAGATAATCTGAAGAAAATTAGATCATCTAAAAAATAGTGATTTTGTGTAATAGAATCTAGATATTCTACGAATCTAAAGAATCCAAAGAAAGAATCTAAAGAAAGAATCTAAAGAAAGAATCTAAAGAAAGAATCTAAAGAATCTAAAGAATCTAAAGAATCTAAAGAATCTAAAGAATCTAAAGAATCTAAAGAATCTAAAGAATCTAAAGAATCTAAAGAATCTAAAGAATCTAAAGAATCTAAAGAATCTAAAGAATCTAAAGAATCTAAAGAATCTAAAGAATCTAAAGAATCTAAAGAATCTAAAGAATCTAAAGAATCTAAAGAATCTAAAGAATCTAAAGAATCTAAAGAATCTAAAGAATCTAAAGAATCTAAAGAATCTAAAGAATCTAAAGAATCTAAAGAATCTAAAGAATCTAAAGAATCTAAAGAATCTAAAGAATCTAAAGAATCTAAAGAATCTAAAGAATCTAAAGAATCTAAAGAATCTAAAGAATCTAAAGAATCTAAAGAATCTAAAGAATCTAAAGAATCTAAAGAATCTAAAGAATCTAAAGAATCTAAAGAATCTAAAGAATCTAAAGAATCTAAAGAATCTAAAGAATCTAAAGAATCTAAAGAATCTAAAGAATCTAAAGAATCTAAAGAATCTAAAGAATCTAAAGAATCTAAAGAATCTAAAGAATCTAAAGAATCTAAAGAATCTAAAGAATCTAAAGAATCTAAAGAATCTAAAGAATCTAAAGAATCTAAAGAATCTAAAGAATCTAAAGAATCTAAAGAATTTGAAAAATGTAAAGAATTTGAAAATTTCTTTAGAGAATCTTGAGAATCTAGACAATGTAAGTTGAAGATTTTGGAGAGGTTGAAGATTTAAAAAAAAAATAAAAATCTAGACATTCAAAAATTACAAGAGTAAAAATATTCTATTATATTCTATTCTTTATTTTTTGGATTCTGTTGATTCTATATTCTATAATTTCAGTATTTGTTTAGTTTATCCATATTATTCACATTTTTCAGGTTTTTCACATCTTTTAGATTCTTTAGAATGCTTAAATTCTTCAGTTTCTTCAGATTTTTTATACAGTCATTAAATTCTTTATATGTTTTATCCTTTTAATTAATTAATATGATAAAGATTCAGACTATTAAGACCTGGTGAAAAAAAAAGAGTCAAAACAGTTAATAAAAATGTCTTCAATCCATCAATTGTTCAACATTTGGGCGAAAAGTGACCAAGAAAATATTTATTTCAAAATTAAAACCGCATTGCTGTCACCACCAGGTAAAACTGTCTCACAATGACAAATTAAAGAAAAAGCGCCTCATCATTAAATTGACCCTTTTTACAAATTTCCCGTTATCTCTTCGAAAAAGTGGAAGATACAAACCTCGATAGCGGCATAACAGCGATTAATTTAAGCTTAACAATAAATCAAAACGTCAAAACCGAATCGGAATGCAATTCTGGTAATATTCTAATATAGAGAGGACAAAGCGACCGCAATCGTAGAAAAAAAGCTGGCAAAACATCAATTTTCGGCTGTGTCCTTTATGTAGATCTGATAAGGACCCTATAGGGTTCCTTTATGTCTTGGTGGGCCGCCACCATATTCACGTGTACCACCAAGACGTTTGGGTGTTTGTTTTAAAAAAACTCGGGACCGTCGGTTAAATTTATGGTCGTATCTACGAAATTGTCCCATCATTTATGCCCGGGACGTGTCCACCAACATTAATATTTTGTTCGGCTCGTTTTTGATAACAATCTGTGGGCTTTCCTTAATCATTTCACATAAATAAGGAATAGCTGGTTCGTGGTTTCGTTTTATGGTAATAGCCACTTGTTTATATTTCCATGGTTGCATAAGTTTTGTTTCATTTCCATTGGGACATCGTAAAAATGCGATCATTAAGGTTTTCATCCCGGCTTAAGCATTCTAAATGTAATTACGATTTAGGCTCCCGCTGTTCAATTAAACTGTGCCCGTACAATATTATTGGATTGTTTGTTGTCTTGTAAAGTTATTGCCATTTGACTTTATGTACTGTATACAGATATAATAATTTTTGATTTTTAAATTGTGCCGGTTAATAATTACGAAATTTCCGTGTCATGGTTATTAATTTGATTGCCATTGAATTGATTAATTAAAATTGGAAAAATTTGACGTTTATCGAGGTTTTCTGCAAGATATAATAGACTAAAGAGTCATTACTTACAATCAGAGGTAATACTTTTTCTAGTATTTATTTATTATGTTAAATATATTGTTAAGTTTTAATTGGACTATTGAGGAAATACGCAAAAGGGTTCAGGTACTGCCATCTAATTTTATTTATGTTATTCGAATCATTAGAATTTTGATTGATTTCAATTATTGATAATTTTTAGATTTCTTATATTCCACGAAGAAACTGAAGAATTTAAGCATTCTAAAGAATCTAAAAGATGTGAAAAACCTGAAAAATGTGAATAATATGGATAAACTAAACAAATACTGAAATTATAGAATATAGAATCAACAGAATCCAAAAAATAAAGAATAGAATATAATAGAATATTTTTACTCATGTAATTTTTGAATGTCTAGATTTTTATTTTTATGGTATATATAATAAGTTATTTGATGTTTTAGTTTTTTGATTGAAAATCTTCAACCTCTCCAAAATCTTCAACTTACATTGTCTAGATTCTCAAGATTCTCTAAAGAAATCCTCAAATTCTTTACATTTTTCAGATTCTTTAGTTTCTTTAGATTAGATTCTTTAGATTCTTTAGATTCTTTAGATTCTTTAGATTCTTTAGATTCTTTACATTCTTTAGATTCTTTACATTCTTTAGATTATTTAGATTCTTTAGATTCTTTAGATTCTTTAGATTCTTTAGATTCTTTAGATTCTTTAGATTCTTTAGATTCTTTAGATTCTTTAGATTCTTTAGATTCTTTAGATTCTTTAGATTCTTTAGATTCTTTAGATTCTTTAGATTCTTTAGATTCTTTAGATTCTTTAGATTCTTTAGATTCTTTAGATTCTTTAGATTCTTTAGATTCTTTAGATTCTTTAGATTCTTTAGATTCTTTAGATTCTTTAGATTCTTTAGATTCTTTAGATTCTTTAGATTCTTTAGATTCTTTAGATTCTTTAGATTCTTTAGATTCTTTAGATTCTTTAGATTCTTTAGATTCTTTAGATTCTTTAGATTCTTTAGATTCTTTAGATTCTTTAGATTCTTTAGATTCTTTAGATTCTTTAGATTCTTTAGATTCTTTAGATTCTTTAGATTCTTTAGATTCTTTAGATTCTTTAGATTCTTTAGATTCTTTAGATTCTTTAGATTCTTTAGATTCTTTAGATTCTTTAGATTCTTTAGATTCTTTAGATTCTTTAGATTCTTTAGATTCTTTAGATTCTTTAGATTCTTTAGATTCTTTAGATTCTTTAGATTCTTTAGATTCTTTAGATTCTTTAGATTCTTTAAATTCTTTAGATTATTTAGATCCATTAGATTCTTTAGATTCTTTAGATTCGATTGTTTAAATTCCTTAGATTCTTTAAATACTTTATTGTTCCTGGACATTCTTTCTATTCTTTTTATACTTCAGATTGTTTATGTACTTATTTCAGATGTAGATTATACATAGTTTATTATTTTTACAAATAAATCACTGATGGAGTCATTAATTTACATACATTTCCTGTTAGTTTAAATCAGAGCCCCAGTATAACAAAAATAGTTCCTCATTTTGCACTGATTTATTGGCTACAGACCATCTGAAATGAAACATCTATATTTCCGTCATTTGCTTAGCTAATACACGTGTTGTACACGAGCATAAATCTTTTACTCTCGAACATCTTGTTGTTAATAAAAAAACATGAGTTTTTCACATTTTTCCTCCAGCTACAGTTATTTCCAATAAAACATCGACGGTAATTGTGACGCAAGCGTAATTGCCCCGAGAAATTTTTACGATAATTTACGACCAGTGACTTCTTAATGCCTTTATGGACTTTCGTGTTTACTTATAAACTATAATTTTCAAGCACCAAATTTACAAGGCGTCATAAACGTAAACGGTCATATTTTATTCTGTCACGCACCGAATAGAATTATTGACTTTTGGAAATCTCAGAAATATGTAATTGGGGTACGCTGAAAACAGGTAAAAAATCCGAAAATATTACTTGAAAATAAAATATGAATTGTACGATTGTAATGGGCCGTTGATGTCACTGGCTAATGTAATATCGATAACAATTTACTGTTTATAGCCGATGCACAGTTTTATTGGTTTATTAAATGTGCAACGGCCTATAAAAATCATATTGTATTTAATTCAATAAACGGTCGGACGATGCGGCCGTATTGTTGGCAAATTATTATCGATTCCCCACATTTATATCCTCTTACAAGTTAATAACGTTTTTGCCGATGACCGGTGCATCCTTATGTGGTTTTATTATCGTCGCAACTTTAATACACTTTTTGTTGGCGATAAATAATTTTTGTAAAATGTAATCAAATGACCGTCATACATTGTAAGGCTTCTTGTATATTTCTTGGTCATTTAATATGTACTCTCTATTGGTTTATTTGATTTTAACCAAGCAATTAATTAATTTATTACTATTAAAATATTTATTCTCAAGATCCTTTCTTTATTTTATTAATCTGCAGGATTTAAACAAGTTAAAGAGTTCTTTAACTGTTAAATTCTTTATACTTTACAGATTCTTTAAGTTTAATAAGATCTAAAGAATATAGAAACCAAAGAATGTCCTGGAACAATAGAATATGAAAAACTTGAGAAACTAATGATCTAATAGTATATAAAGGACTATAAAATGAGGGAAAAAAGTATTTAAAGGACATAAAAGAAGATAAAGAATCTAATGATCCTAAGGTATTCAAAATTTGACAAAATATAAAAAATTAAGTATTGTGAAAACTAAAAAAAGGACAGAAACAATCTAAAGAATTGAAAGAATGTGGATAATTTAGAGAATATTAAAAAACAAAGAAAGAGAACCTAATAATTTAATCAATATAAAGGACAATAAAATTTGGAAAAAATATTTAAAGAACCTAAAAGAAGATAAAGAATCTAATGATACTATAATATTATAGTACTATAACATGTAGGAAAAAGTATTTAAAGGACCAAAAGGAAAAGAAGAATCTAATGATCCAGAAGTATCTTAAATTTGACAAAATCTAAAGAAAATTGAGAAAAAATCCAAAGAATATTAGAAGAAGAATTAAGAATTGAAAGAATGTGAATAATTTAGAGAATCTAAAAAACTAAAGAATATCAAGAAATAATAGAATATATCTAAAAGATATAAAATACCATAAAATCTGGAAAAAAAGTATTTAAAGGACCTAAAAAGAAGATAAAGAATCTAATGATTCTGAGGTATCTAAAATTTGGTAAAATCTAAAGAAAATTAAGAATTTAGAATCTGAGGAATCTAAAGATTTTAAAGAATTTATTCTTTAAAGTAGCCAATAGTGTTAAATTAATTTTTTATCATCATCAACTATGAAATTCTTGTAACTAGCGATGTCTATCTGATCTTTGCCCAATAAAAGTGAGAATCTACTTCTGACATTTTGATACCCATCACTTCTGACTGTGTCAATTAATGGAACTGATCGACCAGCAGTAATAAAACAGGTGAAGCAATTAAGAAGAATTTACACATGTTGGCGTCTCACGAGCCGTAAACGCAACAGCGAAACGCCGCAACCCTAAATCATCCGCGCATTAAAACACAACATAAATAATCAGTCGCTCAGCGTGAGTATGGAACAACAGATCCAAAAATTAACCAAGAACCCGGCCCGTAACAAAAACAACAATAAAACGTAGCAGAACATTGATAGATTCCCTTTTATAAATTAATTCGTTTTTTTGTTATTGGCGCATTTATAATAATTTGCCGACGATGCGCAGATGTTGTGTCACTGTTGTCCCTTCAACGCCACCCCGCTGACACGGCAAGGGTGGATTTTATTGTGAGCTTTTCACAGGGCCTTCCATTCTTATTAATATTGTTTTTATTGTGGAGTTAATTTATCGTCCGGTTATCTTCGGTTCAGGATCTTGGAATTAGTCAGGACCATTACAATTTACTTCGTTCCTCGTTGGCTTATCTACCATCAAGTTATGTGTTTATTTAGTTTTATTAATTTAATTGCGGAAGGGTTGATAAGGCTCAATTTTGGGCAACCCTTCATCACATAGATGGTAACTTAATTAAAGGACTAATTTAATGAAGAGGTTCCTGTCTTTGGCAACCAAGGAACAATTTATTAGACAAAGAGTTAAATTACTTATTTGTAACTGTAGAATTGGCTCCAAAACCAGCACCACCAAGTTGCTACACTTCCCAGTAAAAGACAATAAATATGAAACCAATAATAATGTTACTAAATTTGCCAAATCATCCATTCCCTCAACCTTCAAAGACAACTTTTAAGGGAACATTTAACACAGTGCCTAATTTAGTTGTATACTTTTTGTCCAAAACAATTTTGGGTAACCCTTCACATAGATGGTAACTTAGTTGAATTATTAATTGAATGAAGAAATTCCTGTCTTTGGCAACCAAAGAACAATTTATTAGACAAAGAGTTAAATTACTTATTTGTAACTGTAGAATTGGCTCCAAAAACCAGCACCACCAAGAAGCTATAATTCCCAGTAAAAAGCAATAAATATGGAACCAACAATAATGTTACTAAACTTGCTAAAACATCCGTTCCCTTAACGTTCAAAGACAACTTTTAAAGGAACATTTAACACAGTGCCTAATTTAGTTGTATACTTTTTGTCCGAAACAATTTTGGGTAACCCTTCACATAGTTGAATTATTAATTGAATGAAGAAATTCCTGTCTTTGGCAACCAAGAAACAATTTATTAGACAAAGAGTTAAATTACTTATTTGTAACTGTAGAATTGGCTCTAAAAACCAGCACCACCAAGTTGCTACAATTCCCAGTAAAAGACAATAAATATGAAACCAACAATAATGTTACTAAACTTGCCAAAACATCCGTTCCCTCAACCTTCAAAGACAACTTTTAAAGGAACATTTAACACAGTGCCTAATTTAGTTGTATACATTTTGTCCAAAACAATTTTGGGTAATCCTTCACATAGATGGTAACTTAGTTGAATTATTAATTGAATGAAGAAATTCCTGTCTTTGGCAACCAAAAAACAATTTATTAGACAAAGAGTTAAATTATTTATTTGTAACTGTAGAATTGACTCTAAAAACTAGTACCACCTAGTTGCTACAATTTCTAGTAAAAAACAATAAATATGAAACCAACAATAATGTTACTAAACTTGCCAAAACATCCGTTCCCTCAACCTTCAAAGACAACTTTTAAGGGAACATTTAACACAGTGCCTAATTTAGTTGTATACTTTTTGTCCAAAACAATTTTGGGTAACCCTTCACATAGATGGTAACTTAGTTGAATTATTAATTGAATGAAGAAATTCCTGTCTTTGGCAACCAAGAAACAATTTATTAGACAAAGAGTTAAATTATTTATTTGTAACTGTAGAATTGGCTCTAAAAACTAGTACCACCTAGTTGCTACAATTCCCAGTAAAAAACAATAAATATGAAACCAACAATAATGTTACTAAACATGCCAAATCATCCATTCCCTCAACATTCAAAGACAACTATTAGGGTAACATTTAACTCAGGGCCTAATTTAGTCGTATACTTTTTGTCCAAAACTGACAACAATAATTTCTAAACTGTTCCAAGAATAGAACTGGACCTTAACAGCTTTTAGAAAGTCAAAGATCTTTTATTGGTGATATATATCATTCCCTTTGTTACAAGTACGGGGTGACACGTTTTATTCAGGGTTGTTTACACCACTGGATTTGAAAAAAATTTCATGGGTGGTCATTTATTCATTGGACACAATGACTTATGTTTCTATTACCGGCTTTGTCCCGTTTTTCTGTTACGTTGAGGTCAAACAAATTATAAATGAATAATGAAATCTGGATGTTATTCAATGCGGGACAGAAAGATAATAACACCCATAATGGATTTCTGATCTAGCCTTGTTTATTGTGAAGGTGATACTAATAATTTAATTTTAAATTACTTCTTTATTGTATTGTATCATGATTCTTTTCCATGATTAAGTCCAAAATTTATTTCCATTATGTACCGGAGACAATCCGGGCAAAGTTTAAATTAAAACCCGGGGTAAATGTAAGTTTCTGTTTTAGCGAATAAGTAGCGAAATTAATTAATTTACGAGCTGCCGCTCGGGCTCGCTAATTAAGTTACAATTTTTGTTTTAATCCGTCGGGGCGGAAAAACACAAATAAATTACGGGTGTAATTAAGAAGCGCGAGCGGGGTTTATTTACCATTTTATAACATCGATATTAAATCTTACCGCCGTTGTAATAACATTTTAATTAGTAGTTGCTTTAATTAAAAATTATCTTGGCTGCGTTTACTTAGTTAGGCCTTATATTAATGCCAACCACACAGTGTTGGATTAAATCTTATTCTTCAGGGGGCAAACAATCTACCTATGGCAATTTTGTTCCATATTTTTGTTCATATAAATTTTAAATTAAATTTTACCATATTTTTATTATTTTATATTATACTTAATTAACTGTATTGTCTTAGAGGCATTTAAAATAGTTTTTTTAACCTGAATCAAACCAATTTCTAAATTCTACAATTATTTTATTTATTTAAATCTCCAATTTTATTTATTTTTAAGTCAGTACTTAATTTTTTTACCAAATTACACAATTTTTTATGAAAATGATTCAAATTTTTATGAACTAAATCTTTAATTTTATATACACATTTTTAATAAATATTTGAAAGATAAATAAATATATAAAAAACATGGAGAATTTTGAAAAATATATGGAGAATTTTGTTATATTAATTTGGTTTCCTAAATTCTAAATCAATATATTTTAATAATTTTTAATTATAATTATTTTTTATAAAAATTATCCAAATTTTTAAAAACTAAATCTTAAATTTTATATATGTTTTACATAAAAAGTATCGAAAATTTAGAACAATATTTGGAGAATTTTGAATTATTTTTTGGGGCAAAAAGTAAATAATATAGTAATATAATATTTACTGTGATTATTAATTATTTTTATTAGATATAGATATTTTATTCTCCTATATTTTATTTTCCTAAATTCTATTTATACATTTTAATATATATTTGAAATATAATTAAATATATAAAGAATATGAAAATATTTTAATAATATTTAATTACAGTTATTTTTTATAAAAAGTATCCAATTTTTTAAAAGCTATATTTTATATATACTTTTATAATAATTATTTGAAATATAATTAAATATATAAAAAAATATGGAAAATGTTAAATTTTACATAAACTTTTTGACCTTGAATAATAATTATATATATAAAAAATATAGAGAATTTTGAAATATTTGGGACAAAAAATAAATAATATATTAATACAATTATTTATAGTAATTAATAATTTTTTACTTCAGCTATTTATTATATATATCATCCAATTTTTTTAGGACTAAAAATTAAATTTTATATATACTTTTTTAATATATATTTGAAATATAATTAAATATATTTAATATATGAAAAATTTTGAAAAATATTTGGAGTCTCTTCAAATATTTGTTGTGGCAAAAAATAAATAATATATTAATATAATTATTTAAAATTATCCATATTTGTATGAAAAATTTAGAATAATATTTGGAGAATTTTGAATTATTTAAAATTTAATTACAGTTATTATTTAAAAAAAATATTCGATTTTTTAAAAATTATATTTTAAATTTTACATAAACTTTTTTAATAAATATTTGAAAAATAATTAATATATAAAAAATATGGACATATTTGAAAAATATTTGGAAAATTTTGAAATATTTGTTATATTTAGAATAATATTTGGAGAATTTTAATTATTAAATATTTTTATTAGTTATGATATTTTATTCTTCATAAATTCTTCTATTTTTCATAAATTTTAATTAAATAAATATATTTTAATAATATTTAATTACAGTTATTTTTTAAAAAAATTATCCATAAATAAAAAATTAAATATATATAAAATATATAATTAAATATATAAAAAATATGGAAAATCTTAAATTTTACATATACTTTTTAAACAAATATTTGAAAAATAATTAATATTTAAAAAATATGGATAATTTTGAAAAATATTTGGAGAATTTTGAAATATTTGTTGGAATTATATTAATATAATTATTTACACTGATTATTAATTTTTTTTCCTGAATTCCAAATTATAGTTGTTTATTATAAAAATTATCAAATTTTTTAAGGACTAAATCTTAAATTTTGATATTTAATTATTTATTCTATTTTATAACTTAAATTTCTAATTTCTCAGAATTATATTAAAATAGTCTTTAATAATAATATATTTTTTAAATAATAATTAATTTTAATATATAATTTTTATATGTAGAAATATTTTTTTATTTATCATAATTTTAAAAAATAGTTTTTAGATAATTTTGTTGTTTTCTAACTCTTCTAGGATTTCTGCCATTTGTGTATTATTGCTGTAAAAACTTTTTATTTAAGCATTGTTGGTAATTTTCTTTTATTAGATTTAAAATAATTGAATTAATGAAGTAAGAAGAAGGTGAAAAATGGAAGTGAAGAAAGTTGAATCAAGTTTTCGAAAGATGTCACCTGACCTGATTGCCTCCTGAAAACCGGCAAGTTTGAACAACATTCACACCCGGTGAATCGTAGGCGTCGCATTTGGTGGGAGCGTTAATTAGCGAGGGAGCAAGAGCAAGAGCAAGAGCAAGAGCAAGAGCAAGAGCGTGGTGTGGAAGTGTGGTGTGGTGCCGGTGTTGGTGTGGAGCGGTGCATATGTAGGCGCGTTTGGTCCGCCCCCGTTACGCCTGCCAGCGCCTCACACACATCAACATCATCAATCAAACCGTCACTTTATATTCAAATTAGCCATTTCTGCCTTTCCTGAGCCCATCTCCAAACGCCCCTCCGACCCTATGTTGAGTTTCTTTCAGGCCTGATTGCATTTACTAAATTAACTCAGACTTTGCACTCAACAGTTATTTATACGAGCCTTTCAACATTAGGTACCAACCGTGGAACCTGCCCAACACAATGTTCACCATCGTGGAAGTAAAAAGTTGTAACTCACTTCAAAATCATCCATAGTAGTAGGATAATAATAGAGCTAGGTAAAATAAACGGTGAATAAATATCGCATTTATTAGATAGAAGCAGTAAATCACATTGGAAACGATGGTTAGACCTGGGCAAGGGTTAGACCACAAATCAAATTTCAGAGACGGACTCCTAGTCTACGAGGATTCTACGCAACGGGCAGTCCCACAGTGTGGCGCATCAGGATCACAAATGTTTCATCAATCAAACGCTGTTTTATGGGACATTTGCCCATATGAACGATCCAACTACCAAAACATCCATTATCGTGCCATCTTTCTGAAATATATGGGTACTGTTTTTTTTAATAAAAATATTTTGTTGTGGTGTTAAACTTTCTTAAAGTAAAATAAAAAACTAAAAAAAAGGATAGTTATATGAAGAAAAAGTATGTCTTTAAACAGCTTCAATTTCTACTCTTAACTACTTTCTTCGAAATACATTAACAATCATCCTTATTATAATTTAAACTCTAGCTTATCATTATTTAAAATCATTTTTCAAAATAAAATGTAACTACTTTCTCAAAAAAATAATGAATTGTAGGTGAAAGTTCTTCAGAAGCTTTTATTTTCTAGAATAACTCCTTTATATATAGTTTGCTTTAGAAATACATTAAACCACTCTAGTTTATCATCATTTAAAACCATATTTTAAAAAGAAATTTAACTACTTTCTCAAAAAAATAATGAATTGTGGGCTAAAGTCTTTCAGTAGCTTCTATTTTCTAGAATGACTCCTTTATGTATAGTTTACTTTAGAAATACACTAAACCACTCCAGTTTACCATCATTTAAAACCATATTTTAAAAAGAAATTTAAATACTTTCTCAAAAAAAATAATGAATTGTGGGTTAAACTCCTTCAGAAGCTTCTATTTTCTAGTATAACTCCTTTATATATAGTTTGCTTTAGAAATACATTAAACCACTCTAATTTATCATCATTTAAAACTATATTTCAAAAAGAAATTTAACTACATCCCAAAAAAATAGTGAATTGTAGGTTAAAGTCCTTCAGAAGCTTTTATTTTCTAGAATAACTCCTTTATATATAGTTTGATTTAGAAATACATTGAACTACTCTAGTTTATTATCATTTAAAACCATATTTCAAAAAGAAATTTAACTACATTCTGAAAAAATAGTGAATTGTACGTTAAAATTCTTCAGAAGCTTCTATTTTCTAGAATAACTCCTGTATATATAGTTTGCTTTAGAAATACATTAAACCACTCTAGTTTATCATCATTTAATTTAATTTAATTAGTGAATTATAGGTTAAAGTCCTTCAGAAGCTTCTATTATTCTAGTGTATCATCATTTAAAACCATATTTCAAAAAGAAATTTAACTACTTTCTCAAAAAATAATGAATTGTAGGTTAAAGTTCAGAAGCTTCTATTTTCTAGAATAACTCCTGTATATATAGTTTGCTTTAGAAATACATTATACCACTCTAGTTTATCATCATTTAATTTAATTTAATTAGTGAATTATAGGTTAAAGTCCTTCAGAAGCTTCTATTATTCTAGTGTATCATCATTTAAAACCATATTTCAAAAAGAAATTTAACTACTTTCTCAAAAAAATAATGAATTGTAGGTTAAAGTTCAGAAGCTTCTATTTTCTAGAATAACTCCTGTATATATAGTTTGCTTTAGAAATACATTAAACCACTCTAGTTTATCATCATTTAATTTAATTTAATTAGTGAATTATAGGTTAAAGTCTTTCAGAAGCTTCTATTATTCTAGTTTATCATCATTTAAAACCATATTTCAAAAAGAAATTTAACTACTTTCTCAAAAAAATAATGAATTGTAGGTTAAAGTTCAGAAGCTTCTATTTTCTAGAATAACTCCTGTATATATAGTTTGCTTTAGAAATGCATTAAACCACTCTAATTTATCACTATTTAGAAACAAAAAGAATTTTTATACTTTTTCAAAAAAATTGATAAATTGTGAGTTAAAGTAAGAACTCAAGGAGGAGCTTCTATTTTAATGTGTTGTGTATTTTAGAAATAAACATTTTAAACCACTTTAGTCCATCATGGCTTGTTCTCAGTTTCAACAACTAATACCTTGCGCCCCTTCGTTCTTGATTAAAAGCCACTCAAATGAACATTGTGTGAGACATAATCAAGTGCAATCGCAGTATGAGCAATCGTCAAAGGAACAATCTGATAAATTGGCAAATTAATCGTTGAACAACCCGATATGGACACCATCCGGCTTTGGAGTGTGCTCTTCCTCATCATCCACGACCGTCCGCAATTAATAATTACAATTATCGGTTTTAATTAAGACGTCACGAGATAAAGGAGTTTCGTACCAGCTTAATGTAAGCAACTGGACTCGTACCTCTTCGCATCATCAATCACCATGGTGATTTGAGAGGTATGTCTGGGAAAATGTAAATAATTCCATCGATAAAGGTATAAAAACAAACGGGACGTATTAACATATCTTTGAAGAACTGAAGCAATATTCAGATTTGCCTCAGTTCACCTCCACTTATGGCAGTGGCTTAGACACCGGTTCGTAAAATTTTATTGCCTTTTTACGCCTGTATGCGGCTCATGTTTATACAAATAACGCATAAAAAAATACGTTTTATAGTTGCTAAGAAATATGACTTCATTTTTTCCAACGGTTGAATTATTAAACATTTTGGCGTCCATTGTTGACAACGATTATTTACGGCATTATTTGCGTTTGGGACAGTATATTTATAATATTTAATAATGGCGAATTTTTTGGATTGTTTTGGGGTCACGTCACTTTAGGTTTGGAGTCATTTCGCCAATTATACGGCTTTGTTATGTTAATGCCGCTTTCGGGCGGTGATAAATCAGGTTTAATGGTTGGAATAATAAAAAACAAACTAGAACTACACTAGTTAATTAAGTACAACCTGCGAGGAATGTTCGGAATGCCATCTTAACACCCACGCATTATGCACCACAAAATATATGGAGGCCACTACCAAAGGATTTTATAAATATGTGAAGTGATCCTTTACTTGGACCAAAATTTGTGAGTTTTAAAGTATTTTTCTTATGTTCAAATTACATACAAATATTGGTTCTTTCTAATGCTGTATCAACTCAAGAAGTAATGAAAAAGAATACCTTTCTAATTGAAGGTTATTTTATGTTTTATCCCAAGAAAAGTTTTTAGAAAGTTTAGGTTCTTTACAAGAAATTGTTTTCATCTGCACTATTCCAATATATATATATATATATTGGTTTAATATCTTGACAAAAGCTTTCAAGAAGTTAAAAGGTTCTTTTGAAGAATTTATTTTCTTCTGTAAAATCTTAATAAACCTTGGTTTCTTCTTATTTTATAAAAACCCAGAAAAATGGAAGAATACTTATGATAATTCTGGTTTAATTTTGCCTGTTAAAGGTTATTTTATTGGTTTATTATCTTAAGACAAGTTTTTATATATTGTTGTTCAGAAGAAGTTCTTCTCATTTACAACATATAAACATTGATTGTTTATAATTTAATAACAATACAAAAAGGGCTGTAAATTACTTCTAATTATTCAGGTATTATTTTACCTATTAAAAGTTATTTTGGTTTAATATCTTGAGAAAAGCTTTCAGAAAGATAAAGTGTTCTTTTGAAGAATTTCTTCTCATCTGTAAAATTCTAATAAATTTTGTTTTAACCTATTTTGATAACAAGTTTTTACATATTGTTTATCAGAAGAAGTTCTTCTCATTTACAACATATGAATATTGATTGTTTATAATTTAATAACAATACAAAAAGGGTGGTAAATTACTTCTAATTATTTAGGTTTTATTTTACCTATTAAAAGTTATTTTGGTTTAATATCTTGTGAAAAGCTTTCAGGAAAATAAAGTGTTCTTTTGAAGAATTTCTTCTCATCTCTAAAATTCTAATAAGACTTGTTTTGATAACAACTCAGAAAAATGGAAGAATACTTATGACAATTAAGGATTAATTTTGTCTGTTAAAGCTTATTTTATTGGTTTTCTATCTTTAGAAAAGTTTTTAGACAGTGTTTTTCAGAAGAAATTGTTCTCATCTGTAAAATTCTAATAAACCTTGCTTCTTCTAATTTTATAACACAGAAAAAGAAGTTATTATGATTATTCATGTTTAATTTTGCTTGTTAAAAACATTATTAAATAACTGGAAAAAAATGGAAGGAGAAGGATGAATTGAGATTGAAGTGCCTCTTTCTATAGAAGAATCATTCTTCTTTCTGGAAGTCAATTTTTATTTGGACTTTGACAATCAATATTTTCATTTAATGTATAGATTCAGAAAATGAAGAACACACTTTTAACAAGACTATGGAAGGGTAATATTCAATTAAAAGAACCAATGTTGAAACATTTAATGATTAAAGATGAAAGAGGAATGCAAAAATGAATAAATTCCTCAAGATTTCTTGAATGAAAGTCAAAAATTATAATACAATGTATATAATTAACCAAAAACAACAGATGAAGAAAATAATCAATATTAAATAACATTGGAAGGAGAGGATTAATTGAGACTGAAGTGCCTCTTTTTATAGAAGAATTCTTTTTCTTCCTGGAAGTCAATTTTTATTTGGACTTTCATTTAATGTTAGTGTAGATTCAGAAAATGAAGAATACACTTTTAACAAGACTATGGAAGGATAATATTCAATTGAAGAACCAATGCTGAACATTCATTAAAACAACCTTTAATGATGAATTTAAACTTCAAAATCTTTCATTTTTCAAAAAAAGTCTTTCTAGCATGTTAATTTTAATTTGGTACTGTGAAACTGAAGAAAACATTTGTCAACAAAGTTATGAAATGAAAAATTGTGATAACTAAAACAGTTAAATAGACTGAAGATAGTCAACAAAGAAAATAATAATTTAACGTGTCTTCTTCCTGAAAGAAATTTTATTCCTTAATAATATTTTTCGTAATCATTGGAAAGATTCCTGCTGATGGATGAATGTTTCAATAGAATATTTACATACAATTTCAATAGTATTTCAATCAAGACGTTCTTCTATATTTAGATACTGGTTCTTGTTCACACGGACTGAAAGGTTCGCTTAATAAACGTCCCGGATCCAAACATTAATTACTACCGTAAAACTACGCCAGTTTATGGCAGTTCGAATACGGATCGGGGTGAAAAATTACTTTGTATAAAGCATGAAAACAAAATGTGCCTCCACTTAATCATACTCCAAGATACTGTACACAGGCCACGATTATAAATAACAAACATTGGAAATGTTCGTCTCGATTATGAATGCTTCGATTATGTAAATGCGATGTTTCGAATATGTGAATGGAGATTTATCTTCCTCTTTCTTATACACGGTGAACGGGTTAGAAGATATCTACGAGGTTAAACATGTCTGGCTCCACGATTGTATTAAGAAATTTAGTAGAAAGCAATTTGCACTGAATTAAATAAGCATAAGTTAAAAAGGGTCCCGTGTTGTACATTGTACAACCGCATGATTTAAACGCCCTATAAATTACCACCAGGAATTTTTTTTAGGTCCAACTCGTGTTGGTACAACAATGGACACCAATGATATTCAAATTTAAAATATCCTTTTGGTGATATATGGCCCACAGTTAAACCGTCAATAACCTTATTTTCTGATGACACCAAAGAGTCTCAAAGGTCACTCGAAATGACCAAAATATTGACCGTTTTAGCTTACGATCTTCGATCGATATCAATCAATTTCCCCTTTCCAAACACCATCGAATAAATCGACGCAGAACTGTTTAAGACATCAGGTTCATTAAGTTTGATTTAACGTAATGGATGGACGGGATGAGGAACCATTTAAAATCTCACTGGCTCGAGACTAATGGTATGCTGCGCGTATTTATTTTTTAAATAAATGAATTACACTTTTTTATTTACGTCCGCAGCAAAACCGGGCAATGACAATGGCGTCCGTACATTAGCCGTAATGGCTTCTAGAAATTACGCTATTAATCTTAGTCCTTCGGGCTGTCAGGTAAAATATCGGCTCAGCATTTCTGTTTTATTAAATTACAAGAGCATTATTTTTTTTTTTGTTTGGTACGTTGTCTGGACGACCAGCCATTTTTTTACTAATAGAATATGGAGCAGATGTCATTTGTTACTTAGGTAGATTTGGATTATTAAGTAGGAAACTGGGGGAAGGTGTCAATCCTATCAATCAGAAGAAACAACGACAAAAGAAACGCATTAATTATAATGTTGCATCTACAAATGAAATAATCCCTTCTGCTTTTAGTAAAATGAGGAAATGTGGTTACGTGACAATAAATTCATCAATAACACTTTCAGCATTAGTTCTTTTAATTCCACAGTCTTGTTAAAAGTGTGTTCTTCATTTTCTGAATCTAAACTAACATTAAATGAAAATACTGATTGTCAAAGTCCAAATAAAAATTGACTTACAAGATGAAGAAGAATCTTTCTATTCAAAGAGGCTCTTTAATATCAATTCATCCTTCTCCTTCTGCTGTTTTTAGTTAATTGTATACATTGTGTTATATTTTTTGACTTTCATTAAAGAAATCTTGAGAATTTCAATCATTTCAGCATTCTTCTTTCACCTCTAATCATTAAATGTTTCAGCATTGGTTCATTTAATTAAAAATTAATCTTCCATAGTCTTGTTAAAAGTATGTTCTTCATTTTCTGAATCTACACTAAAATTAAATGAAAATATTGATTGTCAAAGTACAAATTAAAATTGACTTATAGGAAGAAGAAAAATTCTTCTATAGAAAGAGGCACTTCAATCTCAATTCACCCTTTTCCTTCCAAGGTTATATAATATTGATTATTTTATTTATCTGTTGTTTTTAGTTAATTATATAAATTGTGTTACATTTTTTGATTATCATTAAAGAAATTTTGAGAAATTCATTTATTTCAGCATACTTTTTCATCTTTAATCATTAAACGTTTCAGCATTGGTTCTTTTAATTGAACCATAGTCTTGATAAAAGTATCTTTTTCATTTTCTGAATCTACACAAATATTAAATGAAAATATTAATTGTCAAAAACTACAAATAAAAATTGTCTTACAGGAAGAAAAAATCTCAATTCACCCTTCTCACTCATAGGTTGTTTTAATATAAGTTAAGTTCTTCATTGTTGTCCTCAGTTCAAATTTCAATATCTAAACATTATTTATTTATTTATTCTTTTCGTCATTGATTATTTACTGTTTTTAGTACATTTTTCCACCGTCGATCCTTAAAGACTTCAATATTGGATGATCCAGTTATAAATTAACATCGAAACTTTTTAAGACCAATTAAGTTAAGCCTTCACTTTTAAATTTATTGTCAATTAATAATTCTTTGAATCTATACCATCGTAAACTGAGTTTGTAGAAATAATGATTCGAAACAATTGAGGGGTTATAACCACCATTTGTAAATTAGTTGTCTTACTTCTAACTATATATTTAAATGTAAAACTCACTATTACACATAACACAGTTAACAATTAATTCCAAAACGGCCATTCCTAGTCTTTTAGAAGCACATAAACAACATCCAGTTAAAAAAAGGCTTAATTATGTTATGAAATCTCCGATACAACAGAGACACGTTGTAAATAAAAAGGAGGCTCATTCAGGATCGTTTTTTATTAAAATTTACTAGACACATATCTATTAAGGAGGCACTAAACAGTTTTCGTCTGCGTTTTATGACGATTTTTCGACTGTAATTCATGCAGTTTATCACATGGGTCTGGGGTCCTTCTTATTAATTAATTGGGCATAAAATTTTAAATTAAAAATTATAGTTTGTGGGTAAAGAGTGGTTATTATAATAAATGACCATCACTCACTGCCTAATTATAAGACATTTGTATTATGTAAGGCCACAATGGACGAATTAAGTAAATAAATGTTAATGTATGCTGACCAGGTTGGTTAGGTTTGAATATTTACTGGGTACGTTGTAAGGGAGTATGTAAATAAGGAATCACTAAAGAATGTTGACATTTATAATTTTTATGAAGCTGATTATTTATTGGAAACGTTAATTTTGTGATATAAATTTTCCTTTTAGAAAGATCATCTTTTAACAATTTTTTAGTTGTAAATTAAAATGCTGATTATAGAATAAAAAATTAAAATATTTAGAAAGAGATGGAGTATTTTATTTATACCTTGAAGCTTAATTTCATCATAAACCTGAAATAAATACAATTATTTCCCCCTTATTTTTAGAAGAAAATTGAATGGGACTTTATTAAGCACATTACATAAATGACATTAAGTGAAAGGAGCTTACAAAACACTAAAGAAAAACAAAATAATGAACCTAAACAATTTAATTTAATGAAACATAACCAATGAGTGTTGTTCATGGTTACATAAAACTTCAAATAACTTTTTTCCTCCCCATTTTTTGTTTAGAATTATATCATTAATGTATTGAGGAAGTTGCAGCAGCAAAACCCAAACAAAAACTTATAAATAGGTAATAATATTTAATGACGTGATCAATGGATGTTGTTAATCTATCAGAACAACACCGTATTATATCGTTTTTAGTGGTAGGAGAGTGCCACTCTCACCCCCACTGATTACATTTGCGGGACAATAATTGAATGGGCAATTAGAGGCTGTGGACCCTTGCTATCCATTACGGATCTCCACTAGGCAGATGCAATTAATGCCATTATCATCCTGCTCGACAATCATTGCTGTTACCATTACTTAACCATTTCCTACGGTCGCAGCTTCTTCCTCTTCAATGTAATGCAACTGTAATGTTGGAGGGGAACAAAGATATTTATTCGAACTATATATAAATGGTTAGTCAAAATTTCAACTACTTTTTTGTTTTAAATTAAAGAGAAGTCTTAAGTAGAATTTGTTACTTCAAGTTGGATATGGCAGCAACTTTCAGTTTCTAGAAGAAATTTCTATCCGTCTTTTCAAATATTTTGAAGAAATTTCTGTTATGAGTCGCCCTTCTTTTTATTAAATCAAATTCCAAATTTTGGAAGTGATTTCTGTTAAAATAATTACTATTGTAAGAAGAAATTTGAAGAGACGTTTTAATATTGGAACTACAACTTGCTACTTCAGGTTAGATGTGGTGCAACTTTCAGTTTTTAGAAGAAACTTCTATTCATTTTTCAAAAAACAAGTTCCAATTTGTGGAAGAAATTTCAGTTATGAGTCGTCCTTTCTATTTAAAACAAATTCCAAATTTAGGAAGTGATTTCTGTTAAGATAATTACTGTTGGAAGAAGAAATTTGAAGAGAAGTTTTAATATTGGAACTACAACTTGCCACTTCAGGTTAGATGTGGTGCAACTTTCAGTTTTTAGAAGAAACTTCCATTCACCTTTCAAAAAACAAGTTCCAATTTGTGGAAGAAATTTCAGTTATGAGTCGTCTTTTCTATTTAAAACAAATTCCAAATTTAGGAAGTGATTTCTGTTAAGATAATTACTGTTGGAAGAAGAAATTTGAAGAGAAGTTTTAATATTGGAACTACAACTTGCTACTTCAGGTTATATGTGGTGCAACTTTCAGTTATTAGAAGAAACTTCCATTCATTTTTCAAAAAACAAGTTCCAATTTGTGGAATAAATTTCAGTTATGAGTCGTCCTTTCTATTAAAAACAAATTCCAAATTTAGGAAGTGATTTCTGTTAAGATAATTACTGTTGGAAGAAGAAATTTGAAGAGAAGTTTTAATATTGGAACTACAACTTGCTACTTCAGGAAGAATCTTTCATTCATCTTTCAAAAAACAAGTTTCAATTTTTAGAAGAAATTCCAGTTATGAAGAAGAAGTGCCTTTCTTTCTTCAATTTTTGGAAGAGATTTCCATTTTCAAAAGTGGCTCTTCACCCTGTAAAAATTAATGTTAATTATTAGTTTCTTCAAAGTTAATAGCAAAGACTTCAAATTGAGTTTAAACTTTCAATGGGCATATTTAATTTACCTACACAAAATTAATAATTTTGCCGTGAACTGAGATATTGATTTAGTTCTACAATATTTATTTATAGAATCTACTGTTGGACATATTTATCTCTTAACTAAATAAAGATCTGTTATTATCCAAGTACAATGGAGGTGTATTCACGTAACAAGCGTGACTGTGTAATCCAGGATTAAGATCCTGACGCGATAACGAGTGCATAAGCTGATTTAAGTCGACCGATTTTGTGTAAATACCAATATAAATGCAACACGTTCCCAACACAAGCTGATTGAGAAATTGATCTCTATCAAGGAAAATCTAATAAAACTGTCAAACTACGACACAATCATCGAGTCTTGTGTCTGGGGAAATTGAAACTGAACATTTTTACGACCGGTGAATCTTCAAGAGGACGAGGTTAATGGGAGGCTAATGATTTAACCCCCATGGCACAGTTCTTGTACATGTTTTAAAAGGCTGAAGAGAGCATAAATAATTCAGAATCCTTTCAGTTTGACCCACTTGTAAGTCGGTTACATTGGAAGCCATCAATCGGCAAAAATACGTTAAGGACTTTCTTCGTCCCCTCGACGTAAATCGCATTTAAATATCACAAATTCGCAATAGCATCTTTTATTCGACGACGTCCATTGAAATCAAACATTAAACGCATAATTACGTCGAGATATCGCGCTGAGTGAAAGAAAATCAAAAATAGAGGCGACAATAGAGTGGTAGTGAACAGAAGACATTACAATACATGTTACCCCTGACTCCAGTCTATAACAATAATTACATGGCTCCGGCGAAATTACACGTGCAACTTCCGGTTAAAGGGAGAGGCATAATTACTACACATTCGTACGTTCGATGTTCATCTTAGATCCGTGGGAAATGCATATCAAAGACGATACGTGTTGACTTGATTTTTAGCTCGACGGTGATTTTCAATGACAATAATAGCTCCGCGGAACGCCTCTTTCTTTTGCCAATCGCCCCATTGTTTGACTTTCGATTGTCTTGGATCAGACTTTCAACCGACTTGTTTCCTTGTCTCCGCGATTATCGAATGTCCGTTTTTATTTTACAGGATGAAGGGGAATTATAACGGAAATCTCTTCCAAAAATTGGAACTTGGCTTTTACAGGAAGTAGGGCAACTCCTAACGAAAATCTTTTCCATTAATTGGCACATGCTATTTAGAGGAAGAAGGGCGACTCATAATTTAAATCTATTTTAAAAGATGAAATTTTCTTTTTACAGAAACAAGAGAAAACCTAAAGGAAATCAACTGAGAAGGTCTCTTCAAGTTTCTTCTGTTTATAAACTGTTTATAATCGAAACTTCTTATAAAAATTTTTAAAAGAAGAATGGAAGTTATTGGCAAACAATATTAACTGGCAAAAACAGACTGGAAGTAAAAATTAGAGATAATTAGCTCAATTTGTAGGCAAAAATTAGAGATAATTAGTTAGATAAAGTTTGTAAATTTGTTTGAAACGTAAAATATTTAATTGTTTTGTAAATATTTTTAAAAATACTAAAATAAATACTTCAATTTTACTGTTGGCAATAAACTTTTTTATTTATATTTGCAGACAAAAATACACTGGAGGCAAAAATTAGAAATAATTAGTTAGATAAAGTTTGTAAATTTGTTTAAAACGTAAAATATTTAATTGTTTTGTAAATATTTTTAAAAATACTAAAATAAATACTTCAATTTTACTGTTGGCAATAAACTTTTTTATTTTTATTTGCAGACAAAAATACACTAGAGGCAAAAATTAAAAATAATTAGTTAGATAAAGTTTGTAAATTTGTTTAAAACGTTAAATATTTAATTGTTTTTTAAATATTTTTAAAAATACTAAAATAAATACTTCAATTTTATTGTTGTCAATAAACATTTTTATTCATATTTACAGGCAAAAATACACTGGAGGCAAAAATTAGAGATAATTAGTTAGATAAAGTTTGTAAATTTGTTTGAAACGTGGAATATTTAATTGTTTTATAAATATTTTTAAAAATACTAAAATAAATACTTCAATTTTACTGTTGGCAATAAACTTTTTTATTTATATTTGCAGACAAAAATACACTGGAGGCAAAAATTAGAGATAATTAGTTAGATAAAGTATGTCAATTTGTATGAAATTTAAAATATTTAATTGTTTTATAAATATTTTTAAAAATACTTAAATAAATACTTCAATTTTACTGTTAGAAATAAACTTTTTTATTTATATTTGCAGACAAAAATACACTGGAGGCAAAAATTAGAGATAATTAGTTAGATAAAGTTTGTAAATTTGTTTGAAATTTAAAATATTTAGTTGTTTTATAAATATTTTTAAAAGTACTAAAATAAATACTTCAATTTTACTGTTGGAAATAAACTTTTTTATTCATATTTTCAGACAAAAATACCCTGGAAGCAAAAATTGGAGATAATTAGTTAGTTAAAGTTTGTAAATTTGTTTGAAATTTAAAATATTTAGTTGTTTTATAAATATTTTTAAAAGTACTAAAATAAATACTTCAATTTTACTGTTGGCAATAAACTTTTTTATTCATATTTGCAGACAAAAATACACTGGAGGCAAAAATTAGAGATAATTAGTTAGATAAAGTTTGTAAATTTGTTTGAAATTTAAAATATTTAGTTGTTTTATAAATATTTTTAAAAGTACTAAAATAAATACTTCAATTTTACTGTTGGCAATAAACTTTTTTATTCATATTTGCAGACAAAAATACACTGGAGGCAAAAATTAGAGATAATTAGTTAGATAAAGTATGTCAATTTGTATGAAATTTAAAATATTTAATTGTTTTATAAATATTTTTAAAAATACTTAAATAAATACTTCAATTTTACTGTTAGAAATAAACTTTTTTATTTATATTTGCAGACAAAAATACACTGGAGGCAAAAATTAGAGATAATTAGTTAGATAAAGTTTGTAAATTTGTTTGAAATTTAAAATATTTAGTTGTTTTATAAATATTTTTAAAAGTACTAAAATAAATACTTCAATTTTACTGTTGACAATAAACTTTTTTATTCATATATAGAGGCAAAAATACACTGGAGGCAAAAATTAGAGATAATTAGTTAGATAAAGTTTGTAAATTTGTTTGAAATTTAAAATATTTAGTTGTTTTATAAATATTTTTAAAAGTACTAAAATAAATACTTCAATTTTACTGTTGGAAATAAACTTTTTTATTCATATTTTCAGACAAAAATACCCTGGAAGCAAAAATTGGAGATAATTAGTTAGTTAAAGTTTGTAAATTTGTTTGAAATTTAAAATATTTAGTTGTTTTATAAATATTTTTAAAAGTACTAAAATAAATACTTCAATTTTACTGTTGGCAATAAACTTTTTTATTCATATTTGCAGACAAAAATACACTGGAGGCAAAAATTAGAGATAATTAGTTAGATAAAGTATGTCAATTTGTATGAAATTTAAAATATTTAATTGTTTTATAAATATTTTTAAAAATACTTAAATAAATACTTCAATTTTACTGTTAGAAATAAACTTTTTTATTTATATTTGCAGACAAAAATACACTGGAGGCAAAAATTAGAGATAATTAGTTAGATAAAGTTTGTAAATTTGTTTGAAATTTAAAATATTTAGTTGTTTTATAAATATTTTTAAAAGTACTAAAATAAATACTTCAATTATACTGTTGGCATTAAACTTTTTTATTCATATTTACAGGCAAAAATACACTGGGGGCTCAAATTAGTGACAATTAATTAATTTTTTAATATTATTTTATATTTTACCATTATTTTAAAACTAAAATTGATTTTTTATATTATTAATTATTATATTTTAATTGGTTTTATTGAAATTTTTTTATAATTTATTGTTATATATAATATTAATTTAATAATTAAATTTTTCCTTTTTATAAGCATTATAAATTTTATAATATAAAATAAACATCATTCTTTCCTAAACTTAATAAGACTTTTTGTATAAAAAGCATTTTTACAAATAAATATAAATTAGGTGAATTTGAAAGAAATAATCTTAATATTTAATTTTTTTCATGTTTTTTAAATTACATATTTCATTTGAATTTGTGAAACACTTTATAAAAAATCAGTTTACATTTAGCCATAATCAATTTTTTACATTTTAATTTTGCCTCCCTTAACCGGCGTGTCCACCCCGTCGCCACGGGCCGCCTCTTGAGGTGGCCGCGACCGACAAATTAATATCTGCAAATATTTGCACTCACCCACTGCGAAGTCAAATTGAAAAGTTAATAAGGAAGGCCGAAAACGGTACGTTCCCGGCAGCCCGCACACTCTCCCGACCGGGCCCAATTTCCCATTTCCGAGTAAAGAAAACCGCCGGGGTGAAACGGATAAAGTGCCACCCATCGCTTTATTGCCCCACTGTTAAATATTAATTCTCGTGGAGGAATACGTCGCCCGGTGCGGCTTTGTCTGCGATGACACCGGAGAGCGACACTTTATTGCCCCGTGTGTCTTCTTCGGTGCGGTTTTGTCGTTGGGACCAACCGCAAAATTGGAACAAGAGTTAATTAGGGTTCGCATTCCTTTGTTGCCAGCCAGATTGCTTTGAACACTTACCACGAAGCTTTTGAGGTAATAAAATGGATGAGGAAATTGAGACTTCACAATATTTTGTGGTAAATGGGAAGGGTGAAGTCAAAGCTCCTCCATAAATTTTATTTTACTTGTCACAAACTAAAAGATTCTATAAAAACGATTAAACAAAACATTAATACGATTTATTTAAATGAATTTTTATTATATTTTAACATGTTCCTTTAAAACTTTTCTACTGAAAGCTTTTATACCCTATTTTTCAGCTTTTATAGGGTAAAGCTTGGAAGAAGAATATTTAACTAAAGAAAGATTTTGATGTTTGAATGATGAAGCTTTTTTATTGAAAGCTTTGATATGCTTAACTATGCTATTGTTGAATTAAATTGGGATTAAAAAAAATTAGGTATTTGACAATTGTCAATTCTCCTCTTGTAAGTAAAACAAATGAGCTTTTATAAATGGAGTGAAAGTTTGAGGAACAATATTTAACTAAAGTGAGATTTTGATGGTTGAATGATGAAGCTTTTTTATTGAAAGATTTGATATGCTTTAACTATGCTATTGTTGAATTAAATTGGGATTAAAAAATTAGGTATTTGACAATGGTCAATTCTCCTCTTGTAAGTAAAACAAATGAGCTTTTATAAATGGAGTAAAACTTGGAGGAACAGTATTTAACTAAAGAAAGATTTTGATGGTTGAATGATGAAGCTTTTTTATTGAAAGATTTGATATGCTTTAACTATGCTATTGTTGAATTAAATTGGGATTAAAAAATTAGGTATTTGACAATGGTCAATTCTCCTCTTGTAAGTAAAACAAATGAGCTTTTATAAATGGAGTGAAAGTTTGAGGAACAATATTTAACTAAAGAGAGATTTTGATGGTTGAATGATGAAGCTTTTTTATTGAAAGATTTGATGTGCTTTAACTATGCTATTGTTGAATTAAATTGGGATTAAAAAATTAGTAATTTGACAATTGCCAATTCTCCTCTTGTAAGTAAAACAAATGAGCTTTTATAAATGGAGTGAAACTTGGAGGAACAGTATTTAACTAAAGAAAGATTTTGATGGTTGAATGATGAAGCTTTTTTAATGAAAGATTTGATATGCTTTAACTATGCTATTGTTGAATTAAATTGGGATTAAAAAATTAGGTATTTGACAATGGTCAATTCTCCTCTTGTAAGTAAAACAAATGAGCTTTTATAAATGGAGTAAAACTTGGAGTAACAGTATTTAACTAAAGAGAGATTTTGATGGTTGAATGATTAAGCTTTTTTAATGAAAGATTTGATATGCTTTAACTATGCTATTGTTGAATTAAATTGGGATTAAAAAATTAGGTATTTGACAATGGTCAATTCTCCTCTTGTAAGTAAAACAAATGAGCTTTTATAAATGGAGTAAAACTTGGAGTAACAGTATTTAACTAAAGAGAGATTTTGATGGTTGAATGATTAAGCTTTTTTATTGAAAGCTTTGATATGCTTAACTATGCTATTGTTGAATTAAATTGGGATTAAAAAATTAGGTATTTGACAATTGTCAATTCTCTTCTTGTAAGTAAAACAAATGAGCTTTTATAAATGGAGTAAAACTTGGAGGAACAGTATTTAACTAAAGAGAGATTTTGATGGTTGAATGATTAAGCTTTTTTATTAAAAACTTTGATATACTTAACTATGCTATTGTTGAATTAAATTGGGATTAAAAAATTAGGTATTTGACAATTGTCAATTCTCCTCTTGTAAGTAAAACAAATGAGCTTTTATAAATGGAGTAAAATTTGGAGGAACAGTATTTAACTAAAGAGAGGTTTTGATGGTTGAATGATTAAGCTTTTTTATTGAAAGCTTTGATATGCTTAACTATGCTATTGTTGAATTAAGTTAGGATTAAAAAATTAGGTATTTGACAATTGCCAATTCTCCTCTTTTAAGTAACACAAATGAGCTTTTATAAATGGGGTGAAACTTGGAGGAACGGTATTTAACTAAAAAAAAATTTTGATGGTTGAATGATGAAGCTTTTTTATTGAAAGCTTTGACATGTTCTAACTATGCTCATTTTTAAAGAGAGCTTTAAATTTTGGTTGAACAAAAGTTATATTATCAGTTCAATAAGGAAATAAAAATGATTTCGTAATGGAGTTAAATTAAATCGACATTTAATCACGAATCAAACCGCCATTTTAATCTCGCCGACCGCAATTAACACAAATAATAAAAATAATTAGCCACGTCTCACCTCGCCGGATTAATTACGTGCGCAACTGAATTAAAATCGTAAAAATTAAAACGGTTCAGCTATAGATGGAGACGATAATTGTAAGAAGCAATTAACTCGACCATTATTATTAGGTAGCTTAATTTAAATCGGTGGCTTTGATGTTTACCGTCGAGGGCAGATCGTAGCCACTTTACTTGATTAAAGTTGCTGTTGCCGACATCTTTATGTAATTAAGCTCGATCGTTTCCAACTCAGAAGTCAGTTTGTGTTTTTACTATTTTTAATAATCTTCAGATGTTAATGATATCTAAGGATATCAATAAAATAAAGTGTCTATTAAAGTAAAAGTCAAAAAACAACACTAACTAAATATTTTATTTTTTATGAATTTTATTGTTTTATCTATTAAAATAATTGAGAGAAGATTAAAAAAACAAAATATGTATTTATCTTATATTTATTTTAATATTTTATTTATTCAATCAATAAAATAAAATCTCTATTAAATTAAAAGTAAAAACATACTATATAAATATGTTATTTTTTTATAAATATGAGGCTTACTAAAAATAATTAATAAAAATATTAAAATATTAAAATAATTAATAAAAAAATTAAAATAATAAGAGAAGAGAATATATCTCATATTAATTTATGATTTTTTCAATCAATTGTTTGTATTGAACAACAATATATAAAATAAATAAAAATAAAGTGTTAAGGTTAAAAAATATTTTTTAAATATTTAAATTTCAAAAAATTATATATAAAAATAAAATTAATAAATATTATTATTATTAAGTATGTGAAGTATTTCAATTTTTAATAAATTATTAATAAATTTAAATATTGTTTTATATATCAAAATTATTGAAAGAATATTTGTAAAATTTAATATATATATATACAAAATATATAAAAGTTAAAATATCTGTGACGTAAAAAATAATAATAAAACTTACGTTTTATAAAATTAGGTATAAATATATTAATAAAGGAATTATTTAAGAAAATATAAATTATAAAAGGAAATAATTTAATATATTTTGTAATATCTTTACCTAAACATTATATTAATTCTATTTTATATTATTGTTATATATTTTCATATTATTTTACTTTTTTCAATATTTATTAGAACAATATTAAACAGATTTAATTATTTATTTAAATTATTTATCATATTTTACTGAAATTATTGTTTTTTTTTTTTGTAAATAATATTTTATTAACAATATTTATTTCACAAATTTCATCCTGTAAAAAAATTAATTAACTCATAAAAGTGATTTTTGTTTATTTGATTTAATTTATTCTTTTTGAATTTCCTAAATAAAAATTTACTTACTCAGAATCATATTTATTTATTGTAATAACCTTAAAAATAAATAAATAATAAAATTTTTTTGTAAAATTTTTAAATAAAAAATAATATTTTGATTTATTTTTATTTTCAATTCTTATATAAAAATTTACTAAATCACTCTGAACAATACTTTTATTGACATTATCTTAAATAATAAATAAATAAAAAATTTGTTATTTTAAATAATAATACCAAATTATTATTATTTATTAATTATTTGATTTAATTTTATTAATATCTTAAATAAAAATTTACAGAGTCACTCTAAATAATATTTTTTATTAAAATTGTCTTAAAAAATATATTTTTTATTTGTAAAATTCTTAAATATAAGTTTGAAAAATAATATTTAATTATTTAATTGATTTATTTTTTTAATTTTTTATATACAAATTTACTGAATCTCACAGAATAGTATTTTTTATTGAAATTATCTTAAAAAATATGATTTTTTGTAAAATTTTTAAAAATAAATTATAAAAACAATATTTTATTATTTAATACTAAATTATTTATTGTTTATTTCATTTAATTTATTTTTTTTATTTTTATTTTTCTAAATAAAATTTGACTGAATCATTCTCAATAATATTTTTATTGAAATTGTCTTAATAAATAAATAAATAAAAAATGTATCTTTTTGTAAAATTCTTAAAAATAAGTTTATAAAATAATATTTAATTATTTAGTACCAAATAATTTATTGATTGTTTGATTTAATTAATTTATTTTTTTTAATTTCTTAAATAAAAATTTACTGAATCACTCAGAATCATATTTTTTTTTGTATTGAAATTATCCTTAAAAAATAAAAAATATAAATAAATTAATAAAATATAATAATTTATGAGCTGTGTTTTTAAAAATTTTCACCCTGTAACATTATTTAATATTTACATAAATTATTTTTGTTTATTTAACTTTATTATTAATAAAATAAAAAAATTATAATTTAATAAAAATATGATGCAGATTGAGTCAGTATTTCTTTTTTTTTAAATTAATAAAAAATAAATTAAGTTAAATAAATTATAATAATAATAATTTTGACCTTGTAACATTATTAATAAAAAATACTTATTAATATAAATCAATTAAAGATATTTTTAGTAACATTTAAACATATCTTTTAAACACATTTAACATGACCATCAAATTTCAAGACGTGACACTGATCCGGCACAAAAAACGACATGTCCCCAAAAACAACAACAACAACAACAATTGTTGTTATATCAATTACCCGTTGAGACCGTCTAAAATCAACAAGTCCCGCGGGAAGCGTGCCGCCGCGCCCCACCTCCCGCAGTTATTGGCCCTCGGCAAACCAACGGGCGCCCTCGCCGGCCGCCGCCACCCGCCCGGAACCAATGGCAGGGGTCCGGCCGTCGGCCAATCGCCGCTCGCCGTCCGACCGCCTTCCGCAACCCGTCCAAGCATGGCCTACTACGCGCCGTGATCAGTCCAGCTGTGAACACCGGGTGAACAACAAGTCACCCCAGAGAGAGAGACACACTTCCGAGTACGGGCAATCACACGGTTCTTGTGTTATGTGTTGACGTTTCGTCCTGTGTTTGTTTTCGTGCTTTTTTTATTTGCGACATCTAGTGAAGGAAGATGATCAACGCGTTCATGGACACCGGCCACCATCACCTGGCCACGTACGGCCTGAAGATGAGCCCGGGCCACAACGGCGGCGGCGCCACGATCCCGTCGCCGCACCAAAACCCGGCGGCGGCGATGACCGCCCCGGAAGTGGGCGCCGGACCGCAAAACCACCACTTCCAGACCAACTACGGGCACATGGGCCACCTGAACCACCACGCCGGCTACGCCGCGAGGGACTTCCTCCTCCGTCGGGACCACCACGAGTTCCCGACGGCCCAGACGGCGCCCAGCGATCCCGTCTTGTTCCACCATCACACCGAAATGCCGCCCCATCACAACCCGCACCTGCCGCCCCATCACCAAATGCTGTACTCCAGAACGGACCACCACGCGGCCTACCACACGCAACCCAACCACCACCAGTACTTGAACCCGCACATGGGGATGCCCCATCATCCCTCCAACGTGCACGGCGCCTTCTTCCGCTACATGAGGCAACCCGTCAAGCAGGAGATGCAATGTCTGTGGATAGACCCCGACCAGCCTCCCCCGAGGAAGACGTGCGGCAAACACTTCACCTCCATGCACGAAATCGTAACGCATCTGACGGTGGAACATGTCGGTGGACCTGAGTGCACGACACACGCGTGTTTTTGGCAGAACTGTTCGAGGAACGGACGTCCGTTCAAGGCCAAGTACAAACTAGTTAATCACATCCGGGTGCACACCGGCGAGAAACCCTTCCCGTGCCCCTTTCCCGGCTGTGGCAAAGTTTTCGCGAGGAGCGAAAACCTGAAAATACACAAAAGGACCCATACCGGTAAGTTTTTACTCTTGGTGTTAGTTTTTAGATCTTTAAGTCTTAAAAATAAGATATGCAAGCCAATTACAATTCTGTAGGTGCCCAGTTTTGGGGTTTTGAAGCCTTCGGAAGCTAGTCCAATTTCTAATTTTTGCTCTTGGTGCCTAGTTTTTAATCTTTGTGACACCCAAACCAGTTCTTGAGTTTTGAAGCCTTTGGAAGCTAGTCCAGTTTTTCTATGTTTAACTCTTAGTCTTTTGTTTTTAATCTTTGAGAGTTAAAAAAGGTACCCAAACTAGTTATAACTTCATTGGTGTTCAATTTTTGAGTTTTCAAGCCTTTGAAAGCAATATTGGAGCTAGTCCAATTTATAAGTTTGTCTTTGTGTTTTGTTTTAAACCTTTGAGAGTTAAAAAAGATACTCAAACCAGCTATGTGCTTAGTTTTTGAGTTTTGAAGGCTTTGTAGCTATTCCAATTTGATGAAATCTCTAAAATAATCAAGTTTTTTATGTCTTACATGCTGAGCAAATTGAGGTAATCTTAAAATACAGGATTACCGCTTAAATCCCTTTAAACCTCCTGATCAGATACCTGATAATCTAATGTGCTTAAACTGCCATTGATCTTGATGCAAAGATGTGATGAATTTAACCCTTGATGGATTATTGTCCTAGTTTAAGGACAAAGCAATGTCTTTGATATAAAAGTCTTCAATCCACATTTTATTGCCTTTAAATGTTGTGTTCTTTGAATTATACCTAGAAAATCGGATAATCGAAGTTTTGGCTTTTAACCCAGCGTACCAAGGGGGCGTGTAAGAAATGCCAAGGGCAAACAAAATTGACAAAAGCACCCGTTTGACTAAACAACCGTTCCCAGAACGGGGGTATAAGATTTCGTTCCACGAAACTCGAGAAGCTATTAACAATCAATGTGCTGGACCCAAAAATTAACAGTTATTTATGAGGATCCATGAAGAATTCGCATTGGCATTGCGTCCGATTGCGGTGAACAAGAATTAAAAGTTTAAGTGAGTCGTTTGCAATAACCATAAATTAGATTGATGATGGTAATATCTGGATGTTAGAAACTCAACCCGTTGATGAAATACTGGCTTCACTCAACCGATCGTCATTAATAACAATTTGAAGATATTTCTATTCATCACATCAATTTGCCTCCATTGTGCCCAAATTATCATATATCATTGGTCCAGTTGCACAATAAAATGATATAAATAATTCATTTGATTCGCGATTCGAATCGTTCCCATATAAGTGTCACTCGAGTATCTGGTTACCATGCCGGCAACAAAAGCGTAACGACTATTTTGACATGGTGGAGCGATTGAGCATTGTGGGCACGCTCCCTCCCGGTGGAGTGCCGTTGTTAAGTGCCCGACGGCAACACAAAACGGCAGAAACGGCGATTGGCCCTCGAGCACATCGAGTGGCGATTAAACGACCCTCGTGTGTTGACGATTTGACACTCATCGATAATCGACGACGAACTGTTGGGCTTGATGATTGTCTAATTGTCTTTGGGTGGCTCAAAGTGGTAAAGGTAGTTGAGGAAACAAAACAAGCCCTTCAATTTATCAACTTTTATTGGTGTTCAAATTAAATAAATACACGTTGGTTAACATCTAATTTGCTCTTAACATCAAATTCAATCTTCAACGCTTCATCTGTTCCTCAATTTATTTCCTCCTTAATTGAAGAGACGTACAAGAAAGATATTCAAAACAAAAAGTCTCAAATTTATCAACTTTTATAAGTGTTTTAAGAAAATATAATCTTGAAGAAATAGAAGTGATGTACCAAACAACTAGATTGTCTTAACATCTTCTTTTTAAAAATGATTGACTTTGATAAAATGTAATTTTTTGTCCTGTGGAGTGGGTTTTAAACTAAATAAACATAGGTTAATATCCAATTTGCTCTTAACACCAGATTCAAGCTTCATCTCTTCATCTGTTCCTCAATTTATTTCCTCCTTAATTGAAGAGACATACAAGAAAGATATTTAAAACAAAAAGTCTCAAATTTATCAACTTTTATAAGTGTTTTAAGAAAATATTATCTTGAAGAAATAGAAGTGATGGACCAAACAACTAGATTGTCTTAAGATCTTCTTTTTAAAAATGATTGACTTTGATAAAATGTAATTTTTTGTCCTGTGGAGTAGGTTTTAAACTAAATAAACATAGGTTAATATCCAATTTGCTCTTAACACCAGATTCAAGCTTCATCTCTTCATCTGTTCCTCAATTTATTTCCTCCTTAATTGAAGAGAAATACAAGAAAGGTATTCAAAACAAAAAGTCTCCAATTTATCAACTTTTATAAGGGTTTTAAGAAAATATAATCTTGAAGCAATAGAAGTAATGGACCAAATAACTAGATTGTCTTAAGATCTTCTATTTAATAAAATGTAATTTTTTGTTATGTGGAGTAGATTTTAAACTAAATAAACGTAGGTTGATATCTAATTTGCTCTTAATACTATATTCAAGCTTCATCTCTTCATCTGTTCCTCAATTTATTTCCTCCTTAATTGAAGAGACATACAAGAAACGTAGTCAAAACAAAAAGTCACCAATTTATCAACTTTTATAAGTGTTTTAAGAAAATATAATCTTAAAGAAATAGAAGTAATGGACCAAACAACTAGATTGTCTTAATATCTTCTATTTAAAAATGATTGACCTTAATAAAATGTAATTTTTTGTCATGTGGAGAAGGTTTTAAACAAAAAGTCACCAATTTATCAACTTTTATAAGGGTTTCAAGAAAATATAATGTTGAAGAAATAGAAGTGATGGACCAAACAACTAGATTGTCTTAAGATCTTCTTTTTAAAAATGATTGGCTTTAATAAAATGTAATTTTTTGTCATGTGGTTTTAAACTAAATAAACGTAGGTTAAATAACTCATTTACTTTCAACACTAGATTCAAGCTTCAACACTTCTTCTGATCCTCATTTTATTTCCTTCTTGATTGAAGAAACATATATCAAAGGTATTTAAAATAAAAAGTCTTTAATTTATCAACTTTTAGAGGTGTTTTAAGAAAATTTAAATTGAAGAAGTAGAAGTGAGTAATATTTTTAATTTCAAGTAACATTGGATGTTTCTTCAAGAGTAACTAATTGATGTTACTGAGAAATTAAGATTAAAATAAGGTAAAGCAATCAAATAAAATGAGTATTTGAATAATAGGTTAGATGAAATAATGTCAAGCTTCTTACTTATTGTCTACCTGAAGATACTAGTTTTGATTATATGGTAAATTTAAATAACTAAAGGTGAATATTAATTAGTAGGCTGAGCTTTCTAATATTTCACAATTATTTATGTGGATAAAGATTTGTACTTTCTTTTATATAAATATTTAATATTAATCCATTCAGGTCTTCAACAATAATATTTGTTTCCAATATTTTAATGCCAAGAAAATTTCCAAATCAATTATTTAGTTTAAAACCACATCGAACATAGGAACAAAAAGACCGTCGACAACATAACGTACTACCAACCATTTTGATACGTTATTAAGCCCCCGAAATTGAATTTAAAGAGCGACAGCATTTGTTTCCCTTTGTAACATCCCCCTAAGCTCATCGATCGCCTTCACATGTCTCCAGCAACAGACAAAATGGCGTACGGCCGATAGAATTGTTCGGGGATTAAACTACGTTGGCTTACAACAGACCCCACCGACTTTATATCAAGGGTTGGCAGAGCGACAGGGAAAAAAGAGAAACGACGCGCACATCGTCTTTTCCAAGATGTCCAATCTGGTCGATAAAGAACTACAATCTCAGCTGAACTTTTTGGTTTGATTAAAAAGCAGTCGGACCCGCTGTCAAGCTTCAGAAGTATTCCTAGGAATCCCCCCGAATAAATAATAAGAGCTAATTTAAAATGTAAATACAGTGAAGGTGAAATTTTTCAGTCCATCAATAATCCCAGCTCGTCCAAGAGCTCGAAATTAATTTAAATCTATCCCTCGTCAAAGCAAGCACCACCAAGAAAAATGGCCACGTCAATTTTTCCGTTAACGTGTAATTACGCGTCCGGACAAGATAGATGGCCTAATTATGGGTCCCCGGGACTGAAAAAGGACCACTGACAGCTAACAATACTCCTCGCGTGCATTAAACGCTGGCCAGCTCCTAATGGAGCGGCTACCGAGGACTCGGGGCTACGTTTCGGGTCCGCCTCCATCTCACCCAGCGTCCAGCCTCCAGTTACACCAATGAAATATTACGAGGCGATCCGTGATTAATCTCGGGTTTTATGGCTGATTCGTACAACGGATGATGGGCTAATTGAAACCTGTAAAAAGTCCGGGCTTTAATCGGTTGAACACGGGTTGTTTTGGAGAGGGTTGATGGCTGGCATGATGACTTCACGCATTAGCCGAAGGTAAACAAGGGTGAAACTGATAAATCTAACCTAATTTTATGTTGGTCGATGGAATTTCAATTAAATTGGAAGAGAAAGAAGTGTTTTAAACTCAGAAGTAAAGAATATTCAGTTTTAGTTAGCTAACAATAAGTTAAATTTGAGCAGAAGAAACTAATTTAGAGAAAATGATAAGAAAATATTATGTTTATTAATGTTTAAGGAAGCTTTCTTTCTTTAACAGTCATGAAGATAAATTTTGGAATATGTTAAGATGAGGACAATGGATTGTTTCTTCTACATCTTCTTGTTTCAATTTAAGGCATGTCCAAATGATCTATTGAACCATCAAAACATTTTGTTCCTTTGTTCTTCATATCATTACAAAACAACCAAATGATTGATGCTTCTTTGAACACCAATCTTTGGGTTTTTTGGAGAGGGTTGAGTGGTGGCACGGTACTTCACACATTAGTCAAAGGTAAACAAGGGTGAAACTGATAAATCTAACCTAATTTTATCTTGGTGGATGGAATTTCAATTAAATTGGAAGAGAAAGAAGTGTTTTAAACTCAGAAGTAAAGAATATTCAGTCTTAGTTAGCTAATAATAAGCTAAATTTGAGTAGAAGAAACTAATTTAGAGAAAATGACAAGAAATTATTATTTCTATTAATAATTAATGTAGCTATCTTTCTTCAACAAACATGAAGATAAATTTTGGAATATGTTAGGATGAGGACACAATGGATTATTTTCTTCTACATCTTCTTGTTTCAATTTAAGGCATGTCCAAATGATCTATTGAACCCAAAAAACATTTTGTTCCTTTGTTCTTCATATCATTACAAAACAACCAAATAATTGATGCTTCTTTGAACATCAATCTTCGGGTTTTTGGAGAGGGTTGAGTGGTGGCACGGTACTTCACACATTAGTCAAAGGTAAACAAGGGTGAAACTGATAAATCTAACCTAATTTTATCCGGGTCGATGGAATTTCAATCAAGTTGGAAGAGGAAGAAGTGTTTTAGACCCATGAGTAAAAAATATTCAGTCTTAGTTTGCTAACAATAAGCTAAATTTGAGCAGAAGAAACTAATTTAGAGAAAATGACAAGAAATTATTATTTCTATTAATAATTAATGTAGCTATCTTTCTTCAACAAACATGAAGATAAATTTTGGAATATGTTAGGATGAGGACACAATGGATTATTTTCTTCTACATCTTCTTGTTTCAATTTAAGGCATGTCCAAATGATCTATTGAACCCAAAAAACATTTTGTTCCTTTGTTCTTCATATCATTACAAAACAACCAAATAATTGATGCTTCTTTGAACATCAATCTTCGGGTTTTTGGAGAGGGTTGAGTGGTGGCACGGTACTTCACACATTAGTCAGAGGTAAACAAGGGTGAAACTGATAAATCTAACCTAATTTTATCCGGGTCGATGGAATTTCAATCAAGTTGGAAGAGGAAGAAGTGTTTTAGACCCATGAGTAAAAAATATTCAGTCTTAGTTTGCTAACAATAAGCTAAATTTGAGCAGAAGAAACTAATTTAGAGAAAATGACAAGAAATTATTATTTCCATTAATGTTTAAGGAAGCTTACTTTCTATAACAAACATGAAGATAAATTTTGGAAAATGTTATGATGAAGACACAATGGATTATTTTCTTCTACATCTTGTTGTTCCAATTTAAAGCCACTGTTAATAATCTATTGAACCAGCTAAATATTTCGGTCCTTTAAAAAATGAGCAAAGATTGATGAGGTACAAAGTTCCTCCATTATTAAACCTTTTCCTATAAAGAGTAACCTTTGTACCAAAACAGAATTACAAAAGTAATCACACTGTATTTACTGGCAATGAATGGTGTCGAGTGTTCATTGAACGCCACATCGTTATCCAAAACATTGTTCACCCCATCCGGACCTAATGTTGCTTAAACACAAGTACGATTGTTGTAAATCAAAAGGGGGGTGGCCAGCAGATGGGCACTCGCATTATCCCTTCGCCAGACAAACCCCACTCCCTTAAACCCGTTTTAACCGACAAAAAATTTGAATGTTTAGTAACAAAACTAAAGAGAAAGGAGAGTGATTTTGGCAGATTTATCCAAAATCCCGGTTGTACACTTGAAAATCGGTTGATCAGAGGGGTGACGTTTAGGGGGGGAACGGTGAATTACTTCATTTAAGGGTCGTAATTACAGTTTGTTGGGCAAACACGGTTATTTACGCTGATGATTTTATTATGTGCCGGTTATTTCGATGCCGTGGCTCCCTGGAGGATAATTGTGTTGAGCCATTTCGTTCATTTGTGCCCCCGTAAAAGTGTAACGTAACAGTTATCCGGTAATATCAATTGGAAACCTCTTCGGATCATTTCACAGTCTTAACCGCCGCATCCAAGGCGACCACATCAGACGATTCCGCAACGATGGACGGTTCATTGTTGGATCTAGTTCCCCATTAAAAGTTTTCTGCTTGGCCACACCAAACGGATGTTGGTCCAAATTGTCTTGTGGATTTTTCACGCGGATCTACGCCGGATCCTCTGAATGGACGTGAAAGTCGACCGTGGTGAATCGTCTTGAGAAAAAACTGGATGTACAAATGTAATAATAAACAAATCTTTGTCCCGAGTCGGAACAAAAACAGATGTCGAAGCCAATCTAGCACATTAGTGGGTCTTTATTGTTTTTGTATCGGGTTACCGTGGATTGGCAGCTGTCAAGGGACGGATTACCAAATCAACCCGTCCCATCCCGATCGGCTTGTACAAATTAAAAGTGTATCTGGTGTATCTACGACCCCTGTCTATGGGCAAACCCACCGAGGGGAGACACAAAAAACTGTATCAAAATGGCGGTCTCTTTGTGTGTGTTGAGTTCGGCCATTAGAAATTAAAGAAAATCTCTGGCTAATTTAATTCGGTACAATGGAACGATCAATCTTGTGGCACATCCTGATTTGTCGGGGCATAAAATATGTATTACGCCTGTCAAACGTGGAAAACTGCACAAAAACAACGGGCCGAATTGTTTCCGGTCGTGTTTCCTTTTTTGTTTGGGTAATGCGAGAGCGTCGGTTAAAAGCTCCGGGGCTATTTTTAAAGGCAAGGTGGCGAATGTGATTAATGGACTTGAACTTCGAGGTTTCTTAATATCTATCTTTGGTGCGGATTGTGGCGGTGTCAGATGCAAACTTTTCTGGAAATTTGCCTTTTTTATTTGTCTTATAACATAAAAAGCTCATTTTATATTTTTGATCCTTCACACTTTTACTATTTTTCAATCAAAAATATATTTATATCTGTAGTCTTTTCAAATTTTACTATTTTCAGTTAGTTTTTTTCAATGTTTGACCTCAAAATTGTAATAAAGGTACCTAAGTAGCAGAAATTATCTGAATACAGTGGAATACATTTTTTCAGACCATTTAAAGATACTATTTATATCAGTAGTCTTTTCAACTTTTACTATTTTCAGTTAGTTTTCTTTAATGTTTGACCTCAAAATTGTAATAAAGGTACCTACGTAGCAGAAAATATCTAAATGCAATGGAATGTATTAATTCAGACTATTTAAAAATACATTTTGTGTCTGTAGTCTTTTCACCTTTTACTATTTTCAGTTAGTTTTCTTCAATGTTTGACCTCAAATTTGTATTAATGGTATTTAAGTAGCAGAAATTATCTAAATACAATGGAATACATTAATTCAGACTATTTAAAAATACATTTTATGTCTGTAGTCTTTTCAATTTTTACTATTTTCAGTTAGTTCTCTTCAATGTTTGACCTCAAATTTGTATTAATGGTATTTAAGTAGCAGAAATTATCTAAATACAATGGAATACATTAATTCAGACTATTTAAAAATACATTTTATGTCTGTAGTCTTTTCAATTTTTACTATTTTCAGTTAGTTTTCTTCAATTTTTGACCTCAAATTTATATTAATGGTACTTAAGTAGTAGAAATTATCTAAATACAAAGGAATACATTAATTCATACTATTTAAAAATACATTTTATGTCTGTAGTCTTTTCAACTTTTACTATTATCAGTTAGTTTTCTTCAATTTTTGACCACAAATTTGTATTAATGTTACTTAAGTAGCAGAAATTATCTAAATAAAATGGAATACATTAATTCAGACTATTTAAAAATACATTTTATGTCTGTAGTCTTTTCAACTTTTACTATTATCAGTTAGTTTTCTTCAATTTTTGACCACAAATTTGTATTAATGGTATTTAAGTAGCAGAAATTATCTAAATACAATGGAATGCATTAATTCAGATTATTTAAAAATACATTTTATGTCTAAAGTCTTTTCAACTTTTATTATTTTCAGTTAGTTGTCTTCAATATTTAACATAAAAATTGTTATAAACTAGTAAATTCAGACAATTTAAAAATATAATTTTATACCTTTAATCATTGACATTTAAATATTCATAATACAAAAGCTCCCAGAAAGCTTTTAGAACTTTTTGGAAAGCTTTCGTTGTAACGTTATTAAAATTTTAATAATAATTTTATTAACAGATTATTTAATTGCTTAATTGATGTTTCTTCAAATTACCTTCAGAATTTTATAATCAAAGAATAAAATAATATTATGTATATTGATAATATTTACTTTAAGCTTTATTTAATTCCCCAGTTAAGTTTGTCCATTGACAAGTAACACATTTGTAAAAACCGTGTCGAGATTTGCGGCAAGCTTGTCAAACAAGGTGTTTGAAAATCCTGGCAAAAGGATTACGGCCCGTTTAGCGTAGAACTTGTTGAGGCATCGACATGAATGGGCCGCTTTAATCCGCGTTGCGGGAAACTGTGCGCACTTTCACAAAGTAAACTCGCCAAGTGTAAACGGCAACAAACACTTTCCGCAGCTCCTCGAGGTCCCGGTAGTGCACTAAGCCGGGGGGATAATCCGGTGCTCCGGCTCCCATTCATTTTGCGTCCAGGTAAACATTCTGCCGGTGGGCCGTGCTTTTCTCGAGTGCCGTTTTGTTAACGGTGGAGTGGAAACGTCGGCGAACACCACACGGCCAAATATGTATAATGCGCTCATTATGCGAACGTTCCGTGGCGGAAATAAAGATCCATTCACCGAGATGTGTATAACATTTTTGTCCGGGGGGGTTGTTTTGCGGTCGCTGGGGCGTTTTTCGAGGGGCCACTCGCCGGGCTGGCGGTGCGGAAAAACTGATCCAAAACATTACATTAAAAACGGCGGCCTTTTCTTTCGACGCCAAGTCGAACGTCGCCTTTGAATTTGCGCATTATGTGAGCCGCATTCAACACACAAATGGACACATAACATTCAATGGGTTCGCCGAATAGAAACGGAGCAAACGTTATTTATGCGCAAAAATTAGATAAATTTAACTCTATTTTTCGTTTTTTCTTATTTATTCGGCTTTCTTTTGTCAATTTACAACTAAATTATCATATTTATTTAACTAGTACTATTTAATTAGATTCATTTAAGACTGCGACAAGTTCCTAATAATAATTTATTCATTAATAAAAGATTTTTTTTACAAATGAAGTTACTAAGTGTTATTATTCAAACTTTTTTATAACAATTTTTAATATAAACATTTATAAAAACTGTTACCAACTGTATAAAAGGAAGAATATTGATCATTCTTACTAGTTTTTTATCCATAATTAGTATATACTAAATTTATTTGTTTATTTAAGAAGTATTCTTATAATTAGTATCATTATTGATTAGTTAAATTGTCTTATAATAAATTTTTCAGTTATTTTAAAATTTGGTGCTTATTCTCTATCTCTTATTTATTATTTATGATCTTTTTAATACACTATTTTAACTTTATTTCCTATAAATGAAGTTACTAAATATTATTACTAAAATTTTTTATGACAATTTTTATTATAAACAGTTATAAAAACTGTTACCAACTGTATAAAACGGAAGAATATTGATCATTCTTACTAGTTGTTTATCCATAATCTGTATATACTAAATTAATCTGTTTATTTAAGAAGTATTCTTATAATTAGTATCATTATTGATTAGTTAAATTGTCTTATAATAATTCTTTCAGTTATTTTAAAATTTGATGGTTACTTTCTATATCTTATTTATAATTTATGTTCTTTTTAATACAAAATTTTAACACTATTTCCTATAAATGAAGTTACTAAGTGTTATTACTAAAATTTTTTATGACAATTTTTATCATAAACAGTTATAAAAACTGGTACCAACTGCATAAAAGGAAGAATATTGATCATTCTTACTAATTTTTTATCCATAATCAGTATATAACAGTTTTAAAAACTGTTACCAACTGTATAAAAGGAAGAATATTGATCATTCTTACTAGTTTTTTATCCATTTTCAGTATATACTAAATTACTCTGTTTATTTAAGAAGTATTCTTATAATTAGTATCAGTATTGATTAGTTAAATTGTCTTATAATAAATTTTTCAGTTATTTTAAAATTTGGTGCTTATTCTCTATCTCTTATTTATTATTTATGATCTTTTTAATACACTATTTTAACTTTATTTCCTATAAATGAAGTTACTAAATATTATTACTAAAATTTTTTATGACAATTTTTATTATAAACAGTTATAAAAACTGTTACCAACTATATAAAAGGGAAGAATATTGATCATTCTTACTAGTTGTTTATCCATAATCTGTATATACTAAATTAATCTGTTTATTTAAGAAGTATTCTTATAATTAGTATCATTATTGATTAGTTAAATTGTCTTATAATAATTCTTTCAGTTATTTTAAAATTTGATGGTTACTTTCTATATCTTATTTATAATTTATGTTCTTTTTAATACAAAATTTTAACACTATTTCCTATAAATGAAGTTACTAAGTGTTATTACTAAAATTTTTTATGACAATTTTTATCATAAACAGTTATAAAAACTGGTACCAACTGCATAAAAGGAAGAATATTGATCATTCTTACTAATTTTTTATCCATAATCAGTATATAACAGTTTTAAAAACTGTTACCAACTGTATAAAAGGAAGAATATTGATCATTCTTACTAGTTTTTTATCCATTTTCAGTATATACTAAATTACTCTGTTTATTTAAGAAGTATTCTTATAATTAGTATCAGTATTGATTAGTTAAATTGTCTTATAATAAATTTTTCAGTTATTTTAAAATTTGGTGCTTATTCTCTATCTCTTATTTATTATTTATGATCTTTTTAATACACTATTTTAACTTTATTTCCTATAAATGAAGTTACTAAATATTATTACTAAAATTTTTTATGACAATTTTTATTATAAACAGTTATAAAAACTGTTACCAACTATATAAAAGGGAAGAATATTGATCATTCTTACTAGTTGTTTATCCATAATCTGTATATACTAAATTAATCTGTTTATTTAAGAAGTATTCTTATAATTAGTATCATTATTGATTAGTTAAATTGTCTTATAATAATTCTTTCAGTTATTTTAAAATTTGATGGTTACTTTCTATATCTTATTTATAATTTATGTTCTTTTTAATACAAAATTTTAACACTATTTCCTATAAATGAAGTTACTAAGTGTTATTACTAAAATTTTTTATGACAATTTTTATCATAAACAGTTATAAAAACTGGTACCAACTGCATAAAAGGAAGAATATTGATCATTCTTACTAATTTTTTATCCATAATCAGTATATAACAGTTTTAAAAACTGTTACCAACTGTATAAAAGGAAGAATATTGATCATTCTTACTAGTTTTTTATCCATTTTCAGTATATACTAAATTACTCTGTTTATTTAAGAAGTATTCTTATAATTAGTATCAGTATTGATTAGTTAAATTGTCTTATAATAATTTTTTCAGTTATTTTCAGTTATTTTAAAAATTAATGGTTATTTTCTATCTCTTATTTATTATTTATGTTCTTTTTAATACAAGATTTTAACACTATTTCCTATAAATGAAGTTACTAGTGTTATTACTAAAATTTTTTATGACAATTTTTATCATAAACAGTTATAGAAACTGTTACCAACTGTATAAAAGAAAGAATATTGATCATTCTTACTAGTTTTTTATCCATTATCAGTATATACTAAATTACTCTGTTTATTTAAGAAGTATTCTTATAATTAGTATCATTATTGATTAGTTAAATTGTCTTATAATAATTTTTTCAGTTATTTTAAAATTTGATGGTTATTTTCTATCCCTTATTTATTATTTATGTTCTTTTTGATATAAAATTTTCACACTATTTCCTATAAATGAAGTTACTAAGTGTTATTACTAAAAATTTTTATGACAATTTTTATAATAAACAGACTAAATATGAATACTTTCTTTTATAATAAAATAAGAAAAATGAATGTTATTATTAAGTATTTCCCAATCTCATAAATATTTATTAAAATTATTACTAACATAATAGAGAAGAAAGAATAGATGTTTATAAAACTAGTACAAGGGCAAGACAAAAATATTTTTTCTATTTCAAAATACCATTATGATGTATTCCATTATGATGCTGATAAGCAAGTCCAAAATTAAGATTTCAGCCAGTTTCAAGACACAGTTCAGCATCACGATGCCTTCTTGTGCTCACATTTTCGTCGACTAGAAAAGGAAATAACTGACCGGAGTTTTGTTGGTCGGCTGCCCATCGCCATAAAATTGCCGTCGCGAAGAAAGACAGCAACGACGGGGCCCGTTCGGATGAATGGGCCGCAGTTAAAAATGACCACGGCAAAGGCCGAACGCGAAAACCGGGGCCCCATAAATAATCTATATATTTCACGCAGGGACTCCGGTCCATTAATTGTGCAATTTCGCAATTTATCGTTGCAATAAGTTACCGGCTTTCACGGTGCCCCGTACGTACCGTACCGTCGAATAAATACGTATAATGCACGCTCTCAAAACCAAACACCATTTTCTTGTGCGGGGCGTGAAATTGCGACGAGATTACGGCGCGGATAATGATCGTCGTTTGTGGTACCATTATGCGCGTGTCGTACCCGAAATGACGGACGCCGGGCTTAAATTCCGGACCTAATTTTTTTGGTTTGGGGGCGCCGGAGGCGAAGCCGGCTCTGCTCCCGGCTTATTGATGTCGATCTGAACAAATTAAAATGCATGGGGTACCGCCTTATCTGTTCAATCTGGACGTCGCCGTAACATGCCCTTATCAAGACGTATTACAAATGTTTTTTCATTTGTTTTTGCCCTGTTTATAAATAATTCGTACAAGTCCGCGGTTTTTATCGATGAAATTTATATTTATGTCGTACCGGAATGACTCGGGTACTTTTCTTTACGTGATCGGACTCAATACACGCGCAAACGTCGACATAAAATCCAATCCTTGGTGGCGCAATTCACGACTGTCCATGTCCGACTAGGAAACATTTTGGACAATTTAATAACAACGGTATTACAAAACAAATCAGTACTTTCACATAGCACCACAGATTTTTATCTGATTCGTTGATGGCGAACTTTAACAAAGTTTAAAGGCTCATTAAATCAGTTTTCTGTTACAATATGGCGAAGCCGACAGCTGTCCTGAATGTGTAAAACCCTTGAAGAGATTTTAAAATAAAGCGATTACGCAGACAATTATATTCGCAACAGTACCCCTATAAATATGGGTGGGGTTGCACAAAGCTGATAGGCCTAATCTAAATCCTCAATTGTCACGGAGGTCACCATGTTTTTTATCCGGGCAACAATGACAGTTGACGGTATCATCGTATCTGTTCGAGTAAGCAAAAAAAAAAAAATAACTACCAAGCGGATGTGGTACGATTTTTTTAAACACAGAATGAAATGACGATACTATTTTGATAAATAATGAATTGGGGGCCTTTGTATGTTGGTGAATAAGGATTGTAAGACGGGGGCGTGTGTAAACCGCAGTTCTCAATGTATCAGGTTACCGGTGGTTGATTTCCTAACATGACAATTGTGACGGTTTATCAAGAGGTACAATAAGTTTATGGTACCAATAATAAGCATAAATCGTTTGTGCATTAAAATATATTTTTTATTTCTTCAGTGGGTAATATAATATCTATAAGTTAGTACTTATTGATATAGTTAGTAAATGATCAATAATAGTACGGTACTAATAATAACTATGTAATCCTCTCTTTAAATTGAATGAATCCCTCAATTAATTATTTATTTTAACTTAAATGTGTATATTTAACAATATTTTAAGTACTAGTGTTTTTGGGGTACTCAGTACTAAATTTAATTCTATCCTGAAAGTAAACTAATTATAAGAATAAATAAATTCTAAGCTACAAAGCAATAATATCTATTTAAAATCCTTCTTCATAACATGACAATTGAAACAATATACAAAGAAGTACTTACGACAAAACTTACGGTACTAATAATATGGATTATAATATGTAATTTTCTCTTTAAAATAAATTGATTACTCAATTAATTATTTATTTTTAATTTTGACGTGTATATTTAATAATATTTTAAGTACTATTGTTTTTGGAGTAATCAGTACCCAATTTAATTCTATCCTGAAGGTAAACTAATTACAAAAATAAATAAATTCTAAGCTACAAAGCAATAATATCTATTTAAAATCCTTCTTCACAACATGACAATTGAAACAGTGTACCAAGAGGTACTTACAATAAGCTTACGGTACTAATAATATGGATTACAATATGTAATCTTCTCTTTAAAATAAATTAATTACTCAATTAATTATTTATTTTTAACTTCGTCGTGTATATTTAATAATATTTTAAGTACTAGTGTTTTTGGAGTAATCAGTACCCAATTTAATTCTATCCTGAAAGTAAACTAATTACAAGAATAATAAATTTTACTATACAATAGTTGTAATATCTATTTAAAATCCTTCTTCTTCTTAATGTGACATTGGAACGGTTTACCAAGAGGTACTATGGTACTATAATATGAATTGAAGTACTTTTTGGTTTGATTATGGGTTATAATTTAATTAATACATTTCTGTGTACTTTTAACATTGTTTTAAATACTAGTACTTTGAGTACCTACAATTATTCATTTTAGTACTTTAATAATTATAAATAACTGAAATTATACACTATTAATTATATTTCCAATATAATCTTTACTGTTTAAATTTTTACTATTAACCCATCTTTAAAGTAAGCCAATTTTAATTTAATAATCATTTTGATCCAATACAAAATATTTGCTGTATTCGTCAAAACAGCAAATATCTTAATTTATGATCCCGAGCTAATAAAAATTCATTTTCCATTCGATCCCTTTATGCTTGTTTACTGCCCCCTTTATTTTTTGTCGACCGTATCGGGGACTCCATCCCCGGGCCCATCCCTTGCACTCACCCAACTATTTATCAAGCGTTTGTTCGTCTGCCAAAGTTTGTATTTTATTTTAGGCTCCTTCCTTTTGTCCGGCTCAGCCACCTTTGCACAATTGTCACTTTATAACCGAGCATCGTAAATATCCGTAAATAGGCTTTCTATAGGTGGAAAAAGTCGAGTGTCTCTTTTATGGGCCCTTCGGATCCGGTTTCTGTTCAAGAGCAAATAGTTTTTGGATCGGGGAATTGCGATGATGATTTACGACCTTTTTGGTGTTTGAGTAATTCACACAAGAAGAGAACTATTTTGATCCAGATAAAACGTGAAAAGGTTAATCTCCACGAACTATATATCTTTATTAAGTCACTGGAAGGCTTAATATAAATCAGTTTGTGTTTGAAACGTGAACCAGACAAAAAACAGATTATCCCAAGTCAAACATCAGTATATCACTCGGGTGCCCGGGGCATCTTTTCAATCGTTCCGAATTTAAAAAGAATTGGGTGTTAAGTACCGGTAAATCATCTTCTAAATCGACGGCGGGATTAAACGATGAAAGCGAATCCGAAATTGGTCCTGACACGTCTGATTTCTGTACACACAAAAGGGAGGGAATGGAAATTATGCGTCAGGAAATATATTTTTGAAAGATTATCAATAATTGGGCAACATCCTCAAGGAGCACCCCCACTTATGGTGGCGTGACGACGTAGCAATAAATTCGATGATTGATTCGCATCTTTTATGTGCAAACTTACGGGTTCCTCTCATTTACTGCGTCCACCGAAAAAAAACCGGATGAGAAGGACCACAATGCTACGATGACAAATGACTGTGGGATAATGGCGGACCCACGGGAGAATAATGAGTCCATTGTGGACCGGGCACACGTTAAATTGATGAACCTTTATTATGTGTGCGAGTGAAGGTCCTTTCTCTCCTCCCGCTAACTGTCGATGCGTCGAGAAATCCGGAACAATCGCATCGGACACGGTTTCATCCCAAACGCATCGATCAGCCAAACAACACGAGTGAGTGTGTGTACAAAGTTTGATTCGAAAAACTACACAACCCAACCAAGCCCAATAAATCATGCGATGAAGTCGAACACAAGTAGTTTACATTCTCCGAAGGTTCACATTTTTACAGCCTCCCTGGCTGGGAACAAAGCCAGACGAGATATCATCTTCAATATAAAATAAACTGTTCCCCTGACGCGTCTTGTTTTACTACTTTATCAGCAATTGTAGTTAAATTATATACGTAATACGCCCACACGAACACATTCTTAACCCAATCTCCGTCATCAATCTTGGGGTACAACGCATACAAAACGGCCGGAGACGCCAGGTAAAACTCCTCTTATTCCGTAGTGAAATTTGATATCGCGGCTACCAGACTTGCACCCACATTTGATAATGAATAATTGATACTTTAAGCCGGGGGACCAGAAAACGAAGAAGAATCGAATAAAAAGTATCTGTTACCCGGATATCGAATGCTTGCCCTTCTTCACCGAATATATCGTGTATCCATTTTCATCACACCAAGATGTGAAGCTTCGGACTCAGTGGAAGGTGTCCAAGGGTATTAATAACCATAATTTGGTGGATGAAATTAGATGCATCAAAGGATAGATTATTTTACTCCCTTCATCTTTAATGCAGTTAGATTCTAGCTAAACTCTTCTAAATAAATTTGGATAATTATGAAACGATTTTATATCCAATTTTTGACAGCTTCAAACCTCATCAATACGCCTGGGTAAAATTTTACAGTTAAAAAATTTCTTAAATAATTTTATATCCAATTTTTGACAGTTAAAAAACTCCTTAAATAATTTTATGTCCAATTATTAACAGCTTCAAACTTTCTTAAGACGTCTGGGTAAAATTTTTACAGTTAGAAGTATTCATAAATAGTTTTATATCCAATTTTTGATAGTTTCAAACTCCCTAAAGTCGTTTGGTTAAAATTTTGACTGTTATAAAACTTCCTAAATAATTTTATAACCAATTTTTGACAGCTTCGACCTTCCTCAAATCCTCTAGATAAAATTTGTATAGATAGAAAACTTCCTAAACAATTTTGTAATCAATTTTAGACAATTTCAAACTTTCGCAAGTCATCTGGATAAATTTTTTACAGTTAGAAGTCTTCCTAAATAGTTCTATATGCAATTTTTGATAGTTTCACACTCCCTTAAGTCGTCTGATTAAAATTTTGACTGTTATAAAACTTCCTAATTAATTTTATAACCAATTTTTGACAACTATGAACTTCTTCAAATCCTCTGGGTAAAATTTTTACAGTTAGAAAACTTCCTAAACAATTTTATATCCTATTTTTAACAGTTTCAAACTTGCTCAAATAGTCTGGGTATAATTTTGACAGATAGAATACTTCGTAAATAATTTTATATCCAATTTTTAACAGTTTTAAACGTTCCCAAGACGTTTATCATCATTGCTAATGTATGTATGTATTGCTAAAACTTTATTGAGAAGACATACAAAAACGTCCATTTTCCAAGGCCCATTTCGTCCGTAGCTTCAAACTTTCTTAAGACGTCTGGGTAAAATTTTTACAGTTAGAAGTATTCATAAATAGTTTTATATCCAATTTTTGATAGTTTCAAACTCCCTAAAGTCGTTTGGTTAAAATTTTGACTGTTATAAAACTTCCTAAATAATTTTATAACCAATTTTTGACAGCTTCGACCTTCCTCAAATCCTCTAGATAAAATTTGTATAGATAGAAAACTTCCTAAACAATTTTGTAATCAATTTTAGACAATTTCAAACTTTCGCAAGTCATCTGGATAAATTTTTTACAGTTAGAAGTCTTCCTAAATAGTTCTATATGCAATTTTTGATAGTTTCACACTCCCTTAAGTCGTCTGATTAAAATTTTGACTGTTATAAAACTTCCTAATTAATTTTATAACCAATTTTTAACAACTATGAACTTCTTCAAATCCTCTGGGTAAAATTTTTACGGTTAGAAAACTTCCTAAACAATTTTATATCCCATTTTTGACAGTTTCAAACTTGCTCAAATAGTCTGGGTATAATTTTGACAGATGGAATACTTCGTAAATAATTTTATATCCAATTTTTAACAGTTTTAAACGTTCCCAAGACGTTTATCATCATTGCTAATGTATGTATGTATTGCTAAAACTTTATTGAGAAGACATACAAAAACGTCCATTTTCCAAGGCCCATTTCGTCCGTACCGCCATAGCAAAATGCTTGATAAGTTCATTAGACAAACCCCAGACCCAACCTTTGCATGACATCGGCTGTTTTCCCTAATTTCCAATTGACATACAGGTAATATGATTAATAGTACTTCCCTTCCACCCCAACTCAACAAAATCAATAGATTTTACATGATAAATTAAATGGAATTGCGAATTATTAATGGTTCGTGGAATGACTCAAGAATTTTTTCGAGTAACTGGACAACTTTATGTTGTCTAATGCTCTTGTGGTTAGAACATAATAAGTCAATTTTTGAAAAGGGTTCCAAATAATTAAGTGGGCCGGGCCTGAAATGGACACTTTTAATTTAATTTCACGGTACATTATTTACCTTAAAGGTCCGATCCACCGCAAAATCCTCAAGACAGGAATTTGTGGGATGACACTAGAAATAGTTGATGCAAAGATAAGGTATTTAAAAACAATCCTTTATTTCTTCCAACCTTTGTTTAGTTCCAAAGCCGATGTTTACGTGTGTGTCTTACACGTGTTTTTCGTAAATTGCGTGATGCAGAGTTGACTGATTGTGTTTATTTATTTTATGGCGTGCCTAAACGAAAATACCACGCGCTTTCATTATTAGTTCATTTACATCATACAATTTTAAATATAACACCACCTCCGGCCCCGACTACGGCCATCCATCTTCATTCCCACACCGATTAATCCGCAGTCCGAAAAGTCGAATTATGCAAAACGAAAAGCGCCCCAAAAATACATATATATATACACATCGTCCGGACCTTTCCACGAACAATACGCATTTGTAAATCAGCCAAGACACGGCGAGAAGGGAACTGGTCCGTGTAAATGATGAGATGAGCCATGAGAGTGGATAGTTTCACATGGGATTTTCGGGCTTAACCCCGGCGCATTCCGACGTACGATCCTCGCTGGAGGGACGCAACGGGGCCGAGGGGGTGTGGGTGTAGCGCGCCGACGACCTGTGACCCCCGCCATGACCCTGTGTGTTGTTCGTGTTCGGCGCATTGGTCAGATGTGCGAGGCGGAATAACTCAAATTGTTTATCAGATGGCTTAATTTTATTAAGAATCGCTGTAGAAGAACTTAAATCTGTCTAAATTGTCTATTTCTTCGGAAGTTGCATTTTAACTAAGTTTTAAGAAGTTTTTCAACTCTCTTAATTTTATCCGGAAGAGATTCAATCAGACCACTTTCAACCAGAAGGGTTAAGGAAGTTTTTCAAACTGTCAGAAAATGAAAATAAAAGTAAAAAATTGATAGTTTCAAACTTTGGATAGTTAGAAGTCTTCCTAAGTAGTTTTATATCCAATTTTTGACAGATTCAAACTTGCTTAACATGTCTGGGTAAATTTTTTACAATTATATAACTTCCTAAACAATTTTATATCTAGTTTTTGAAAGTTTCAGACTTCCTCAAGTCGTCTGGGTAAAATCTTGACAGTTAGAAGTCTTACTAAATAGTTTTATATCCAATTTTTGACAGATTCAAACTTCCTTAAGATGTCTGGATAATTTTTTTACAATTATGTAACTTCCTAAACAATTTTATATCCAGTTTTTGAAAGTTTCAGACTTCCTCAAGTCGTCTGGGTAAAATCTTGACAGTTAGAAGTCCTCATAAATAGTTTTTTATCCAATTTTTGACGGTTTCAAACTTCTTTAAGATGTCTGGGTAAATTTTTTACAATTATATAACTCTTAAACAATTTTATATCCAGTTTTTGATAGTTTCAAACTTCCTTAAGATGTCTGGGTAAAGTTTAGACAGTTAGAAGTTTTCTTAAATAGTTTTTTATCCAATTTTTGATAGTTAAAAACTTCCTCAAGATGTCTGGGTAAAATTTAGATGCTTAGAAGTCTTCCTAAATAGTTTTTAACCAATTTTTGACAGTTTCAAACCTCCTCAAGATGCCTGAATAAAATTTAGACAGTTAGAATTCTTCCTAAATAGTTTTATATAAAATTTTTGACAGTTTCAAACTTCTTCAAGATGGCTGGGTAAATTTTTTACAATTATAAGGCTTCCTAAACAATTTTATATCCAAATTTTGAAAGTTTCACACTTCTTCAAGTCGTTTGGGTACAATTTTAACAGTTAGAAGTCTTTATAAATAGTTTTTTATCCAATTTTTGAGTTTCAAACTTCCTTAAGATGTCTGGGTAAATTTTTTATAATTATATAACTTCCTAAACATTTTTATATCCAGTTTTTGAAAGTTTCAGACTTCGTCAAGTCGTGTGGGTAAAACCAATTTTTGACAGTTTCAAACCTCCTCAAGATGTCTGGATAAAATTTAGACAATTAGAAGTCTTCCTAAATAGTTTGATATCCAGTTTGTGAAAGTTTCAGACTTCCTCAAGTCGTCTGAGTGAAATTTTGGCAGTTAAAAAACTTACTAAATAATTTTACATATAATTTTTGGCAGTAAATTAGTCAAGGACGCCAGTAAAGCCCAAAACAATGCGGTTATGCATGCCATTAAATGACGGACTTGCACACACAGAAAGTCCCAGGTAAACCGACATAAATAACAGTGTTCCTCACATGTCAAGTCGATGCCTACTTCACAGAAAAAACTGTAGTAAATTTTCGTTTTATTGTTGCTTTTTTGTGTTGCCTGGTCTACCACAGTCTACTGGTCTCCATTATTCACGAATTTTCGGAGTGGACCCAGCGATGCGGACGAAATTCGATAAAGGACGTCGTTGAATGCTTCGACTAGGCGTTCTCTATGGATATTTATATGGCTTTTGCATTTTCAAACACCCCTGACGCTCTTAAATTCAAATTAGGCCTTCAGTCAAGTGGAACCGATGGTTTGGTTGGGGATTTAATGTTTGTATTAGCTTAACCGGGTTAAGATTGATATCAACACAAGATAACATACAAACATCCATAAAGGACACCGATAAAAACATCAAAACTCAGGTGTCTTTGACTCAGATCACCAAAGACTCTTCTTTACTCTTCAAAGTCATCAATCTCCTACACAAGTTTGCATATCTTCTCTCAAGACTTTAGACAATGTACAATTTAAATACCTTTGATGAAGTACAATGAATTAATGTGTTTTTTGTCGTTGTTCCAGGTGAGAAGCCTTTCAAGTGCGAATACGAAGGGTGCGACCGGAGGTTCGCCAACTCCTCGGACCGGAAGAAGCACTCCCACGTCCACACGTCGGACAAGCCCTACAACTGCCGCGTGGCGGGCTGCGACAAGTCCTACACCCACCCCTCGTCCCTGCGTAAGCACATGAAGGTGCACGGCTGCTCGGGCCGGTCGCCGCCCCACTACGACAGCGACGGCGAGGAGTCCAACTCCTCGTCGGCGGGCAGCATATCGGTGGCGGCCAGTCCGCACGTGCAGGCGCCCCAGGTGCCGGGGGCCACGAGCCTGAGCGAGTGGTATGTGGCGTGCCAGCCCACGCCGCCCACGACGGACCACCACTTAGGCGGACTGGGATTCGGGAATCTGCACCATCACACGGGGGCGGCGACGGCCTACTGATAGTGATGGTGATACCGTCTTGTAATATACTCCGATGGCTTCGGCGGTGTTAAACGGGCACATTCGCCGGAGGCGTTGTATGATAAACTGACTGTGAATAATTATTTAAATAAAACAAATGTTTCTTGTGCAATTCAATGCTACGTTGCTATAATATATTTTTTCGACCAAGGCGAAAATATTTAGATTTTAATTTGTGTATATTTTGTATAAATTATTGAGTAAGCGTAGAACCACTGTATAAAGAAAATTATTGTAAATAATGTCTTATCAGGGATCTCTGTATATCTACAATGAAATGTTTATTATAACTTAAATTTATTATGAATAAAATTGACTGATGTAATAATTATTGACTTTTAATTTTATCTTTCATTTTAATTAAAATTATTATTATATTGTAAAGGTAAGTTCTGAATAATGTTTATTTCACTACATTATAATTTATTAAATATATGCAAAAATAATTAAAATAAACTATAAAATATATGGTTAAATAAATTATTTTAAATTGCATATCATCATTATTAAAAGTACTCAAGATTTATATATTCAATAAATTATGATTTAGAAAAGTTAATAATAAAATCAATATACAATAAAATATAAAATAATAATTTCCATCTATTTTTTTAAAATTATATTTAATTAAAATTTACAATATAATACAATAAAACGTAAAATAATAAAATATAATAGTAATTAATAATTATAATTAAGTACTTCAACATATTATTTTTTTTAGTCTTAATAAAATATTCCATCTAACTTCTTTAATTTTGTTTAATTAAAAATTATAATTTGGAAAAGAGATTACAATAAAATATGAAATAATTAAATTAAATACTAATAATAATAATTAATAATTATAATCAATTATTCAAGAATATTTTTTGTCTTAATAAAATATTTCAAATTCTATCTAATTTCTGTAGTTTTATTTAATTAAAGTTATAATTTAGAAAAGTGAATATTTATATAGTAAAATGTGATACAATAAAATGAAATACTAATAATAATAATTAATAATTATAATTAATTACTCTAGAAAATATTTTGTCTTAATTAAATATTTCAAAATTCCATCTAATTTCTTTAGTTTTGTATAATTAAAATTATAATTTAGAAAAGAGAATACTTATACAATAAAATGTGAAATAATAAAATGAAATACTACTAATAATAATTTATAATTATAATTAATTACTCTGGAATATTTTTTGTATTAATAAAGTATTTCAAAATTCCATCTAATTTCTTTAGTTTTGTTTAATAAAAGTTATAATTTAGAAAAGAGAATACTTATACAATAAAATGTGAAATAATAAAGTGAAATACTAATAATAAAAATTAATAATTATAATTAATTACTCTAGAATATTTTTTGTTTAATAAAATATTTTAAAATTCTATCTAATTTCTTTAGTTTTGTTTAATTAAAGTTATAATTTAGAAAAATATACAATAGAATGTGAAATGATAAAATGAAATACTAATAATAATAATTAATAATTTTAATTAATTACTCTAGAATATTTTTTGTCTTAATAAAATCTTTCAAAATTCCATCTAATTTATTTAGTTTTGTTTAATTAAAGTTATAATTTAGGAAAGAGAATACTTATACAATAAAATATGAAATAACAAAATGAAATACTAATTATAATAATTAATAATTATAATTAATTAATCTAGAATATTTTTTTTCTTAATAAAATATTTCAAAATTCCATATAATTCTTTAATTTTATTTAATTAAAAATTGTAATTTAGAAAAGAGAATACAATATACAATAAAATGGGAGGTAATATTAATAATTATTAATAATAAAATATTCTTTTTCAAAATTCCATCTAATTTCTTTAATTCATATTATTAATAATTAGTCATTACAATTAATATTTTTATAACTATTTGACTAATTTTTATTTTAATTAACATGTTGTTAAATTTTCAGTTTTATTTTTAATAAATTGTTATATTTTTGGACTTTTATTTAATTTTTCATGTAAATTAATGTCAGTGTATTAATAATTATGTAATTGTATATCAATTAACTTATTAAATAATGATAGTTCCATTCACCAAGCAAAAGTTAAATTTTTAACAAATTATCTAATAAATATTATTAATTACAACCTTTAAACATATAATTAAGTTAAAAAACATTGACATCTAGCAGGATATTTTAATAAATAAATTTTTGTTACAATTTCCTCTTACCTGATCCGTCGTTGTGTAATGGTTAATTTTAGAATGCAATTTAATTAAGTAAACGTTCCGTCACTCCAAATCAAAAGCCATTTATTAAACTGACCGTAGCGCATAATAAAAAATTTGTTTAATCCTTTTAATCACGTACAAACATCCGTGTAACATGTAACTGTATCGCATTTATTTGATTAAATATATCTGATATGAAGTTTTTATTTGATGAATTATAAAAGACTTGTTAGAATGATTGATAATGATGTATGGATGTTTGGTATTAGAAGTTTCTAATAATATTATTACGCACTGACTACATTATTGTAGACTTGTAGCGATGAAATTATTATTCATTGTAACAGAAAAAATAACATTTGAAGCAAATATAAATAGTACTCATTTCAGACACCAAAGTTTTTTAGTGATTTAATTTATAAAATCAATTTTGTCAAGGTTAAGTAGATTTATTATTGCACAGAAATATTTATTTTATCCAATATACAAAATAAATTTGACAATTAATGCCTTTAATTAAAAATAAACGTCAGTAAAATATGAGTGGGATGTTTTAAATGTACCAAATTATTTTTAAACACTAATATGACTTTTGAAATTGACAATTAAATATTTTCCTGCTGAAATTATTATTAATAGTCCATCTATTGATGCTCACATTGATAATAACATTGTTCATTAATAAAAATTCCTCATTTAAATTTCAGTTATATCAAGATAATATTTTAACAAGTCAACAAGAAAATTATTTCAAAATTTAACAAACCATCCAAATCCAAATTAATTATCCTATGTTTTACCATCTACACAGCCAGATTAAAATACGTGCCCGTTTAAATTTACATAATTTTTTATGTTAATGTTTGCCTTTCTTAAACAAATTAATGAATTTTTGATGCGCAGCATCACTTGATAAATTCCCTAAAAAAAATATTCATTTATATCTGTGTCCCCGACGATAAATTACAATTAAAAAACGATAAAAAAATTAATGGGCATTGTTGTCCACGATTCAGTTAATTAATTAGTTTTATGGAATGGTACACTTAAATTGTAATATTGACGTATGCACAACGAGTAAGGATTTAATGAATGTCCAGGTGATTCGTATGCTAATTATTGAGTCAACGATTTAATTATAATAAAATTAGAAATGTTTAGGTCATAACTTAAAACTATTAATAGAAAAAAAAATAACAAATACTGTGGGAAATTAATGAATTTTGTAAAAATATTTTAATAACAACATGTTTATGTTTTTGTTATTTGTAATTTATTTTATATACAAAGCAAATTAATGGTATAATTGTAATTAATACTGGTAGTAAATGCGGCAATTAACTCTTCATAAATTAATATAAATTGTTATTTCTTTACTGAAATATGATTAGAGAAATAGATAATAATAAAGAAATTATATAAAACAAGTTTTTAACTACTTTTGAACTATAAATAAATGCTGTTTAGAAATGGAAACCTTGTAATAATATTATTTATTAAATTATTGATAGTATAATATTATATTATTTATACTCAAACCAAAAATAGACTACGTAGACCCAATGGTCAAATTTTGTTGATTTTTGATATAGAAAGTACTAAATGATTGAAAATAGTACTCTTTGAATAAGTCCAAGATATCGTAGAAAAAATGACAAGAATTACAAATAATAATAAATAATTATTAATTTATTTAATCCTTCAACTATATTAAGTGAGATACTGTTGAAAGAATACCAATAATTATAGTATTTAATTTATATATTAGGTTAGGTTCGTTAAGTTAGGTTAGGTTAGTAAAAGTTAGGTTAGGTTAGATTAAACATCAGGTTTTATATTTCTATTTAAACAATTCAGTTCTACTGTTTGAATTAGCCGGACATCACAGAAAAACTAATAATTTACTTAACTTAATAACTAATTTAGTTCATACTTCCATTATATTTATTGAGAAACTGTTAAAAGTATTTGAATAATGATAATATTTAATTAGGTTTGTTAAGTGAGGTTAGGTTACTATAAGTTTGGTTAGGTTAGATTTAATTAAATAAAATTAAAACTTTTGTTCTAATTAGATAAAAATTATAGTAAAAAAGTTGTACTCTTTGAATAAGCCAAAGACATCATAAAAAAATGAAGTGAAATACAAAGAATAATAAATAATTATTAATTTATTTAATTAGATATCTTCTTCACCAATTTTTACAACTAATTAACTGTAAAACATAGTATTTAAAATAAAATTCTTTAACAGGAATAAAAAGCAACTGAAATAATAAAAAATATTTATTATTTTACAATACAAGATTCATAAATATTTTATAGGAATATTTTATTCGACATTATTTTCTATTACGTATAATTAAATGAATAACAAAGTATGCTTTAATACTTAATAATCTCTGGATTTATATTTGTTTTAAAATTTATTATATCACACATTGTTTAAATTTATTGTTTTATTTCCAGGTAGCTTTCATGAATAAATAAATTATTACATTTAATTTGCATAAAAAAACTCAATATTTATTACACACACAGTTCCATAATTAACTAACGGTACAGTTTAAATTTATTTAAAAACATTTTATTATTGCTTTTACACTAATTTCTTTCACAAGCAATATTTTTTTCTCAGAGTGTTAATTAATCAAAATTAAAAATGCATAATTAATTACAAGACACTAAAATACAGTCCGAAATCACATTTATCCATAATAATTCTTATTGTGAGTTGATTGTCCGTATAAAGAAATGTTTTGAGTTATGGCCTACAAGCCATACGAAAGTCGGAAAGGATTTGATACACGACCAATGATTAAGCATTCCAGATTTGTTATAAATCTAATTAATATTCCATATAATTTAGGACGTCACGAAAACGCATATTTAACAAAATACATCGTAAATTATCCACGGCAATCGGACCGTACCAAGAGGGAAATGTTTTTCTAACGATATTTCATAAAACACGTACATTTCTACGGCTGATCTAAATTATCACCTGAGTTCTTTAACAACCGCAACGCACGCTGCACATAATTAATACGATTCCAAACTATATTCACATTCTTCGAATTCTAAACACATCGAAGCATGCCTGGATGTGTGAGCGAGACGGAGCTCGGGGGCCCCAAAAGAAGAAGGAAAAAAAAAAACGAGTCCCTTAATAAATATTCAAATTTAACCCACGATAAATTTTGAGGTAAAGTTATGTGCCCATTAAAAAAGACAACATATTAATTCGACAAATATATTTTTAATATCTTATGAAAACGTGCAACGGGTTGACTTGAATTTATTTGTTTTGTATTGTAATTTTGTTTTATTTTGGCCCGTTTTTGTTAGGTGTTGGGGCGAGCTGTGATCTTTATCTAAGGGGATGTTGTAAATAATAATTCTAATTCGTGTGTAATGGGGATTAGAAATATAAAATTGTGTGTTTAGAAGGAAATGACAGGTGTTCCAATTGAATTAAACAACAAATAAAAATTAGAAGAACAAATCTAATGTAAATAGTTTGTATATTAATTACTTTACAGTTCATAAACTATACTATGTGAGTAGAAAATAGATGACATAGATCTTAGTGGTCCAATTTCAACAAAATCTGATGTGTATTTATTTAATTTTACTATTAAATATATAAATATAAATTAAATAAATCTAACTTAACTTAACGAACCTAATCTAATATCTAAATTAAATCAATTAATATAGGATGAAACAAATATAAAAAGATAATGTTAAAGTTATCTTAATTTTGGGTGTTTTACTTCTTTTTTGTCTTCTAAACAATATAATATTTTCAGGTATGTCTATATGTCAGAGTTAAAATCTTCAATTTTACTTGATGTGTTACAAACTGAACCAAATTCTTATAGATTTCAAGAGGTTGAGTCTTAAAGCTCAGTTTGGAAGCTATACTTCTCTTTTATCTGCCAAGAAAGCTAAAGTTTACTGATGTTTCCATATTTCAGAGTCAAAATCTTCAATTTCACTTGATGTGTTACAAACTGAACCAAATTCTTATAAATTACAAGAGGTTGAATGTTAAAGCTCAGGTTGGAAGCTATACTTCTCTTTTATCTTTCAAGGAAGCTAAAGTTTACTAATGTTTTCATATTTCAGAGTCAAAATCTTCAATTTTAGTTGATGTGTTACAAACTGAACCTAATTCTAATAGATTATAAGAGGTTGAGTCTTAAAGCTCAGTTTGGAAGCTATACTTCTCTTTTTTCTTCCAAGAAAGCTAAAGTTTACTGATGTTTCCATATTTCAGAGCCAAAATCTTCAATTTTACTTAATGTGTTATAAACTGAACCAAATTCTTATAGATTACAAGAGGTTGAGTCTTAAAACTCAGTTTGGAATCTATATTTCTCTTTTATCTTCCAAGGAAGCTAAAGTTTACTGATGTTTCCATATTTCAGAGTCAAAATCTTAAATTTCACTTGATGTGTTACAAACTGAACCAAATTCTTATAGATTACAAAAGGTTGAGTCTTAAAGCTTAGTTTGGAAGTTATACTTCTCTTTTATCTTCCAAGGAAGCTAAAGTTTACTGATGTTTCCATATTTCTCTTTTATATTCTGACTAAGCTAAAGAAAAAAAGGTTTAAAAAGTAAATTAAATAATAGTTTAATTAAGTAGAACTAAGACATCATTGCTAAAAAGCAGCATAGTAATAGAATAAATTATGAAGATGGTGACTTGACATTATTGAGTTCAGCATCTAAAACATGGCAGTAGTTCTCTCATTGCACCCAATAAAAACATGTACGAAACACCATCAAACTCCTACATGGACAGAAAAACAGTTGGCGAGCAAAACTGGCGCTGGCAATGCGAGTCGAGTAATTCACGGGGTACGAACAGGCGTTAGCAGGATCGGGAGCGGAAAACAAGCGACGATCGTCAGGCCCCGGCAGCCCACTAGATCGTCCGTACAGGGCCCGGTAATCGCGCCGGCATCAGCTGACGGCATTTCCTATGGGAGCGCATAAATCCCGCGGGCAACTCGATAAGTCAATCGTTATCTGGGATCGACACCGGCCGATTCCGAGTTCTGTCCGGTTTAGCAGTTTCTGTGCGCACCGCGCCTCGCGAACCCTTTTTGACGGCAGAATTATGGCTAATATAAATAAATACAAGCGTTTATCTATTGTTCCGAGGCGGAACAGCCGCGAAATGAAATAGTGCCCTGCTAGGAGCATATTTAGTGGATGTCCCGCTCGAGTCATGAGCTGCAACATGCAATAAATATGCTTAGACAAGGACACTGGAACTTGCCATAACTTGCCGACATTGTACATTCGTCCGACTTCCAACTCTGTCTTTCAAGACTACAGAAATCTTATTGAAAGGTCATATCACTCTAATTTTTATCAAAAAACATCACGTCGAAGATGTTTCTTCTTTTAAGCTCCAAAAATTTGAAACAAAAGATGAATTTTGTAAAGAAATATGATGTTTCTTACTTCCTCAAATAAATTATGCCCAATTAAAACTCTTAGAGAAATCTATTTGGGAGATAAAAGAGAATTATGGCTTCCAAACTGAGCTTCTAATTCATAAGAATTTGGTTCTGTTTGTAATATAAGTGAAATTGAAGATTTTGACTGAAATGTGGAAACATCAGTAAACATTAGTTTCCTTGGAAGATAAAAGAGAAGTATAGTTTCCAAACTGAGCTTTAAGACTCTATCTCTTGTAATCTATAAGAATTTGGATCAGTTTGTAACACATCAAGTAAAATTGAAGATTTTGACTCTGAAATATGGAAACATCAGTAAACTTTAGCTTCCTTGGAAAATAAAAGAGAAGTATAGCTTCCAAAATGAGCTTTAAGACTCAACCTCTTGTAATCTATAAGATTTTGGTTCAGTTTATGATATATCAAATAAAATTGAAGATTTTGACTCTGAAATATGGAAACATCAGTAAACTTTAGCTTCCTTGGAAGATAAAAGAGAAGTATAGCTTCCAAACTGAGCTTTAAGACTAAACCTCTTGTAATCTATAAGAATTTGGTTCAGTTTGTAACACATCAAGTAAAATTGAAGATTTTGACTCTGAAATATGGAAACATCAGTAAAACTTTAGCTTCCTTGGTAGATAAAAGAGAAGTATAACTTCCAAACTGAGCTTTAAGACTCAACCTCTTGTAATTTATAAGTTTTTGGTTCAGTTTGTAACACATCAAGTAAAATTGAAGATTTTGACTCTGAAATATGGAAACATCAGTAAACTTTAGCTTCCTTGGAAGATAAAAGAGAAGTGTAGCTTCCAAACTGAGCTTTAAGACTCAACCTCTTGTAATTTATAAGAATTTGGTTCAGTTTGTAACACATCAAGTGAAATTGAAGATTTTGATTCTGAAATATGGAAACATCAGTAAACTTTAGCTTCCTTGGAAGATAAAAGAGAAGTATAGCTTCCAAACTGAGCTTTAAGACTCAAGCTTTTGTAATCTATAAGAATTTGGATCAGTTTGTAACACATCAAGTAAAATTGAAGATTTTGACTCTGAAATATGGAAACATCAGTAAAACTTTAGCTTCCTTGGTAGATAAAAGAGAAGTATAACTTCCAAACTGAGCTTTAAGACTCAACCTCTTGTAATTTATAAGTTTTTGGTTCAGTTTGTAACACATCAAGTAAAATTGAAGATTTTGACTCTGAAATATGGAAACATCAGTAAACTTTAGCTTCCTTGGAAGATAAAAGAGAAGTGTAGCTTCCAAACTGAGCTTTAAGACTCAACCTCTTGTAATTTATAAGAATTTGGTTCAGTTTGTAACACATCAAGTGAAATTGAAGATTTTGACTCTGAAATATGGAAACATCAGTAAACTTTAGCTTCCTTGGAAGATAAAAGAGAAGTATAGCTTCCAAACTGAGCTTTAAGACTCAACCTCTTATAATCTATAAGAATTTGGTTCAGTTTGTAACACATCAAGTAAGATTGAAGATTTTGACTCTGAAATATGGAAACATCAGTAAACTTTAGCTTCCTTGGAGGATAAAAGAGAAGTATAGCTTCCAAACTGAGCTTTAAGACTCAACTTTTTATAATCTATAAGAATGTGGTTCAGTTTGCAACACATCCAGTGATTTTGAAACTTTAGTTTCTTTGGAAAATAAAAAGGAAGTATAGCTTCCAAACTGAGCTTTAAAGACTCAACCCCTTCAAATGGTATTGAACTTTTAGACTTCTACAGACAATTTTATTGTAAAATTGAGGTAAATCTGTACAGTGTAGCTTGTTTGAAGGAAGAAAGGAGAAGTATTATAAGTGCCCAACTGTTTTAAAGGATTGGACTTAGTTTGAAAGTGAAATGAGACATTTTTTCGCAATTGATCCATGCCAAACAATCGAACAAAGCGATCAAGCGTGTAGCTTAGGTGCACACACACAGACCGTCCGTCTGTCGGTGTGTACAGGTGCGTCCGTCTCACACGTTCTCTACACGCCAGTAATTAATTACCTTTTCTTCATTATCTGCGGGTGCGTGGGAGGCCTCCTGCACATTTGCTTGCACCGCGCAACAATACCATGCCCTAATTAGAATATCTCGATCAGTTAACGGCTACTATATTTTTTTTAGTTTCGGTTGCGTTCCGGTGCTTCGGGAACGCTCCCGGCTTTCCGCATTATATCATCCCCTCGTTTCTAACGCAGTGCGTACTCGGATTAATTGTTATTGCCCGGCGCAACAAAAATACCGACGGCCTTCGCTTCCTGACTCTTTGTTTCAGCGGCCGAAGTCGGGTTGATTATTTCCAGCTTTTTTTTCGTACCGGACGAGACACGCGAAGTGACTGGAAATTTATCGTCGGGGTTTTTTTTTAATTAAAATCGTGCACGTATTTATCGGCCAATGAAATTAATAATAGGGCCACGACTCACGGACGGGGCCAAAGCAAAAATAATAATAATAAAAACGAAAAAAGGGGAACAACAAAAGGACAATAAAAACAATAGTATGTGGAGGAGGTTGGAAATGTAAACAGAGAGAGGGAGCTGAAAATCATAAGCATTCCTGAACTCACACACAGTGATCTATCATAATGTTCCATCTCGGTTGCCCGTTCATGTTGTGGCGTTCCAATAACCGCTGCTGCATTCCTGCTGAAGTAATGGCTTCAAACTTTGACTTAAATCTTGACCCTTGTAAAATTTAAATACCTTAAGTCTCTGAGGCCCAAACTTAATTGTTACTTAGTGAAATAATCAGGGTTGTGTGAGGGATAAAACGGTGATATTTCAAGAACAACACCGTTATCTAAGGTTCAGTAAATACTGCAAGAGTTGGTAAATTAAAGGAGTTTCTGTCGTGTAATGTAGAGAGCTCAACACTACTTTAGAAAATACTACATAAGCGTTTGGAAAATTGCACATCCTACTCTATAAGGAAGTGGTGCAGATTTATTATACTCAGGACTTTAACAGTTCACACGTGAAATATTACTGGTACAGATGTTATACCACATATTTGTCAGGATGAATTTATCAGTTTCATTAATTGACTCAAATGTGTCTTTTTTCATTTTTTATTGTGTGTTTTGGTTCTTAAAAAGTACAGGATAGAAAAATTATTTAATTGAGTAAATAAATAATTAATAAACACACCATTTTTTATGAAGAAAGATCTTCTATATAGAAAAAAAGAAGAAAATACAACCATAAAAATTGTTGAAAAGTAGATTTCTTGTTTGTTTGAAATATTTTTAAATTATTTATTAATTTAAATACTGATAAAATCATAAAATTTTAGAAGAAATTAATCAAGATACAAATTATTTTTAAGAAGAAAGTAGAAAAATCTTAAATAAGGAAGATACATAAAAATATTTAATTCTGAAGTTATTTATCAATCTTAAGATTAATAAAATTCTGTCACTAAACAAAATACACTCTATTTTTAAGAAGATAGGCAGATCTTCAATACTAAGAGAAAATGAAGAAAATTCAACTATAAAAATGCTTAATAATAGTTTTCTTGTTTATTTTAAATATTTTTAAATTACTTATTTCTTTAAATACTGACAAAATCATAAAATTCTAGAAGAAATTAACCAGAATACAAATTGTCTTTAAGAAGAAAGTTGAAAAATCTTAAATAAGGAAGACACATCAAAAATATTTAATTTTAAAGTTATTTATCAGACTAAAAATAAAAAAATTCTGTCATTTTAATTGTTTACAGAATAGAAATTAACCAAGAAACACTTTATTCTTAAGAAGATGCACAGATCTTCAATACTGAGAAAAAATGAAGAAAATTTAACTATAAAATTACTGAATAATAGTTTTCTTATTTGTTTGAAATATTTTTAAATTACTTATTGGTTTAAACCCTGACAAAATCATAAAATTTTAGAAGAAACTAATCAAAATACAAATTATTTTTAAGAAGAAAGTTGAAAAATCTTAAATAAGGAAGACACATCAGAAATATTTAATTTTAAAGTTATTTATCAGAATAAAGAATAATAATATTTTGTCATAAACAAAATAGAAATTAACCAAAAAACATAATATTTTTAAGAAACATGTTAAGTACTGAGAGAAAATGAAGAAAATTCAATCATAAAATTAATTTCTTGTTTATTTGAAATATTTTTAACTTATTTATTGTTTTGAATATTAACAAAATCATAAAATTCTAGAAAAAATTAATCAATACATGAAATATTTTTAAGAAGAAAGTAAGCACATCAAAAATATTCAATTCTGAACCTATTTGTTAGACTAAAGAATAAAAAAGTCTGTCACTAAATAAAATAGAAATGAACCAAGAAAGCAATGTATGAAAATAATGAATAAAGAAACCGAAAATAATATGTACAATCATGTACAAATAAAGAAGGTTAGATTAGGATAAGTCAAGATTGGAAGAGGATAATTTTTTTAAAAAGTAAGGTGTGAAAATTATGAATTTACAAACACAAAAAGAAATGTACAATCATGTACAAAATACACAACATTGCAATTGATCAGTGTTAAACGTGAGAACCTCGAAGAGCACAATCATTATTTCCTGAGGCCCCAAACATAAATTACAAGTTTTAACTAAGTAACACATTAACAGAAAATCTCCAGTTCATTAAATACCAGTGACAACCTTCCAAAAAAAAAAACTTTAATCATGATTTATGACCTCAGGTCGTTTATTCATATTCGAGTGGCGACCAAAAACCGTATATTGAAAAACTGATTACGCATTTAAATCTTAATCAGATAAGAATCGAACAGGTCTTAAAATAAGAATATGAATGACAAAAATGTTTAGAGGTGCGTTTATAGTAATCCCATTGAATGAAAACGGGCCAGCAACAGAGAGACAGAAGTCGTCCCGACTGGTGAGTGTGTGTGTGCTTCATTGAGGCGAGTTTTCGGACAATATTTTTTAAAATATGACAATGTTGTTGGTCATTCGAGACAGTGGAATGTTGTGTGGCGTCTGGGCCGATCATAACGACATGCGCCACTGCTATCTAGCGACGATCAAAAGTATTACGACCATTATTAATAAAATGTCCACTCGCTTTACTCGTTTTTTCTTCGCTGGCTGGATGAATAAATTGGGGAGGCGAGTGGGGCTTCGCGGATTCTTCTAATTGATGCGTGGTGCATCAAGGTACTCTCTTCTCATCTAACCTGGCTTCCTGAAGATTGTTCTGGTTGACTCCAGTGGAATCCAACTTCATCAATTTGGATTAATCCTTTATATTGGCAATGAATTTCTTGTGGTACTTTATGTTTCGTGTCGATGTTCCATTATGGAACTTCCATATTTTGCCATGATCAGGTACGTAACTTCAGGCAGACCACTTAGCCAGTAAACCACCACCTCTTTACCGCTGAATAATTGAACGTGCACCACGAAAAATAGAGAAAACCGTCGAAATGATAAACAACAATCCAATTTAAAGTTAATGGGATCCACCGTGGTACGTGTGGCGCGATATAAACAAAAGACGCGAACGAAATGAGAAAAACCCGAACGACACCGTGATTTACAGTGCAGTTGCATAATGTGCAGTTCGCTGCAATCGATCAGGTTAATTAGAAACCGAACCGTGCGGGGCACCCCCGCGGCGCCACCGGCCAACCCCCGGGGAGCGGCGGGCACTGACTGACCCCCTCCCCTCGGGTACGCCGTACGCCCGCGCCACTGCCCGCTCAGCACGCGTCCCCGCGCTCACCGTAATTAGCCCGAATATGTTAATACATCTGCTGCATTCCGGCCATTGTTTCTGTTGATCCTCTTCGGCACCCAGCTCTAACCACATTAGCTGGCCAGTGTTTGCTTTTGGTCGTGGAGGTTAATTATGGATGTCTGTGACTAGAATATCATCATATCTCCAATGACTTGATCTTTCTAAACTTGATGAGGGACCTTAGAAGAAGCTTGCATCGATCTAATTGAACACTGGAAGCAAAGAAGTGCGACTTCCCCGTACTTTACATCGCCATTCTTTCCACCCTTCGCCATCCACGAATCGGTGCCTCCATTCCATAAACCCATACTTCATCTCCGCAATATTATTTTGTTAATGCCCGTGAATCATCCCACCCCCACTTCGGGACGCAGCAGGACACGCATCTCCGACAATACGCTCTCGAATCTTATCAGTTCTTTTTTATGCTGCACGTTGGCAGGCCAATAAAGATGGAGCACCTAATTTTCGGCCGAAACGTCCGCTATTTATTGCCCGCCGTGGAGCGATATTATGCCACTAATCATACACGGAAAATGAAATGGGTTACTTCTTCTATATTTTAGTTGGGCACGAACAAAGAAAATATTGCTCCGAAATGATTTATTCCGTCGTTGAGAATTTCTGGCTGAATATATAGAGTGTTTCGTGGTAGAGACGACCAGTCATCGTCTGTTTGGAAGACGAGACGCGGGAGACAGTTTGAAAAATAAACATGTGTCCGCGGTGACGACGCAGGAATGTAGTTAGACACGGGGCTGTCGCGTGCGGACGCATTTCAGACCACCACGATCACGTTCCTTTCGTCCCGACGGACAGACGCATTTTTTTCAGGCCCTGCATTACATCCACGAACAAGCTACACTTCAAAGATGAAGGTAAAGTAATGATGACACCTTTAACAATTTTGACTTGTTAAAAATACTATTTTTTTTATTAATTGCTAATTTATTCAATTACAGATTTATTTAATTTTATCTCAATACTTTCAGAATCATCAAGAAATTCAAAATTTTTATAGTAAAATTATCTACATTTGATTTTATCCTTAAAAATATGTTTTAAATTTCAAAATTGAATATTCTTTATGTGTTTTCTTCATTGAAGACTGTTCTATTGTCTTCTTCTTCTTCATCTTTTTGTGCCTTGATTCATTTCTTCGGACAACAGCAACAACCATTAAAAAATTTTAACAATATTTCAAACAAATGAAGAAACTAATATTCAGCTTTTTTATGATTGAACAATCTCTCTTTCTTTACTGAAGATATTTCAATCTACTTCTAAATTTTAATCCAATAAACAATTAAAAAATACTTCCAACAAGTCAGGAAAACTACTATTAAACAGTTTTAAGGTTGAATTTTCTTCTTTTTCTCTCAGAATTGAAGATCTTTCTATTTTCTTCTAAAAAATAATTTCTTTAACTTTCTACTTTCTTCTAACATTGACCAATTACAATATTTTGTAATATTCAAATTGTATATTTCATTTAACATTCATCCTCTTTTTAAAAATAATTTCTTTCTTCATTAATTTCTTCCAAAATTTTATGATTTTATCAACAATTAAATCAATAAATAATATAAAAAATACTTCAACAAGTCAAAAAACTACTATTTAACAGTTTTATGGTTGAATTTTCTTCATTTCTTCTCAGAATTTGAATATCTTTCTATATTCTTCTTAAAAATAATCTTTTTAACTTTCTATTTTCTTCTGACATTGATCAATTATAATGTATCGTAATCAATCAATCAATATTTTATGATTTTACCAACATTTTAAGCAATAAACAATTTAAAAATACTTCAGACAAGTCATGAAAACTACCTCTCAGAATTGAAGATCTTCCTATTTTCTTCTTAAAAATATTCTCTTTAACTTTCTATTTTCTTTTGACATTAATCAATTACGATGTTTTATATATTTTATTTAATGTTCTTTTTCTTCTTCTTCTTCTAAAAATAGTTCTTTCTTAATTAATTTCTTCCAAAATTCTATAATTTTATCAATATTTTAACCAATAAACAATTTAAAAATTCTTCAGAAAAGTCAAGAATTTTCTTCATTTCCTCTCAGAATTGAAGATCTTTCTATTTTCTTCTTATAAATAATCTCTTTAACTTTCTATTTTCTTCTAATATTGATCAATTACAATATTTTGTAATATTCAGTGAGTATATTTTATTTAATGTTCTTCTTCTTTTTAAAAATAGTTTCTTAATTAATTTCTTCAAAAATTCTATGATTTAACTAATAAATAATTTAATAATACTTCAAGCAATTCAAAAAACTTTTATTCAACAGTCTTCTTCATTTCCTTTCATAATTGAAGATCTTTCTATTTTCTCCTTAAAAAAAGCTGTTTAACTTTCTATTTTCTCCTAACATTGATCAATTACAATGTTTTGTAATATTTAGAATGTATCTTTCATTTACTATTCTTCTTCTTCTTAAAAGTAATTTCTTATTTAATAAATTTCTTCCAAAATTCTATGATTTTGTCATCATTTAAACCAATAAACAATTTAAAAATACTTCAGTCAAGTCAAAAAAACTACAATTTAACAGTTTTAGGGTTTAATTTTTTTCATTTCCTTTCAGAATTGAAGATCTTCCTACTTTCTTCTTAAAAATTATCATACAATCTAATCTTCTTTTTTATTACATACCATTAATATTGATGTTATGGGTTAATTTCTTAGAGAAGTGTATTTTATTACTGACAACTTTTTGTTTTATTTTCTTCATTCTTCCATTCAACAACAACACAAGCAAATAATAAACTGGATAATGATTGTGTACCCATTATAATGATGCCAGTTAATAAAGACCAACATAAATATTTATGAAGCGTGTTAATATTTCCGCCCCAAAAGGATTACAGAAGATTATCGAGTGGCTGCCCGAGAGGAGGGCGTTAAGTCCGTTGATTTTTCAGTGAATTGATAGGTGAAGCAGACGAGCCTATCGCTACCGCTCTTTAATTGCATCCTTCCCTCGCCAACCTCTTCACACTCCTTCTAATTAGCCACCACTGTCTTACCTACTCCAATCCCCGATAATTGGTCCACATAAATCGCAGGATGAACCACAACAAATGAGTTTGCTAAAGTGATTGCGTTTAAATAAGATTGTTATCTTGGGGAATTGAAAGGTTGATTTTGTCCCAAAAAGTCAGTCATCATGATGACATACACAAACCTCCAACGGGGCACGAGGTTCCGTGATTTATCTTCGGCGAACCAAAAAATATTGGCTCTAGGAATTTTAATGGGATTATTAGCCAGTGATTGATTAAACGCATTGTAGAATGGCGAAGGCCTCTTTGAATAACGCAGCGTAATTTCCTCTAATTGTCTTCGTGATTAGCATACTTTTTGTCATTAATAAGGCTTACACGTTTCCCCCAGGTCTAATTGATTAATTGGACTTTTGTACTGTTAACAACCTAGCTCTGTGTTCCGTCTGGTGAATGATTTGTTTATCTTATTGTTTGGAGATTGGAGTGTTTAGATAAGTGCAGTTTATAGTGCACACTGGGTTATAGGATTGTAAATAAATACAGTGCCTATTACTATGATTATTCAATTTATTTTTATGATCTGACGTTTATTTGCTGCATGTTTTTGAGATATTGATCTGGGTAATGATTTTAAGATAAAAAGACTGTTGGTTATAAATTAATGTTTGTTTTTGTTGGGTATTAAATTTACAGATAATGAGCACCAATCAATGAGCTCATTTTATCATCTATTACTTACCAAAGAATGTACCATAAAGGATTGTTTCCTTACAAAATTAAATAAGCTTAATAAGCTTAATGCTTAAGGATCTGAAAGGAGTGAAAGGCTTTAAAGATATTCAAAGAATCAGAAACTTTATGAAGACAATTATATTTATTTTCTAATAATTGCTTCAGTTACATTTCATTAAAACTGTTGCTCAACATGTGTTACCCATAAACTAAAAGCACATTAAAATCATCACCTTCATTATGGCATTACGTTTATTTACGGTGCAACTTACCTCAAATCAATAAAATCGTTTGTTGAGATTCATATATTCCGATAATTATGATCTCGATCCTCAAACGGCAATAAAAATTTAATCAATACCGTCCGGGCACATAAAACTTTATACACTTAAATTATTATATTTGCTGTCGGCATTGATACATGCCATTTACGGTACACGCGGGCGCATAAAATAAATTGGACGCGGCAATGCAATGGTGCATAATAAAATGATGTCGGTTCAGGTGCGCCCAATTAATTTTACCCGTTCCGAGGAAAAAATCGGATGCGACTTTACGATGGACGTCGCTGGTATGAAGATATTAAATTAGGAAAATCGACTTTAAGCTGGATGCATTGCGGCAATAACGATGGGCAAACGTTGTGCGGCATAAATTAACGGGATTCGTTAAATATTGCCTTCGTTCGACGTGGATGTCGCAGTGTTATGCTAAGTTGAAATAATGGAACGATGGCTTCATCTCACAATCATGGTTTATCCTTAAAAATGTATATTCTTCTTTCGGTATTTTGAAACAGTTGAAACTTATAAAATAATGGTGGACATATCTTCAAATTTCATCCTTCCAACATTAAGGAAGTTTAGAAGAAGAAATAGTAGGTTCAAGGTGATTATTAAACATATCATCTTCATTAAATACTCCAAACAATGAAACATATGGCGTCGAATTTATATGCTATATTTCTAATTTCTTCTTCCTAATATTTATATAGAAGAGAATTTAAGATGTTATTCCCAATATTAAATTTCTTCTTTTGATGTTTTGATTCTATAAAAGAATGGTATACATTTCTCCAAATTATTCATAAACTTCATCCTTTAATATCATCTGTCGAGTACGAAGAAGGTAATGAAGTGTAAAAGAAGAAATAGTATGTAGAAGATAATTATTTGACTTCTTTCCATCTTCATCAAATATTCCAAACAATTGACTTCATCCTTTGACCTCATCTGTCTAATACGAAGAAAGTAAGGCAGTTTAAAAGAAGAAACAGTATGTACAAGTTAATTATTAAGCTTCTTTTTATCTTTATCAAATGTTTTAAACAATTAAGTCACGCTATGAAGAATAAAGCATCGACTTGGTTAGCCAATTTCTACATTTAATATCTAATTTCTTCCTCCGAATAGACAGAAGAGAACTTAAGAGAAATTACCTTATCCAAGATAATTGTTTTCAAGGATTTTTCAGTATTAAATTTCTTATTTAGGTGTTTTGAAATGGTAGCTTCAATAAAAGAATAGTGTACATTTCTTCAAATTGTTCAAAAACTTCATACTTTAACCTCATCTGCCGAACACGAAGTAGGTAATGTAGTTTAAAAGAAGAAATAGTGTGTAAAAGATAATTATTTAACTTCTCTGCATTTTCATCAAATACTCCAAACAATTGACTTCATACTTTAACCTCGTTTGTCGAATGCGAAGAAGGTAATGAAGTGTAAAAGAAGAAATAGTATGTAGAAGATAATTATTTGACTTCTTTCCATCTTCATCAAATATTCCAAACAATTGACTTCATCCTTTGATCTCATCTGTCTAATATGAAGAAAGTAAGGCAGTTTAAAAGAAGAAACAGTATGTACAAGTTAATTATTAAGCTTCTTTCTATCTTTATCAAATGTTCTAAACAATTAAGTCACACTATGAAGAATAAAGCATCGACTTGGTTAGCCAATTTCTACATTTAATATCTAATTTCTTCCTCCGAATAGACAGAAGAGAACTTAAGAGAAATTACCTTATCCAAGATAATTGTTTTCAAGGATTTTTCAGTATTAAATTTCTTATTTAGGTGTTTTGAAATGGTAGCTTCAATAAAAGAATAGTGTACATTTCTTCAAATTGTTCAAAAACTTCATACTTTAACCTCATCTGCCGAACACGAAGTAGGTAATGTAGTTTAAAAGAAGAAATAGTGTGTAAAAGATAATTATTTAACTTCTCTGCATTTTCATCAAATACTCCAAACAATTGACTTCATACTTTAACCTCGTTTGTCGAATGCGAAGAAGGTAATGAAGTGTAAAAGAAGAAATAGTATGTAGAAGATAATTATTTGACTTCTTTCCATCTTCATCAAATATTCCAAACAATTGACTTCATCCTTTGAACTCATCTATCTAATATGAAGAAAGTAAGGCAGTTTAAAAGAAGAAACAGTATGTACAAGTTAATTATTAAGCTTCTTTCTATCTTTATCAAATGTTCTAAACAATTAAGTCACACTATGAAGAATAAAGCATCGACTTGGTTAGCCAATTTCTACATTTAATATCTAATTTCTTCCTCCGAATAGACAGAAGAGAATTTAAGAGAAATTACCTTATCCAAGATAATTGTTTTCAAGGATTTTTCAGTATTAAATTTCTTATTTAGGTGTTTTGAAATGGTAGCTTCAATAAAAGAATAGTGTACATTTCTTCAAATTGTTCAAAAACTTCATACTTTAACCTCATCTGCCGAACACGAAGTAGGTAATGTAGTTTAAAAGAAGAAATAGTGTGTAAAAGATAATTATTTAACTTCTCTGCATTTTCATCAAATACTCCAAACAATTGACTTCATACTTTAACCTCGTTTGTCGAATGCGAAGAAGGTAATGAAGTGTAAAAGAAGAAATAGTATGTAGAAGATAATTATTTGACTTCTTTCCATCTTCATCAAATATTCCAAACAATTGACTTCATCCTTTGAACTCATCTATCTAATATGAAGAAAGTAAGGCAGTTTAAAAGAAGAAACAGTATGTACAAGTTAATTATTAAGCTTCTTTCTATCTTTATCAAATGTTCTAAACAATTAAGTCACACTATGAAGAATAAAGCATCGACTTGGTTAGCCAATTTCTACATTTAATATCTAATTTCTTCCTCCGAATAGACAGAAGAGAATTTAAGAGAAATTACCTTATCCAAGATAATTGTTTTCAAGGATTTTTCAGTATTAAATTTCTTATTTAGGTGTTTTGAAATGGTAGCTTCAATAAAAGAATAGTGTACATTTCTTCAAATTGTTCAAAAACTTCATACTTTAACCTCATCTGCCGAACACGAAGTAGGTAATGTAGTTTAAAAGAAGAAATAGTGTGTAAAAGATAATTATTTAACTTCTCTGCATTTTCATCAAATACTCCAAACAATTGACTTCATACTTTAACCTCGTCTGTCGAATGCGAAAAAGGTAATGAAGTGTAAAAGAAGAAATAGTATGTAGAAGATAATTATTTGACTTCTTTCCATCTTCATCAAATATTCCAAACAATTGACTTCATCCTTTGACCTCATCTGTCTAATATGAAGAAAGTAAGGCAGTTTAAAAGAAGAAACAGTATGTACAAGTTAATTATTAAGCTTCTTTCTATCTTTATCAAATGTTCTAAACAATTAAGTCACACTATGAAGAATAAAGCATCGACTTGGTTAGCCAATTTCTACATTTAATATCTAATTTCTTCCTCCGAATAGACATAAGAGAACTTAAGAGAAATTACCTTATCCAAGATAATTGTTTTCAAGGATTTTTCAGTATTAAATTTCTTATTTAGGCGTTTTGAAATGGTAGCTTCAATAAAAGAATAGTGTACATTTCTTCAAATTGTTCAAAAACTTCATACTTTAACCTCATCTGCCGAACACGAAGTAGGTAATGTAGTTTAAAAGAAGAAATAGTGTGTAAAAGATAATTATTTAACTTCTCTGCATTTTCATCAAATACTCCAAACAATTGACTTCATACTTTAACCTCGTCTGTCGAATGCGAAAAAGGTAATGAAGTGTAAAAGAAGAAATAGTATGTAGAAGATAATTATTTAACTTCTCTGCATTTTCATCAAATACTCCAAACAATTGACTTCATACTTTAACCTCGTCTGTCGAATGCGAAAAAGGTAATGAAGTGTAAAAGAAGAAATAGTATGTAGAAGATAATTATTTGACTTCTTTCCATCTTCATCAAATATTCCAAACAATTGACTTCATCCTTTGACCTCATCTGTCTAATATGAAGAAAGTAAGGCAGTTTAAAAGAAGAAACAGTATGTACAAGTTAATTATTAAGCTTCTTTCTATCTTTATCAAATGTTCTAAACAATTAAGTCACACTATGAAGAATAAAGCATCGACTTGGTTAGCCAATTTCTACATTTAATATCTAATTTCTTCCTCCGAATAGACATAAGAGAACTTAAGAGAAATTACCTTATCCAAGATAATTGTTTTCAAGGATTTTTCAGTATTAAATTTCTTATTTAGGCGTTTTGAAATGGTAGCTTCAATAAAAGAATAGTGTACATTTCTTCAAATTGTTCAAAAACTTCATACTTTAACCTCATCTGCCGAATACGAAGAAGGTAATGTAGTTTAAAAGAAGAAATAGTATGTAAAAGATAATTATTTAACTTCTCTGCATTTTCATCAAATACTCCAAACAATTGACTTCATACTTTAACCTCGTCTGTCGAATGCGAAGAAGGTAATGAAGTGTAAAAGAAGAAATAGTATGTAGAAGATAATTATTTGACTTCTTTCCATCTTCATCAAATATTCCAAACAATTGACTTCATCCTTTGATCTCATCTGTCTAATATGAAGAAAGTAAGGCAGTTTAAAAGAAGAAACAGTATGTACAAGTTAATTATTAAGCTTCTTTCTATCTTTATCAAATGTTCTAAACAATTAAGTCACACTATGAAGAATAAAGCATCGACTTGGTTAGCCAATTTCTACATTTAATATCTAATTTCTTCCTCCGAATAGACAGAAGAGAACTTAAGAGAAATTACCTTATCCAAGATAATTGTTTTCAAGGATTTTTCAGTATTAAATTTCTTATTTAGGTGTTTTGAAATGGAAGCATCCATAAAAGAATGGTGAGCATTTCTTCAAATTGTTCAAAAACTTCATACTTTAGCCTCATCTGTCGAATGCGAAGAAGATAAGGTAGTTTAAAAGAAGAAATAGAATGTAGAAGATAATTATTTAATTTCTTTCCATCTTCATCAATACTTCAAACAATTGACTTCATCCTTTAACCTCATCTGTCGAATACGAAGAATGTAAGGAAGTTTAAAAGAAGAAATAGTATGTACAAGATAATTATTAAGCCTTCTTCCATCTTCATCAAATGCTCCAAACAATTGTGAAGAAGAATACATAAGAATATTTTACCTAAGATATATTTTGACAAAAAATAATAAATGTTGTAATTTGAGACAGATACTTTGTAATTAATTACATCTTGAATTGCCATCTTGTTGCAATGCACTTTTTGAAGTAAACCCAAGAAGTAAAAAGGGCAAAAAGCCTCCTGCCTGCGGCTCATTAAGCATGGAAACATGGTGGCAAAATGTTTATGTAAAAACATTAAAAACAGTAGTGGTTGTAGGCTTTGACATTTTATGAGTCTCGTATAAAAAGGCAAAGAGTAGTTGGTACACGATCGACGATCACGCACAATCGTATCGGAGGCTGAACGTTTACCAATTATGAAAATGAAAAACCGTGGAATTAAACATTTCGATTGGCGCCGGTAGTCTGGTCTGGCGCCATCTCTCTCGTTTTTAGGGATCCACACGTTCAAATTTATCGTCCGACGTCATAATAAAATAAAATCAAATTAATACAACCTATATCCACCGATGAAGATAGCTATAAAAAATCCGAAGAATGCAGTTTCTTCCCAGAGCCTGGTACTATTCGTTTACATTTTATTATGGCTGTGTGATCATGTACCATTTGTTAGTTTTAGTGATTAATACACCATTTTTGAGCCTGTGATGTCAGTAAGTAGTCTATCTAGTTTTAAAGAGTTAATGTTTAAATGTTCTTTGACAGCAAATTTATTTTACAAATTGAAGAAACTTAATCCAATGATTTATGGTGACATTATAATCAAATCCATTTCCATATTCCAGCCATAAACTGCTGTCACATTACGAGGCAACATCTCCTATTCCTCAGAATCAAATTTCCTCGTAGATCCACGGTGATAAATCATCCAAAAATTGCCCAATTAATTCACAAACTAGAACTGGACGGGATGGATGCAATTAATGCGAGGTAGCACGATAGGCTAAAGGCTTTTAACAAAAACCAACATATAAAAACGCCCTCCTCCGTAACTCTCCAGTCGATAATTCTTCTCGTGCAGTATAATTACCACTAATCTAATAAGTATCCAGGTTATTAGTGGGCTTCCACACGCCCACTCTCCGACCATATTCCCAACGTCCGATGGTGCACCGTCCCAGGCCCCATGGATAAATTGAAACGCTAAAGAAACCATAAATAATATGCGGAATTCGAGACAACACGATGCCCCAGTCCTTATTATAATAAATACAAGGCCCGTCTCGGGCCGTAAATTCATTACGCCGAGTGGGATTTTTCTTGAAAAATATTTATTGACGATGTTAAAACATCATGGAAAGCATGAAGAATTAATGATTTTTTTCTTTTCTTTCTGTTTTTTTTTTTTTTTTTATTTAGTTTATTTTTCTGGCTCGACTAGGCGGATAATTCAGTTGTAATTGTGATGGAGTTTGCGGATGCGGATATGGTGTATGACCAACACAATGGTGTCATAAATCATTAAAATTGTACTGCAAGTTTTCAATGCGTGCTCTTTCTCTAAAACTAGAAGTGACACCTAAAATATGGTATCACAGATAAGATATAACTAAATAATATTGGATTCATTATCACAACATAATTTATGAACCATATATGTTATTTATTCATGAAACCTTAACAAAATTATATAATTGAACATTTCCTTTCTGTGTATCTATTGTTGTTATATATCTTACATCTTAGTTTGGGTAACTCATTTTACTGATATTATTTTCATCAACATTTTCCCTAATTAGTTTCTTCATTTAAAACTAGAAAGTGTTAATAATTTGATTAATTTATCAGAAGTAGTCTATTTTTTGAAGAAGCCACTTGAAGCTGGACATCTGAGCCAACCTTATCTTGTCTAACCTACCCTAACCTCAAATTTAAACAGAATACGTTTAGCTATTATTGTCTATGATAAGTAAAGGCTGATATACATATATAATATTAAACCTAATGTATTCTTTAAACGTTGCGAAAACACAGAGTTATGTTAATGACCATCACTACTGAAAAAAATCTTTTAATTTCGTTCTTTACTATTCATGAAACCTTAACAAAACTATAGAATTGAACATTTCCTTTCTGTATATCTTTTATTGTTATGTATCTTACATCTTAGTTTGGGTTACTCATTTTAGAAAAACTGGTGATCATCATTATTGTTTTTATCATCAACAACATTTTCTCAAATTAGTTTCTTCATTTAAAACTAGAAAGTGTTAATAATTTGATTAATTTGTCAGAAGTAGTCTATTTCTTGAAGAAGCCACTAGAAGCTGGACATCTGAGCCAACCTTATCTCGTCTAACCTACCCTAACCTCAAATTTAAACAAAATAGGTTTAGAAATATTGTCTATGATAAATAAAGGTTGATATACATATATAATATTAAACCTAATGTTTTTAAAACGATGAGAAAACACGGAGTTATGTTAATGACCATCATCACTGAAAGAACCTTTTAATTTCGTTCTTCTCTATTCATGAAACCTTAACAAAACTATAGAATTGAACATTTACTTTCTGTGTATCTATTGTTGTTATGCATCTTACATCTTAGTTTGGGTAACTCATTTTAGAAAAACTGATGATCATCATTATTGTTATTATCATCAACAACATTTTTTCTAATTAGTTTTTTCATCTACAACTTGAAAGTGTTAATAATTTGATTAACTAGTCAGAAATAGTCTAATTCTTGAAGAAGGTACTTGAAGCTGGACATCTGAGCCAACCCTATCTCGTCTAACCTACCCTAACCTCAAATTTAAACAAAATACATTTAGCAATATTGTCTGTGATAAATAAAGGCTGATATACATATATAATATTAAATTTAATGTTTTTTAAACGATAAGAAAACACTGAGTTATGTTAATGACCATCACCACTGAAAGAACCTTTTCATTTCGTTCTTCACTGTTCATGAAACCTTAACAAAACTATAGAATTGAACATTTCTTTTCTGTGTATCTATTATTGTTATATATCTTACATCTTAGTTTCGGTAACTCATTTTAGAAAAACTGATGATCATCATTATTGTTATTATCATCAACAACATTTTTTGTAATTAGTTTCTTCATTTAAAACTAGAAAGTGTTAATAATATGATTAATTAGTCAGAATTAGTCTATTTCTTCTTTCTTCCACTTCAAACTGGACATCTGAGTCAACCTTATCTTATTTAACCTAACCTAACCTCAAATTTAATCAAAATAAGTTTAACAATATTGTTTCTTTATAACAAATGAAGGCTGATACATATAACATTGAATCTAATGTCCTTTAAACGATGAGAAAACACAGAGTTATGTTAATGACCATCACCACTGAAAGAATCTATTAATTTCGTTCTCCACTTTGGGGAATTGACCACGTCAATAACGACGAATATGATTTAGTATCGTAAGTGGAAGAATATTATTGTGTGTGAAACAATGGTCGAATGTTTTGTTGGGACTGCTTAGTGACAGGTAATATAAATGATCAGATTTCTTAATGAAATGATAATGCTAATGAGACGCATTCCAAACCCGACCTGACCCTTCATAACTAACTGAAACCTTTTTGTAACGTGCCAAATTAAGGGATGAAACAATCAAAAGTTTTGCTCCAATATTTGTGTTAGGTGTTTAAAGTGGACCGGACAGGTTTTTAATATTTTGATCAAACATTGAGATAAGATGGCACTGAATGGAATTTAATTTGTACAGTTTTTTTATTGGAGTTGCTTCACAGATTGACGCTTCGTTACAAGTCGATGGTCTGACAGGTTCAAGCTCTGACAAAGCACACACACACACAGCAACGGAATAGCCAATTCAGTTTCCAGCAACTATGAGAAACCGTCCGCGGATCTAATTTAAGAGCACCCAGTAAATATCGCTGCCACAATGTTTATGTGTGTTCTAAACCGGCGAACTGTGCGGCTATCGTGATATACGAGAATGCAATCGGGCAGTTTCCCAGAGCACAACGTCCAGAACTGTCGACCACTGCGGCGCGACGGTGAGTTGCGATCCACAGTTAGGAGCGTCTGGGAGCAGGGAGTTGGAAACGGCCGCCACTCCGCCAACATCCGACTCCAATCTCGTATTTAAGGCTAAGCGACGTGATGCGCACGAAATTGCCGGTCGTGAGGGCCGTACGTTGCTGTCACGGCCTTTGTGGCAGATTGGATTGGGACGCGAAAATTGTTTTGGAGGCGAGCAATTGAACAACAAGAGCAAGAAGTGTGATAGTTATTGCGTCAGTGTTAAATGGTTCGGGGTCTTCCGAGGCACAAGATGAATTGGCTTGATTTCAAAGATTACAGGTTGAAAGAACGGAGTGAGCTTATTGTTTTTGAAAAAAACTAAGTCTTCATTGTATAATTATGTTAGACGAATGAGGAATAATTTAAAATAATTTTTTCCATTAGATCATTTTTTATTAAAAATCTGTAGATTTAAAAGAAAAAAAGTTGTTTTGAGAGGACTTATTAAAGAACTAACCTCTAAATTATATTTTCATGGAAGATTTTGAAGAGGAAGGAAAGTTACCATCACTAGACGAAAATAATGGTTAAGATTATACCTTTAAAACTAATTCCTCCATTTCAAATTACTCTTTAAAGAGGAAGATCTGATGTTTTTATATACAAAATAAAAAGAACAAAAGGGAAGTTTCTATTGTTGTCTAATATTTAACCTTCAAATTACTAAAAACACAAAATGAGATCAATTATCAATGCATTGGAAACACCTAAATCCAAAATTTAAAAGAAAGTGTAGCTCCTTTATCCTAAATTAATAGATTTTGTTTTCAAACTACAAATAAAATTTGAAGTTAATTGAGAAGGAGTTAGGAAGTGTCGACATGATACAGAAATGCCTAAAAAAACAGAATTCTTGAAGTTATTTTGCAGCAGATGCTTAACGTCAACTTACTTCCTGTTTAATGGTAAATTTTCTGAGGAAGTAGAAGAAGTTTCTTGACATTCGCCATTATCATTAGTTATAATCAATATTTTCAAGATTTTGATTGAAGTCGTCGTCAGTAGATGAAAGTGATAGTTCAGACATACTTTGGTGATTAAATTCGCAGTAGAAATAGAAGAAAATATATACTTGCCATTTCTTGATGTTTTGGTAACTAAATAGATAGAATGTTCTTCATTGTTTCCTGCTTTTAATCTCATGTTGGAGGAAAAAAGGAGTATTCCCCGTTTAAAAATGAATTTTGGATGCTTCTAAATTTAAAAAGAAGAAAAATTTCTCTTGTTCCTTAAGAGGAGTGAAAGTAAGTAAAGTAAAAGTAAAGTGAAAGGTCTGATGTTTTTAAATACAAAAAAAGAAGAGAAGTTTCTTTTGTTCTCTAAGATTTAAGCTGTAAATTACAAAATGCCAACAGATCATTACGTTTAGAATCCTTATTTACAAAAGTTCCAATTGAAGACTTCATTAATATGAACAGAATTCTTGAAGTTATTTTGCAGATACTTAACAATATCTTAATTCCTGTTTAATGGTAAATTTTGTGAGGAAATAGAAGAAGTGTTTGTGAATTTACCATTATCGCCAGTTATAGCCACGGTTTTCATAGATTTTGAAGAGGAAGAACTAAGACTCAAATGCTAATTCATATATGTAAACAATACTTTCGTGGTTTGGCAGTCTATTTCATTTGATAATCTCTCATTATAGAAATTTTATCCGTAAAATTTTGAAAAAAAAGGTGATTCAAGAAGTTGAAATCAAAAAACTAAATAGATGCTTTTAGGAAACGTTGTTTTTAACTTTTTAACTCAACCTGGAGATTGAAAAAGAATAACACTCATTAAAGAAGAATTTTTCATGTCTTTTAAATTCAAAAAAAACACGAGAGAAGTTTCTTAATGGTTAGTTTTGATGTAGAATCCTTATTTACAAACGTTTCAATGGAAGACTTCATTAAAATGATACAGAAATGCCTGAAAAAAAAAACAGAATTCTTGAAGATATTTTGGTAATGTCCTATTAAACAAATTTCATGTATAGAATTTTAAGGAAAGTAAGTTGTTTCAGTCCTTCGTGAGTGAGGAAGTTTTCAAGAATAGACTAACTTACTTTCTTGTCTTAACCTAACCAAACTTAATTGTTTTGGAATTACAGAGTTGATTCAACAATGGCAAAATATGGTCAAACCCTGTTGTTTTATATTTTTTTAGATAATATATTATGAATGTTAGGAGTTAAAAATTGTATTATACGAGTCATTTAGCCATCATAATAATTATGAAATTTTATATCTATTCTAATGACCCCAGCTGACAACACAGAACTGCCACGATACTTTATGACTCAACCCCCTCGAAAAATATTCATAAATAAAAATTAAACATATCAAACGCGTTATCAGCTACTGCGATCTCGAGACCCGTCCTCCAGTTGAACAAAAATATAGACGGGTCCGTTTCGCAGCTGTATAATGTATTCCCTTTTTAAAAAAAACAATAAATAACCAAGTGGACCATCATAAAAGTAACATCGAAGAGAGACCGGACCCATTCGGACCCATATAAAACACAATATACCTCCATGAAGATGCAGGTCAAACTGACTGCTATCTAAATTAAAATTAGGAGCCACGTTGTTTCGGGAGATGGCAATCATGCTAGGAATGTTTAGAAAAAATAACGTGCGGCCACGTGTACGGACGACCACACCTGGGAAATGGGCCGATGTAAAAACGGGCCGATTAACTATACAGATCGTGTTAAATCTGTGCTGTTAACCGGTGTATCGGTGACAGGATCAATTTTGTCAACTGTAATTGAGACCGATACCGACCACATAGTTTTGCCAGGTTAACGAAGCAATCGTGGACTGGTGTTGCCTGTAATTCGAATTCTTGGGCCTTACAGAAAAACGGAACGTCTTGCCACCGTTTAACATACTCTAATGGGTTAGCAGCATTTTCTGGTTATGCAAATTGGTAAAAAATTGAGTTAATGTACGTAATTAATGTGAAGCACCTTTTCGCAGACATTAACCGGAGTTACAGTAAAGTAATTTGAAATAATTATTAGTATTATAGTACGTAATTACTTAATTTGACGTGGCTTCACATGTTAGGTTGCAGGAATTTGCATCGACACTCAAGCAAATGGCGTTTTCCTCTTCGTTTCAACTTAACACCGATATTTCCATGAATTAAGCGGGAAATTGCACGTAATCCAAACAGGAGTAAATTAAGTGCGGAGCGCTGAGAAAAGGTGCGGGAACGGTGCAGGGAGAGGGTCCTGCGTCCTGCCGCCTGCTGCCATAGCGTCGTGCTCGATGGTTGCTTTGATCTCGAAATACACTTAGCGCCCGCTGCGCACTCCGAGGGCTGCTATTATTGGGGGTGGAGCGATAAACGACAAAAATAAATAATAAACCTCATATATTCACCTACTGTTTTATTTTAGCCCTTGGCACGCAGCGTCGAGGCACAATTTCGATTTAATTTACGACACATGTTTTTCCTTGCAGGAATTACGCCGGCACGGTTTATCTCGGGCCGATGGATTTATTGCAAGAATGCCATGTGAAATCTTTCGAACTAAATTTAATTTTCAGTTAAAAGGAAGTTGTGCTGAGAGTATGTTTGTCCTTTGATCTTTGCTCTATCAATTTCGTATCTTAATATTCCTTTTTTTTTTTCATCAAATACATACAACTGTTTAATAAAAATAATATTAAAATCCGACAAAATATTATCACTTCTTTCAAGAGTAAGATTTGACGTATCTAAATACAGAAAAAATTAAAGAGAAGTTTCTATTGTTCTTTAAGATTAACCCTTTAAAACTACTCTTCTATTTCTAGTTAATTATTATTGGTGTTTGTGAATGAGTGCCTTTTAAAACTTAAAAACGATCACTTCCAGACATAATTACCATGATACAAACATTAATTTAATTATGATATAAATTTTAAAACATTCTAGAGTTATTTCAATAAATTAAAACCAAAAACACTAAAGACATATTCTTAGACAACATTCCTTTATGCTCTTTACCTCATCCTGAAGGTTGAAAGAGACAGTTCACTCTTTAAAGAGGAAAGTTTGATATTTTTATATACAGAGAAATAAGGAAGAGAAGTTTCTATTGTTCTTTAAGATGAGCCCTTTAAAACTACATCTTCTATTTATAGTAAATTATTTTTGGTCTTCATAAATGAGTGACTTTTAAAACTTAAGAATGTGTACTTCCAGATGTGATTAACATAATCCAAATATTAACTTAATTATGATATATACTTTAAAATATTCTAAAGTTATTTAAATAAGTTAAATCCAAAAACACTAAAGACATATTCTTAGAAAACGTTCCTTTTTGCTCTTTACCTCATCCTGAACGTTAAAAGAGACAGTTCACAATTTAAAGAGGAAGGTTTGATATTTTTATATACAGAAAAATAAGGAGGAAAAGTTTCTATTGTTTTTTAAGATTAACCCTTTAAAACTACATCTTCTATTTATAGTAAATTATTATTGGTCTTTGTAAATGAGTGACTTTTAAAACTTAAGAATGACTACTTTCAGATGTAATTAACATAATCCAAATATTAACTTAATTATGATATATACTTTAAAACATTCTAGAGTTATTTCAATAAGTTAAAAACAAAAACACTAAAGACATATTCTTAGAAAACATTCCTTTTTGCTCTTTACCTCATCCTGAAGGTTAAAAGAGACAGTTCACAATTTAAAGAGGAAGGTTTGATATTTCTATATACAGAAAAATAAGGAGGAAAAGTTTCTATTGTTTTTTAAGATTAACCCTTTAAAACTACATCTTCTATTTATAGTAAATTATTATTGGTCTTCGTAAATGAGTGACTTTTAAAACTTAAGAATGACCACTTCCAGATGTAATTACAATAATCCAAATATTAACTTAATTATGATATATACTTTAAAACATTCTAGAGTTATTTCAATAAGTTAAAACGAAAAAAACTAAAGATATATTCTTAGAAAACGTTCCTTTTTGCTCTTTACCTCATCCTGAAGGTTAAAAGAGACAGTTCACAATTTAAAGAGGAAGGTTTGATATTTTTATATACAGAAAAATAAGGAGAAAAAGTTTCTATTGTTCTTTAAGATTAACCCTTTAAAACTACATCTTCTATTTATAGTAAATTATTATTGGTCTTCGTAAATGAGTGACTTTTAAAACTTAAGAATGACCACTTCCAGATGTAATTAACATAATCCAAATATTAACTTAATTATGATATATACTTTAAAACATTCTAGAGTTATTTCAATAAGTTAAAACGAAAAAAACTAAAGATATATTCTTAGAAAACGTTCCTTTTTGCTCTTTACCTCATCCTGAAGGTTAAAAGAGACAGTTCACAATTTAAAGAGGAAGGTTTGATATTTTTATATACAGAAAAATAAGGAGAAAAAGTTTCTATTGTTCTTTAAGATTAACCCTTTAAAACTACATCTTCTATTTATAGTAAATTATTATTGGTCTTCGTAAATGAGTGACTTTTATAACTTAAGAATGACCACTTCCAGATGTAATTAACATAATCCAAATATTAACTTAATTATGATATATACTTTAAAACATTCTAGAGTTATTTCAATAAGTTAAAACGAAAAAAACTAAAGATATATTCTTAGAAAACGTTCCTTTTTGCTCTTTACCTCATCCTGAAGGTTAAAAGAGACAGTTCACAATTTAAAGAGGAAGGTTTGATATTTTTATATACAGAAAAATAAGGAGAAAAAGTTTCTATTGTTCTTTAAGATTAACCCTTTAAAACTACATCTTCTATTTATAGTAAATTATTATTGGTCTTCGTAAATGAGTGACTTTTATAACTTAAGAATGACCACTTCCAGATGTAATTAACATAATCCAAATATTAACTTAATTATGATATATACTTTAAAACATTCTAGAGTTATTTCAATAAGTTAAAACGAAAAAAACTAAAGATATATTCTTAGAAAACGTTCCTTTTTGCTCTTTACCTCATCCTGAAGGTTAAAAGAGACAGTTCACAATTTAAAGAGGAAGGTTTGATATTTTTATATACAGAAAAATAAGGAGGAAAAGTTTCTATTGTTTTTTAAGATTAACCCTTTAAAACTACATCTTCTATTTATAGTAAATTATTATTGGTCTTCGTAAATGAGTGACTTTTATAACTTAAGAATGACCACTTCCAGATGTAATTAACATAATCCAAGTATTAACTTAATTATGATTTTTAAATACAGAACAAATGGAATAAAAATTTATATTGTTTTTTAAGATTAAACCTTCAAAACTACATCTTCCATTTCTTTATCAAGGAATATTAACTATATAAAATTAGAGTTAAACGTAAAATAAACACGACCAGATAAACCAAAATGATAACATACATTTTGATGCGGTATCGTAAAGTACTCGTAAATGTATTTGAAAATTTGCATAACGAATGCATTTAAATGAATTACGAACATTATTTATTCCACACACACGCAACGGCGATAAACTAGAGACAATAAATTAACATAGTTTCGATAAACCAAATTGAAATTAATGAATGGAACATGATTTTGAACGGCTATCATGCGACTTTAATTCGCCCGTATCTAAAGTCCATTATGTCCGTTCTTTCCGTGTCCCGATTTAGTTTTAACACCTTCATGCATTTTTATTGTGAAGCCAGTCTGCTATCTCGAAAAAAGTAATGCCATTAACTGTTTTACAACGCCTCACTGCGGACCGTTTGGCAACAAATTAAATTTTATCGCGGCTCTAACTCACCGCAATTTCGTTTCTATAAATGGTCAGGAGTCTGCCCCATTTTTTTTCAAACCCAACAACGACTTAGTTTAATGTGGGAAATGAGTGTAAACGACCCACGAGCAGGTGTCGGAATTGTTAACCTCTGCGACGTCCGTATTTAAACATTTTTTCACCTACCCCCGTAAACGTACGGCAATTTGGGTTAATATTAATATTTTTTTCTATTTGCCGTGCTGATGGGCCGGTCATTAATTACGGTCCGGGGCCGTTCACACGGTAGAAAAATTATTGATGGCACATGTACTTTAAACTGGAAAACAAGAATAGATTACGAAAGATGATTTATGGATTGTCAATAGTAAAATTGTTAATTAGGACTAATTATCGTTGAATGGAAGTGATGATCCGACCTTTCGTTCTTGCTCCTTTTTCTCTTGTTCGACGTCCCGTAACACGGACGTAATGCATAATGGAAAAAGTGGGTGCGGTAAGAAATGCGGTAATAACGTATTAATTACTTTCGGTTTTGTTTTACGACCAGTATCAAAAGATCATTTGAATAATATACATTTTATTTGTAATTTATTACTGCGGATTGTGTTTAATGTCTTGTTTACGATTAGTAGCAACATTTATTTATATTTCTAATATTTTATAGTTAGAGATTAGATATTTAAAAGTTGAATGCTAAAAAGTTCATAAATATCTTATTTATTTCAGTTTATTCATTTTTTTAATTAAAACTTTATTATATACAAACATATTAGAGCAACATTAAATTTATATTTAAAAAGATAATTTAAATTTCATCAAATTAATTATTCATTCATTACGAGTATATTTAATTATTACTTAATTATTTGCAGTTCTTTATTTAAAATTATTATTTTGTTTAATTTTAATTTATTTTATTCCAGTGTATTTTATTTTGATTTGCACATACAAATTTATTTTTTATACATTCATTCGTAGCATAATTTTTGCGTAATGTTAATCACAATTTTTCCAATAATTTTTTAAATTCTATTTAAGTAAAACTTTACTGTTTGTCCAATATATTACGTTACTAATATTTTGGTATTTTATTTTATTTTATTTCATTTTATTTCATCATTTTATATTATTTTCTTCATCTTATTTCATTTTATTAAATTTTATATCATTTAATTTCATTTTATTTCAATTTATTTCATTTTATTTAATTTTTTTTATTTTATTTCATTTTATTTTATTTTATATTATTTTATTTCATTTTATTTCATTTTATTTCATTTTATTTCATTTTATTTCATTTTATTTCATTTTATTTCATTTTATTTCATTTTATTTCATTTTATTTCATTTTATTTCAATTTATTTCATTTTATTCCATTTTATTTCATTTTTTTATTTTGTTTCATTTTATTTTATTCTATTTTATTTCATTTTATTTCATTATATTTCACTTATTTTATTACAATTTATTTCATTTTATTTCATTGTATTTAATTGTATTTCATTATATTTCATTGTATTTCATTGTATTCCATTGTATTTCACCGTATTTAATTGTATTTTATTTTATTTTATTTTTTTATTTTATTTTATTTTATTATATTTCACTTTATTTTATTTCAATTTATTTAATTTTATTTCATTATATTTAATTTTATATCATCATATTTCATTATATTCTATTGGATATCTTTGTATATATTTTATTTCATTTTATTTTGTTTTATTTCATTGTATTTCATTGTATTTCATTTTATTTTATTTATTTATATTTAATTATTACTTAATTATTTGCAGTTCTTTATTTAAAATTATTATTTTGTTTAATTTTAATTTATTTTATTCCAGTGTATTTTATTTTGATTTGCACATACAAATTTATTTTTTATACATTCATTCGTAGCATAATTTTTGCGTAATGTTAATCACAATTTTTCCAATAATTTTTTAAATTCTATTTAAGTAAAACTTTACTGTTTGTCCAATATATTACGTTACTAATATTTTGGTATTTTATTTTATTTTATTTCATTTTATTTCATCATTTTATATTATTTTCTTCATCTTATTTCATTTTATTAAATTTTATATCATTTAATTTCATTTTATTTCAATTTATTTCATTTTATTTAATTTTTTTTATTTTATTTCATTTTATTTTATTTTATATTATTTTATTTCATTTTATTTCATTTTATTTCATTTTATTTCATTTTATTTCATTTTATTTCATTTTATTTCATTTTATTTCATTTTATTTCATTTTATTTCAATTTATTTCATTTTATTCCATTTTATTTCATTTTTTTATTTTGTTTCATTTTATTTTATTCTATTTTATTTCATTTTATTTCATTATATTTCACTTATTTTATTACAATTTATTTCAATTTATTTCATTGTATTTAATTGTATTTCATTATATTTCATTGTATTTCATTGTATTCCATTGTATTTCACCGTATTTCATTGTATTTTATTTTATTTTTTTATTTTATTTTATTTTATTGTATTTCACTTTATTTTATTTCAATTTATTTAATTTTATTTCATTATATTTAATTTTATATCATCATATTTCATTATATTCTATTGGATATCTTTGTATATATTTTATTTCATTTTATTTTGTTTTATTTCATTGTATTTCATTTTATTTCATTTTATTTTATTTTATTCTATTTTATCTTATTTTATTTCATTTTATTTTATTTATTTATTTGAATGTACAGTGTTTGTTCATTTATCTTTTAAAATTTATTCACTTATTTTATACTTTTTTTTCTTAATTTATTTTATTTTAAATAGTTTCATTTTATTTATTTATTTTATTCATTCAGATTTTACTGTTTTTTAAACATATTACAGAATCAATAAAATTTATTTTATTTTAGCTTTTATTCAGTGATTTTATATTTTTAAATTTTATTTTCTCTTTTTTACATTATTTTAAATTGTTTAATTTTATTAATTTATTTGAGAAAATTTCACTGTTTATCAAACACATTAGAGCAACAATAAAATTTATTTAAATTTTAGCTTTTATTCTTTGTTTTATATTATTAAATTTTATTTTCTCTTAATTTATTTTACTTTAAATAGTTTTATTTTATTCATTTATTTGGGAAATATTCTCTTTGTATTACCCATATTGTAAAACCTATAAAATTTATTTTAATTATATGTTTATTTTTTTAATTGCATTTTATTTTAATTTATTTTATTTCGATCTATTTCATTTTACTTTATTTGAATCAATAAAATTTACTTTCATTTCATCTTTTATTAGTTTTCTCTTTTTTGACAGTTTTATTATTAATAAATAGTTAATAATATTATTAAATTTCTTCTAATTTTAACCAATTATTAAAAATAATATTGTATAAACTTCAGTAATTAAAAATTGAATAAAAAAAACATTTACGTGTAAGATTTGCCCAATGCCATTTATCGAAGTTTGACGTCGAGGAATTTCTTGTGGCTCATTGCAAAAAGTGAAAAGATGGACTGGCCGAAGCGGACAATACGAAATATTAAATAATGTATTGTTTTGGTAGGCGGCAAAAGCTCGTTGCACGAACAAACCGCCTCTGGGTGGTCCGTGCTCATCTTCATTGACTGATTGACAACTGACAAAAGTCCCATGTTTGTGTGGTAGCCGAAAAACTAAACCATTTGTTGCCTTTCTTGCACTTAACCAACCGACCAGAAACCACCTAGCCGAATCCAATTATTCACGAACAATTTGGGAATATTGGTTCTGTGTACGAGTAAATAAAATTCAATTTAAGGGGATAATAATCGATTATCATCACTGTCGCGAAGCCACCCCCCCAAAAGCGGACCGTTTTCCGTTTAATTAAACCCCAGAAATCGGCTAGTGTCACTCGCACACACAAAACACAGTGCAAACACGGCAAACATCCCCAACGGGACGCGTTAATCGTCCATCCCCGTTGCCCCATAAATTATTGGGTGTGCGTATGTGCCCCGAAGTCAAGGAGCGTGCGATCGTCGACGATTGTGCGTTTATTGCGTGGGGTGGCGCCTCGGCCCATCCACTTCTTCCGAACCATTGCGTGGCCGGATCGAAGGGCACACGTCGCATTCTATAATTCATACGCGGACCGATGATCTGTGACTTAGACGCGATGCTGCGATGATTCAAACAGATAATCCCCAAATTGAAAAAACAGTTTATTAAAATATTATTGGGTTCGATGATCTTTATTTGAAAACCCATTAATGATGAAAAATTCTCCAAAAATATCATTATTAATTAATAAATATTAAAACAATAATAAATAAAATATTATTAAATAAAACTAAATTTATTTAATGTAAAATAACTTAAGTGGAAAAAAAATTTAAAAATATAGAATCACTGAATAAAAGCTAAAATTATAATAAATTTTATTGGTGATGTAATATGTTTAATAGACTGTGAATGTTTAACAAATAAATGAATAAAATGAAACAATATAAAACAAAATAAATTAATAGGAAGTAAAATTAAAAAATATATAATCACTGAATAAAAAATAAAATCAAAAAAAAAAATTATTGTTAATATGTTTGATAAACAATGAAATTTATCCAAACATGAATAAAATAAAACAATCTACAGTAAAATAACTTAAGTGGAAATAAAATTTAGAAATATTGAATCACTGAATAAAAGCTAAAATTATAATAAATTTTATTGGTGATGTAATATGTTTAATACACAATGAAATTTATCCAAAAATGAATAAAATTAAATAATCTAAAGTAAAATAACTAAAAATGAAATAAAATTTAAAAATATAGAATACAAATGAATGAAATGAAACAGTTTAAAACAAAATAAATTGATAGGAAATAAAATAAAAAATCACTAAATAAAAGGTAAAATCAAATAAATTTTATTGGTGCCGTAATATTTACATTTTCCCAAATAAATAAATAAAATGAAATAAACTTAAATATTAACTTATTTAATTTAAGTGAATGAAAAACTTTCGTTGATCATTATGACGCTAATTAAAAAAGATGGAGTAAATATGTTAAACAATAAGGCAAATATTAATTACTTAATGGTAATTAGTAAACTTTATCGTGGTGGTCCATATTTAGCGAAAACACATCCTTAATTAAACGAAGCTTGTGTAGCAGGTGCATAAAACTGGTACAAGCGGTAAATTAATTTGTCACATTGTTTTAATGCCGTTTGCAAATCATGTACTACATACCTCCACCCTGATAAACACGAATGTCAATTTGTCCGACATAATATGCGTTAAACAATCAACGAAATATGTGTTCAATTATGCGCATTGCCCATTAATTTTACTTCGTGCAAGTGAAGGAAGCAGATGTTTTTTTCTTGATACTTGATCGCTGATAAATTACTATCGAATTGGATGTGTAATAAAATGTTAATGAAAAATGGTTTCGTTTTAAGTAATTTATTATATTGGTCTCGTAATTAACAGCTACTAATAACAAAAAGGAACTAATTTAAACAATTATTTTTCCCGGTCACACATTTATTAGTTATAGATATAGATGATAATATATGACCAAAGTCCCCAAAAGTCGAAATGCGATTGTTGAGGAGTTAACGAGGTGGGTGTGTCCGATTGTTCACGCACGCCACTGCGTCCCGCATCAGTCTGTCCGGTGCAGGATCTTTGCGGCACACGCGACCCTCCTGTATCTGAAACGTGTACACTGGCTTAATGAGGGATTTTATGTGCATTACTCTTGCCTTACTGACTCTGACATCCACCGCATTCACAACAGCCAATATTTAAATTTCGACGTCGTCCGGACGAGTCGTCGCTAGTGTTTAATTGGTTTTCCCGTCCGGATAGTCCCGGGTCCTGGTCTTTTGTTTGTTTTTCGGAAGGATTTTTCTGTGCTTTCGATTTGGTTTGATTAATTTCGTTTAATACAACTAACAGCCAGAAAATTGTTCCTATAACTGCTACTCCTTTTTTTCTATGTATATGAGATTGAAGCTGAAAATTGAATTTCAGGAAAAGACTGAAAATTGAATAAATAAAACAACAAAAAATTATTTGTTTTTAATCTTTTACTTGAAACAACTGGAAGCCCGGACATTGTTCAAGTAACTACACCTTCTATTTTCTGTATGGTTGAAACTGGTAACTAAATTCCAACAGAAAGCTACAAACTGGATATAAACGAGAAACATTCAATATTTTTGTGTGCTCTCGATTTAGATTTATTAATATTAAATAACACAACCATCAGCTAAAAAATTGTTCCTGTAATTACAACTTTTTCTGTACAGATAAGATCGAAACTGGAAACTGTGTTTCAAAAGAATATTAGAAACTACATAAAAAACTAAAAAATTTACTTTCTTCAGTGATGTTGATTTAGACTTATTAATTTTACTTGAAACAACTGACAGCCAGGGCATTGTTCCATTAACTACTTCTTCTATTTTCTGTATGGTTGAAACTGGTAACTAAATTCCAACAGAAAGCTGCAAACTGAATACAAAAAGGAAACATTCAATATTTTTGTGTGCTTTCGATTTAGATTGATTAATATTAATTAACACAACCATCAGCCAGAAAAATTGTTCCTGTAATTAAAACTTTTTCTGTATAGATAAGATCGAAACTGGAAACTGTGTTTCAAAAGAATATTAGAAACTACATAAAGGACTGAAAAATTTACTTTCTTCTGTGATGTAGTTTTAGACTTATTAATTTTACTTGAACCAACTGACAGCCAAGATTTTGTTCAAATAAATATATCTTCTATTTTCTGTATGGTTGAAACTGGTAACTAAATTTCAACAGAAAGCTGCAAACTGAATACAAAAAGGAAACATTCAATATTTTTGTGTGCTTTCGATTTAGATTGATTAATTTTAATTAACACAACCATCAGCTAAAAAAATTATTCCTGTAATTACAACTTTTTATGTATAGATAAGATCGAAACTGGAAACTGTGTTTCAAAAGAATATTAGAAACTACATAAAACACTGAAAAATTTACTTTCTTCTGTGATGTAGTTTTAGACTTATTAATTTTACTTGAACCAACTGACAGCCAAGACATTGTTCAAATAAATATATCTTCTATTTTCTGTATGGTTGAAACTGGTAACTAAATTTCAACAGAAAGCTGCAAACTGAATATAAAAAGGAAACATTCAATATTTTTGTGTGCTTTCGATTTAGATTGATTAATATTAATTAACACAACCATCAGCTAGAAAAATTATTCCTGTAATTACAACTTTTTATGTATAGATAAGATCGAAACTGGAAACTGTGTTTCAAAAGAATATTAGAAACTACATAAAACACTGAAAAATTTACTTTCTTCTGTGATGTAGTTTTAGACTTATTAATTTTACTTGAACCAACTGACAGCCAAGATTTTGTTCAAATAAATATATCTTCTATTTTCTGTATGGTTGAAACTGGTAACTAAATTTCAACAGAAAGCTGCAAACTGAATATAAAAAGGAAACATTCAATATTTTTGTGTGCTTTCGATTTAGATTGATTAATTTTAATTAACACAACCATCAGCTAAAAAAATTATTCCTGTAATTACAACTTTTTATGTATAGATAAGATCGAAACTGGAAACTGTGTTTCAAAAGAATATTAGAAACTACATAAAACACTGAAAAATTTACTTTCTTCTGTGATGTAGTTTTAGACTTATTAATTTTACTTGAACCAACTGACAGCCAAGACATTGTTCAAATAAATATATCTTCTATTTTCTGTATGGTTGAAACTGGTAACTAAATTTCAACAGAAAGCTGCAAACTGAATATAAAAAGGAAACATTCAATATTTTTGTGTGCTTTCGATTTAGATTGATTAATATTAATTAACACAACCATCAGCTAGAAAAATTATTCCTGTAATTACAACTTTTTATGTATAGATAAGATCGAAACTGGAAACTGTGTTTCAAAAGAATATTAGAAACTACATAAAACACTGAAAAATTTATTTTCTTCTGTGATGTAGTTTTAGACTTATTAATTTTACTTGAACCAACTGACAGCCAAGACATTGTTCAAATAAATATATCTTCTATTTTCTGTATGGTTGAAACTGGTAACTAAATTTCAACAGAAAGCTGCAAACTGAATATAAAAAGGAAACATTCAATATTTTTGTGTGCTTTCGATTTAGATTGATTAATATTAATTAACACAACCATCAGCTAGAAAAATTATTCCTGTAATTACAACTTTTTATGTATAGATAAGATCGAAACTGGAAACTGTGTTTCAAAAGAATATTAGAAACTACATAAAACACTGAAAAATTTACTTTCTTCTGTGATGTAGTTTTAGACTTATTAATTTTACTTGAACCAACTGACAGCCAAGACATTGTTCAAATAAATATATCTTCTATTTTCTGTATGGTTGAAACTGGTAACTAAATTTCAACAGAAAGCTGCAAACTGAATATAAAAAGGAAACATTCAATATTTTTGTGTGCTTTCGATTTAGATTGATTAATATTAATTAACACAACCATCAGCTAGAAAAATTATTCCTGTAATTACAACTTTTTATGTATAGATAAGATCGAAACTGGAAACTGTGTTTCAAAAGAATATTAGAAACTACATAAAACACTGAAAAATTTACTTTCTTCTGTGATGTAGTTTTAGACTTATTAATTTTACTTGAACCAACTGACAGCCAAGACATTGTTCAAATAAATATATCTTCTATTTTCTGTATGGTTGAAACTGGTAACTAAATTTCAACAGAAAGCTGCAAACTGAATATAAAAAGGAAACATTCAATATTTTTGTGTGCTTTCGATTTAGATTGATTAATATTAATTAACACAACCATCAGCTAGAAAAATTATTCCTGTAATTACAACTTTTTATGTATAGATAAGATCGAAACTGGAAACTGTGTTTCAAAAGAATATTAGAAACTACATAAAACACTGAAAAATTTATTTTCTTCTGTGATGTAGTTTTAGACTTATTAATTTTACTTGAACCAACTGACAGCCAAGACATTGTTCAAATAAATATATCTTCTATTTTCTGTATGGTTGAAACTGGTAACTAAATTTCAACAGAAAGCTGCAAACTGAATATAAAAAGGAAACATTCAATATTTTTGTGTGCTTTCGATTTAGATTGATTAATATTAATTAACACAACCATCAGCTAGAAAAATTATTCCTGTAATTACAACTTTTTATGTATAGATAAGATCGAAACTGGAAACTGTGTTTCAAAAGAATATTAGAAACTACATAAAACACTGAAAAATTTACTTTCTTCTGTGATGTAGTTTTAGACTTATTAATTTTACTTGAACCAACTGACAGCCAAGACATTGTTCAAATAAATATATCTTCTATTTTCTGTATGGTTGAAACTGGTAACTAAATTTCAACAGAAAGCTGCAAACTGAATATAAAAAGGAAACATTCAATATTTTTGTGTGCTTTCGATTTAGATTGATTAATATTAATTAACACAACCATCAGCTAGAAAAATTATTCCTGTAATTACAACTTTTTATGTATAGATAAGATCGAAACTGGAAACTGTGTTTCAAAAGAATATTAGAAACTACATAAAACACTGAAAAATTTACTTTCTTCTGTGATGTAGTTTTAGACTTATTAATTTTACTTGAACCAACTGACAGCCAAGACATTGTTCAAATAAATATATCTTCTATTTTCTGTATGGTTGAAACTGGTAACTAAATTTCAACAGAAAGCTGCAAACTGAATATAAAAAGGAAACATTCAATATTTTTGTGTGCTTTCGATTTAGATTGATTAATATTAATTAACACAACCATCAGCTAGAAAAATTATTCCTGTAATTACAACTTTTTCTGTATAGATAAGATCGAAACTGGAAACTGTGTTTCAAAAGAATATTAGAAACTACATAAAACACTGAAAAATTTACTTTCTTCTGTGATGTAGTTTTAGACTTATTAATTTTACTTGAACCAACTGACAGCCAAGATATTGTTCAAATAAATATATCTTCTATTTTCTGTATGGTTGAAACTGGTAACTAAATTTTAACAGGACATTGCAAACTGTATATAAACCATCAGCTGAAAAAAATTGTCCCTGTAAAAACTTCTTTCTGTATTTGATAAACTGACAAATGAATTTCAAACTCTTTTAAAAAATAGAAACCTTTTATAAATTTAATCTATATTTTGTTTTATTATTATGCTATCTTGTTTCCTCTATTCCCATTTTGCGCCTTGCCCCTTTCGCTAATTTAAGACAATCAAGAACTGAGTAATAAAAACGATAGAGCGTGCAACGGAACGCGAATAGGAATAATTCGCTGTCCGTTTCAATGAAAGCAACGATAAATCCGCATAATTACTCTAACGAAACGTCTTGCACTTTTCCTTTTCCTCGCGTCGTGACACCACGATTCAAAGTTGTGTCAGGCCATTTGTTAACAATACGAGCGAATACGGGACGACACATGTGTTACTTTTGAAAACGGTACGACTGCATGACTGGTTTTAATGTGTGTTGATTTATCGGTACATGTACGAGTCTCATAATACATTCGTGAGAAGTTTGGATTAGAGCAATTTGTCGTGGAGGTATGTCGTTTTGTTCGCATAATGGAACACTGATTTTATTTTTTTTTTGTGTGTGTGTTCTTGTGACTCGTATAAAGCAGCACTGAAAGTTTAATGTGGGCACATTAAATTGAAGTGCATCAACCAAAATTGATATTCAAGACATGTTTCCAACAACACACACAACGGAAAAACTATTTGTATGTTAATAGATTTAGCCTAATCAGTAAAGGATACATTAATTTGGAAATTAGTTTTCTAACAGGATAAAAAGGCAGTTAAAACAAATTACAGCCTTCGATAAAGATACGGAAGTTCATCCACTTGTTTCTAAGTGCCCAATAAATGAAATTTATTTATTTAAAACTGACTTAATGAATTATTTAGGACAGGAAACCCCCAATAAAATTTGCATTTATATAAAAACACTGTTAAACATTATCTCCTGGCTGGAATATTAAGCTGTTTCGATGCAGTGGTTGAATGGTGTTTAAGCTGAGCTAATAATAATACAATGGTGGACATAATGTATTTGATAAACATGTGTTGGGATTATGTTAATAATAATTGTTAAAAAATTTATGAGGCTCACTTGACGCCTTCCAAAATGTGCCGGAACACCTGCTTTTCAGTGTCAAAGCGATTGTCAATTTGGTTGTAAACTATTTCAGGATTACCAGGCAACTTTCTTGAGCCACTAGATTTTAATAATTCAATTATTAATGGGGCTAGAAAATGTATTATTCCCAACTCATTAAAACGGCATAAAATATTTTATTGTTCTTGTAATTAACAAATGATCATCATCATTATAATGGAGGTATCAATGTGCACAGCTCAGATTAATTAACAAAGTTATTGTATGGGCAAAAAGATGTTGGTTATAAGTGGTCTCGATCAACTCACGACATAAAAACTAAATTGACTCAAGATCCCGTTGATAGTTTTTTGCCGAAATCTATTTTGAATAGAATTTAATCCGGATAGATCAGATATAATCGTCGAATAACTTATTTATTCTGTTGAAATTAATAAATTCAACATATATAAAAGTATAAATAGTTGTCTGCAGATATAAATAACGATAAGATCTCGAGGCGGAGAAAAACAATCAGATTGGTAAAGGTTATGTCTGCATAAGAACGTACGTTGGAACGGTGTTTATAATGCCATTGTCCCGATGATGTGACGCCGATCCTCAGATAACCTTAAGTTCCTGACGGTCCTCGCATTCTGTTCGTTCCTTACCAAACAGCCACACTGCTTAGGCCTATTTTTGTTATCCGGCTGTTTTTTTAAATCTGCTGCAACTGCATAAGATAATGGTTATCTTCGTCATCTTCTCAATTTTGAGTTAAACATACTACTTAATCTATCAACCGTTAGATCAAATGGGATTCCTGATTTGTTAATATTTCTTGAGAAGATTCATGAACTTGATAATAGATTCAATTAAAAAAAATTGGTGTCTTAACATATTAGCTTAATTTTATACAACTTCTTGTTAATTAATATAACAAAAATGATGAACATCAACTGGAATGATAATATTTGACCTTGTCATCATCTTAAACATCTCCTCCAGAAAGAAGTGCAACTAGAAAGATTTTATTTATCTTTGTCGCCATCATAGACATCTCCTTCCCCATTTTTCTCGTAGTTCTGTTGATAGATCAGAAGGAATTTACTAATATTTCTTAAGAAGTAAAAATGTAACACCATACGTTTAGTTTCTCTTACTTACGTTGGTGATCAAATTTTGAAAACTAAATATTGGGTCCTACAAGTGGTCGTGCACAAATAGAAGTATGATAATAGCTTCATTTTATACAACTTCTTGTTAGTTAATAAAACAAAAATGATGAACTGCAACTGGGAAGATAATATTTGACTTTGTCATCATCTTAAACTTCTTCTCCAGAAGGAAGTGCAACAAGAAAGTTAATATTTATTTTTGTCACCATCATAGACATCTCCTCTCTCATTTTTTTCGTAGTTCTGCTGATGCATCAGGAAGAATTTACTGATAGTTTCTCTTAATAAGCTACTTAGATTGGTGATCAAATGTTGATGTCTAAATATTGGGTCCTAAAAGTGGTCGTGCACAAACAGTCGACCGAAGTCGCAACGTCCCTTTCCGACCCTCGTATGTCGTGCATACGGCCCGTGCTCCTTCCGAATCACATAAAACGACGACGGCAACGGCAACCGCCCCCCAATTCCCCACTACAACTCCCCGAACCGCTTGTCATTTGCAGCGACGCACAAAGAGATGGGCTTCTTTCAGCTTGTAATTATTGTCCTTCTGGGCCTGCTGCAATTGAACGCTGTCGGCTGAGAGATGAGGCTTTTATAATTTCACTTTTTGACGCGCCACCACCCGAAACCCATATTTTAACACACACTGTTTCCGTTCCCGCTACGGCGTCTTTCACTCTTTGATATCGCAGATAATGCGATCTGTTGCCGGCAGATACGCATCGGGAATGTATTGTCGCTTATTTCGAGACTAATTGCCATCTAAATTGTTGCTGGCTTGTTTTAAACGTCATACGACTCTTGGAATTGCTTTGTAAATGTAAGATAAAGGATATCACAACCATAAAACTACGGGATTACCCATTTGTAACTTAATTGTACGAGCTAAATACTGAAGGTACTTTAATGATAATGCTTGTGAAGGTGGATGTGGCTTTTTGGAACACTTTGGCAACTTAATTTTTAATTATTAATAACCATATTCTTCATATATGTTTTATTTTTTCTTTTAATTATTTAGGTTCTTTAGTTTCATCATTCATTTATGTCTCTTCAATCTTTTCAACCTCTACAGTCCCTTCAGTTCAATTAATTTCTGTAAATTTCTTCAGCCTATTCAATCTATTCAGGTTCTTTGGTCTCTTCAGTCCATTCAGTTCTTACAACCTTTTTAGACTCTTCAGTTTCTTCACTCTCATCTCTAGCCACTTTAGTCTTTCTAGTCTATTCAGTTTTTACTGACTTTTCAGCTATTTTATTTGCTACAATTTCTTCAGTCTCATTAGTTTTTTCAGTCTCTTTTGTCTCTTTAGTTTCTATAGTCACTTAAATAACTTCAATATATCCAGTTTCTTCAGTCTCAACCTCAATTTCTTCAGTTTTTCTGAAACCTCTTTAGCCTTTTCGATATCTTCATTCTCTTCAGTCACTTTAGTTTCTTCAATTTCTTAAGTCTCCTTAATTTCTTCAGTATGTTCTGCCTCCTTAGTATCTTCGGTCCGTTCAATATTTTCAGACACTTTAGTTTCTTGAGACTCTTCTCTTCTTTTTTAGTTCTTCTTTAGTAGTTAACTTAGTTAATTCAGTGCCTCCAGTTTCTTTAATTTCTCACTTAATTTACAATTTTTGGATACAAAATTAATTATTTATTTTATACTTAAGAAATAACTATAATTTGTAAAATATATAATTATTTTCTTCTCTTCAACGTTCAGTATCTTCAGCTTCTTCAATGTAGGCAGTTTCTTTCAGTCCCTTTGGTCTATTCAGTTTTTCCAGTCTTTTCAGTCCCTTCAGTTTCTCTACTCTCTACAGTCTATTCAAAGTCTTCAGTCAATCCAGTTCCTTCAGTCTCTTCAACCTTTTCTGTCCTCTATCTGCTCAGCCTTTTCAGTTTTTTTCAGTTTCATCAGCTCCATCAGTCTCTTCAGTTTCTCCAGCCCCTTCTATATCCTCACTCTCCTCAGTTTCTTCATTTTCTTCTGTCTCTCTAGCCTCTTTATTCTTTCCGGTATCTTCAGATTTTCAATCATTTCAGCCACTTTATTTCCTAAAATTTCTTCAGTATACTTAGTTTCTTTAGTCCCTTATGTATCTTCAGTCTCTTCTGTCTCTTCAGTCTTTTTAATTTCTTTCTACTTAAAGTTTTTGGTATCTTCATTCTTTTCGGTCTTTTCAGTCACTTTAGTTTCTTCAATTTCTTAAGACACCTTTAGTTCCTTAAGACACTTCTCTTCCTCTTTAGTTTCTTATCTATATTTAGTCCCTCTCTATCATTTATTTTATACTTTAATATAATTTATAAAATTTATACTTTACTATTATTTTATTCTCTTCAATATGGTCAATATCTACAGTCTCTTCAGTGTATTCAGTTTCTTCAGTCTATTTAGTTTCTTTGCTTTTTCAGGTTTTTTAGTTTATTCAGTTTCTTTAGTCTATTCAGTTTCTCCAGCTTCTTCTGCCTCTTTAATCTCCTCAGTTTCTTCTATCTCTCTAGTTCCTTTAGTATTTTCGGTCTCTTCGGTCTTTTCGCTCACTTTAGTTTCTTCAATTTCTTCAGCTTCCTTAGTTTTTCAATCACTTCTGCCTCTTCAGTCTCTTTGGTTTCTTCAATCTATCTTCATTCTTTTCAGTCACTTTAGTTTCTTCAGACTATTCTCTTCTTCTTCAATTTCTTAACTATATTTTGTTTCTGAAGTAATTAGAAGAAATTAAAAAGTTCTATCTAAAGTAATTGTTTATTAGTATTTATTTTTACCACTGAGGATCATAAAAACATTTAAATTATAAAATAAAACTAAAAATAATTTTCTGCATTTTATTATTATTGTAACTTCTTCGATTAATTTAATGAGCATCTTATCTGAGTAATAAAATATTGACGTTCAACTAAATATTTATGCTCTGTTTAAGATTCACATCAAATAATCATTACTCATAATACTTATAATTAAATGGGGTATAAATAAATCCCATTACGTACCGACCATTTCCAGAAACCGTCCCGCTATAAAAATCGGTCGTTTTATTTTCGTACACTGAAAAACCGGCAAAAATAAATAAATTCACGTGCTGACTTTAAACAGCACCTATATAAAAATGTTACGAAACGCCGAATCGGTTTATACGAGAGACAGAAAACAGACCACCGAAAAAAGTCGTACGTCGAAAAAATTGAGAGTAAAATATAAATACGACATCTTAGTGAACGACACCCGGAACGTGGACCGAATATCATCGGGACGCGTACGAAATAAAAATGGTACATTTGCCAATTTAAATCCCGACCAGTTGTTATGACTGGTACGGACTTCGCGGTACGGAATCGTGCGCCGATAAATCTGGTCAATATTAATACCAGATCGGGCCTCCACGCTGCCCCCGGTATCCGAATTATCATACAATACGAAGAGATCGGAAGATAGTGTTCCAGACGAGGGGACGACTTTATAAGCACGGGATTCCTGGAAGACAACCCGAGGATTTCTGTCGTACGCCTTCGACCCGATTTATTCGGCACGGCGACGGAAAAAAATTAATCGCATTTGGAAAAAATAAGTCGCGTGGCCGACACAAAACCACCACCCCATTATCATAATAAATTACCCGGTGCGGATCTATTTATTTAGATGTCACTACGGATGACGTATGCGTTCGTGTTAAATTGTGATTTCTGTGTCTTTTTTGCTACGACAACTGGTTATGACAAACGGACAACGAGCCATTTTTGTACGGATGACGATTTGATAAATGATGTGTTTTGATTAAAAGTCAAACATTAGTGAATAAATCATGTATGCTAATAAAACCAGTCGGGTATGTGAAGAAGAAATGTATTGACTTGTGGGATTTTCAGTATTGTTGAAAGTATATTGTTAATTTGCATCACAATGAGGCGTTCGTCAAAACAATTTGCAGAATCTGGAGAAACTTCACTGCCAACTTAATTTATGTACCAATTTGCATTACTAGTTTCAATTTTACTTCTAATCTTAAAGAATTATACATTCTTTTGTTTACAACTGCTTTAGATGGTTTAGAAGATTCAGATGGTTCAGATGGTTTAGATTATTTAGATAGTTTAGATGCTTTAGATCTTTTAGATGCTTTAGATGGTTTCGATGCTTTAGATGCTTTGGATACTTTAGATTCTTTAGATGGTTTAGATGGTTTTGATGGTATTGATGGTTTTGTTGGTTTTGAAGGTTCTAATGTTCTGATAGTTTAGGGGATTTAGAGGGTTTAAATGGTTTAGATGCTTTTGATGTTTTTATAGTTTAGATTGTTTAGATGGTTTACATGCTTCATATGGTTTAGATGCTTCAGATGGCTTAGATGCTTCAGATGCTTTAGATACTTTAGATATGTTTAAGATGGTTTAATTGGTTTAGATTATTTAGATAGTTTAGATGGTTTAGATGGTTTAGATGGTTTAGATGGTTTAGATGGTTTAGATGGTTTAGATGGTTTAGATAGTTTAGATGGTTTAGATGGTTTAGATGGTTTAGATGGTTTAGATGGTTCAGATGATTTAGATAGTTTAGATGGTTTAGTTGGTTTAGATGGTTTAGTTGGTTTAGATGATTTAGATAGTTTAGATGGATTAGATGGTTTAGATGGTTTAGATGGTTCAGATGGTTCAGATGGTTTGATGGTTTAGATGGTTTAGATGGTTTAGATGGTTTAGATGGTTTAGATGGTTTAGATGGTTTAGATGGTTTAGATGGTTTAGATGGTTTAGATGGTTTAGATGGTTTAGATGGTTTAGATGGTTTAGATGGTTTAGATGGTTTAGATGGTTTAGATGGTTTAGATGGTTCAGATGGTTCAGATGGTTTAGATGATTTAGATAGTTTAGATGGTTTAGTTGGTTTAGATGATTTAGATAGTTTAGTTGGTTTAGATGGATTAGATGGTTTAGATGGTTTAGATGGTTCAGATGGTTCAGATGGTTTGATGGTTTAGATGGTTTAGACGATTTTATAGTTTAGATGGTTCAGACGGTTAAGATGCTAAAATGTTAAGATGGTTTAGATAGTTTTGAGTTTTTAAATGGTTCAGATGGTTAAGATGCATTAGATGCTTTAGATGCTAGAGATGCTTTAGTTGCTTTAGATGCTTTAAATGTTTTAGACGCTTTAGATGCTTCAGATGCTTCAGATGCTTTAGATACTTTAGATGCTTTAGATGCCTCAGAAGATTCAGAAGCTTTTAATACTTTAAATGCTTTAGATACTTAAGATTCTTTAAATGCATTAGATATTTTAGATGCTTTAGATGATTTAGTTTTTTAAATTCTTTAATTTTTTATATTTTTTAGAATATTTTTATGGATTTTAGTGTTTCATAGATTCTAAATCTATTTAAATTTCCAATATATTTGATTTGTATCTCATTATAAGTCAGAAAACAGGTACAAAACTGCTAATCATCTATTGATATAACCAGTGAAATTTGATCTTTGCCCGAAGCTTCAAGACCGTACGACCCGATAACAACAATTAATTAAATAAAACCCGTGACGGGCAAATTCAATAAATCATAAAGTAGAAACAAAGCAACTAACTGTCCGTGGATTTTTTTCCAACATTTTAATTACGAGATAAGCAATTTCCTGACGGTGGAACGTGCATTGCATAACACACCTTCCTTGGTTTATTAATAATCCCCACAATTATTTTAATTTAGGCACACAATATCTTCTGGTATTTATTATATACGACTGTCATGTTTTTTTATTAAAAGTTAATAGCAATTTTCTGCCGTAATGACTAGACGGTTTCTAACAGACGGTCACGTCGAATACCATCGACATATTAATAGTACCTTTGTTAGTATGTTTTTAGTTTGTGCAAGTTTTGATACCAGATGGGCCTGCAGGTACACAAATAAATCAAATTTCTTCTTAAATCTTCAAACATTTTTAGTAGTAATTGAGGAAGGAAGATTTGGAGTTGCTACAAGTCATAAAAAACGTCTTCATATTAGTTTTTCAATAATTCAATGCTAAATTTCTCTTCCAAAACTGAAGAACCAACTACTCACGTTCTTCGCCACGTATATAAATTTTTGTACCGGCCTGAGACAGACGTGATTAATGACCGGTCCGATCTGATTTGATAAACTAATGAACTATTGTGCCTGAAATAACTTACTCGTTTTGGTTACGGACAAATCGGACTACAATGCACCGACTATTGTGCCTGAATATCAAATACGGACTTAAATATGGCCCAGGTCTCGGACACAGGGCTGGATCCACCCCGATTTTCTACAAGTGACGCGTGCTCAAGAAAAGTCCCAATCATATTCATCGTTTCTCTCACAAATTTAAGTGGTCCTGGAGGAACTGGAGTAGAATCTATTTGGTTAAAATTACTCCTCCATCTTAATTTAGATGCTTTAAATGCTTTAGATAATTTAGATGGTTTAGATGGTTCAGATGATTTAGATGCTTCAGATGGTTTAGATGGTTCAAATGGTTTAGATGATCAAGATGCTTTAGATGCTTTAGATGATTTAGATGATTTAGATGCTTTAGATGCTTTAGATGATTTAGATGCTTTAGATGCTTTAGATGCTTTAGATGCTTTAGATGATTTAGATGCTTTAGATGATTTAGATGCTTTAGATGCTTTACATGCTTCAGATGATTTAGATGCTTTAGTTACTTTAGATGTTTTAGATGATTTAGATGACTTAGATGCTTTAGATGCTTTAGATGCTTCAGATGCTTCAGATGCTGAAGATACTTTCGATGCTGAAGATGCATTAGATACATTAGGTGTTTTAGTTGATTTAGATGCTGTAGATGCATCTCATTCATCATTGCTGTATTTTAAAGAAGTACTACATTACCAAATAAAACTGTAATCCCTAAATCCAACTCTGGCTCCACCACTTGAGCATGGATCCTTCTTATATTAAGTGGAAATATTGAATTTATTATGCGTGTGTCGTGTGTGTATTGTTGAAGTTATTGGCCAGGATTATAGACTGAATTTACATTTTTTTATTAAACCCGCCCTCCCTAACACATCAAATGACACAGGTAGGATTAGCCCTTATTGTACCGACTATTTCGTTCAAAACATACGGGTGAAAACGTGCTAAAGACGTCATGGAGATAATTCAAACATATTAGAGGCACGGTAAATAATTAGTCATGTGAAATAATAAATTGGTACATAGAAATGTTTACCCGCAGACGATTCATTAATGGGTTGGGGTCAGGAGGTTATACTGGCGAGTCATCGGTTAAAACACCTGGGTTGTTGAACACATTTTCGTTTTCTTTCAAAAGCAGTAAGCTTTCACCGTAATTAGCTTACAAGCGGATAATTGTCGTTGTTTCCGACAACTATTCATTACGCTGAGGTGATTTATTCAAAAAACCAATTGGATACTCACTCCAGCCACACGAATTGACCATAATTCTCCTTCAGAGACAAATCAAACTGCGGGTTAACAAACCAATTCGAAGCGTCGAACCGTCCATCCGTGAATTGTTTTGGCATTGTTTGTCTTTAATTTTAGGTGCATGTGGGTGATGTGGGAACGATTTTTCAGCGGGCCGTAAATCACATTCGGGGATAAAAACTGGAGCCGTGTTTCGCGATTGTCGACACACGGAGCCGCTCTCGAGGGTGCGGGGCCTAATTAACGGGGTGTCAGGGCATTTCGAGCCTTGTCATCGCTTCGTTCAACACCTGGCAAGGCAAAAATGGGCCTTGTTTGGTGCTCAATTTTTTAACAGATTTTACACCAGATGATTTCTGAACAATGGCCGAATCGAACAGTTGCTGGAAATGAATCGTAATTTTGTCTTCTGGAAGACAAGGAAATATTATGAATCTGTTGTTACCGTTTGGACTAACTAAGTTTAAGAATTATTCCTACTTACAAGACCACTAAAGGCTGTAAAGGGTGCACTGCACTGATAATTCTGCAAAGATTTAGGTTGTGTAACAGTTAAATGATTTAGATGGTTTAAATGGTTTAGATGATTTAGATACTTTAGATGTTTTAGACAATTTAAATGGTTAAGATAGTTTAGATGGTTTAGATGGTTTAAATGGTTAAAATGGTTAAAATGATTTAGATGGTTAAGATAGTTAAGTTGGTTTAAATAGTTTAGACGATTGAGATGATTTAGATGGTAAAAATGGTTAAGATACTTAAGATAGTTAAGATGATTTAGATGATTAAGAAGGATTAGATGGTTCAGATGGTTTAGATGGTTTAGATGGTTTAGATGGTTTAGATGGTTTAGATGGTATGGTTTAGATGGTTTAGATAGTTTAGATGGTTTAGATGGTTTAGATGGTTTAGATGGTTCCGATGGTTTAGATGGTTAAGATGCATTAGATGCTTTAAATGCTTTAGATGCTTTAGATGCTTTAGATGCTTTAGATGCTTTAGATGCTTTAGATTCTTTAGATGCTTTAGATGGTTTTGATGGTTTAGGGGATTTAGAGGGTTTAATTGGTTTAGATGTTTTTATAGTTTAGATGGTTCAGATGGGTTAGATGCTTCAGATGGTTTAAATGTTTTAGATGGCTTAGATGCTTCAGATACTTTAGATGGTTAGATGGTTTAGATGGTTTAGATGGATTAGTTGGTTTAGATGGATTAGTTGGTTTAGATGGTTTAGATGGTTTAGATGGTTTAGTTGGTTTAGATGGTTTAGATGGTTTAGATGGTTTAGATGGTTTAGATGGTTTAGATGGTTTAGATGGTTTAGATGGTTTAGATGGTTTAGATGGTTTAGATGGTTTAGATGGTTTAGATGGTTTAGATGGTTTAGATGGTTTAGATGGTTTAGATGGTTTAGATGGTTTAGATGGTTTAGATGGTTTAGATGGTTTAGATGGTTTAGATGGTTTAGATGGTTTAGATGGTTTAGATGGTTTAGATGGTTTAGATGGTTTAGATGGTTTAGATGGTTTAGATGGTTTAGATGGTTTAGATGGTTTAGATGGTTTAGATGGTTTAGATGGTTTAGATGGTTTAGATGGTTTAGATGGTTTAGATGGTTTAAATGGTTTAGATGGTTTAGATGGTTTTGATGGTTTAGATGGTTAAGATAATTTGGATGGTTTGGCTGGTTTAGATAGATTAGATGGTTTAGATAGTTTAGATGGTTTACATGGTTAAGATGGTTAAAATGGTTTAGATATTTTAGATGCTTAAGATATTTTAAATGATTTAGACGCTATAGATGCCTCAGATGCTTCAGATGCTTCTAATGATTCAGATGCCTTAGATGCTTCAGAGGCTTCAGATGCTTCAGATGCTTCTAATGATTCAGGTGCTTTAGATGCTTTAGATGCTTCCGATGCTTCAGATGCTTTAGATGCTTTAGATGCTTCCGATGCTTCAGATGTTTCAGATACTTCAGATGCTTCAAATACTTCAGATGCTTTAAATATTTCAGATGCTTCAGAAGCTTTAGATACTTTAGTAGCTTACTTCAGATGTTTCAAATGCTTTAGATGTTTTAGAGGGTTCTTTAGAATCAAATTACTTTATCGTTGCCTTTTCTTCCAGTTTAATTATTGACAAAGACCCTTAAAGTAGAACTGGTTTCAAAGTGTAAATTAAAAAATTATATAATTTCATATAAATCAAAAAGTTACATGCAATTTTTCTATTTCATTAAAAATTGCTCCGGCCATTCATCAGTCAGCGGGCGTCCTAAAATGATTAGCATTTTTGCAGCAACTGTGACTAATAGTTTCGTCCACGTAAATTACATGCAACAATCCCATCGCGATCAAACATTAATAATCCCATTAAATCGATCCACCCCGTCCGAAATCACAGTTAACCAGATCGCAGACGAAGGGACGTCGCCGTCCCGATCCGGGATAATCCCCGTCAGTGTCGCGCGTCTCCCGCCCGGGGGCATCGTGTGCGTATTGTGTTTGATGGTTGACACCGGGGGGACACGATTCCGGGGACGGTTGCGTATCGATTGCCCCGCCCCCCGCTGCGATCTGTCGCCATGGAGACCGCGACAATGTTGTGGGGGACCACAGGCTGCCGCCACACAACAGCACACCACTGCAAGACCGCCGCCGCAGCTCGCAACACCATCAAACGTCTCCAGTTTGGCGTTCAAGTTTGGCGGTTGTGCGGTCAATGATTTACATACACAGGTTGCGTTCCAGATGCGGCCAGGCCGATTGTTTAATTTAAAAACCTACTCGGCTGAGGTGCACACTCGGGAACACTATTATTCGTGACGTCACAACGTTTCATCAATCAATATTCCTAGTCAGATCATCAATAACACTAATAGTTCAGCTCTTGTGAATTTAAAATGTCTGTTATACATGAACAATGCAGTCTATTATCAGGTATAGGGCCTTGGTGTGGGTTTGAGTTTTGAAAAAAGACCCAGCCATTGTTCCCCAATTAATTATCGGAATGTAATCTAAAATTGAAAACGAATAAAACGATTTCCGATACAATGGTCATTTTTTCCTTTGCTGGTCGATTAATTGTGTTTTTATTTAATGTTGGATTCGTGCAAAAAATATAAATCTTTTATGAAGGAAAGTGCAACGATTAATCTGATAAAAGCCTGTGAAATCTAATTAATTAAACTATACAAAGAAATATCTAATGCAATTAGTTTTTACATATTCTTATCATTATCAAGATGTTTCACCATAATGTTCCAGATGAGTGTTAACAATACAATATTTAATTAGGTCATAAATATTGAAAATTTAATCCATCGTTGAAATCTTAATTTATTAATTAAAAAAATAATAATATTAATTTCTTCCTCTGCAACAAAAAAACAGTCTAAATGTAGAAGAATTCTTCACTTTATTGGGTTAATTAAAGACAAAGAGCATCGAATGAGAACAAAGAGGATAAGGAAAATGAAGGAGCAAAGAACTGTGAGAAGAAGAAGAACAGTAAACAGATCAAGAATCTAATGAAGAAGTGAGATGATACATTAATGAAGATGAACACCTGTGAAGAAACTAAAATTGATATTCCAGGTTCAACTTCCTTAAAAGTAACTGAAGATGCTCTAAGGTATATTAATACGTAAGGGAAGAATTATGAAAGGAATAAGAAAGCTCCAAGGAATATTAAATACGTAAGGAAGGAAGTATGAGAAGAATAAGAAGAAGAACAATAAAAAGGTCCAGAATTCTGATAAAAAAGGGAATTAAGAAAAATGATAATGCTTTATTTAGTTCAAATAACAAACTAATTGACTTCGATGAGGAAAAATTAGATAAAAAGATAAGATGTGGAAGATAATTAAAGATAGAAATAAGGAAAAAACATTGAAGAAATTTAGAATGGAACAACAGCTGGAAAGCCTACTGATAATAAAAGAAAATTGAAAGAAAAAGGTTTTAAAGTATATTTAATGTAAAAACAAGAAATTATGGGAAGCATCAGAAGAAGAACAATAAACACGTCAAGAATCTGATGAAGAAGAGAATTAAGAGAATCCAGGTGACTTCGATGAAGAAAAATTAGATAAAAAAAAGAAAAAGGATAAGAAAAGATTATGAAAGATGATGGTAGATTTAATTTACATGGTAGGTAAGATGAAGAAGATAATTAAAGGTAAAAATAAAAAAAAAACAATGAAGAAATTTGAAATGGAGCAACAATTGTAAAACCTACTGACCATAAAAAGGAACTAAAGGAAGAAGAATCTATGAAATAGTAAAAAACTGAATCCAACAATTGACATTTCCAGTTCAATTTCTTTAGAACTGAAGGCTTTAAGGCATATTTAATGTAAAAGCAAGAAATTATGGGAAGCATCAGAAGAAGGACAATAAACAGGTCAAGAATCTGATGAAGAAGGGAATTAAGAAAGATGTTAATGATTTATTTAATTCAAATAACAATCCAGGTGACTCTGGTGAGAAAAAATTAGATAAAAGGAGAGGAAGAATTACAGGAGATGAATTGATGATCATGAAGAAGATAATTAAAGATAGAAAAAAGACAATGAAGACAGTGTTCTGCCAATTTAGTCATCAATTTAGAACATCAACATCCAATTTTGTAGAATCGAAGTACATTTATCTTAAAAATATCATGAATTATGAAATCAATTCAATATTTATCCAACAACAAAAACATGAACAAACCAACAAACAAGTAAATTTAATTGGGTAATCTCGCACCACGATGACAGCGATAGTGTCAAATGGTAATGGCGTTGTTTTGATTTGTGTGAGTAGAAACACGTGGAGTTTTGGTCGATGGACAGGAGCGGACCATCGTCGAAGAGTACGGACGCCCCTTCGAGTTAGCAGATGTTCCCGGGCCCGTATTGTTGTACCGCAGTGGGAGGGCTTTGTTTGGGGACCCCAGTGCACACCTCCACGACAAACTTCAGCCACTCCATCGCACAAAACTGAAAGAATGAATGCAAAAAACACTGCGGAACTTTGAACTGTAGTTTTACCTTTAATTACACCTTTATTAGGGTCCCAGGATGTTATTGTTGGTGGAATTGATTGAAACAATATTTCAGATCAAACAAACAACTACAATTTGTGTCACATTCAAAGCAAAAGTATGGCAATAAACTGTGGAAAATGGCCAATAATTTATAGCAAGTTCTTTGTTATTCGGGATGATGAATAGAGCAGAATGGCCGTTCCCGTATTTTATTAATAAAGTAGGATAGCGAGGTTTTTATCGCAACAGTTCGCGGAGGCCAAAGGACAGTGCGAGGGAATTTTTCAGATTGAGTCCTCCCCATTGGATGGCACCAAGCACACTCGCAGACATGGACGGAGTAAGTCGCACATATTTCACCGGAACGTTGTCCATTTATTGCGGAGTTCCACTACATCACAGGACAATATATAACACGATATAAAGAACCAGTCTAGTAAATTAATACCATACATTCTCCAGTTATTTATATCTTTCGTGTGTTGGCAATATGTTACATGTATTAATCCAATAAATAAATATGAGCGCCATAAATCGCGGCTCTGTTCCTCCGGTCCGTGGAGGGAAAAAAAGAGCCCGATATAATTTATAATCCAATTAAGTGGGCCTTGCTGCCTTAGACCCAGAACAAAAGATGCTGGCCAATGCTATGAGGAGCATTCGTTGTCACTGGCCAATGAGAGACTGCCTGAAAGTCTACTGTCTCATAAAATGATAAATTATTCTGAAATATTATAAATAAAATAAAAAAAAATTATAATAATATTATAATATTCTCCAATTCATATTTTATTAATATACTGAGAAAATATTTGAACATTAAATTTATAATAAGTATACATTTTTTTTATACTAGTATGTTGCTAAATTACTCAATGATAATATAACAATTTATATAAATAATAGATAAATAGATAAATAGATTTTTTATTGTAAATTTTTGTATATTGATAAATTACTCAATATTAATATAAAAAATTATATAATTATAAGTAAAGTTATAGTAGAAGTAGATTTTGTTTTGTAAATTTTAAAAAATTACCCAATATTAATATGAAAATTAATATAAATAATTCCACAAATATATTTAAAAAATGTCATTAGATTCTAAAATTATTTCTTCACTAGATAATTATTCTAAATAAAAAATATCATTGAATTTATAACATTATTTTAATAAATTAAAATATGTACAAAAATATACATTTTATGTTAGTTTTTCGAACATTTCTCAAATTTTTTTATAGTAATTTAAGATTATTAAGTTGGAGTAGAAATAGAATTTTTTGTAAGTTTTCGTATACTGCTAAATTATTCAATATTAATATAACAAATGAATATAAATAATTCTACAAATATCTACTAAAATTATATTGTCATAAAATAATTAAAAAATTATTTCTTATGAATTTGTAATAATATTTTAATAAATTAAAATATGTACCAAAAATACATTTTATGTCAGTTTTTTTAATAATATTCCCACAAATTTAAGATTATAAGAAAAATTATAGTAGAAATAGATTTTTTTTTTTTGTAAATTTTCATATATTGCTAAATTAGTTAATATTAATACAACAAATTAATATAAATAAATTTACAAATATCTACAAAAATATATTATCATCAAATTTAAAAATTTATTTCTTTATAAAAAAAATATTTTAAATGAAAAATATCATTGAATTAATAAGAGTATTATAATAAATTAAAATATGTACAAAAAAACCAATTTATATCAGTTTTTTTAATAATATTTCTCAAATTATTTGATCATAATTTAAGATTATAAGAAAAATTGGAGTAGAAATAAATTTTTTTTTTAAATTTTCGTATATTGCTAAATTAATCAATATTAATTAATACATTAATAAAAATTATATTGTCATTAAATTGTAAAAATTATTTCTTTACAAAAAAATTATTCTAAATAAAATCATTGAATTTAGAACAGTACTTAGAAGATTATAAGAAAAATTGGAGTAGAAATAGATTTTTTTTTTGTAAATTTTCGTATATTGCTAAATTAATCAATATTAATTAATACATTAATAAAAATTATATTGTCATTAAATTGTAAAAATTATTTCTTTACAAAAAAATTATTCTAAATAAAATCATTGAATTTAGAACAGTACTTTAATAAATTAAAATATGTACTAGATAATACATTTTATGTTAGTTTTTTTGAAATATTTCTTAAAATTTTTTATAATAATTTAAGATTATAAGAAAAGTTGGAGAAAGAATAAAACTTTTTTTGTGAATTTTCCGATATTACTAAATTATTCAATATTAATACAACAAATTAATATAAATAATTCTACAAATATCTTCAATAATTATATTGTCATTATATTTTAAAATTATTTCTTTATAATAAAATTATTCTAAATGAAAGATATTATTGAATTTATATCAGTATTTTAATAAATTACCAAAATTATATTTTATGTTTGTTTCTTTGAAATATTTCTCAGAATTTTATATAATAATTTGAGATTATAAGAAAAATTGGAGTAAAAATAGATTTTTTTTGTAAATTTTTGTATATAGCTAAATTATTCAATATTAAAACAACAAATTAATATAAATAATTCTATATCTATTTACAAAAATTATATTGACATTATATTTTAACAATTATTTCGTTTCAAAAAATGAAACTAAATGAAATATATCATTGAATTGAAAATATGTACCAAAAATACATTTATATATATTTAAATATTTGTCAACATTTTAGATAATAATTTGAGATTATTCTTATATTACTCAATATTAATATAAAAAATTAATATCTATAAAAATTATACTGTTATTAAATTTTAAAAATTTATCTTTACAAAAAATTATTCTAAATGAAATATATCATTTAATTGAAAATATGTACCAAAAATACATTTATATTTATTTTTTTTTTGAAATATTTCTCAAAATTTCAGACAATAATTTGAGATTATAAGAAAAGTTTGAGTAGAAATGTGATTTTTTTTATAATTTTTTGTATATTCTTAAATTACTCAATATTAATATAAAAAATTAGTATAAATAATTCTACAAATACTATAAAAATTATATTGTTATTAAATGTAAAAAAAATTATCTTTACAAAAAATTATTCTAAATGAAATATATCATTAAATTTTAAGAATTATTTTTTTTAAGATCATAAAAAAAGTTATATAAGTATAAGTATTTATTTTTTTGGAAAGTTATGTGTAATAACAAATAAATTATGTTTTTTCTTGTGAACTAGTCACAAAGTATAAATAGAAAAAAAATTTGATTGCCGCAGCTTGTTCTGGCTTTAACGAGTTGATGTTCTAACTAACCGGAGCCAACAACTTGAAACTTGTCTATTATGGTAGTGCCGCTGTCAGCATATTTAGCATCAACATCATCCTGACCATCTAATTAAGATTTTGTTCTTATTACCTCTTAGCCGCGCATTCCACGCAAAAAAGGCGACTCAACTGAAATATTTACACTGGCCATTAAGGAAACAAGAACGGTCCCTGTTAACATGCCATCCAAACATACTCGTTGCAGTTTGGGCCGTCGTAAACTTAAACCCGAGCCAGACCAAGTGGAAGAGCCCCTCGCGAGCAAACACCAGTTACAAGTTGTTCGTCGGCAGCGGCTTCCACGGCGGACGTCCACCATCCGCGTAGCCCGGCCGTCTTTCACCTGGACAGGTGAGAGCCGCGACGTCTGATTGGTAGGCCTGCGGCATCCGGTGAACCGGTGATTACCCCCATTGGTCCCCGGTCTTTTGTCTTAGCTCTGCCACCATCACGTGGGGCGTTTTTGTTTCCAGCGTCGGATGCCCGTTTTCATATATCAGCCGTTTAATTCCCGGCCTGGCTGGTTATAATTATTGTTATTTCTCTCTTTTTTTTTTTTTTTTTTCATGCGGAACGTTATTAAATTTCGTTTTCGCGTGTGGAGTTGCCTTAATGCGAGGTAGTAACTTTTTAATTAGATCATATTTAAGTCATTTTATTTGGTCGGTCACGGCAATTTTATGTTTTAATCCGCGTCGCGTAACCGTGGGATTTTTGCTCTTTTAAAATTGGTTTGGGTTTATGGTGTTTATGGGGTTTGTTAAACCGACAAGGTCGACTACATAAATGAACTACTAAATATTAAACTTCAAATGTGTCTATTAAATTCATTCATTTTATAATTATTAAATTATTATTCAGTTTATAGTTATACAAATATAAATATAGTCATTAAAAATATAAAATAATTAAAAATGAATGTAATGTAAATAAAAAAAAATAAAAAAAGTAATCGATCCTGCCAGGATTCGAACCTGGAATCTTCTGATCCGTAGTCAGACGCGTTATCCGTTGCGCCACAGGACCCCTATTAAAAATAGATTACCAATTCAATTTAAGTGACATATTATTTATTATAACAATATAAATATTTAAATAAGTACAAATATGAACTATAAGTGTATAGACAATATAAAAACAATAAATCTATAAAACTCTGTATGTATAATTATAAAATTATGAATCTGAAACTATAAAACTGTGTTACTATGAAACTGGAAAGCTATGAGAAACATTGAAACTATGAAAATCTATTAAACTATGAAAAACCATGAGGTTAGTTGAAACTGTGGAACTACACGAAACTATATAACTACGAGAAACTATGAATCTACGAAAAACTACATACTAGAAACTATGAGACTACAAGAAACATTGAAACTATTAGAAATATTGAAACTACGAGAAACTGTGAAACTACTAAAAGCTATGATACTACTAGAAACTATAAAATTGTGAGATACATTGTAACTATGAGAAACTATAAAACTATGGGAAACAATAAAGCTATGAGAAACATTGAAAGTATGAGAAACTATGAGACTAAGGGAAAATATGATACTACGAGAAACTATGATACTACGAGAAACTATAAAACTATGAGAAAATCTGAAACTACTAAAAATTATGATTCTGCGAGAAATATTGCAACTATGAGAAACTACAAAAATATGAGAAACTATGAGACTAAGAGAAACTATAATACTACGAGAAATTATAAAACTAGGAGAAACTATGAGACTAAGAGAAACTATAATACTACGAGAAATTATAAAACTAGGAGAAACTATGAAACTACTAGAAACCATGAGACTATGAGAAATTTTGCAACCATGAGAAACATTGAAATTATAAGAAACTATAAAACTTTGTAAAACATTGAAAATGAGTAACTATGAAACTGTGAGACTAAGAGAAACTATGAAACTACGAAATACTATGAGACGACAAGAAACATTGAAACTATGAGAAGCTACAAAACTATGAGAAACATTTAAACTGTGAGAATTTATGAGGTTAATTGAAATTATGAAACTATGAGAAATTTTAAAACTACTAGGGACCACGAAACTATGAGTAAATATAAAGTTACCAAAAAAGTATGAATCTGTTAAAAACTATGAAACTACTCTATAACTAACTACGAAACTATGAAACTATGAGACTATTAAACTATGAAACTATGAAACTATGAAACTATGAAACTATGAAATTATGAAACTATAAAACTATAAAACTATGAAATTAGTTTATAGTTTCTCGTAGTTTCATAGTTTTTTGTATTTTATAGTTTCTCTTAGTTTCATAGTTTCCGGTTGTTTCATAGTTTTTTATAGTTTCATAATTTTTCGTAGATTCATAGTTTTTCGTAGTTTCATAATTTCTTGTAATTTTATACTTTCTCACAATGAAACTATGAAAATTGTGAACTACCAAATTAGGAAACTAAGTAAATATGAAACAATGAAAAGTATGAAACTGAACACTACGAATTATGAAATTAAAAAACTATGGAAACTGAGAACTAAGAAATTAGAAAACTAAGGAACTAAGGAAATGGGGGGCTACGAAATTAGGAAACTACGAAACTATAAAATTGTAAAACTTTAAAACTAACAAATTACTAAAACTAAGGAACTAATAAACTATAGTACTGCGACATTAGAAAGCTACGAAACTATGGAATTAGGAAGCTATTAAACTACAGAACTGTGAAGCTATGAAACTATCAAACCATGGAACTACGTATGTAGAAAATGTGATCTGTTTAATAAAATGAGACATTGTACACGTTTAATAGTGAAAACTTTATTGACACGACAAAGACAGTACAATTTTCGTGTTCACAAATAAATGTGCCCAGTTATCAGGACACAACCATCACCCACACGACACACCCTCACAAAAATCCCAGCATCTGTTCATCAAGTAATCGGGCCAATTATTTCGATTCATTTGCGGTTGTTTGTTGGGACGTATCAGATGCCCCTACCGACCCCCGGTTTGTCTTCCGTCCCGATAATCGTCAGGTGATAAGGCGTTGCGGGGCTCAGCGCCTTCCGCACAAGACGACGCAAATAGCCGCTTAATTGAGCTGTATTGTCCTGTCTGGACGATCGAAATTTCCTTCAATGTCGCTCATCAGCCACGTGCCACTTCACAAATCCACTTTCCACCCTGTTCTGCGGCCAAATATTGACTTTCCTGGATTTGGGGGGTTGGCTCATAAAGCGATTGGTGGATAAATGGGTTTGTTTAAGGTTTTACTGTGTTTTATTAGCTACTATAAATAATACAATGTTTAATAATGTATTTTTATTATAGTTTTTGATGATTTTTGAAAATTTTCTGGTACATTTGATTCCTTTGTTGATCATAATCCCCCCAAAAAATCATTAATCCTAGTTTTTCGCACGGAATTCCAAGTAGAAAAAGTCATTATATCCCATTCGAAAAAGCATTAGACCTTTTCTCTCTGCACATTAAACACAATAAAAAATCCTTTTGTCACGTCAAAAATGTTGTCTTTCACGCACGACATAGTTTCCCATAATCTCAATGCGAACAATGGCCAAACAATATTTTTCACAAATAAAAAGTCAAGAGCACAGGTCATCCCTTACCTTTATGCCCATTGTGGTGATAAATTGTTTTAAACGGCTTTCATTTCTCTTCGAGTCGCTTTCTGACCGTAAGACGGTACAGGTGCAGCTTTTCAAACTGTACACACCCAAATCTGGGGGTGAATTAACATAAAAAGTGGCTACGCAAAATTCGGCGATGGTTATCGCAGTCAGCTGACAAAGAGGCGGCTGAAACGGAGATTGTTTTCAGATTGGGCACCTTGGTGGTCCACATCAAGATCATTTTCTTTTAAACATTCAGTTTTCCCTTTATTGTTTCTTTCTGTTTTGGCTAAATCTTCTTTGAGTACAGTTTTGAAAGCTTTCCTTGCTCAGAAAAATAAGTTCAAATGAGTTTATTATGTAATTAAATAGATTTGAAGTAGATAATCTTAGATTTCCTGGTTTAATCCGTAGTTTCTATTTGTGTGATGGGTTAAGGTGGAGCATGACGGTCCGGCAGTCCCATCAGCATCCACATCCCAATAGTAATTGCCCAAGATTCGTAATAATTACAATAAATACGCTGGCCTCTTTGTCGGTAGGCGTGAAAGGATTTCAATATCAGTTTTCATTTGTTGCATCGGCCCACCACAATACACGGACTATTAAATACCGACCGGCCTTTGTTGCCGTTAATTTATTTTTATTGAAGGCCTTCTATGCGTGCTACTTGAAAATATTTTCGATTGTGGCCACAATGATACTAATTTGTCTGGGGCATTAACGCCTCCTTTCCATCGTCCGAAACAGGTGTCTGGAAATAAACGAAAAGTCACGTCACGAGGAAATTGCGTTTTTTTTCGAGTCCGACTTTTTTCGGTGGACAATAAAAGAGTTTCGGGGTACCGGATCGTGTCTTGACGTTGCGGATGGTTCAATAGGGACCGGGACTGACTAGCCTAGATCGATGGCCACTATTAAAATATGCCCCGTCGATCTATTGTGGCCGTTAATTATTTTTAATCATCGATGCGGCCCCCGCGGGTATATCAATTATTGGGTTTTGTCATTCGACGGCTTTTCGAAATTAAACTACATTTCAACAAATTCGAGGCAGTCCAATTATTCTACACTTCTCTATTGATGGCGTCAATATAAAGCAATTAAAAATCTAGTAATTTCCAACCAACAATTGATCAATATATCATACAAAGCACAAAAGTTTCAAATTTCTTCAACTGCAACACAGAAAATGGAACACATGAACCCAGTGGTCAGATTTCATTGATTTTTAGTGTACATTTTGGAGTAATTCATCAGATATTCATTTAAACTAATGATTGGTTGAACCTCAACGATGATCCAAGCCTTCATTAACATCTTGGAATAGATACTTCTACTCGACGGTGAAGGTCTTCCAAAGGGCTAAATTTGGATGTCACTTGTCTATGATGTCCCACACGTGTTCAGTCCACTAACCCATAATAACAATAATTTGAACCTGACAATAGTTTTCAATCATCATCAAAGTCAGCCAAAGGCTGTGGAGGAAGGACTGAAGTTGGATATCTCCTGTTTATGATGTCCCACAAGTCCTAAGTAGGTTATAACAACAAATTAAGTAACCACCTCAATATGAGGTTGGGTATTATCCTGTTGGAATACTGTATTTTGAAGGGTTTCTAAGGTAAGACACCAAATGGGGTTTCGGAGTTTTCTACATGTGTTGATAGGCTGTCAAATTACTTTTAGTACAAATTACTACCAAACTGGTTCCTCCTAACCCACTATTTACAACAACAACAATAGTTTTAACCTGACAATAATCTTCAAACACCATCAAGGTTTATCAAAGTCTGTGAAAGAAGCTGAATTTGAATATCTCCTGTTTATGATGTCCCACAAGTCCTAAGTAGGTTATAACAACAAATTAAGTAACCACCTCAATATGAGGTTGGGCATTATCCTGTTGGAATACTATATTTTAAAGGGTTCTAAGGTAAGACATCAAATGGAGTTTCAGAGTTTTCTACATGTGTTGAAAGGCTGTCAAATTACTTTTAATGCAAATTACTACCAAACTGGTTCCACCTAACCCACTCTTTACAACAACAACAATAGTTTGAACCTGACAATAATCTTCAAACACCATCAAGGTCTGTCAAAGTCTGTGGAGGAAGCTGAATTTGAATATCTCCTGTTTATGATGTCCCACAAGTCCTAAGTAGGTTATGACAACAAATTAGGTAATCATCTCAATATGAGGTTGGGCATTATCCTGTTGGAACACTGTATTTTGAAGGGTTCTAAGGTAAGACACCAAATGGGGTTTCAGAGATTTCTACATGTGTTGAAAGGCTGTCAAATTACTTTTAGTACAAATTACTACCAAACTGGTTCCTCCTAACCCACTCTTTACAACAACAACAATAGTTTGAACCTGACAATAATCTTCAAACACCATCAAGGTCTGTCAAAGTCTGTGGAGGAAGCTGAATTTGGATATCTCCTTTTTATGATGTCCCACAAGTCCTAAGTAGGTTATGACAACAAATTAAGTAACCACCTCAATATGAAGTTGGGCATTATCGTGTAGGAACACTGTATTTTGAAGGGTTCTAAGGTAAGACACCAAATGGGGTTTCAGAGTTTTCTACATGTGTTGAAAGGCTGTCAAATTACTTTTAGTACAAATTACTACCAAACTGGTTCCTCCTAACCCGCTATTTACAACAACAACAATAGTTTTAACCTGACAATAATCTTGAAACACCATCAAGGTCTGTCAAAGTCTGTGGAGGAAGCTGAATTTGAATATCTCCTGTTTATGATGTCCCACAAGTCCTAAGTAGGTTATGACAACAAATTAGGTAATCATCTCAATATGAGGTTAGGCATTATCCTGTTGGAACACTGTATTTTGAAGGGTTCTAAGGTAAGACACCAAATGGGGTTTCAGAGTTTTCTACATGTATTGATAGGCTGTCAAAGTACTTTTAATGCAAATTACTACCAAACTGGTTCCTCCTAATCCACTCTTTACAACAACAACAATAGTTTGAACCTGACAATAATCTTCAAACACCATCAAGGTCTGTCAAAGTCTGTGGAGGAAGCTGAATTTGAATATCCCCTGTTTATGATGTCCCACAAGTCCTAAGTAGGTTATGACAACAAATTAGGTAATCATCTCAATATGAGGTTGGGCATTATCCTGTTGGAACACTGTATTTTGAAGGGCTCTAAGGTAAGACACCAAATGGAGTTTCAGAGTTTTCTACATGTATTGATAGGCTGTCAAAGTACTTTTAATGCAAATTACTACCAAACTGGTTCCTCCTAATCCACTCTTTACAACAACAACAATAGTTTGAACCTGACAATAATCTTCAAACACCATCAAGGTCTGTCAAAGTCTGTGGAGGAAGCTGAATTTGAATATCCCCTGTTTATGATGTCCCACAAGTCCTAAGTAGGTTATGACAACAAATTAGGTAATCATCTCAATATGAGGTTGGGCATTATCCTGTTGGAACACTGTATTTTGAAGGGTTCTAAGGTAAGACACCAAATGGAGTTTCAGAGTTTTCTACATGTATTGATAGGCTGTCAAAGTACTTTTAGTACAAATTACTACCAAACTGGTTCCTCCTAACCCACTCTTTACAACAACAATAGTTTGAACCTGACAATAATCTTCAAACACCATCAAGGTCTGTCAAAGTCTGTGGAGGAAGCTGAATTTGAATATCTCCTGTTTATGATGTCCCACAAGTCCTAAGTAGGTTATGACATCAAATTAAGTAACCACCTCAATATGAGGTTGGGCATTATCCTGTTGGAACACTGTATTTTGAAGGGCTCTAAGGTAAGACACCAAATGGAGTTTCAGAGTTTTCTACATGTATTGATAGGCTGTCAAAGTACTTTTAATGCAAATTACTACCAAACTGGTTCCTCCTAATCCACTCTTTACAACAACAACAATAGTTTGAACCTGACAATAATCTTCAAACACCATCAAGGTCTGTCAAAGTCTGTGGAGGAAGCTGAATTTGAATATCCCCTGTTTATGATGTCCCACAAGTCCTAAGTAGGTTATGACAACAAATTAGGTAATCATCTCAATATGAGGTTGGGCATTATCCTGTTGGAACACTGTATTTTGAAGGGTTCTAAGGTAAGACACCAAATGGAGTTTCAGAGTTTTCTACATGTATTGATAGGCTGTCAAAGTACTTTTAGTACAAATTACTACCAAACTGGTTCCTCCTAACCCACTCTTTACAACAACAATAGTTTGAACCTGACAATAATCTTCAAACACCATCAAGGTCTGTCAAAGTCTGTGGAGGAAGCTGAATTTGAATATCTCCTGTTTATGATGTCCCACAAGTCCTAAGTAGGTTATGACATCAAATTAAGTAACCACCTCAATATGAGGTTGGGCATTATCCTGTTGGAACACTGTATTTTGAAGGGCTCTAAGGTAAGACACCAAATAGAGTTTCAGAGTTTTCTACATGTATTGATAGGCTGTCAAAGTACTTTTAATGCAAATTACTACCAAACTGGTTCCTCCTAATCCACTCTTTACAACAACAACAATAGTTTGAACCTGACAATAATCTTCAAACACCATCAAGGTCTGTCAAAGTCTGTGGAGGAAGCTGAATTTGAATATCCCCTGTTTATGATGTCCCACAAGTCCTAAGTAGGTTATGACAACAAATTAGGTAATCATCTCAATATGAGGTTGGGCATTATCCTGTTGGAACACTGTATTTTGAAGGGTTCTAAGGTAAGACACCAAATGGGGTTTCAGAGTTTTCTACATGTGTTGAAAGGCTGTCAAATTACTTTTAGTACAAATTACTACCAAACTGGTTCCTCCTAACCCACTCTTTACAACAACAACAATAGTTTGAACCTGACAATAATCTTCAAACACCATCAAGGTCTGTCAAAGTCTGTGGAGGAAGCTGAATTTGGATATCTCCTGTTTATGATGTCCCACAAGTCCTAAGTAGGTTATGACATCAAATTAAGTAACCACCTCAATATGAGGTTGGGCATTATCCTGTTGGAACACTGTATTTTGAAGGGCTCTAAGGTAAGACACCAAATGGAGTTTCAGAGTTTTCTACATGTATTGATAGGCTGTCAAAGTACTTTTAATGCAAATTACTACCAAACTGGTTCCTCCTAATCCACTCTTTACAACAACAACAATAGTTTGAACCTGACAATAATCTTCAAACACCATCAAGGTCTGTCAAAGTCTTTAGAGGAAGCTGAATTTGAATATCCCCTGTTTATGATGTCCCACAAGTCCTAAGTAGGTTATGACAACAAATTAGGTAATCATCTCAATATGAGGTTGGGCATTATCCTGTTGGAACACTGTATTTTGAAGGGTTCTAAGGTAAGACACCAAATGGGGTTTCAGAGTTTTCTACATGTGTTGAAAGGCTGTCAAATTACTTTTAGTACAAATTACTACCAAACTGGTTCCTCCTAACCCACTATTTACAACAACAACAATAGTTTTAACCTGACAATAATCTTGAAACACCATCAAGGTCTGTCAAAGTCTGTGGAGAAAGCTGAATTTGGATAGATAGACTGTTAAATTACTTTTAATGAAAATACACACTAATTGCCACTTCAAACTGATTTTATCTAATTCACCTCTTCCTACAACAACAGTAATTTGAACCTAACAATAATCTTCAAACTTCATCCAGCATTAAATAATGTAGGCTGTTTTAAAAACTAAAAAAGCTAAAGAAAAAGTTGACAGACCACGTCCAATTTTTTGTGTAACCCAAACACCTAATACCCAGATAATTAAAAACAATCAATTACAAGAAAACAAGATCAAACCGGGAGATATATAGAGTGTTAAAAGGTCATAGATTCCAATTGACAAGTTAATCCCCCGGAGACCTTTTGAATACGTCCGGGGCAAATTAAAAACCGGCCCCTCGTCGATGATCTGCGATTTAATTAAATTATTTGGCGGACGTGTTTGTCGTCCGTACGGATTTAAGGGATTTTTGTCCGGGGGGGTGTTTTGGAAACGGGGTCCTGATAGATCACCACTAGCATTAAAGAGTTATTAAGTCGGTCTCGTGTGTTTTATACGCGTAATGAATTTACACACCCGAATCTAATAATGATCTCTTCCTTATACACCACCCTCGTAAAACTTAGAAATGAATACTAAACTTATGCTTTATTGTGTTTGCGTTTCGAGGGAAGGGTGCGAACTGTGATTTATCTTTGGTGACAGTAATCTATGAGGGGGAACGGCGTCGATTCTTTTTGTTTTCGTTGCAAACAATATCACGCACTGGATTGAATGTTTCACTATTTTGATTCGGCCCTGCGGTTGAATTCCTGGCTGTTCACCTGAAAGGTGGCGGTGCCCAGCAGGACAAGGACACCCGCATCAATTATTGCACTTTGAAATAAATCTCGTGAGAGGCGTTCCAACAATGCTAAATGACTGGCACAAACAATAAATTTGTACCTTTCATTACACTGAATTAATGTTACACATGTCGTTCGGTGTTGTAAACGAAGAGCTCCGTGTTAAATCATATTGTTGCATAATTAATTGCCCCCATTGTTTTACATCGTGGCCAAATAAAATGGGGATCACTACACTAAGTTAAATATACATTTTTGGTCCAGAATGAACAAATTTTGATCTTTGTTATGGATGGATAACTTTACTGAATTGGATTAAAATAAAACAAGTTAAATATTACATTTTGGAGAATTATTATTATTTTTATTGGAGAAAATGGTTTTGATAAATATTTGTTAATAAATTTATGATAAAATAATTAATTTTTGAATGTTAAAATTGTAATTAAATAGTAATTGTTAATAAATTTATCTTAAAACAATTAATTTTTAAACACTTTGATAAGTATTTGTTAATTTTTTAACATTTTTAATGATTTTTTATTAAAAATAATGTTTTTAATAAATTATTGTTAATAAATTTGGGATAAATCAATAAATTATTGAAGATTTTTCTAAATATTTGTTAAATTGTTGTTATTTTGAATAATTTATGTTATTTTTGTACAGAAAAAATGTTAATAAATTTATGATAAATCAATTATTATCAATCAATCAATATAATATTTGAAACTTTTTCTAAGTATTTATTTATCCCACATTTACTTTAATAATTTCATAATAATTTAGACAGTTTTAATTATTTTTGAACAGAAAAAAAATCAGTTTGTGATAAAACAATAAATTTTTGAACAAATTTCTAAATATTTGTTAATTTTTTAAGATTTTTAATAATTTTTTTTATTAAAATTTCTTTAAATATTACTTATACTAACATTCCCACATTTACTTGAATAATTTAATAATTTTTTTAATGAATTATTATTACTTAATTACAGAAAAAATGTTTTTGATAATTATTTATAAATTTGTGTAATAAATTTCTAAAGATTTTTCTAAATATTTATTTTTTATTATTATTAATATATTTAATTCATTAAAATTTATTTAAATGTTATTTTAACTACAGAAAACAAAAATTTTTCATAAATAATTGTTAATAAATTTGTAATAAAACAACATATTTGAACATTTTTTTATTAAAATTTCTTTAAATGTTACTCATACTAACATACCTACTTTTACTTGAACAATTTTACAATTTTTTAATCAATTATTATAATTTTTTTTCTAAAATTTATTAATTTTTGATACGTAGAGTGCTTTATAAATAAAAAAATAAAAGTTATCACTAAGTAAAAACATATTAAAACTTGGAAGGATTTAATTCAAGAACTGTCAGGAAAAAGATAAAGATAACTTGTGGGCCAAAGTCTTATCCTATTAGAAGGGTATGAGAACAAGAATGGGGTTTTAATATAAACCACCTAAAAACACAATACCACCTAATTATAACTGCGAGTGTTTGTTTTGATTCGGAACAAAACCCAGGTAGATATCAGTTACCGAAACGTGGTAATTGTGTGTCATTTGTTTGAAAAAAATATTTTTTAAAAAGTTCCCAGAGACCCCACCGTCCCATTGTTCCAGTGGGGCTGGGCAGGTGTCAGTGTGATGAGAGATAAATTGTTTTAGACGGTGCTCTCGTTCCAGGAACCACCTCCATTTGTTCCACTCGTGCAGACAGTTCGGCGCTGCCAAATAAACGAAATTCAGAAAAACGGACTGGATCAATGGTCCGACGTTTGGTTCATTAATGGTTTCGCCAAAACTGGCCTGTTTTAACGGATAATGAACCAAAGTTTTGTGTTAGTCACCGTTATAAATTTGGTTTTGGTTTAATTATTTTACCTTTGATGACTTTCTTTACCATATTATCATTGACTAAAAGACAATTGTACAGGAAAAAATTGTCTGTCCTTTGAAATTTTGTTTTTTCTTTATTCTCATACAGCTTTGGGCCTTCTAGTTAATTAAATTCAAATTTTCCCCTTCACATTTGGAGCTCCAGTTCAGTTCGGACATGTGTCGGGTGTAGTTTTGGGTGACGGGACAACGCAGGCTGTTAATTCATGTTGATATAGGTAGAAAGTGATTCCGCCTCGAAATCAAAGGACCATTGTCATTGAAATCGGGGCGTCAGGTGAGTGTGACATCGGGGATCCACGCCCCCGATTTCATGACGCCACACAAACTCAACTGAATTTTTCCTGACAAACCATAAAACTATCGTGATCGATGTCGTGTTCATGATGACACATGTTATTGTCAATTGATCGATAGAAACTCCTCAAGTGCTCAAGTAAATAATTCCCCAATATGATTATGCGGAGTACGTCATAAAACAAAGAAACATATAAAACAGCACTGAGCCCCTAAAAATCTAAAAAGTGGGAAACCATCCCTCCACCAACACGGTGGTGAATCACGACACTCCGCGATTTATAAATTTCGCAGATTTCCCCCTTTTTTTCCCAGACACACACACACACAAAGAATGGCACGGAACACCCTCGCGGACGCGTCAGAATTATGACGGGTGGATTTTAATAAATCGAAAAGGCACAGACGCGCCATGTTTGTTTCTCGCGTGAGGCTACGCATTAAATAACACGAAACAAATTAAGCCGAACCAATTTTTCCATGTCATGCGTTGCCTATTCAAAGCCGATAAATAAAATGGCCGTATTTTAATTTAAAATAAATATTTTCGACAGACGTACACATATCTCTTGGTTGTTTCGTTTTATTTATGTTGGGCTCTATTTTTGTGGTTAACGCAACGGCGGGGCAATTAATGGACTGCTGCTGAATTAATCCATTTTTTTTTAACAGGACTAATGTACTATTCAAGACACAATTATTAATTATTATATTTTGTTCTCTTAGAAAAGTGAATTAATTGATTTAAATTAAAATTTACTTATTAATTGATATACATTTAATATTAAGGGCATTATTTAAAAAGTCATAAACACTTTAAACAGAATGTTTCAAAATTACAAAAATTATATTCCTTTAAAAATTCTTAAACAGGTTTTATAAGGTCAAAAATGTTGTGAAAATGACAAAAAATGGTTTTCCTGAAGTTTCCTGGAAGTTAAAAGTTTTAAATCATGAAATATAATTAAATTTTTTTTATATAAGAGATTTCTTACATAAAGTAATGTGAAAAACAAGAAAATCCAGCTGTTTGTAACAGTTGTGATTATTGTGGTTAAAAAACAAACAAAATTATTGTAGTAAATGTAGGTATGTTCAAATTAAACTTTTAATAAAAAACTATATTAAAAAAATAACAAATATTTAGAAAAATTGATTGTTTTATTCCAAATTTATTAACAATTATTTATCAAAATCAATTTTTTTGTTCTAAAATAATAAAAATTATCCAAATGAATATTAATATAAGTAAAATTTAAACATATTTTAATACAAAAATTATTGGAAATCTTAAAAAATTATCAAATATTTAGAAATATAAAAATATATATAGTAATATTTATTGGTTTACCTCAAATTAATTAACAATTATCTACCAAAAACATTTTTTCTGTTCAAAAATAATTAAAACTGTCTAAATTATTATGAAATTATTAAAGTAAATGTAGGAGTGTTAGTATAAGTAATATTTAAACAATTTTAATAAAAAAATCATTAAAAATATAATAAATATTTAACAAATTTTATGAACAAATAATGAAATATTTTAAAAAACATTCAAAAATTCTTTGTTTTGATATAAATTTATTAATAATTCATCATCAAAACAAGTTTCTCTTAAAAAGCATTAAGATTCTTTCAAAAATTTATTTAAAAAGTGTTAAATTTTGGTGCAAATTTATTAATAATAATATAATCTATAAACATAACAGCAAATGTAAAAAAGTTTATAGTATAATTTGTAAGAACATTGAACCAAACTCTTTAAGATCAAAAATCTTTAAAAATCTTAAAATATAATATTTTTTTTAGAAAAATCTTGTATTTTTGTAACAATTATTTATCAAAAATAATAAAAAGTTAAAAAAAATAAAGAAATAAGAACAATAAATTAATAAAAATATAAAAAATAATTTCCTTTGGTAGCTTATTAGTCTTTCTAATTATTCTTTTCTATAATATTATATTCTTTAATATTATCATCATTAGTTCTAGATAAAAACAAAAGGAAATATTATCTTTATACAGACAATTGTTGAATCACTGACCAGAAAAGACCACTTCATTTAAAAACAACAGGCACTCAACTTCAAAATTGGTATATGTATCAGTGCCTAATATTTCGGTGCAATTTATTACGACCCGTTGGCTCCGTATTCTTCTCCCGCTCATCAATCATCCGACCTGAGTAAATATTAAACTCGTTTTGTTTTCGCATAATTTATATTTCATGAGTCAAACATGAAATGTTAATACCTCGTCAACGTTTTTATGCTCCCATTTGATTTATTTTATGATCCGAACTCCTCTATTTCGGTTTTTGTGTTGGGCGTTATTTTTCGTTTTTTAATCATCGTAAAACTGTGTCGTAAATGTTCGTTTTTCTATTAGCTTTTCGTTAACAGGTAGAAATATTATTTCTTCGTCATTTGCATAGGAGGCATCAACTGATCAAATTGAACAGCCTCCCCCATAACCAAAACTGAGCCACAAATATATTATTAATAAGAATTAATTTAATAAACAATGTTTATAGGCAATAAAGATCTTTCTCAGAAGTCTTTTTTGGATAATGGATAAAATTGAAGAGTCAATATGGCCAATAAAATACCTGTTTACAAAAAGAGACCTGACACTAAAGGATCTATTAAAACTTACGAACCAATCCCGGTACCGATATAATTTACGGTCACCATACCGAGAAAACAAACCAGCTTTGTTATAAAATTATTCAAAATTATTCAAAACACCTAACAAAAAACACAGACACACACACACAGTGAAATATGAAAACCGTAAAAAATATGACAAACGCTTTTATACCTTTTGTTATAATATTTCTGAAATATATCAGGGTTTCGTGATCTCAGATAAGGGCACGATGGACCCGAATAAAGGCCGAGACGGGTTCCATCATTTGATTTCAGTTGACCAAGGTCTCCGCCTCATCGTTTCCACCACGTGTCCATCCAAACAAGATCACGAGAATCAGTGTAATCAGGTTAAACGTGCTCCAGTTTATCTTTTGCCAAAATCTTGTACCTGAGGTGATTAGATGTCTTTCTATCTGGTGACTGTTTATCTCTTGAAAGATCTGTTTGAAGTGAAGGTTTTTGTTTATGGCTAATTGGAAATAAATGGTCAACTAACTTTTGAGTTTTCTGTGTAATTAAAACACAATTTATTCATAAAACTTGTTTTATTATACAATAAATTGAAACATTAACACATTTGTAGAATAATAATATAAATACATATAACAATAAAAGTTCCCTTAATACTCATCGACATCATCCTCTACCACATCATTGGAGTCCATGCTTACTTCCTCATAATCTCTTTCAAGGGCAGCCAAATCTTCTCTGGCCTCACAAAACTCTCCCTCCTCCATGCCTTCACCTACGTACCAGTGGACGAAAGCCCTTTTTCCGTACATAAGATCAAACTTCCTGTTGAGCCTTGTCCAGGCTTCTGCGATGGCTGTGGTGTTCGACAACATAGAAACAGCCCTTTGAACCCTAGCCAGGTCGCCTCCCGGCACCACAGTAGGTGCCTGATAGTTGATCCCAACCTTAAACCCAGTCGGACACCAATCCACGAAATGAATGGACTTCTTAGTTTTAATATTGGCTATCGCCTGATTGACATCCTTAGGCACCACGTCGCCCCGGTACAGCAAACAACACGCCATATACTTGCCCTTCTTCAGGTCGCACTTAACCATCTGGTTCTCCTGTTCGAAACACGAGTTGGTGAGCTCAGCGACTGAAAGTTGCTCGTGGAAGGCCTTCTCCGCACTTATAACCGGGGCGTAGGTCACCAAGGGGAAGTGGATCCTCGGGTAGGGCACCAGGTTAGTTTGGAACTCCGTAATGTCCACATTGAGGGCTCCGTCGAACCTCAGGGAGGCCGTGATCGACGACACAATCTGGCCGATCAACCTGTTCAGGTTGGTGTAGGAGGGACGTTCGATGGCCAACTTGCGGTTGCAGATTTCGTAAATGGCTTCGTTGTCCACCATGAAGGAACAGTCTGAGTGCTCCAAAGTGGTGTGCGTGCACAGCACGGAGTTGTACGGCTCAACGACGGCGGTGGAGATCTGCGGGGCGGGATAAACCGCAAACTCCAACTTAGATTTCTTTCCGTAGTCGACTGTGAGGCGCTCCATCAGCAGGGAAGTGAAGCCGGAACCGGTTCCGCCTCCGAAGGAGTGGAAGATGAGGAATCCTTGCAGTCCTTCGCAGTTGTCCGTCAGTTTCCTCAGACGGTCCATGACTAAGTCGATGGATTCCTTGCCTACTGTGTAGTGTCCTCTGGCGTAGTTGTTGGCAGCGTCCTCCTTCCCGCTGATGACTTGTTCTGGATGGAATAGTTGACGGTATGCTCCAGTTCTCAGTTCGTCTATGACGGATGGTTCCAAGTCCACGAACACCGATCTGGGCACGTATTTTCCGGAGCCTGTTTCGCTGAAGAATGTGTTGAAGCTTTGGTCTACATTTTTTCCGGGATTGCTGACCATTTCACCGTCTGGTTGGATGCCGTGTTCCAGACAGTATAGCTCCCAACAGGCGTTGCCCATTTGGACACCGGCTTGGCCGACATGGACTGATATACATTCACGCTGAAAAATCATCCAAAAATCTCATTATCTAGATTATCAAACACATTTGATGAGCTGGCCCAAACTCCTGAAAAGTATCTTGAATCTAATGAATTCACTTTTTTCATGTTGCCATTGTTTCAAAGATGGTTTATCACCAGAAAATTTTAGAAGAATGTTCAAAATTTATCTGAGTAGAAGAAATTTTAATAAATCTACAATAGTTAAACAAAATCTTAACCATTCATTAACATCAACATTTTTTTGGTTCTATCTTAAAATGTCTGACAACTTATTTAGTAAAAATATCCTAACCCAACTTTTAATAGATGACTGAGCTTGTACTAAATTCATTGCTGTATTAAGTTGTAAAAAATTTTTTTTTGTTAGTACATGATTCTTTGCATATCATTGAAAATTTTTGATTAACTTTTGGGTGCAAATATTATACCGTGAAACGCAAAAATCAATTCTTAATTATAATGAATAATTAATTTTCATGTTAATATTTATATTTTATGTCTCCATTAATTAATTAATTTGTTATTAATTACTATAATATTTAAGTTAATGGTTATTTTAATTATAATCAGTTAAGCACAAATTATATAAATTTGCTTAGTCATAATAAAAAAATCATTTGTTATCTGGTTACTTCACTTTTCAAAAAACATAATGCAGACAATAAGGTGTAAGTAAGGAAGTATTTTACTCACCATTTTTATTTATATTTTGTAAAACGAACTGGAAAACTGGGCACACACTTTTATTGTTCAGGACTTCAGGACGAGGACTGGATTGAAACCCACAAAATTTGCAACGTATATCTGAAAAAAGGAATATAAAACCTGAGGTTTTTATCAAATTAAATTATAGTCTAGGAAATAAAATTATAATATACTTACAATCATTAACAAAAAATATGGATTAATCTTAATACTATTTAAAATTGACAGTTATTCGTTTTCAGGCTTAAAACAAGTGAAGAACTTAAAAGAACATAAATACTACAAAATTAATGATGAAACGAAAATTTAACTTGAATTATAGTTAAAGGAATAAATTCTTAGTAAATTTACAAACATTAACAAGGAATATGGATCAATTTTAGTACTGTACAAAATTGTCAGTTATTTGTTTTCCGTCTTAAAACAAGTAAAAAACTTAAAGGAATATAAATACTACAAAATTAATGATGAAAAGATAGAATAGAACTATTCATGAACTAAAATAAATAAGGCTAATTAATTTAAAAAGCTTTTTATAATAATTTAAAACATCCATTGTGATTATATGTTTTTTAGGTTTCTTAAAATGGTATTGAGATTATAAACGGACGAATATCTCAAATACATACAATAACTGGACTTTAATAAATGTTATTAGTTTTTTATACTTTTATAAATATTTCATGGAGAATGTAAGCAGAAACATAAATTGCCTGAGATGATTGGCAATTTATTGTGCAGAGGTTTTTTATTTCAGGGAACCTATTAATACAGTATAAAACATGATATAAATAGAAAATGTCAATGATTCATTCCTGTAGAAAGTTCTTTGTGTAAAGTTAATTATTAAAAGCTCAGCGCAGTTGTAGTTAACTTTGATTTTCTCCACATCAAATGTTCTCTTGTATTTAATTAACTAAGAATTGCATCACAAGGGACGACGTTAGATAATTACGAACAAAGAAAATATTTAAATATTCCCCAAGAATATTTTCATCATCGGATGCGGAAGTCGAAAGTCTACAGTGTAGTTAACCCAATTAAGTCGGGCTTAATTGTTGGAAAAAGGGCAGCACGGCGCCCGTTCGTGTTTTAATGTGCCGTTAGCGGTTTTAATGAAATGTTCCCCGGGCGGCGATATGTTTTAATAAGCGCCCGCCCCCGGCGGGACAAAAACCCGAAATCACACCGCCGCGACAGACGGCAACCCTTCGTATCGAAAGTAAATCTTGTAAAAGTTAAATCTAATTTATATGGGAACGTTGCCGCGACTAGCACTGACACCGATTACGCGATGTGGGGCGGTTCGATTGAATTGCGACAGAATTAATAACGCGAATAATGTCGCATTAATCTTGGAACGCTCGAGCCTGCCTGGGAATTGGAATCGTTGGTATGTTCGCAATGAAAAGGTCAGGTTATTTACTAACTTGCTCAGCGGGTCAATTAAACATGTTACTGTACTTTTCAGCAAATCATAGTAATGATACAAAAATACTTTCAAAGGCACAACCTCAACAAATGTGCAAAATTATAATTATAATAATAATTAATGATAACTTAAAGTGTTCAATAAACTTAACCATTTGTTTAGTTTAATTATTCATATTGAAACATTTAATAGAAGAATCAAATGTTTATTTAATTATTAATTATTTATTATAATGTACTCACAAAAGTATGTACACAGATTTGATCATTAAAAATTCCTTTCAAAATTAAAGTTGCCCTAATTATGTCCAACTCAATTCAGAAAATATACGTAATATTTTATAGAATAAGAAAATAGTTGTTTTTATAATGTTGTACAAAACAACAACAGTAAATTAACATTATTTTAACAGTTCACATTAAATAAAAGAATTATAACTAAAATATTTAATATTTTAAAAAGTTGCTATAATAATGTCCACTACTATAATTAATTGAGGCATAAATAATGATTAAACTCCTAATGTAAATATTTCTGGCTAGTCTCTTTAATTAATAAAAATAAAATATGTTTTAGTTTTATTTTTTTGCTAGAAATTAATAATTGTTTTGTATTAATGACAATTTTTGAAATAATCATTTAACTTAAGGTTTTCAATACTATAGAAATTTTGGTATACTTAATTAAAAATCAATATGCAGGATATTTGCTTATTGGTGTATAATTTTATTTATTATTTTAACAGTACTAAAAATCTCTTTCAAAATTAAATTTGCTATATTTATGTCCAACTCAATTCAGAGAAATATATGTAACATTTTATAGAATAAGAGTACAGTAGTTTTTATAATACTGTACAAAACAACAACAGTTAATTAACATTATTTTAACAGTTCACAATAAATAAAAGAATTATGGCTAAAATATTTATATTTTAAAAAGATGCTATAATAATGCCCACTACTGTAATTAATTGGGGATATAAATAATGATTAAAGTTCTAATGTAAATATTTCTGGCTGGTTTCTTTAATTAATAAATATATAATATGTTTTAGTATTATTTTTTTACTAGAAATTAATAATTGTTTTGTAATAATAACAATTTTTGAAATAATCATTTAACTTAAGATTTTCAATACTACAGAAATTTTGGTATACCTAATTAAAAATCAATATGCAACATATTTGCTTATTAGTGTATAATTTTATTTATTATTTTAACAGTATTAAAAATCTCTTTCAAAATTAAATTTGCTATATTTATGTCCAACTCAATTCAGAGAAATATATGTAACATTTTGTAGAATAAGAATATAATAGTTATTATAATACTGTATAAAATAACAACAGTAAATTTACATTATTTTAACAGTTCACATTAAATAAAAGAATTATGACTAAAATATTTAATATTTTAAAAAGTTCCTATAATAATGTCCACTACTGTAATTAATTTGGGTATAAATTTTGATTAAACTTCTATTGTAAATATTTCTGGCTGTTTTTTTTTTTTTAATTAATAAATATAAAATATGTTTTAGTATTATTTTTTTGCTAGAAATTAATAATTGTTTTGTAATAACGACAATTTTTAAAATTATCATTTAACTTAAGGTTTTCAATGTTTTAGAAATTTTGGTATACGTGATTAAAAATCAATATACAGCATATTTGCTTATTTGTTTATAATTTTATTTATTATTTTAACAGTATTAAAAATCTCTTTCAAAGTTAAAGTTGCTATATTTATGTCCAACTCAATTCAGAGAAATATATGTAACATTTTATAGAATAAGAATGTAGTAGTTATTGTAATACTGTACAAAACCACAACAGTAAATTAACATTATTTTAACAGTTCACATTAAATAAAAAAATTATAAAGTTACTATAATATTGGCCACTACTGTACATATATCCAGAGTAACATCATCAAATATGTAAAACTATAATTAATTTAATTAAAATGTATTATTATCTAATTAAAGCTTTTATATAGATTATTAAGATAATCATTTTATAAATAAATTTACTCAAATCTAATAATATTAATAAGGTATGTAATATAATATTTGAAATTGCACCACCGTTATAATGTTAATAAAGAATAATCATCGAAGAATTCTTAGCACAACCAACATACTTCGCTGATTGCAATTACCATCCTAATTGAATTAACAATCGCAAAAACCACCCGTCCCCTAATTACCGCAAATTTATTAAATAACGCCGCGATGAATGTCTCGGCCCCGATTGCCGACATGAAAGGTTAAAAACCGATTAGGGCCCCGTCAATTAATAATTAATAATTCACCGGAATCTGCGCATAAAAAAGTCCGTGTAATTGGTACGGGGAAAAGCGGCGCTACCGTTCGTTAAGATTCCGCCGTGCGAAACTCATTAAAACAATCAGCCCCGTTTGATGCCCCACAATTAAAACAATACATCACCGCTGCTCCAACGGGAGGGCCGCATTAATATCGCAGATATTCCGATTTTCGTTGTGTTGCCGGCTTCTTAATTTGTTCTAATTGTGTTAATTTTAATTTATGGCGGGCCACCGGCTACGCTGTTACCGCAAAAGAACTGCCGGATTTTTGGTACTAAATGGGCAGCTTTTAAGCGGTACATTGTTTTCAGTTTTCGACGCAACACAGAAAACATCAGCTCCCGTTAAACTCGATCCAAGTAAACAACTCGCAGAGTAAAAGCACTCGATGGGTTCCCAAGGGCGCAGCGCCGCAGGAGGCGGCAGAATTACAGGCAAATGTCCACCGTTCAATTTACTCATAAGTGAATTGTCATTTGTTTTATCGGCGCCAATATAAAAACGTCGGACGACGACCAATAAAGGGCGAGGAAAACGCGTCACGGTGAAAAATTGTGGCCGTTTTAAAAGTGGAGCGCGTGCAATAAATATCGGTTTGTTTAATGGCTACTCATAAATTTCATTAAAAGTAAATTTCATTGTGCTCACGAACGTAATTTGTTCATTGCACTCAATCTGACGTGGCCAGCAAAAGAAACAATACAATGTTGATGGAAGGGAAATTAAATTGGAACTTGTTCTAAAGTATATTGGTTGGAAAGAAGAATAATTTAGGAACATATAATGTTAACTTTTACTTAAACAAGTTGTTAAACTTCTTAAGTAATTTTCAATATAAATAAGACAGTGGTAAACTTCTTAAGCAACATCACATACAGTTGAGACAGTTGCGACACTGTATAAGTATTTTATTGTACAATTAAGACAGATTTGGACTTCCAAAATTGTAATGTAAATCAATTGGAATTGTTGTTAAACTTCTTAAGTAATTGTCAATATAACCCAAACAGTGGAAAATTTCTAAAGCAACTCCCTACATAAAGTGAGACGGTTGCGACGAAGTATAAGCACTTTTTTATTCCATTAAGACACATTTGAACTTCCAAAATTGTTATGTAACCAATTGGAATTGTTCCTAAACTTCTTAAGTAATTTTCAATATAATCCAGACAATGGAAAACTTCTTAAACAACACCATATACAACTGAAACGGTTGCCACACTGTATAAGCATATAATAAAGACACATTTGAGCTTCCAAAATTGTTATGCAGCTAATTGGAATTGTTCTTAAACTTATTATACTAATTTTTAATATAACTAATACAGTAGCAAACTTCTTATATACAATTTAGACGGTTGCGACACTGTATAAATTTTTTTTTATACAATTAAGACAGATTTTAACTTTCAAAATTGTTATTAAAGAATCCATCCAAATTTATAACACTTTAATTAAAAATTATTAATTAAAAATATTAATAAAAATATATATTTAATAAAATAATAATTAATATTTATAATTAGTTAAGTAGAAGTAGAAATAGAAGTAGAATTGTTGTAAACTAAATTGCTGTGATTCATCCCTAAATGCCCTCACGGTATAATTTAAAAAATAAATTGAAACCAATTTTATTTATGAACGATTATCTGGGCAAATAATGCGACAAATCAGCATTTCTCTAATCTGACTTTGATTGAACGTCACCATAAGAATTAAATTACTTTAGTTCTACCATTTGACAAGATTACAACCCCTTATGGTTTTAAATAGGGTGCGGAACACAACAATATAATTAATCATTGGATTTGTAGCCACCCCTAAACGGTATAATTGTGCGTCTATAGTTATGCAACCACGTACTCTTCGTCGTAACCTGGGTTGCCTAAATTTGTTATATAAGGTTTAGTAACGTTAAATTATTACTGTTGGTACTGGAACGTCAAAAAGTTCAAAATGTCCCACAGATAAAAGATTGACGTTTGTATTAATTTATAACACAAGGTAGGTGCCAAAAATAAATAGATAACAGACGTACGACGAACTTGACCTGACCCAACGCGAGACCGTCACGTTTTTTCTCTGACACGCACCGAATCGGCGTTTTTCAGGTACGACGAGCAACTGAAAAATGTCCGCAAACACTAGTCCATCGCATTACACCGAAGATGCGTTCGTTACGGATGCCAATTTCAAAGTGGAGATCAACCAGAAGATGAAAGTGCCCGACAAGATCAGCTTCAACGCGAACATGAACGGCATGAACCAGAATTCGTGGGTGAGGGATGATATCAACATGATGGTGCCCGAGAGGATATTAGTGGCTGGACACGACCAACACGTTGGTAAGTTGTGTTGATAAACGATTCTTAAAAGTCACAAACTTTTTACGTTAATTCAACTGAATTGTAATTAGCCATGAGTTTGATTTTTTTACTTTTAAACAAGTTACAGTTTTTATATTTGCTGTAAGTTAATTCATTATAGTTAAGTTGTATCAAAGGGCATAAGTTAAACTTAGCTGTACTGGTTTATAGCAATTTTAATATAAGCTTCTTAATTGAGTCTATAATCTGAGGATTCAATAATAATCTAATTGTGTAATTGTGGTGTACATATCTGTGACTCAATTTCATAATAAATGCATTTATTTTTCACTTATAATGCTTAAGTTGTTTTTAAAATTAATGACACATTTTCATAATATTATTTACTATTTTTAGAAAGTTGTCACTCTACTTTTTCTTGTTATTTTCAATCCATTTAATAAGTTTAAGTGTATTGAAACAGTCTCAAATTATCATCTTTCTTTTTAATAGCTGTAGTAGCACATACTTTCATAAAGTTAATTATTTCTATTGTTACCAAGAGAAATGTGAAAGGAATCTTATTATGATAAAATACAATTTTTTAAGATAATGAATATTTTTTCTTTGAGAATTACATGATGATTATTTGCCTAAATATCTAATGTATTACCACAATAAAAATATACTTATCTAAAATATTGCGACATAATTTACTCTTTTAATGATAATGCGTAATTCTTTCTAAATTATAAAATTTTTAATTATCCTCACAAAAAATCATTTCAAATGTCATTGTGACAATGTTTGCTGTATACCCTGAGATTTTCTCCTCACTTTTCTCAAAATGTGTTAATTAATTTCGACCACACAGTCAGTGTTATATTTATAAACGTCTCATTTTTCAGGCACAAGAGCACCCCCACGAGAAATAGCATTTGACAATTCCCTAATCCAATCGGACCCGTACCCCACAGACCTGCCGCGAGTGGCAACACCCCCCAGAAATCTAACACTTGACAAATACCCCTTCCCCTTGATACAAGACTTCGAGGACGAAGAAAAAGAAATCGACCAAATCCCCGTAATCAAACCAAAGGCTAGGTTCAACTTAAACGATTCGAGTTTTCGAGAGTCGACGCCCCCCATTGGTGCGAGTGGCGAGGGTTTGACGCCGGCGGAGGAGGTCCTGCATTTGAGGAGGCAAATGGCTAAGTTGAACAGGCGAGTTATGGCTTTGGAGTTGGAGAACTTGAACAGGATGCAGAAGGAGAAGATTGTGGTTGGATTAGGAGTGGCTTATTTCTTATTGAAGGTCATAATTTGGATGAACAAAGACTAGATTTTTAAATGATGACTTGTATGTATCACTGTTGAAAACACAGTGACGTGCTGAGGTTCATTCGGATCAACTGGGCGGTTTTTAGTATTGTAACTAACATTGTTTATATGTTTAGTTGTTTTCAAGTTGACAGTAGTTGTAATTTTAAAGTCGGTTACACAAATTTATCTATCATTAAGTCGGAATTGTTTTTCGCATCCTTCGAACTGATCTATATATATATACATAATTTTATTTGTAACTTAGTAAACCCATGATTAAATATATTGTTTCCCTTTAAATAATATTTGGTGTCACTAATGTCTATAACCTTTTTAAAATCCTTATATCTAAACGTGAAAATTAAATTTTATACTTTGAGCAATAACAGATATATTTAAATTTATAGTTTAGACTTAAAAAAGTCAATTATTATAATTTATCATTAAGAATTAATAAAATTTCAAGATGAAAGTAAATATTAAAATTGCATACTGTTGTTTTGACTTATTAAAATAGTATATTGCATTTAAATTAAACACCTATAAATATAAAATGAAGTCACCAAACCAAAATAGCTGAATTAAATCAATAATTGGCACATGCTGGGTATGGACGAATAAAAATATGCGTCGTATTTGTATTTTCAGTGTATATTTTGAATACATATATCACATACACATAACGACGAAAATATTAACAATAAAAATCCTAATCTAAGTCACAATATATAAGTGAAAATATTACATAATAAAAAAATAAAATGTTTTACATGGTATTCTACTTATTGAACATTATTTTGAATGTCGCTTCATTCTAGTCTAATGTAAACATTGCTTCGTTTTTATTTTTTACTTGATACACTCAGTTTAACATTTACTAATACTTCTAGTCAGATTCAGTCATCATTTTGACCATTATAGGAACAAATTTCTCTTGGAGTATTAATTAATGGAGCAATTTTAAGTTTTAATTGAAGGTTTATGAGAGTAATTTAGAGAAATTTCTTAAACTGAACGTAATATCGGATTTTATTTAACTAAAACAACCGTGAGAACACATTAGGAAGTACTAATATAGAGGAACAGTCTCTATGTTTTTTGTATAAAATTCTCTCGTAAACGAACAATTATCTGGTGTTTAATTTGCACAGCAAATCAACAATTTTAACGTACAACAACAACAAAAATTCGACAAATAAACCAATAAAGAAAATAAACAAAACTAGACATACATGAGATCAACAGAACCCAGTATTAAATAGTTTTCGCCTTTTGGAGATGTTCAGATTCAACTCCAGGCCAAATAGAGAAAATTACACTAAAAAGGCCGTTTATATACATTTTGTCTAATACGCATTTTGCCATAAAGCGTTTTCATTGACGGAAAAATCACGGCGATCGGCTCTCGTTTTGTTAACAAAATAAATCTATCCAACCTCACTCATATTGACTTTGAAAAATGAACAATCGAACGTTTTTTTGGAAGTTTGGAAATGATAAAAATTGACCTAGATGATGGATGAATCGGGGAAATGTGAAAGTACTTTTAGGTCTTCTTGAAAAACGAACTTATCGTCTTGCAACCGGTCGCCGCCTTAGCCCTGGCCTTGTCTTTCGCACTAAGTCCCGGCGCTTTGGGCGTCTTCGGCTCCGGCTTGCTCAGATCCAGCACGTTCGACGAACTGCTCTTGTTCTCCTCCTCGTTGCGGGGCTTCTTGGCGTCCTGCTGCTGCGGCGTCAGCTGAGCGCTTTTCCGTTTAAGGGACGTTTGTGACGTGTCCTCCGGCAGGTTTAAGTATTTGAGCAGTTTCTGGCTGAGGTCCTCCATCAAGTACTCGGAGACGATGCCGTGGGCGTACCTCAGGTACGCGTCGGCGTCCGGGTTGGAGGTTTTCACGAAGGTGGCGGACACTGCGCCGCCTCCTGTCACCTGTATGTTCTTGGCTTTGAGGATCTCCGCCAGTTTTTCTGTTTTCTTTTTGAGCCAGGACAGGGTCTTCTCTTCATTGTACTTGAAGGCGTTGAGTTCTTCATCACCCTATGATAAAACACTTTGTCAGGTTCTGTAAAATTAATATATAGTGAGTTCTTTACCTTTCTGTCAGCAATCAGGTTTAAGTATTTGAGGCCGCTTGATTTTAACAGTCTCTCTGTTTCTGGAAATTCTTCATCCCTTAACAACTGGTCTAAAGGTATGACTTGGCTACTACAATATTTTTTTAAATATGGAAGTACTGGAAGAAAACATAGCTTTTATCAGAAAACAGTCAATCCAATTTGATTCAAAATTAACCCAATAATTAAATATTTTTGTTGATAAATCAGCTGAATTTGTTGACTAGAGTAGTTTTATGCAAATTGTGAGTATAATAATCAAAGAATACATTTAAAACATCCATTTTATACCAAAAATTTAATAATTTTTCTGAAAAAATGGGATATTTTTATGAAATTTATGACAAATAAATTTTATAAACATACTGGTTTAAAATATTTGAATGTTTACTAAAATATAACAGTAATAATTTGATTAATATAAAGTAAAAACATGTGTTTACTTTGGCTAACACATTTAGAAGTCATGACAAATATTTAATAATTAAAAAAACAAAATGTGTAGATACTTTTGAGTGAATTACCTAAAAATATTGGGTCTATGGGTGAAGACAGGTGCATTTTGCCATCGTTTTTCACCGTATCATCTATGAACCAGCCACGTTTTCCCTCATTGAAGGAGAGGATTTCCTGAACGGAATTATTAGCCGCTGAAAACAGGAAAACCGCCGACTCTCCAGTATTAGGATGTCTCAGTGTCACTATATCCGGAGTCCCGCTGCCAGTGTACTGCTCAGACAATTCCAAAGCCTCACCTGTAAACCATGCCCAGTAACAAAATGTAAACAACAAATTCGTAATATTTTTTTTATCGAAATCTGAATGAAAAACGGTCAAGTATCGACCGAAATAATCGGAAATATGGCCACTCGAATGATTAATGTTTCCGTTCATCAATAAAAATAAAAAACAAAACGGAAAAAGCGCACACAAAGAAAACAAAACAAAAATCGGCCGGATTCGATTTTCGTACCTTTTATCACAAACACCCACGAATTGGCGGGCTGCTGTAAATTCGACTTGATGCATTTTTTCGGGGCAGCCTTGACGCGAGGCATTTTGTCCGCTTATTGCCGAAATAAACCGTCCGCACCGCTTAATTTACGATTATTTTTATGAGACTTCAGCCATCACAGACGCCCGGTTAAATTTTACACCAGAAATGACAGATCTGCATAAATTAAATGGATAGGTTGGTATTGCTCTTTATCATTTTCATAATAACACAGTCGGACAAATCGGTTATTAATATCTTGGCCATAAAACTCATATTGCCCAATCGAATGGTCCACTCTAAAAAGGACGATTCAAATGCGCACAAATATGCGCGATTGATTTATCCGTCAAATCAAGTAAAATTCAGATTCGCGTTTCCAATAGGAATATTCGTCTTCATTAATAATGACTGTTTATTCATATAAATTTACAGATATAATTATTAAAACTACAAATTTAACTATAGGAAAAACAAAATGAAAACAATTTTTTTTAATTTACAATATTTATAATAAAATTAAGTTACTACATTGGCTCCACCTACTGTTATTCTTCATTACAAAAATAAAGAATTCACTATTTTCCCGCTGTTTTTGGCTGAAGTCGTTCTAGGTTAAACAATTTGATTTAAAAATGCAGGCCTTCTTAAAATCCGGAAAATTGGGGGAACCATCCACCAGCAAACAAGTCGACACCATCATATCACACGAAAAACAATCCAAACCCGTACCATGGGTAGAAAAATAGTACGTACTCAAAATCAACTTCGTATCCAAATTAAACCTATTTCTTTTAGTCGTCCAAAAACAGTGGCAGACGTTGTTGAACAAAACGAAGCCGTCACAGTATTAGAAGAATGTATCAAAGGTGCAGATGTGCCTAATCTGTTGTTCTATGGTCCTCCAGGTACTGGTAAAACAAGTACTATGCTGGCTGCAGCTAAACAACTCTTCGGTGACCTCTACAGACAAAGAATATTAGAACTGAATGCCTCTGATGAAAGAGGCATCCAAGTAATCAGAGACAAAGTAAAAACATTCTCCCAATTAACTGCCAGTAGTGTCAGAAATGAGTAAGTACTTAACAGAATAGTTCTAAGTTGTTTGTAAAGTTTACTGAGTATTTTTTAGTGGAAAGCCTTGTCCATCATTCAAAATTGTAATATTGGATGAAGCAGACTCTATGACTTATGCAGCACAGGCTGCCCTAAGAAGAACCATGGAAAAGGAGTCAAAATCAACCAGATTTTGTCTCATCTGCAATTATGTGTCAAGAATTATACCACCACTAACATCAAGATGCACCAAATTCAGATTTAAACCACTGAATGAGTCAATGATATTTGAAAGGTTGCAGTACATTTGTAAACAAGAAGGTGTCATTTGCTCAGATGAATCTCTGAACAAGCTTGTGGAAACTAGTGGTGGAGACATGAGAAGAGCCATAACTTGCCTTCAAAGCTGCTCCAAACTGAAGGGCCTTGGTGTACCAATATCTGTAGAAAATATTACTGAAGTCACAGGAGTTGTTCCTGATAAACTCTTGCAAGGCTTCTTGGATGTATGTGCTGACAGGAACATAGGAAAACTGCAAGAATACCTTTCTAAAATAATGTTACAAGCATATTCTGCTTCACAGATATTGGAACAGTTGAATGAACTTATAGTAGAGTCTGATAAATTTACTGACCCCCAAAAAGCAGTCATTGGCGAAAAATTAGGGGTAAATTTAACCATGTATGTTTAATGGATAGGCATTAATTCATTCAATTTTAGGTGGTGAGTTTCCGTCTTTTGGAAGGAGGATCAGAATATTTGCAACTGCTGGATTTAGGATGTACTATTATTAAAGCTCACAATCTGAGTACATAATGTAATTTTAAGTATTTTGTATTATTTTTTTATCATTAAATATTTTGTCTTTTTTAATATTTTTCTTTCCTCTCAACAAATAAGACAAAATATTGAAATATTGTAAGTTTTTAATACACAAAAAATATAAACTCTACAACAGAAACTTTTATAAATAAGCAATTTTATACATAAACTTGGGAAACAAACATGAAACTTGAGTAGATTGGCTTTTAAGGAGCGCCCATGTAAGGTGGCGGTTGGTGGTAAGGATTGGGGTTCATCTGTTGCCGCTGCAGATGGGCAACCAGTTGTGACCCTTGGGGTCCGCCTTGCTGCTGCATCGCCATCATTTGTTGTCTGATGCGTTGCTGTTGTTGGAACTGTTGGTTCTGCACACCTGGTTGCATTCCTGCAAAAAGTTTAGTTAGTAACTTGTTTAATTTAACAAGGAGTAATTTACCTTGGGCTCCAGTCCTGGAGTAGGGAGGCGCCGGCCCTCCTTGGCCGCCCATGGCTCCCATCTGGGCGGCCATGTTAGCGTTCATCGTCACGTTAGGCGCCTGTTGCATGTAGGGTGCACGGGGTGGTGGCGCCTGGGGGCCTCCCATCTGCCTGTAATCTCCTTGACCGGGGCGCTGGGCGTTGAAGGCGGCTGCAGCCGAGTGCTGCTGAGAGAACATCGGGGCTCCACCGCTTTGTTGTTGCGGCTGGATCATTTGTTGGTTGCCAGCTTGGCCACCACCTCCCATGCCGCCTTGGCTCATCATTTGCTGCTGGGGGCCGCCGTATCCGCCGTACTGCTGCGGGGCCATGCCCCCTTGCTGGCCCATGCCGTATTGTTGGAACATATTCTGAAATAATTTTTAATTTTAATAAAATGTAATACTTCCTACAGTTACTTTTATTACCTGATTGGGTTGCATGTTCGGATGAGGTTGCCGAAGAGGTTGTCTGGGGAATCCCCTCAAGTTTTGGCCGTAATTCGTTGGTTGTTGTTGTTGTGCGGTTGCTGCGTTGTTTATACCGGGCATAAACTGATGGTGAGGTGGATGTCGCTGCTTCAGCATTAAACTGAGAGCCTGTTTGGACTGATTGATTTGGGGTCTCTCCAGACGGTTATTAACTGAAATTTACAAAGCTGTTTTAGTGGGATCTGTTTCAAGCTCAACTAAAATTTCGGTAATGTTTACTGATCATTTGTTCAAAATTATGGCATTAAATTAATGTAAACTGTCATAGCAACAAAATTACTATTTTTTTTTTTGTTTATATGTCAGCAATCAGTTGTTTAAAATGTATCTTGATCTTTAACTTTAACCAAAATTACTAAACATATATATGTATAAGTATCTTATGTAAGTAGACGTACACCAGGCCAAATCGGACGCTTTGAAACAATTTTTTAGTTTCCACAAATTTTTTGATATATTTTTGTACCTAGTATATATTTTTTTAAATATACTGTTCATAACATTTATCAAAATATTCCACGTCCGTATATTCTCTACCAAAATCAATCAATTATTAAAGATTTAGACCGACAAGAAGTTAAAAACCAATTGTCTGGATCTAGTACAAAAAGACAACAAAAAATCAATAGATACAATTTTCCAAACTGCCCGTTTTAGTCTGGAATGCCCCATATTCACGTTTTTAAACATTCGCGTTCATAGTTAATTTTTTAGTATCTAAATTCCCCTTTGTTGAGCAAATTTTCACCTTTTTCCATCTGAATTTTCCCTCCTGGTGGCAACACTGATCTGGGCTTACCTAAACAATTTATGACTCTTCATAAGTATGAGTTTGATATGAATATTTAAGTGTTGAGTTGAGTGTTTGTTTCACTTCTTTTTAAAAGTTACTGTATTGTAACTTACAGAATATAAAACCCTTTCAAATCCAAACAACAAGAACATAACTCACCCGGCATTTGCGGATAGAACTGCTGCTGCTGCTGGTTCTGGCCGTACCACTGCTGGTGCTGGTTGCCCGGATACTGCTGGCCCTGTTGCATGCCCTGCTGTCCGTATCCACCCATGCCTCCATGCCCCATCTGCGACTGCACGTTGGCACCCGGCTGCATGCCTCCCATGCCCGCCATGCCGGCGCCCGGCTGTCCCTGCCCGCCGCCCATGGGCGACTGGTTCATCATCGGCGTCATGTGCATCTGGCCCGGACCGGACTTCTTGCGTGGCTTCCGTTGTCCCTTGCCCCTACCTTTGCCTACGGCCGCGGGGCTCTGGTCCACCGACGACGGCGTGTCCGCCTTCAGGTCAGATTCCTTTAGCTTGAAGCGGCACACGGTCTTGTACACAGATAAACACAGGTGCGGGACGGGGAAGCTCGGTTTCGAAAGACTTTGTCAGGGGGGAGGGGAAATGGGCATGCAAGATACGAATACGACAAGCTCAAAGTAAAGGTTCCAGTACGACTTCGTTTCAACAATCTAAATAAGGAAGACTCGCGTTAATTACAGTTCTGATGTTCTTTATATTTTCTGGAACCTATACAAATCACTAGATTTACAGTAAGTTAGAAAGGTAACACAAAAGTCAACATGGAACACATATTAACAATTCTAAGGGAGCTGGAACAATTCTTTTATTCAACACAACAAAAGGATTATTCCATTCCGGACAATCGTAAACCAAACGGAGTTACCAACTGGACCAACGTGAACCATAAAACGCTTACAGGTTTGTCCGGTATGGGTTCCAGATCTTCTGGCGGCAGCGGCGGCGGATCCAAGTAGTGCGACAGTGGTTTCTGCAGGTTGTGCGTGTGGAACTTCAACAGCCTGTGAGTGTCCTCACACGTGAGCGGCTTCCTTTCCAATCGCACAGCGCCGAACCAAGACCAGGACAACGGTGCCGGATTCTTCATGCCCTCCAAGATATCCCAGGTGATCACCCGTTGTTTGTCCGTGACTTGCAGCTCGTGCTTGTCCACGTTGTCGAAGCTGATCTTGTTGCCCTTGCTGTCGGTTATGCTGCCGATTGGTTCCACAGCTATTACTTCAGTTGTGACGCGTGGCAAGGGCAGAAGCTGTTTGATATGTTGCAGGGAAGCGTTGTGGCGTTCACCCACCTCCTTTTTCAGCTTTTTCATCAGGTTCTGATACATTTTCCTACCTTCGTCCTAAAGCAACGAATAACCATCAGAGACACAATGTAATTTTATATAAAAACAAAGCTTACTTGACTGTCAGTTGCTAAAGCTGAGTGTACTAAAGTCGCCAGCATGTCTATAACTGTTGTAAACAGCTCGTTGTGAGTGTGTAGATCAATTAAACTGTAAGTGACCAATTGTACTAACAGCAAAGCCCAGTCAGTAGTTGCAGAATGATTTCTTTGAAACGCTTCGAATACTCCACCAACCAAAGCGAATCGCAGCTGCAGCCCATCCAAAGTTCGCTCATTGTTACAAATGTCTTGCAAATTGCCTTCTTTGGCTTGTTGTACCAACTGGAAGAGGCGCTTGATTAATTACGTAAACAATCCTTATTTCCAAACGAATTTACCTGCGATAATTGCTGATGTAACGAAGACAACAACCCTTCCCGCTGCCCCTCCTCCTGATTCTTCAGACAAGTGAGCACCAGAGTCAGGAATGGCTGATGACTCAACAGACTCTGGTTCTCACTTGTGGCTCTACCTTTGTTCTTTTGCTCCCTGCACCAACCACCACTCTCCAAAACCTGTCCGGCCACCTTGAGCACTCGTCCCTGAACCGCACTGGGCAGTTTGGAAACGAGAGGAGCCACCAACCAGATCGAGTTCTGGCGGTGCTTCTTGTCCGCCTTTTTGTCGTCGGATTTTGGGGAGGAGCCGTTGGTGGAGTTCAATTGGAACACATCAATTGCCGCTTTGGCCACCGTCTCCAGCCACTGCGACAATTCCGGTGAGTTCGGATTGAACTGCTTGAACATCAACTGTAAGTCTAGCCAGGACATTCTCAACGTCCATTGTTCTAAGTTCTGAAATTATCAATGAGTTACTCTATTTGTCTTGTTCCGTTCGATTATAAGAAGTTACCTCTAAAATACGACTAATCATGCTCTTTTGGTCCAGATCGTCTATGCTGGACCCCGCATCAGGATAACAGATCATGTGTAACAGTCTTTGGGCTTGTGAGTGTGAGAGGAGTGGATCCAACAAGTGGTCCGATTCGCATAGTTCCTCCGGGTGCGAAAGACACCTTTCCAACACCCACTGTTGAGAGCAAATCTCCCTTAGTACATGATTGGCGAATGCCGATAGAGAAGCAGTACTTTCGGCGTTGCCAGTGCTAGATTGCCTAGAAAATCACCAAGGTATTATAGATTGTAGTTGGGGCAAAAGCAAGAAAATAAGAATGGTTTGTACATTCGTCCATTCAAATTTTCTTGATTGGATGTTTTTAATCACTGGGACAACCAAATTATGGCAACCCCTATTTCCGTGAACCGACACATAATTAGTGATCAGGATAGCTTGAGGAAAAGTCAATAACAATACAGTATGTATCCCACAAATTAAGTCGAGAATAAGTTATTTACAGATAAAAACAAAATGAACTCGCTTGTGAGCAATCACGGGCAAATAAAAAGCACATTTAGGGTTCTACGAACTCCTAACGTTGTCATGCAGTTCATGGCAATAAACAGTGGCCTTGTAACTAGTCTATAAACTAACAACATGCAACTTTGATATCATCCCTGATGTAATTCACTGCGTAACATATATTCGTACTGGTTCATTTTATTTTGCATTCTTGAACATTGAAGGAAACACAAGTAAACATGTTTTGTGTGTATGTGTGTGGAAGCAGTTGCAAAGGACACCGAATTCTAACATAAAATTAATTAAATAAACTGGATGTGCAGGCACAGACGAGTGACACGATCAAAGCAAGTAAGTGGATGCCAGCACAATCAGAAAATAACGCCAAATCGCATTGATTCATTGCTTGGCTGATTTTTCGGCCTATTTTCTGATCGTACCGCATACAGGATTGTGTGTAAAAATTGTAAATTGTAAAAAAAATAGATCTATGAAAAATTATGAAATGTTATCAGTTGGACAAACCTATGGGTGGTCCTGGCGCCGCATACTTCCATGTCAACACTGATCGGAACAGAACAAACCAATTTCAACTTACGCCTTCACATATCAATTGCATATTTTCGTTTAATAATCAGTTGTATAAAAAATAGTAAAAACACAATAAAAAAACAGTCAAATTTCACAATGTGAAAGTAAACGATGATTTATGTTAAGTCATTAATAATTAAGTATATTTTTTAAATTAAATTATATTATTTAATATTTTTTATTATATTAATGCTTTATTTCTATAAATTTGTACTAGTTCTGCCTACTTTATACAGTGATTTATGATCTGATCAGTTTACTTTCACACTTATTAATCAAAAATCAATCAAATACCCAAAACCACTTACGCCAAATCCAAACTGGGCCCATCCCCGCCGCTATGCAAGTCGCTGGTCCCCAGAATGTTGCTCAGACTCAGTTCGGTGCCCTCCTTGGCCGTGGCGTCGCCGACGATGAGCACCGCCTTCAGCACGGCCAGCACCGGCCCCACGTGTATGTTGCGGTGCGCAGCCGCCAACAGATGCCGGTCGCAGCTCAGACGTACGCCCAGGGGCGGCCGGGGCGCCGTGAGTGGCGGCGAACCGACCGAATAGAGGCCCGGCTGGGGGCCTTCGGCGGTGCGGAAGAGTCTTAGCAGCAGATGGCATGTGAGACGCATGCCCGCCTCTGCGGCTCCGCCGCCGTTGTCCAAACTCTTCACCTAAAACCCTCGCAGCTATTAGGATGACGTGGGTGCGGTTGGGAGACAGTGCAAAACAGTGATAGCCGGAGAGGCGGGAAACAAGGGGTGAGGGTCCAATAAGCGACCTGTGAGGCCACAACTTATTATTTTACTGGTGTGATTTACGGGCAAACTGACGTCACATAATCGCTTAGTGTTCAACAATCAAGTCCGTATTCATAAAGCAAACACATAGTCCTGAATCAGTGAATTAATAGAAGTAGTAGTACAACTCTATGCATTTACATTAATCCGAACGTTCCAATATCAAAAACAATGGGTGGAAAGTAAACAATCAAAACTACAACCAACAACTGAGCAAAACAAATAAGTTTGACTGTCCCGCATTTTATCCTAATCAGGTTTCTAGTCCAATCGCGACAAAATGCTTAGTTTTAACAAAATTACTTGTTGGTTATAATTGAACACACAACAGCAACACATTCACTACTAACGTTAGTAGTAGAAGGCCTGATAACAACTGCGCAATAGTGCTTATCGGGAGTCATTGACTCTTTCTTAGTCTGAAAATGACGGATAAGAGTAAGCCTAGATGAATCAGTAACTGTCCGATTTCTGCGTTTGCTACCTAGGACAGCAAACATCAAAAAGTGGACGATATTAAGGCACAATAGGTGGTGTGTGTAAATAATTAATATGGGTTGATAAAAGATAAGCTGTAACATTTGTGATTAAACGTGGCGTGTTGTTAAATGTACAATAATTAAATTATGTACCTTGAGTAAACTGGGCAACGCCACACGTCCAACAAAGTCCTCCAGTGAGAAGCAATGTCTAGCTATAAGTATACATGTAAATACAGCCAATGCATTGTGTATTGTGACATCCTGAAACAGCAAACAATGATTATTTAACGTCCTACAACTCCAAACTTTTATATTTCTAAAAATTTCACTTACCTGAGTGTCAAGCTGCAGAGAAACATCGTTATAGTATCCAGGGTGTGACATGGGGCTGCAAAGAGACAATAAAACACCTAACCATTCAGCAGCAAGTGAGTTACAACAAGCCGTCATCTCCGCACACATTATGGCCAAATCGTTCAGTCGTTCATTGTCGTTTTCTCGACAAACATGTATAACAGCGTTGCTCACAAACGAGTACCTAAAACATGATTTACAGTCTTAAATTCTAACATAGGCAACAGTTTAAGGCAATATCAAAGTTGAGAATAATTATTTTCTTCATAAAGTAAGATTTGTGAACATTTTTACCTATTATTTCCGTTTTCGTTGAGCTGCTTCGCCCAACTACTCTCAATCCTTACGTTTTTCTTAGGATTGGCGAATACCTCCTGCATATACTGCGGATTATAAATGTAGCTGCTGCTGGGAGTCGGCTGTAACGCAGTATACAAAACTTGTCTAATTTTGGGGTAAGCATTACCAAAAGGTTCCACAGTGTGAGGCTTTGATTTTAATAAGCTGCAGGACGAATACAGGTCGTAGAGGTGGGCCAAAATGCACCTTTCTGCTGAACTGCAGTCCCCTGGATTGGACACGTGCTTTACCACCTTACACAGTCCTTCAAATACTGCTGACGTTTGCTCAGGCGACACTACAAAACAAATAAAAATAAATTATATAATTAATTAAGAATTTTAATTCTTAAGCTTACATAATAGACAACAGTGGTATCTCCTTAATACTCCGACCACGTACAAACTCAAGGAAGTGGTGTAATTCCTGCTGAGGACGGAATTCTTGTTGTGCAGCTGGTTTTCGACCTCAGGCAGCTCCTTCAGAATCTGTATGCACACGTCGATCAAACCGTAAATATTCAAAGCCAATTCCATGAGATCAAACAGGAAAGCAACGTGCTCCTGCACGGGTAGATAATTGGAGTTGCCGGTTGCGAACGAGTTCAGCATTTCGATGACGGTGATGCTGCACTGCCACGTGACCACGTGTTGGTCGAAATAACTTAAGCTTTGGCACTTTTGGGTCGTGGCCTCGAAGTTGAACTCGTTGCGGGAGTGCTTCTTGACTTTGCCACCTTCGGCGACGTCGATGGAAAACTTCTTGGAGAAGAGTTTGCAGATTTCCTTGGACATTTTCTTGACGGTGTGTCGTGCCTCGTCTCTGACTTTGCCGACGCCGTACAGCAGAACGTGCCTTTGATTACAGTCGTGTTGGGAGAAGGAATCATCTTGGGACAGGGGGAAGTGGGTGGTGTAGAGAAGGTGTCTGGAGGGTTTGACTCTGTGACCGACGTGGTCCGTTTCCATGGGAACGTGGACCATGGAAGACGGTACGTGAGGATGGTGTACGTGGTCGTGGTCCTTGGGACTGTCTGGGACGTCCATGGAGTTCTGCTGGTCTTCCTTAATGTTTTGCAGGATCTGGCCCAAGTCGTGGTCAATGTTGGCGTCGTCATAATCCATGGGCTAAGAAAAATTGGTCATTTACATTGTTATAACGTTGCGGGAAATGCGATTATTACCTCAATTTTTGTGGAATGATGCTGATTATGGTCAGTACTTTCCTCATGCCCTAGAAGATCCCCTCTAGATATCAAAGTACACATGTAGGCATCATGTGAAAAGACGTCTCGCCTAATTAATTCAGCAAACAAGTGGACCAGGTTTGAGAAAGCTGTCTTCTTCTGTAAAAATTAAAACAAACCCAATTAACCCATTTATTCTAAAAAATCCTAGTTTATATTACTTGTGGGCAATCATCAGGGGCTGGAATGGGTGCGTCGTTGTCCAGAAACTTCATTAAAAACGACTGGAACATTGGTGGACCCCCAGGCATGGAACTGCTGGAATCCTTGTCATCTCCTGTGTTAGTTTCTTGGTCATTTGTTGTTGTTGTGTCAGACTGCCGCCTATCCAGAAGAGCAGCAACTGCAAGTGCCCTGTGCTCCCCAGTGCGTTCTGGAGACACAGCCCACTCACACAGTAGTTTCACTACGGCACTTTCTTGGTCAGGATTTCCGGAAAACACCTAAAATGTTTCAATAACTGTTTGCCCCTTTATAAGATATAAAAATTCTTAATTTACCTTTGCATATAAGGTATCTAATGAGTTACTGGAATCCATTTTATCAAATCTGTGCCTATCTAATGCGTCCAAAGCAGCCAACACTCTTGTGGTGACAATCCCTACAGTACAAAGCAATTAATAACCTTATTAATAATGATTTCAGATATTTACATTTACCCGCCGAGGAAGCTTGCCACTTTTCCGTACACCATTTACCTTCAGCTCTTTTACTTCTCTCTCTAATACTGTTTTCAGCAAACACTATCTGTTTCCTGTAGGTGACCATGTCGCAACGTGCTGGTACTGGCAAACTAGACGGCAACATAGGAATGTTATCCAAAGGAGAGCCATGCCAAATCGTTCCAACCCCCGCTCCACACCACACCAAAGCAGTAGGGCATTCCAGAACGATTGTCTGTATTATAGTACTCAATTGTAGTACTATATCTCTGTGGTGTGGACAGTTTTGATACTCCATTAGCGTCAGCTGGACCGGATTCGTCCCAGCGTTCTCCTTTTTATCCTTGTCGCCCTCTTTCTGCTCAGTTTTAATTGTTTCACTGGCTGGTGAAGTCATCAGATTACCTTCTGCCATGTTGGACATCATGTCGCCCAGTTTTTTGGCACAGTAAGTGGCTAGACGTCTGCACAGTAGTTCCGATTGCACGAACTCGTCCAAATATTGTAGAGTGAGAGGCAAGAATATCCTTAAAATCCCGTCGTCGTTCAGCTGGGCTTTGTTTTTGTCCAACAATTCGATTATCCATGTTAACACCTCCTGCCTATCCATTAAACCTGACAATCACAATAAATATTAATAATTTTAGACGTTTATAATAAAAATCAAAGGATTACCTTCTTCATACATATATTTTAGCAGTCTTTTACAGTATTCCCAGTGCCTGAGTGCCAGTTTGTGGTCAGTCTCATTACACAGCATTGGAGTCAAAGAGGGAGTCGGAAGTTGCGGCACCGTCTTCTCCGACTGCGAATAATACTCTTGCAGCTTTGGTATTTGATCCTTGAGGAACTTGAGAAGGGTGCCGGTCCACTCGGTGGTCGGGTCCGTCATCTGTCTCTTCTTGATTTTCGCCTCAGACACGGCAACGGTGTAAGCGGAGCTCAGTTTAATGAACCAGGCAGCCCTGATCATGGGCACTTGATACTCGCACAGCATTATGAATATTTCTTCTTTCTTGTTGAAATTAGGCGCCTTTTTAGCTAGATTCATGAGCGGTTTGTTGCCGGCTAGGTCCTTGAACCACGCCTCAATGTGGTTCTTCGTTCGTATCGTTGCAGGCCAAAAGTTGTCTTTGGGATTAATCTGCTGACGTTTGCGACCCGAATCGGGGAGCATGCTGAGCTCCTCTTTCTTTGCGATAATGTCATTGAAATAAGCTCCCACCTGAACGTAAAAGGAATTTGCCACATTAATTGCTAATCAAATTACATAATAATTCTAAAAGTATATTAACTTTTATTAAGCTTATCTTAAACTGTTATTTGATCACTGTTGTAACAGGCCAAAATCATTTTTCTGTTGGAACAAATTGGATTCTCTGATTTTCTTCAAAATAAATAAATATTATAGAAATTATAAATTAACTTTTTAAACTGTCCTATTCAAGTTTCATATTAAACTAAAATAATAATATTTACTTTAAATAAGATTAATTTAGAGGACACAGTAATCTCTAAAAACATTATAAACAATCAGAAAAGTAAACAAAACATATATAAACAATTATTTACTCACTTTACTTGCAGTAACATTACAATTTCTGGCTGTTCCAAACTCATCACTGAGATGGGTCATAATAAGAAACCCATGTTTCACATTGGTACTTGTTAGCTCATCTTCTTTCTGTTTGGGTTCCTGTGGATACACATCTGGGGGCCCAATTCGAGGCTTTTTTAAAGGCCTCTTTTCGTACAACAAGCTACTGTTAAACATTTTCGTATCACTTTTGAACAGGAATACAAGAAAACTATGGGGATTTACGTATATTTATTCATTTCACTCGGGTACTTGGTACATCAGGTAAATTTATTTAATTCGCATAAATTATTATTGTTGCTAGTTTATGAATTATTACAACTATTGTTTACTAATATTGATACGTCAAACATTGAGCACCGCCATGTTGAAACCATAGAAAAATTTTTGGCACCCAATGTTGCAAACATTAAATTTTCAAATAAGTTACCAAGTAACGCCTTAAATTTTAAAAAATATATTAATTTATTTGTGGTATATTAATTGAAGTGATACATATAATTTAGACGATTTTTCTATGATTTAAAAGATAATAATAAATTTTATAATTGTACAAAACACCTACGAAACATTTCATTGCTACCAACCTAATAGGCACAAATAAACAAAACCTAACACCAGGTTATGTTTTCTTTTTGACACTTGCTCCACACGTGCGAGTTGAAAACAACTCGGCATCAAAAAATGGGCAAAGCCAAACGAGTGAAACCATCCCAAGTGGGCTCGAAAGTGCCCCTGGAACAAGAAATTGAGGAGGCCAAGTTCGCAAAGGGCAAAAACAGGAACAAAATACGCCTACGCCAGGATGAAGAGGAGAAGGTTAGTTTTGCGTTCTACGTTTGATTGTTTTGATTTTCAACGTTTCAATTTTAGTTCGTCGATGCGAATTTGACGAGAAAAATTTTGTCGGCGGCCAGAGAACAACAGCGCGAGGAATTTGGGCCGACACCAGCTGAAGCAGCTGCTGGCAGACACAAGCCTGTGAAACTTGGTGATGACTTTGATTCCGACTCTGACAAAGAAGATGAAGACAATTTGGAGCCCGACACTTTTTACGAAAATATTGAAATCAATGAGGATGATGAGAAAGCAATGGAAATGTTCATGAGCAAAAACCCAGCACCCAGGAGGACTTTAGCTGACATTATTATGGAGAAAATCACAGAAAAACAAACAGAACTGGACACACATTTCAGTGATGCTGGGTCTTTACAAATGCAAGACTTGGATCCTAATGTTAAAGCCATGTATGAAGGTGTCAGGGATGTTTTAAGGAAATACAGGAGTGGCAAATTACCAAAGGCTTTCAAAATTTTGCCCAATCTCAGGAATTGGGAACAAATATTGTACATAACAGATCCTCCAAGCTGGTCAGCAGCAGCTATGTATCAGGCCACAAGGATCTTTGCTTCAAATTTGAAAGAAAAGATGGCTCAGAGGTTCTTCAATTTAGTCCTGCTTCCCAGAATCAGAGATGACTTGGCTGAGTACAAAAGATTAAATTTCCACTTGTACCAGGCTTTGAGAAAGGCTCTGTTCAAGCCTGGTGGTTTTATGAAAGGTATTCTGTTACCTTTGTTGGAAAGTGGAAATTGCACATTAAGGGAAGCCATAATAGTAGGTTCAGTGGTGGCCAGGAATTCAATTCCTATTTTGCATTCTTCTGCAGCTCTTTTGAAAATAGCTGAGATGGATTATACAGGGGCAAATTCAATATTTTTAAGGATATTCTTTGACAAAAAGTATGCTTTGCCTTACAGAGTTGTGGATGCTTGTGTCTTTCACTTTTTGAGATTTGAAAGAGACCAGAGGGAATTGCCAGTCCTGTGGCACCAAGCTTTGTTAACCTTTGTACAAAGGTACAAAGCTGATATTTCTAGTGAACAGAAAGAATCACTGTTGGAATTGTTGAAGAAACAGAATCACCACACTATTACTCCAGAGATCAGAAGGGAATTACAACATGCCAAGTGTAGGGATGAAGAAACAGCAACACCAGCAATGGACTTTGATTAATATTTATTTTTGAAATATAGAAATATAAATAAATTTGTTATAAAATTTTATTGATTCTTTTGATGTAACCACTCACAGCAAGTTGGATTGAATAAGTCTAGAAGTAAGTAATTTTTATATTTTTAAAGGTATAGTTTGAATTTTATAAATATTAAACACAATATATAAATTAGTTTTATTGTTAATAAATTTTAACAGATATTAAATTTTCAATAACATTTAACACAAAATCTATTTTTCATTATTCTTCTACATTTTTCCTGCTATTTACCAAATCAGACAGTTGCTGCTTAACAGCATCAATCTCTTCTTGTGATACAGTAACTTCAACACCACAATCCCTTTGTTCATTCCTGATAAATTGGAGAGTACGGATTTTCTCTTCCAAAAATGCTGGTTGTTCCTGTTCTAAAATGTACCTATATTCATTTAGTTTATCATTTTTGATATTTTCACAATAAATATTGGTAAGTTTTGTAAGTGAGTCTTTCCTAGTAATCCAGTGGTATTCATTGGGTGGAGCTTTATAAACAATATTGAGTTTCTCAAGCAACCACTCAAACTTCTTATAATCCCATCTCCTCAAGTATTTCAAATGCTTCTTACGTTTATCAATTAGTTCTTTCAACTGAACCTTAAGTTTTTTATTCCTGGGAAACCTTTCCATGGTCTCTTGCCATGCCCTAATAATGCCAGTCCATTTGGCAATCTTCACTTCAATGGAACCAATGTCCAATTCATGTCTTTTAACAGTCTGCATTAATTCATGTCTGTACAACTTGTTGGTCTCCCTTTTGGGTGCAAACTCCAAAGTCAACAATCTTTTAACGTACTCGTCCGCCGTTTCCAATTCTTTTGAGTTGCGGAACTCCAATTTGTACCCAGTTTGATCTATCTTCGTTACTACACCCAAATCTCCGGACTTTTCGGGTTTGTAGCATGGGATTTTCTCAGGGCGATTCCATTTGATTTTCAAATCACTTTTGAACGCATAATTTCTTGATATTAAATTGTTTACGTTGGGGGTTACCCGTAAATAGTTGGCTTCTAAGGCGTTTTTCAATAAAATCCTCGCAGTGGACATTTTAAATACAAAACATTTCCTAGGTTAGATAACCTATAAAAATCAATCATAAACTTACATTTCCATGGTTGGTAATCTTTCTTCGTTGAGACTTTTGTTTAGTGTGTTTGGTAGCCCTGACTCAACAATATTTCCATCTCAAGTTTTGACTTGGGTCCAAAAAAGATGACAGATCCTTCCACATCGGTGCTTTTGCGCAGATTCTCCTTTTTACACGTGAACGTGTTCGTAACTACCGGCTGGAACGGTAAAATTCCGAAAATTCCCAATTATGGCTGATGCAACCGGTGAAAAATTGTCCAAGAAGTAAGTGTCCAACCTCATACAACGTGTACCTTTGAGAAAATTCAAAGTTGGCGATATAACCCCAAAAAAATGATGCAGGGGATTCGCATAATTAGACAACAACTTTTCTCTACCAACTCTAGATTTTTTCAAGCCACCAAAAGGTATGTGCTCACATTACAGAAAATTAATAACGCAACTTTCCTATTTTAGTGAATTAAAGAGGAGGCAGAAAGCCGAGCAAAAGGCTAAGGAGAAAGCAGAAAAGGCTGCACAACAACCCCCAGTAGCGCAAAAGGCCAAAGAAAAGAAACCTTCTGAGGATGATATCAGCCCAAATGAATATTTCAAACTAAGAAGCACTGCAGTGGCAAACCTTAAAGCTCTCGGTGGTGAACATTTCCCATACCCACACAAATTCCATGTGTCTACTTCACTGGAGGCCTTCATTGAAAAGTACCAAAACTTGCAAGATGGTGAGGTGAAAGAAAATGATCAACTGAGTGTTGCTGGCAGAGTTCATGCCATTCGTGAGTCTGGTGCCAAGCTGATATTCTATGATTTAAGAGGTGAAGGCACTAAACTCCAGGTAATGGCCACTGCCAAGCATTATGAAAGTGAAGAAAAGTTTGTTGAAGACACAGACAAAATCAGAAGGGGTGACATTATTGGTGTTGAAGGTGTACCAACCAAAACCAAAAAGGGAGAGCTCTCCATAATGCCAAAGAAGATCAAACTGTTGTCTCCATGTTTGCACATGTTGCCTCATTTGCACTTTGGCCTCAAAGACAAAGAAACAAGATTCAGGCAAAGGCATCTGGATTTGATCCTGAACAATAGAGTGAGAAAAGTGTTTGAAATCAGAGCCAAGATCATTTCATATGTGAGGAAGTTCTTTGATGAAATGGGCTTTCTGGAAGTGGAGACCCCAATGATGAACATGATTGCTGGTGGTGCCACTGCCAAGCCATTTATCACACATCACAATGACTTGAACATGGATCTATACATGAGAATTGCCCCAGAATTATACTTGAAAATGCTGGTTGTTGGTGGCTTGGATAGAGTGTATGAAATTGGCAGGCAGTTCAGGAATGAAGGTATTGATCTCACACACAACCCTGAGTTTACAACTTGTGAATTCTATATGGCTTATGCTGATTACAATGATGTTATGATTATTACTGAAAGTCTCCTGTCTGGTATGGTTAAAAGCATCCATGGCACATACAAAATTAAATACCATCCAGAGGGTCCTGAAGGAGAGGAAGTAGAAATTGATTTTACACCACCATTCAAGAGGATTCCTATGATCCCAACATTGGAAAAGGAACTGAATGTCAAGTTCCCACCAGCAGCTGAACTGCACACTCCTGAGGCCAACAAATTCTTGGATGACTTGTGTACTAAGCACAATGTAGAATGTCCAGCTCCCAGAACTACAGCCAGGCTGTTAGACAAATTGGTTGGAGATTATATTGAAGAGAAGTGCATCAACCCAGCTTTCATAACTGAACATCCACAGATTATGAGTCCTTTGGCCAAATATCACAGGTCCACTCCTGGTAATATACTTTCCTACTTTATTTTTGATTGTATAACCATTTATTTTTTGTCTACAGGTCTTACAGAACGTTTTGAGTTGTTTGTAATGAAGAAAGAAGTTTGTAATGCATACACAGAGTTGAATGATCCTGCAGTTCAAAGACAAATGTTTGATCAACAAGCAGCAGCCAAAGCAGCTGGAGATGATGAAGCCCAACTGGTGGATGAGACATTCTGTAATGCTTTGGAATATGGTTTGCCACCCACTGGTGGTTGGGGTTTGGGAATTGATAGGTTGACAATGTTCTTAACTGACAACAACAACATTAAAGAAGTGCTGCTCTTCCCTGCAATGAAGCCAGATGATCCAAACAAGGGACAGAAGGAACAAGATGATAAAGAGTCTAAGGAAGCCAGTTAATACTAGTATTTGTATGGGCTATTTAATTTTATATTTTGGTGAAGACCACCATAAATAAATTATTACAATAAATTATAACTTGTTTTTCAATTTAATCATTTCATATTAATATTGTTAAAATATGAAATACATAAAATAAAATCCAAGTGAATTTGTGTAAATTTTATTATAAATTCAAGGAGATACAGGAATGGCTTAAAATTAGCTTGAAACATTCGTTTTGTCACAATAAATGTAAAGTAACATCACGTATAAAGTTCTTTAATAAATTGAGATATATTAACAGCAACAAATACATATAAACAGGGTTTTCAATAGTGGTTTAATGTTCTCAGAACATTCGTTATTGCTCATGACACATTCAGTATACAAGATTTTATTAACAAAAATTTTAGTTAGAAAATGCACCCAAAAGTAATGATCCCTCAATTGTAAGATTTATATTGGAAATCTAAGTTATCAGCCTTTTGAGTGTGGTGTGTGTTTGGCCAAATTACCACTTTACCTGATAGTTGAACACAGTTTTTAAGTAATTGTGAGGAATATTAGCAAACATCATCATCATCATCATCTGTCCTAGGTCCATGCAGTGTTGAGTTGTAATGCTCTCCCAACCTATATAAATATCTGTGATAAGTTAAAATAAGTTCAGGACCCTCAAATCCTTCACCCTGTATAGTGGGAGGGCCATTAGCTTGAATAATTTTAATAGGACATGACAGAATGTTAGACAAAGCTTTTAGTTCTAATTGTCCTCCCCACAGTTTTGTGTTGGCTACATCTTTACAATACTTCTCAAACTCTTCCTCAGTTACAGTTTCATCTTCATCCATCTCATTGCACATAAAAGGCAGGAAGTCCTCCCTGTTTTTGAGCATAAATTCAGCAGTGATCTTCCTCAGCTCACTAACTGAATATGTTGGTTTACCCTTGATTTCTAATTGGTGGTTTACTGCACAATATAAACAATTACCATCTGCTGGTATATTGAAAATGTTAAGGTTCATAGTTCTTAAATTCTCCTTAATAGAACGCATTTCTAACTCACGGGGGCCACTCTTATTTTTTTCCGCCTGCTCCGAAATTCGTTTTTGCCGTTCCTTCTCCTCAGCTGCCTTTTTAAGTCGCCGCTTTTGTGCCCGGGACACTCTTTGACTAATTGTTTCCCTACTGTCCTCCTCATCATTCTCTTCAATTACTTCTGGCTCTTTAACCGTAACTTCCGACGTTATAGTCTCAATATTACTACTCTGAACAGTTTTTAATTCTTCACTGTGCCGCTTTTCCAAATCGTCCTCCAGTTTGGCTATTTCGTCGGCTATTTCTTTCTTCTTTTTCTTGTCTCCCTTTGGTACACTTTTCTTCATGCCCTGAATCTTCGCCTGTAGGTCCTTCTTTTCCTGCTTGTGCCGTTTTATGATGTCTCCCTCACATAAATCGGGTACGATGGTTTCGTGCTCCATTGTGATATCCTCGATTTACCAAAGTTATGCTACTCTAATTGGATACTCACAGTGATGGTTTTGAGGTTAAAATACCGGGAAACTGGTTCCGAAAATGTACGTTTCTCATATCAATGAATTAACGATTTTAATCGAGCACCATTTCTTCCACAATATACAAATAGTATTTCATGCAAGCACATATTTTGACTTTGTCTTGTTTAGGTGTGAATGCCTGTAACTATGTGACAAATTATCGGAACGCACTCGGAACCGTCATGTGTCATTTTTTTGACGGTTTGCGATTTTTTGGTTAAGTTATCCAACTGGGCAAAGTTCAGCCCGTTTTATTTAGTATCGTTTTGAGTTCCCGTTTAGTTGTCGTGGGTAGCGTTTGGGTGTAAAGTGCGGCAGGGTTTGGAAAAATTAATTAAAATGTCCTCATTCAGAATTTTCGGGGCACTCTCCAAAATTTCAAGGGGAAATGTTAACGTCAGTAAGTCAGGTATGTTGTCCGTGAATTGTTTGAATAATTTACCAATTAAATGTGTTTATTTGCTGTTTTGTACTTTGCACCTGATATTAGAAGGAGTTTGAATTTTGATCATTTACAGTGCAAATCCGGAATATGGCCACAATGGAGAAGAAGCACACAAAACTTAAGGTGGTGGACAACATTGGGGTGATTACTTTAGATTCGCCGGGAGTCAAGGTACATATTTGTTTTCAATAAACTATTTTTAACTGTGAATTGTTTTTTTGGCAGTGCATTTCTTATCAGAGTTATTCTAAATAGATGTTTTCATATTATTATTGGAAATTATAAATATAAATTGAGTCTTGAAGAAATTTGGATTATGTTTTTTAATTAACATTTTTTAAATTCGATAATTTTATTATAAATGTGTGTGATAAAGGCAAAATAATTCAAGGTTCATAATTTTAATTGTGGTGAATTAATTATGTATAAGTATTTTGAATTGTATATTTAAAATAGTGAACTTACAAACAGTATCAATTTTAATTATTTTACATTTTTGTGGCTAATTCGTTTTTCAAAATATTCTCTTATCACTGAATTGTCACAATCTGTATTGACAATTTATAGACATCAATTACCAGGGGCGATTCGTGAGGTTATATATCGAACAAAAGAAATAAAAATATATATTATTCTTGTTTACTCATAATTAATAACATCAATTTGAATGGTCAGTGCCTCCACAACTGAAATTGAAGAATCGGCAACGTTCGGGAGCTTCGTTTGTGTCGGTATTTGGACTTATTTCATTGGTTAGAGACACACGTCAGCTCCCCCACCATTGAAACAATAGCCAGACCTTAAAGCGCATGCGCAAATAGAACGAAATAGAAATATTCAAAATTTAATTATGAAACGAATTGGCGCGAAGAGGCACATTTAAAAGTGCCTCTGGAGAACTTACGCACAAAATATTCTTTGATATTTAATATAAACTTATTAAAGTGTGCTGCGTTGTTGCGTTGGTGACTTAAATTGACATTAAATATTTGGCATTTGTTTCATAAAATAATTAAAATCCAAGTTAAAATTGCAGTTCAAACCTCATTGATTTTGGGGACCAAAACGTGAAATTAATAGTGTTCTCCACATAAAAATTATAATTATATGACAGGTTAACCTGTGAAGAAAACCACATTGGTCCAAGATAAGAAAATTTCCGGAGCACCGACATCAAACATAATGAAATTTATGGCCATATCATAACCAGTATTTCGCTGACACTCACGATTCCTATGAACAATAAACTTATACCAGACGTAATCGTATGTCGGCGTAACCTAGTTACGTATATTGGTTAAAACGAATTGTCAATAGTTTGATACCTCCGCAAAACCATTTTGCTTAAAGAAATACCAAGAAATTATACATTGATTAGTGTTTGAAACGTCACAGCCGTTCCTGAGAACGTTGCGATGACAAATATCCATCAGGGGAAAATTTCCAGAGAGAAGATCTAAAACATGAACATACCTTTACACAAGGGCATATCGATTCGAATAAAACGCAAGGATGGAAACGTCCACTTCGCCAAAATCCACGAGATTGATTACAAACGGGGCGTGGTTAGGGTGGAATGGACCGAAAATGACGAGGCTAAAGCGAAAGACATTGAATTTCATCAGGTTACCAGTCTTAATCCACGATTAATTTTTACCTCGCCCCCTGTTAAACGCCAGTCAACTAGTCCGGTACCTCGTACAATAATAAGTGGAATCATTTCCAGGAATAAGTCCCCAAAGCGTTATAACATATCATCATCCTCACATAGGACTTTTACGCCGCCAATCCATCACACCACCGTAGATATTTTACCTTCTGTGCCCTTACATTCAACCAGTAAACTTATTGCCAAAAAACAAGTTTCTCCCAAACAAAAGACAACCCCTATGCCCGACTATACAATTCCGGAGCCGCCAAAGTGTTCCACTAAAGATGTGGTGACATCAATCGCCAATCAGAAAATGAATGACGACAATAGCTCCATCATTACCCAAAAGTCAAACCGTTCAAATTGCACCCTTAAGAAAATTAACAAGATACAACAAAACAGGGTGGAGAGACAAAAATTCCACGCCGAATCAATAGTGGAAACGTCGAGAAAGAGCATGAAGCATCCCCGTTGGGACGTCCTCGACATGATCCACAATTTTCGGGCGAGACTACACATCAGACCTTTGTCAGCTAAGGATGAAATTGTAGACCATCAAATAACAGTGGCAGTTAGGAAGAGACCGATGAATCACATGGACATTGTAAATAAAGAAATAGACATCATTACCATCCCCAGTAAAAACCAGCTAATTGTCCACGAGCCTAAGGATAAAGTAGACAGGACGAGGTACTTGGAGAACCACTCGTTCCAGTTTGATTACACCTTTAATGAGTCGTGCTCGAATGTTTTGGTGTACAAGTACACGGCTAAGCCATTGGTGAAGAGCATATTTGAAGGGTGCATGGCGACGTGCTTTGCCTACGGACAGACTGGATCGGGCAAAACCTTCACCATGACCGGAAATTTTACTGAACTCAACTCAGAAAAAGGAATATACGCACTAACTGCGGCGGACATATTCGAACTGGTTAACTCATCCAAGTACAAAAACTTAAACTTGTCAGTAACGTGCAGCTTCTTCGAGATTTACCTGCAACAAGCCTTCGACTTGCTGAACAACAAAGCAGTCTTAAGAATACTAGAAGATGGCTCACAACAAGTGAGAGTCCGTGGACTTAAAGAGTTCACCGTCCACTCGGTGGAAGAAGTTCTAAAACTGATTCACACCGGCAACGCTCAAAGAGCTTCGGGCCAAACGTCGGCTAACTTAAACTCCTCCAGGTCCCACGCCATCTTCCAATTCCACTTAAAATCCCCCAAGAAACTGGCCCCACATGGGAAGTTCTCTCTGATTGATTTAGCCGGCAACGAAAGAGGGGCGGACACCTTTGCCTCCTCCATGTCCACCAGGCGTGAGGGCTCGGATATAAACAGATCTTTGTTGGCTCTAAAAGAGTGCATCAGGGCTCTGGGTAGGAAGCAGCCCTACTTGCCTTTCAGGTCGTGCAAGCTCACGCAAGTGTTGAGAGATTCCTTCATTGGGGACAAATCCAGGACGTGCATGATTGCTATGATTTCGCCGAATATAAGTTCCTGCGAGAACACGTTGAACACCTTGAGGTATGCGGATCGTGTTAAGGAGTTGGGGGGCGCTGGTGATTTAGATAAAATGCCGGATAATATTCCCACTTGGAAAGAAAACTCTTTGATAACGCCACTGGAAGGTAAAGCCATACCCCTGTTACGTTCACCAATGAAAAATAAATCCGGAATGCAAATTCGTTCAGCACCAGGGAAAAAGTCGCCTGGGATACAATCAGGGAAGTTTAAACAAATGAAAGATAATACAAAAGTGAAGGAAAATCACAGAGAAACGCTAGCTATGCTAAAGAAGACTGTAAAGGATTCACAAGAGCTTTCCAAAGGTAAATTTTCTTGTAAAATGTGGAAAGACATCCTGGAGAGAGGAATTACATCATTAATTACTGCCAAGAATATTGTGGACGTTGCACTCCAAGAAGAGGCTACATGATGTTCCCATATATAAGAAAACTGATGCCATCTAAGATGTTTTAGATCAATAATATATAAACTAAATATAATTTAGATACAAAGGAGGATTTCGTTATTTTGTATTTTTTTATTTATTTTATATAATAAATATATTTTGTATATTAATGTTTTATTGACCCAAAAAAGAGATTAAGTCCTTGCCTTAAAAAACCAGAATTTGTCATCTGAAATTAAAAAAATAATTAAAATTGATTAGGTCAACTCACTGAATCATGAAGTCATGGAGGAATTTCGCACGACGTTGCGAGAAATCGAAGCTAATCCATCCATCTCCGCCGCCGTACTTATTTCCGGCAAACCTGGAAACTTCATTGCCGGCGCCGACATCAGCATGTTGGAGAAGCTGAAGACCCGCGAAGAAGTCACCGAAGTATCGAGGAGCGGTCAAGAAATCTTGGCCGAGATCGAGAACAGTAAAAAACCGATCATTGCAGCCATTCAGGGACAATGTCTGGGTGGTGGTTTGGAAGTCGCATTGGCCTGCCACTACAGAATCGCCGTTAAAGACAAGAAGACGGGTTTGGGCTTGCCCGAAGTTATGTTGGGACTTTTGCCAGGTAATAATAATAAAATTATTGAGTATTAAGTCTAATTCCTGATTTACCCTAGGTGGTGGTGGCACTCAAAGATTGCCTAAACTCACCTCCATCCCCAACGCATTGGACATGGCTTTGACCGGAAAAACGTTGAAGGCTGACAAAGCGAAGAAATTTGGAATCGTTGACTTGGTAGTCGACCCTCTGGGCCCAGGAAGAGACGAAGCTAGCGCAGTCACATCAAAATACCTCGAAACTGTTGCGGTTAACACCGCCAAAGATTTGGCAGCTGGTAAATTAAAAGTAGACAGATCCAAGAAGAGCTTACAGGACAAGATTTTGGCCTACGCCCTTCAATACAACTGGGTAAAGGATCAGATATTCGGCAAGGCTAAGGCCCAGGTCATGAAAATGTCCGGTGGATTGTACCCAGCTCCTTTGAAAATCCTCGACGTGATCCGCACTGGTATAGACAGAGGCAGCGCTGCTGGCTATGAAGCTGAAGCCCAAGGCTTTGGAGAGCTCGCCGTTACACCCGAATCTAAAGGTTTGATGAGTTTGTTCAGAGGTCAAACTGAGTGCAAGAAAAACCGTTTTGGCAAGCCACAAAAGGAAGTCAAGACTATCGCCGTGCTTGGTGCTGGTTTGATGGGTTCTGGTATTGCTCAAGTATCCATTGATAAAGGCTACCATGTACTACTTAAGGACACGAACCAAAACGGCCTTGCCAGAGGAGTCAACCAAATCACCACCGGTCTTAACAACGCTGTTAAAAGGAAAAGGATCATTGGGTAAACTAAAATTCATATTAACTGAAAATTTTTTATTGATTTTTGTGTTACAGCTTAGAAAAGGAAAGATTTTTGTCAAATTTGGACCCCACTTTGGACTACAAGAACTTCAAGAACGCAGACATTGTCATTGAAGCAGTATTCGAAGACATCAACATCAAACACAAAGTTGTGAAGGAAGTAGAGGCGATTACCAGACCTGACTGCATTTTTGCCACCAATACTAGTGCCATTCCAATTTCCAAAATCGCACAAGCTTCCACTAGACCCGACAAATTCATCGGTAAGATAGTTGGGAAGGAAACATCTTAACGGTGCTTAATTCCAGCAATTTTATTTAGGTATGCACTACTTCTCTCCAGTCGACAAGATGCAACTCCTCGAAATCATTACCACCGACAAGACCAGCAAGGAAACCACCGCAGCTGCCGTCGATGTAGGTCTGAAGCAGGGAAAGGTTGTCATCACTGTTGGTGATGGACCTGGTTTCTACACAACTCGTATTTTGTCCGCCATGATGGCTGAATCAGTCCGTCTGTTGCAAGAAGGAGTCGAACCCAAAGACTTGGATAAACTGACCAAAAAGTTCGGTTTCCCAGTTGGTGCAGCTACTTTAGCTGATGAAGTTGGTTTGGATGTAGCTTCTCACATTGGACCAGACCTAGCTAAGGTACTTTTACTCATTTATCCATTAAATATGAGTCTTGATTTTTATTGTTTTAGGCATTTGGAGAGAGATTTGGAGGCGGCGACTTGGGAGTGATGAGGGACATTGTCCAGGCAGGCTTCCTCGGCCGCAAGTCCGGCAAAGGCATTTACATTTACGAAAAGGGCTCCAAAAACAGGGACGTCAACCACGACGCACTCGCCATTGTGAAGAAATACTCCCTCGAACCCAAAGGTTCTTTCGAAGACGAAGATAAAACTCTTAGGATGGTTGCCAGATTCGTAAACGAAGCCGTCCTCTGTTTGGAGGAGAAAATCCTAGCCAACCCCATGGAGGGAGACATCGGTGCCGTGTTCGGACTTGGATTCCCTCCATTCTCCGGTGGTCCATTCCGCTGGGTCGACCACTACGGTGCCGCCAAGTTGGTCACCAAAATGGAGGCCTTCCAGAATTCGTACGGACTTCCCTTCAAACCAGCCCAGACTTTGATCGACATGGCCAAAGATCCCAGCAAAAAATTCTATCCTAAATAATTTATTACTCATGTTATTTAATTGCGTGCCTTCATGCCTTTTATTTTTATATATTTCATAGTTTTTACTGTTCTACTTTTATATACTGTTCTATTGTATACTTATAAGACTACAATTTTATGTAAATAAATACTTTTATTGGTTTATTTATTGATCCTCCTTCAAACCCATTTATAGGTCATCTTTGGAGGCTTTTATGTCTTTTATACTTACCCACCTAGTACAATAAGGGAGGGATTGAGGGAACTGAAATAAAATTCAATATTAAAAGTCAATATGACTAAGGGAAGAATGTAGTCAGCCCTTTTTGTTTATTAAATTGAAAATATAAAGTGATAGATACAATGTTTTTACACATTCGATTCCATAAAAATCTAGAAATTTTGCTTCATACAAATGTTTGTATAAAATACAAACACTAGTTACAAATCACGTATGAGTTGAACAAGGCACGCAAAATAGTTTAGAAAAACTTTTACAAATTTATATTTAAAGAGCTAAACATTTAAACTTTTTTGAGGTCACACCGGAGATTTGTGGAAAGTGGGAGTGGCTTCCGCCAGTTAAAAAGTTTACACTAATTTCTGCTTTAACATTAGATCAGTTTTATAAAATTGTAAATTGTGAATGCTGATTTAATGATTTGTAAATGTCATAGTAAAATATTGTCCATTTTTTCAGTACTAAAATTTTATCTAGTTCGTAATTTGCCAGCAAGTCACCCGAACATTCCTCTCCAGTGACGTCTTAAATTAAAAATTATTCTACAGCTTCTCATTCTCCGTATCTACAACCGATTTTTAAGTCTCCTGCCAGCAAGAGATGTACAAAAAAGGTACTGGCTGGTCCCGTTTCAGGAAATAACAGGCTTTCTTATAAAATTTCTGCCGCTTATTCACGAGTCTCCACCATACATACAAATCACCACTTCACCTAATAATAATAATAATAAATATTCTCTTTTAACTTTACAACAATTTACTTACTTACTTATGTGATAATTATATAATAATCTTCAGTGATCTTATTGTATGGTTGTTAGCACCATAGGTAAATTAATCCGGTTAATTCCTGAAACGGAACGCTGATTAAAAAGCGTTCAGTTCACCTTCCTGAAACCGAAATTCTCAAAAAAGGATTGCAGGAATGTGATCTAGTTCAATAAACCTATATAGTCAGAAATCATAAAACTAAATACAGTTTTTTTTTCTCTAACACTTACAACAATTTAATAATTTATATGCAATAAATAATTTGTTTTGTTTGTCAAGTCTTGTTCGGTGCCAGAAGTAAAAAGTAAAAGCGGGCTGACGTTTTACAGTGATACTTTTTTGTACACATTTAAATAAACTATTTTGTATAAATTAACAATTATTTAGATATTTACATGTATAATAACAATAATTTTATAAATATATGTTGACTAACCTAACTCTGTACAAAAATTATTCGAAATTTAATATCAATAGAATATTAATTTAGCTATGTACATTTTTTTTTGGACTAGTAGTAACAAGATATAAATAGAGGATATGTATTCATAGAAAAGAATATAATTTAACAAGTTGTTTGAGCTAAAGTAATACTGGAATTATTTATTTAAAAGGCTTTGCTAGAGATAATTAAAGCATCAGGTTGAAAATGCTTTATTATTGTGACAACCAGAAAATAATGGACTGGAATATAATTTGAAAGGGAAATACGTAAGATCTATCTTCCTTGTCAAAATCTTTGTACAAATTCATGAGACATTGAAGCCCTAGATTAATATATATATGACTTATTTTACTTTTATTCGTATAATATTTGTTTTGTAGACATAAACCGTACTAAAAAAGTATCACCCGAGGGATCTGACACAGCACCATTCAAGACGGAGGACACGGCAACAAGACAGAACAAACAACACGGATAAAATCTGAAAAAACTCCAACAGCAAAAATGTTCCCAAAAACACAGCGTTTTTACCAACAAGATCAGGCGATTATACATGAACAATATAGTCGACACTTGTTATATGTTTATTAATAAATTTATTTACTCCCGAGTAGAGTCAAAGCATGGACCATGAGTTGTTGATTTATTAAATATATATATTTTTTTTTGTAAAAACATGTCCTATGAACGGTACCGTACAGTACAACTTTAGCAAAATTGTCTAGTTGTTTTTATCATGATCTCGACAACGCCCAGACCGGGCGGTTGGTTTGTACTATGTCAACAGCTTGAAGAATAGTATGGCCAAAGAGATGTTGAAGAAGAGTACTAGAATGACCAGCTGTTGGCGCGAAAACCAGTCCTGCAACACACAACAAATCAATAGCAGTAATTTTACTTAGACTCACTCGTTTATCAATGTGTGTCGTAATCAGTGTTATGTCCTTTGTTCATTTTGGTCTTAGGGTGCACGAAAGTGTCATGAAGTGATGAAACGTTGAAGACTTCAACAAGAACAATTTTAGTCTGTAATCCACAACTTTCAGAAAATAAACATGGATTCCAGACCAAGTTTTTTGAGTTGAAAAAATGATTGGTAGTGGTGGTGGTGGTGTAAAAGCACATCAACAAAGCAGTTACATGCAATTTAAAAAACTAGTCATTAAAAAGTGAATAGCTTGATTAATGCGACGTTGTGTTGCTAATAATCAAATATAAATAGAGGAGTGTATATCATTGTCACGAAAATGATAAATCCTCGCCCACACGTTGCATATTTCGTAAATAATGGAAATGAATTTGGCATAGAGCGGAGCAACTGTTACATTATCCAGCGTTTCGAACTGCACTTTATTAAAATCACACGTATTTAGAGAGTGAGTTAATTTATTAAACGATTTAATAAAGGTGCAATGATTTATAAATCCACTACGATGGTGCAAATAGCAAAGTGAATCACGTTCATTTTATTTACGTAGATACTGATTATGACTCAGTTTCAAAGGTCAAATTAACAAATGATATTGACAATAATTGGATGAATTTTTACTAAGCTAAAACATGGATTAACAATACTAAACCCATGCAACAAAGTCAGGCAATTTACGTTGGACCATCCTGGCACATCGTATAATTCCCTTAAACCTAACAAAAGCTTAACGTCTGCAAATCACGGATTCAGTTAAGGGTAAGCCAAGACAAAGGGGTAGCGAACAGTGCAATTTGTGGTGTGTAAACGTTAGACTCGACCTAGGTAGATTACCAAAAAGGGGACAAACACCGTAATGTACGTGGGCAGCTCACTAAAAACAGCAAATTATAAACGAAGAACAGACATACATAAACTGCACGTTCTGGTTGTGTCAACATTTAACAAGACTTAATCCTTGGATCTGTTGTCTGGTGGTAATTAGCGGGTTGGTCCTTGTCCTTTTGTTCATTATTCTTTGCCGTCCGAGACGAAGAAATTATCCCTTCTGTGGCTTTTCTGTTTTGTTATTCTGTTTGATTTAATATACTTTGTACGTGGATTATTTAAAACAAAATGGAAATTTATTTTGTCGTTAATTAATGTGGAGGAAAACATTAATAGAAAAACCTGGAAAATTTCTTTTTAATATTAATGAATTATGCAGAAAATGCGTTGCATATATTATTATATTCAGAGGAAAAATTTTAAATTTAAATACGAAAGCTATAATTCAGCTTGTGGTACAATAGACTATCATAATAATAATTATTTTTTTCTACTGGATGTAAATTAAAATGTCACTGCTACATACATAAAATTACACAGTGATGGCCAGAGAAATAGCATATATTACTATTTTAACGTTAATTAGGAAATGCAATCAAAATAATTCACATTTTATTTAGAATAATTACATCGTTTCTCTCGTTGTCCATTTTGTATTTAAATCATAATGATTTCTACATTAATTAAATTTTAAACAAAATAAATTAGAAATGTGGCTGGTCACACTTCTGAAAAATATATACTATCATATTCTCTGAAAAGCTATGTTTATTTCTTCTCACTGAAAGTGAATTTATTTAATAAGATAATATAAATTCTACTAAGAATTAATTCTAACTATTAAGGGTATTGTTAAATACATACACAAAAATCTTACATTTGATTAAAATTTGACTATTAATTTCAATTAACATCGTAAATATAGAATTATTATAGAATTCTGTTCGAAGAGACTAATTTTTATAGAAATTGATTAATAACATCTTAAATTTGAAAAAAATTAGACTATTAACTTTAATTAACATCGTAAATATAGAATTATTATAGAATTCTGCTCAAAGAAACTAATTTTCATAGAAATTGATTAATAAAATCTTAAATTTGACTAAAATTTGGCTGTTAACTTCAATTAACATCGTAAATATAGAATTATTCTAGAATTCTGTCCAAAGAGACTAATTTTCATAGAAATTGATTAATAAAATCTTAAATTTGACTAAAATTTAATTATTAACTTCAATTAACATCGTAAATATAGAATTATTATGGAATTCTGTCCAAAGAGACTAATTTTCACAGAAATTGATTAAAAAAATCTTAAATTTGACTAAAATTTGACTATTAACTTCAATTAACATCGCAAATATACAATTATTATAGAATTCTGTCCAAAGAGACTAATTTTCATAGAAATTGATTAACAGAATCTTAAATTTGACTAATATTTGACTATTAACTTCAATTAACATCATAAATATAGAATTATTATGGAATTCTACCCAAAGTGACTAATTTTCATAGAAATTGATTAATAAAATCTTAAATTTGACAAAAATTTGACTATTAACTTCAATTAACATCGTAAATATAGAATTATTATAGAATTCTGTTCAAAGAGACTAATTTTCATAGAAATTGATTAATAAAATCTTAAATTTGACTCAAATTTGACTATTAACTTCAATTAAAATTGTAAATATACAATTATTATAGAATTCTGTCCAAAGAGACTAATTTTCATAGAAATTTATTAATAAAGTCTTAAATTTGACTAAAATTTGACTATTAACTTCAATTAATAGTCAAATTGGCTGTTAACTTCAATTAACATCGTAAATATAGAATTATTATAGAATTCTGTCCAAAGAGACTAATTTTCATAGAAATTGATTAAGAAAATCTTAAATTTGACTAAAATTTGACTATTAACTTCCATTAACATCGTAAATATAGAATTCTTATGGAATTCTGTCCTAAGAGACTAATTTTCATAGAAATTGATTAATAAAATCTTAAATTTGACTAAAATTTAATTATTAACTTCAATTAACATCGTAATTATACAATTATTATAGAATTCTGTCCAAAGAAACTAATTTTCATAGAAATTGATTAATAAAATCTTAAATTTGACTAAAATTTGACTATTAATTTCAATTAATATCGCAAATATAGAATTATTATGGAATTATGTCCAAAGACACTAATTTTCATAGAAATTGATTAAGAAAATCTTAAATTTGACTAAAATTTGATTATTAACTTCAATTAACATCGCAAATATAGAATTATTATGGAATTCTGTTCAAAGAGACTAATTTTCATAGAAATTGATTAATAAAATCTTAAATTTGACTAAAATTTAACTATTAAAATTATTAAAATTTTATTATTAACATAAATATAGAATCATTATAGTAACTCTTTAGGGAAGAGACTCCCTGTATAACAGAAACGTTCCCAATTAAATGTTTAAATGTAATTCAAATATCATTTTGAGGGAACAATAAAATCCCTGCACCAAATTGTGCGCTATTCCCAGTTTAATGAACATTCCACCTCTGGACAAAATTACCGCATATACCTCAACCAAAAACTCATTAACACGATTAACAACGGATCGATGGGCACACACATGGACACGTACAATGCGAGCGACACAATGTCCCGAGCGCAGTTAAATATTGACACAGCAGCACGTTCGTAACACGAATAAAATAAAACAGCATCAGTAGATAAACAGTATCTATATCTAACATACCTATCGGATCTCTGTAATGCGATAGCAAGGAAAACAAAAAGATTACGAGAGGTTCAATTCAAATGGTCGGGAGGCCGGTACACCAATGGTTTAGCATGTCGTTTGGCGGTGCGAGGGCGGACGCCTCGATTTGCTGCGGTTTTTCGTTTGTGCGGCATAATTTACGTGGACCCGGTCCGGCGGATTGGCCGTGTCAGCGGTCGTTTTTGTTGCGACAGACGTTTTTCCGATGACTGTTCGGGAAATGTTTCACAAACTAAACTTTCGAAGCATGTTACATATTCATAAATAATCGATATATACAAATTTTTGAATACTTTCTGAATTAAACAGAATATTTCAAAATTGGAGTATCTTTTTCTGAAGTTTATTTTTTATTAACGTAAGCACTGTTCTTTATTTTTTATTTAATTTTGGACATAGTGGTAAAAAATCTTTCAAAAATTATTGTATTAAAGTTTTAAACACATCATTCAAATATGTATTTTGCAGTTAAAAACAGATTTTTTAAACTCATTATTTATTTGTCTAGAAAACTAAAATAATACAAAAAATTTAGATATATCTGTAAAATATTTCTTAAATAAACAAAAATGTCAAATTCATATTCCAATTAACATCTAAATAATTGAGAATATAAAAACTAAGTTTAAATGTTTATTTTAAAACTTAAAAAATTGAAAATGAATGATTAAAAAATTATTAAAAAATTTAAATTACATTATTCAATTAAATTTCAAATATTAAACTTTACAATAAAAATTTAATTAAATGAATGATAAGTTTGTAATAAAGATGTTACAATTAATTTAAAAAAATATTCATATTTTACTGACATAAAAAAACCAACTAATATAAAATGGAAATAAATTTAAATAATTAAAATTTGAATAACAAAAATTTCTTATATAATTAAGGAAAAAATTGAATTGATTTGGATTATTTTTTAAATACTTGTGTATATAAAGAGTTCTTATATTTTATGTAATTATATATTATTTATTAAGATAAACCTTAAAATATTCATATTTTACTGACATAAAGCAATTAATATAAAAATGGAAATACATATAAATAATTAAAATTTGAATACTAAAAAATTTCTTATATAATTAGGGAATAAAAAACTAAAATACATTATTGAATTAATTTTTAAATACTTAGGTATATAAAGGGTGTCAAATGTTTTATTTTATCATATTTTATTAATTAATATGAACATTAAAATATTAATATTTTACTGACATAAAAAACAACTAATTTAAAAATAGAGATGAATATAAATATATAATCAAAGAATAAAAAAATCAAATTACATTATTGAGTTAATTATTAAACATTTGATTATATAAGGACTTCAAATATTTTATTTTCTTATATATTTTTAATTAATAAACTTAAATAATTAAATTAAAATACATTATTGAATGCATTTTTAAATACTTTAATATATAAAGAGTTTCATATGTTTTATTTTATCATATTTTATTAATTAAAATATTCAAATTTTACTGACCAACTAATACTAAAAAATTTCTTATATAATTGAGGAATAAAAAAACTAAAATACATTATTAAAATAATTTTATATAATACTTGATTATATAAAAAGTTTCACATGTTTTATTTTATTATATTTTATTAAATAATGTTAACATTAAAATATTCATATTTTGCTGACATAAAAAATCAACTAATATAAAAATGGAAATGAATATAAATAATTCAAATTTGAATACTAAAAAAATTCTTATATGATTAAAGAATAAAAAAACACAAATTAAATTATTGAATTAATATTTAAATATTTGAGTATATAAAGAGTTCAAATATTTTATTTTATAATATATTATTGATATGAACGTTAAAATATTTATATTTTACTGACATTAACCAATTAATATAAAAATGAAAATGTACATAAATAATTAAAATTTGAAAACTAAAAAATTTCTTATGATTAAAGAATAAGTTACATTATTGAATTAATTTTGAAATATTTGAGTATATAGAGTGGCCATTTTATTATATATTATTAATTAATATTCATATTTTACTGACATAAAAACCAACTAACACAGAAATTGAAATGTATATAAATAATTAACATTTGAATAATTAATTAATAAAAAAAACTAAATTACATTATTGAATTAATTTTTAAATATTAGAGTATAGAGTTTAAAATATTTTATTTTATTATACATTATTAATTAATATGAATAATAGTTAATAACTAATTATAAGTCTATAAAATGATTATAATTTGTATATTAAATAATTCTTATATAAATTAAAAATACAAAAAATAATTAAATTGTGTTATTTAACTTTTCAAAAAAATTTAAATATTTGAAATAAAAATGTATGAAATAACAGAGTGGCAACTAAAAGTTTTATTAACTTGTTACAAACTAACATGAGGATTTTCATATTTTAAACCATCAACTACATTCATAACTAAAGTTTTTAATTATTTCATACATAAATAAATTAATATGTAGCACATTGGGCCACAAAATAAAAAAAAAACAGAACAGAACAGAAGTATATATATTTAGATTTAGGAACTTTTTAATATTTTTAACTACATTTTAATATAAAGAGAGTAATTAAATTATTCCTCATTATTTTCTATGATAAAAAAAACTGATTGGACCAAAATTTTTATAGTTTTAGTGCCAAAAGTAGTTCAGGCAATGCATTAAATATTGTTTGAAATACAATTTTCACTATGGTGCAATGCAGAAAATTTAATTTTGACGCAATGCAGATGCTGCAAATGATCTTATGCAAATACTCAAAACTGCAAAATAATGCCATTTCGAATCGGACACATAAAACAACATAAAGACACTACTAGATCCGGATTATCAGTCAGTTCGTCGTCTCATTCTCGTTTTAACTTTTTGCCACGGTTCGAGCCATTAGAATTGTTCTATTTTCGACCACGGTATTCTATTATTTGTTAAATTAAAATACCTCATTAACAAACCTCACGAATGACCCGAATTTATCCAATAATCAGTGTGACTATTTTTAAGTAAGTAAGTGGGATTCGACAGTGAGTAAAAAAAAATAACAAACTTTATATCGATCCGATTGAGTAGGTGTGGACAATGCCTACAATACATTAAATATAAAAATAGTTTGTTGACACCGCATTAAAATCGCGTGTAGGGGTCAATGTTGAAATATGCCGAGTACAGATTTTTTTCTAGTCGGGGTGGAACTGCGAGTTCCGAATGACGGACTGGCGGTGCCAGCAAAAATTGGTTTGATTTATTTCGAACACATGGCGGAAAATCCAAATGAGTCGCCAACTTAGACGTGCACCAGGTGTTGATGAACATCCAAGATGATCGTAATACTCGATTAGTTGCGGGGAAAAATGCCTTTGGTTCAAAGAAAGTGGGAACGACTGAATTTTTCACATAGTGTCGTTTGTCTGGGTTTATTTTTAATGGACGTGATTTACGGTGGAAAAAATTGTATAAATAGTTGCGAGGTAAAGTTACTTGAAATTCGCTGAAACCAACAAAATTTTACACGCAAATATTTGGGCATTACTTTAAGTTATTTTGTTGTAATTTTTAACCACTAGGATAAAAATAGTGATTTTTATTTTTGACTACTCGTTTCTTAAACTACATCTTTATTTCTTGTATCAATACTAATAAAATTGGCAAATTATTTTAAGAAAATTCACACAAATATTATAAAATTACCTCAATTTAAAGGAGGAAAATTCAATTTAGTTTGTATTACTGGTTCCCATTAATTTTTTAACACATCCTTATTTATTATATTACATTTTCTAATTTAAAAGTTTTTAAATAACATTCCCAGATCCACTTTAAAGTTTGATTAAAGATGAAATAAATCTACTTTTATTTATTTCCTATTTTACAAATAGGTATGAGATTTTTTAGTTTATTTAGAGTAATTCAAAACAGAATCAAAGTAATGTATATTAGTTTATGAAAAACATGTTTATTTCCAGTTCTACTTTAAAGTTTGATTAAAAATGATATAAAATCTCATTTATTTATTATTTTTTTACAAATATAAGATGAAAATATGAAAAATTTTAGATTATATGGATTTACGGAAATTAGAAACTTCGTAAAGGTTAATCGGGTTATAATTTATAAAGTATAAGATAAAAATTGTCACTATTTTTTAAAATATATAAATAATTAAAATTTGAGTACTAAAAAATGTTATTAAATGATAAAAAACTAAATTATATCATTGAATTATTAAAACTGACTAATTTAAATATATTAATGTACATAATAATTGACATGGAAAACTAACTAAATAAAATAATAATTAAAATTTTAAAACTAAAAAAAATCTTATGTCATTAAAGGGATAAAAAATTAAATTACATTATTTAATTAATTTTTAAATACTTGAGTATATAAACAGTTCTAAATATTTTAATTATTATATATTATTAATTAATATGAATATTAAAATATTCATATTTTATTGACAGAAAAATCAATTAATATAGAAGTTATTTCAATTCTACTTTAAAGTTTGATTAAGTTTGAAATAAAAACTCATTTATTAATATTATTTTACAAATATAAGCTATACATATCAAAAATAGAATTATATATTAAATAACTTAAAATATATTAATTAAATACTAAATAATTAAAAATTATATATTATTAATTAATATGAATATTAAAATATTCATATTTTGCTGACTGAAAAACTAATTAATATAAGAATTTATTCCAATTCTACTTTAAAGTTTGATTAAGTATTAAATATAATATCATTTAATAATAATTTTTTTCAAATATAAGTTAAAAATATAAAAAAAACAGAATTATTTCACAATTAATATAAAAAATATAAAAAAATAGAATTATTTCACAATTAATGTAAAAATATTTTAATTGTACTTTAAAGATTGATTAAGAGTGAAATAATACCTCATTTATTATTATTATTATTTTACAAATATAAGCTATAAATATAAAAAAAATTAAAAATATATATTAAATAATTTAAAATATATTAATTATATACTAAATAATTAAAAATTATATATTATTAATTAATATGAATATTAAAATATTCACATTATATTGACTGAAAAAATAATTAATATAAAAATTATTCCAATTCTACTTTAAAGTGTTAAATAAAATATCATTTAATATAAATTTTTACAAATATAAGTTAAAAATATAAAAAATAGAATTATTTACTAAATAATTTAAAATTGAATCAATATAAAGTAGATTAAGTCATTTTGTAATTGTGATGGTAATTAGGATGTTCGTAAGGTAATAAAAGTTTAATCTAGTTATAATTTATAACGTGTAAGATAAAAACAGTAGTTTAAGTTCACCCTAATTCTTAAAGTAAACCCTCATTCATTGCATTCAATTTTATAGTTTTAAAGAGGAACTATTTCTTGTTTCACAACAAAATTTAAGTAAGAATGAAATTAATATAGTAAATTTATTTTTACTTTTTATTATTTTGTCTTACTAAAGAAACTGAAAAACTGTTGAATATAAAATAATAAAATTCAGTAAAATTGTTTTATTTTTATTTTTTTAATTGTATAAATCCTGCAAATTTTTGTTGTTAATAATTTAATTTGAGTTGAACATCATATTGTGGGTAAGAAGTATAAAAATCAACAAACGTGGAAGAGTTTAAAATAAGACTCTAAAATATTTTAAACAGAATCAAAGGAATAAACATTGTAAATAGAATCTTAGGGAACATTATAAATATAAAACAGATTCATGAACTAGAAATTAAAAATAATGTAACAGTACATCAATTGTTAAATTCACATTATTAGTTTTTTTGGATAGAGATTCGTTTTAAATCGAGCTTTGCTTAGAAAAGATGAAACGTTTATTTTAAGACAATTAACGTAACAAACTCGTTTGAGACGTTAAATCAAAACATAAAATCTAAATAATTATATTACCCCATTTTCCCTTAACGATTTTATCAAATCAGCAAAGTAAACACAAAGCAGTGGAGGACGTTCACGATGTTTATCCTTATTCCAATTTAAAAATGGGTTAAAACAACCCCGGAACGGCTTTAGCTAATTTAATTTTACCGCATAGTCCCTCGCGGGGGAATCGAAAACTGCCTGTTGTTGTTTTATATCAGATCCTGCGATAAGGGGGGAAAAAGGGTTGCGAAGTATGCAGGCAATGCGGTTTTGTGAGTTAAAGAAACGCGTATTTTACTCGGAATAATGGTGGTAAATTACATCTGATGACGGATAACGGGGGGCTATTTACTGGCTGGGTTGATTGTTTTATTTAATTAGGGGGTCTATTCATACGTTCATGGGCTCCAATTGGGTGTACTTTCCAATTAGGGCTGGATTGTTGGTAAAACATTGGTGTACTGGCTCAACAGCTAATAGATTAGTAATGTAGGTCTACATTTTGATTCACCTAGGTAAAGTCAAACTTAGGGTATAGTGCGAAAGGCTTTTTAGTAGAAAACCCAAGGGTAGTAAGTCAATCAAAGTAATTTCTCTTAGAAAAAGTCCATCGAACAAAACCAGCTAAATATAACACGGGTGTTATGCTGTGCACAATTTCTACAGAATCTTAATTGACCGCAATAGACTGTGATAACTTAATAAAACACTTGGACGCCCATGCCAAGTATCGGCGACCTTAAACAAGAAACAGTGTGCATTTACTTTTTGCATTTATCACAGATCGGAACGAGTTCCAAAAATAATTTTGTTTTCAGTATGCATGTCTCGACACTAATTATATTCAACTGATTTCGTCCAGTTTAGTTAAATACACACAACACTTCGGCAATCAAAACACCGGGCATCCAGAAAATTTACAGCTTTCCTAATAGACCTGTTACGTAATTTAAATGTATGGAGTTTACGTTTGGACAAGGCAGAAATAAAACTTAACAGGTAAACACATATCGCAATCGCCGTGTTTTTTCTGTACGTCGCTTCTTAAGCCAAGGTTTCACTTTACAAAAACAATAACAAATATTTTGTCAATTTAATTGCCGGAGTGTTCTGCAGTTGTCACACAATTAAACCTGATGCCCCGTACAAATTATTTATCAGATTATCAAAAAAATGTCAGGTTTAATTAGTTGATTATTCAATTAAGTGGCACAAAACAAAGAGTTTATTGGTTCCATCTATTACCTTGACTTGTGGACTGACTAGGTATAGTAGTGGATTGGCACGAAGTCTTTCTTGCTCGTTGATCTGCCTCCTGATTTCCTCCCTGCGGGCCGAACCCAGGGCGGACACTTCCTCCCTGGGCATTGCGCCGGTCACGCGGGGAAGCTCCTGTACATCCGGCAGTGATTTCTTTCGTTGCAGGGATGTCTGGTTCACTAAATTCTGAAACAACAACCCAATGTTAAATAATGATTTATGGCGACGTTGTAAAGGAAAACCTTCAGAGGAAAATTGATAATTCTTTACTTGTAAGGCAATTTTATATAGTTATGTGGGCGGAAACAGAAGAAGAATGAATGAAAAGCTTAAATACTTATGTTGTCACTCTAAAGACACTTAACAATAGCTGAATTTGACCCTCAAAAGCAATTTTGAAACAAATGAAGAAGTTGACTATTCTAAAATTATTTATAATTTAGTTAATTGCCAGAGTCTTTAATCCGGAGGATTCTTGTACTAAAGTAATAGTTATTTTCTTAGGAAGAAATAATTTTGGCAGTATAACTTATCATTAGTCACAACACAAACATGTACACATACTTTTTAAAGAAGCACTTCACAACAAAACTACATTTCTAGGAACTTAACAAATTACAATAATTGATTAGATAATTCCAAATAGTTCCTTCGAACCTCTATTGTTTCTAAATTGAGGGGAACCACTTGTGTGATCCTGTCCAGAAAGAGTAAAGTGAAAGAATTTGTTAAGTAATTGTTGCATCACAGATGAAGAAGGATCAAGATATTCCGGGAGTAGCTTCGGGACACTCGGAAACAAAAGCAACTCCAGGAATACCAACCTCCTTCGAAAAGTCCGGTCCCTCAACCCGCCATAAACACGTGTTCTCACATCATTGACCTAACCTCGACGGGAGGCGTCTCGATCCAGCTCTCGGACGCCCTGCGGGCCATGAGGGCCGGCGAGAACATGAGGTCCTCCTCCTCATCGTCCTCTTGGTACCACAGCATTGCGTGAAGCGGCGCGACGTGACAACGCGACGACTGTCCGATGAGCCGGAGCTGCTAAGACGCTTTTAGACGCTAGACTACGGGCTGGCGGTCCCCACCACCTGGACACGGTTTTAGGCATGGACGGGGACGACGCCGCCGCGACGGATCGCGTCTATTCGTCATCCGGCCCTCAATGCCATCCGTATTAACTTAGCTGCGCGCTCTGGACGAACCGTTATGACATTATTTCCGTTCGCCAAAATAGATTGGGCTACGTGGACGATTCTACTGCTATCGCCAACTTGGAACGACTTAGATTTTAAGTCACCAATTTCGTTCAACCTTCTTCTGGTACTTAATCAATTTACGTGACTTACCGGCTGGACCTTGGCAGCTGGCGGGTTCTGTTGGCCGGGAATGAACAGGCTCTCAGTCCGCTTCGGCTGGTTCGGCGACGGAATGATGTCCTGTCCCAGGTTCCGCTTCCGCAGCAGGATCTCCTCGAACGGCGGCGACTGTTGCATCGACGGATTGCCGGCGTTCATCTTCAGAGAGGCGGCCCCGCTTCCCGTCAGCACCGAACCGTTTTTGGTGGCACCCGCCGCCGGATTTAGACCTGCTGGTTGGGGCGTTGTGCCCCGGGCCACCGACGGGGGACGTTGCGTGCGGTCGGGCGTCTCGGATGGGCGTGATGTGCGGTCTATGGAGGGCTGGCGGGAGCCTCCGAGCATGCCCGTCGCTCTGGAGTACCTGGAAGGTACCACAGCCGTGTAATAATCTAATAACAGTCGAAATTTATTAAAACCTCACCTGTCCACGCTGGAGTCCCTGCTGGGCGGCCTTTTGTAGTGATCGAAGTGATCTATCGATGATTGCTGACCTATGCTACCTATGTGCGGGGGTCTGTCCCCTGACACCCTCCTGGACATCCTCCTTATGCTCGCAGAGGGGACGTCCTCAGTAGGCAAAGAATTCCTCAGCTTGTGCGGACTGTTGTACTCATTATTCACCAACTTGTCCTGGTTATGGTGATCCACCTGCGGCCCGAATTCGTGTTGTTGTTGTGGTGGTTGGGTTTGTGTCGGATTGTTGGAGAACTGATGAGGATTTGAGGTTGGGTTGTTGTACGTGGGGTTGTTTTGGGTCTGCTGTTGATTGTATAAGTTTTGGTTTTGTTGGGGGTTGTTGATTTTCGTGGGGTTTTGCGTTTGATGGGGTATCGAGTTGGGAATTTGGTTCGGCGTGTTGGTCTTTGTGATCTCGTTCGGTATCTGGTTGGGTATTTGGTTTGGGATTTGGTTGGGTATCTGGTTTGGAATTTTGTTGGCGGGATTCACGCTGTTTTTCTGCTCCATGTATTCCATGCTCAGCTTCTGCTGCTCCCGGAACTTCTTCTGCCTGTCCCGCAGTCTGTCTAGGCCGGGTTGTTTGAAGTCGGGGGCGTATTGCTTGGCCACACCCTCTGCAATGTCCGAGTCCTCTTTGGCATGTGCAGCGGCTATGTCGGCCTGTTCGGCTTTACCCCGGGCGGTCGCCGTTCTCGTTATCGCAATGTCGGCCTTCTGGAGGGCTATCTTCGATGCTCTTTGTGCTGCGTTCACGGCCGCGTCGATTCTCTCACGGAACTTCGCCGATCTCATCAGGAACAGTTTCTTTTTTTGGCTGGTGATTAGCACGTTGTTCTTGTACTTGCCCTCCTCCTTTTCGCCGTTGGTGAATGTCGTCACACCGTAACCGTATTTCTTGTTGTTGTACCACTCACCCTCGTATCGAAGGCCGTCAGATCGTTCGCTGATACCGTAACCGGAACGTTTGTCGTTCTTCCACTCACCCATGTACGTCTCCTTCACGCTGGGATCCAGTTGTTCATCCTGGAACAAAACCAAAAGGTGGATCACTGACTCAAGTAACTCGTCCAGAGTTTACCTCCACAACGAAGCTGGCATTGGAGTCGGACGGCAGTGAATTGTTGGTCATTGCTGACCTGTCTGATTCTGTGCTGATCCATGACACTGATGAGCCTGCTGATCGTATGCTGCCAGAACCGGCGCCTCGTTGTTCCAGGTCTCCTGTACTCCGTTGTTTTTTCAGTTTCAAACTCTGGAACAAAGGAAAATCGACTTTATTCATTGCTTGGTACAAATTTAATGAGGTTACATGGATACAGTGGACTAACAGATTGGAAAGGCAGATAATTCTATTGCCTAACTGTTTTTGTGTAACTGAATGAGGTTTTTGCGTGTCCTGTGAATGTACATGTTTATTTTTTGATGGCTCATTAATGTTTAAAGTAGTCTAAAGTTTTTGAGTTCATTGATATTACAGTATTCAGGTAAAGTCATTATTTGCATGATTTGGAAAGCTTTCATTCAAAATCAGACGTCTCCATTTATTCCATCAAATCTTTCTGTCTGAATCCAGTCCATATTCAAGTTTAAAATTGGTTTCAATGTCGAGAAATGTGGGAAAATAAAACATCCTCAAAATGGCAACAACTTCTTAAGCTGTACCATGTTAAAAGAGGAGATGATCAAGAAGAATTAAAGGGAAGTTTTTGATTGTCAGTAACATTATTCTAAAGAATAGTGCCTCTTATAATGTATTTTTATGGTCTTATTTTTAAAGACAGGTTCTCATTTATAATATTAAATATTATATAAATTAGATATGTGTCACACAATATATTTACATAACATCAGAAGGTCCAAAGTCCTGGAATATATAAGCGCCATCCCGGATGGCAGTGCGTGCACCGTTGATTGACAATAACCACTTTTAAATAGTTGTCCGATGTAAATACATTTTTATATAAGTGTGACGCGTTCAGAAATTTTTGGCACCGTCTCCCGATTCCAGATCACAACCGAGTTAAATGGGTTTATGACCTGTCCAACTGCTCGAAATCACTCCTTATAATACGCCTAGATTTTCCACGTGAACTACCGACGCAAATCGTCCGGATCAACGGGTTAATTTACCTTGAGTATTCCCTTCTTGATGTTCCCACCGCCGGAACCCAACGATCTCCTCCTCGCCGTCGGTTCCGACGAGTTCATCTTCAGCACGAATCCGCCCCTGGAGTCGTCCACCTTCCGGTCCCTTTTGTCGGTGGGTTCCGGGTGGTTTTGGCCCGGCTGGTTCTCCTGGCTGCGCAGCGATGTGAGGGAGGCGCGCAGCGTCTTGTTCGCCCTGTATTTCGACGCCTTGCCGAACGGGGCGCTCGTCCTGATGCCGTAGCCGTGGCGCATGCCGCGCATCCATTGTCCTTGGTACGTGCCTGCGAAATGAGATCATCCTATAGTTTTATGCTGCTGTTAAATTGGAGGAATAACGCAGGCCAACAAATTTTAATGTTGGAAAGATGATTCCTAAATTGACATCATATTTCATTTGTCAGCTATAATATTGGGAAATTGGCTGACTGGTTTTAATTCTGATAAAAGGCATAAATAATAAAATAAAAATATCTTTTGAGGTGATCTTTTGGTCACATTATCAAAAATAATAGACGAAGATGAACATATACATCTGTAACCAATTCTGAAGAAATACTTGTTCTATCTTTCAGTAGTTTTCCTGTACTACCGGAAGATGTTCGATGAAGAAAACGACATTGAAGCAGATTATTAAAGAAAATAATTTGCTACTGACAGCTAAAAATGTAAAATGGTAATTTATTTTAAACATTTATTAGTAGTTTAAATATTTAAAAATAAATATTTAAATTATTAATATTTATAATTCTTAAAACGAATAAATATACATTAAAAATTAATCAACTGGCGCCCAACGTTTTCAAAATATTAAAAAATATTGTAATATAATTAATAACTGCATTTGAAAATACATTATAATATTTTGCTAAAACTAATACAAGATTATTAATAAAAAATTCTGTACAATTTTAACTTAGTTTTACTTATTTTATTAATTTGAAATTGGCGCCCAACGTGTTCAGAACTAAAAAATCTAAAATGATAAGTTTTCTTAAATATTTATAAGTGTTATAATTTTTTTTAAAAATTATTTACAATATTAATAAAAATAATTATTATAAAGAATAAATTTATATAATTTTAGAAAGATATTATTAATCAATTGGCGCCCAACGTTTTTCAAAATATTAAAAAATATTGTAATATAATTAATAAATGCATTTGATATTACGTTATAATATTTTGCTAAAGCTAATACAACATTATTAATAAAAAATTATGTACAATTTTAATATAATTAACTTAGTTTTACATATTTTATTAATTTGAAATTGGCGCCCAACGTGTTCAGAACTAAAAAATTTAAAATGATAAGTTTTCTTAAATATTTATTAGTGTTATATTTTTTTTTAAAAATTATTTACAATATTAATAAAAATAATTATTATAAAGAATAAATTTATATAATTTTAGAAAGATATTATTAATCAATTGGCGCCCAACGTTTTTCAAAATATTAAAAAATATTGTAATATAATTAATAAATGCATTTGATATTACGTTATAATATTTTGCTAAAGCTAATACAACATTATTAATAAAAAGTTATGTATAATTTTTATATAATTAACTTAGTTTTGGTTTTTTACATATTTTATTAATTTGAAATTGGCGCCCAACGTTTTCAGAAATAAAAAATCTACAATGATAAGTTCTCTTAAACATTTATTAGTGTTATAATTTTTTTTTTTAATTATTTATAATATTAATAAAAATAATTCTTAAAAAGAATAAATTTATATAATTTTAGAAAGATATTATTAATCAATTGGTGCCCAACGTTTTTCAAAATTTTAAAAAATATTGTAATATAATTAATAAATACATTTGAAAATACATCATAACATTTTGTTAAAGCTAATACTACATCATTAGTGATTAAGTATATGTAATTTGAATATAATTAACTTAGTTTAGGCTTTTTTACATATTTTATTAATATAAAATTGGCGCCCAACGTTTTCAGGACCAGAAAATTTAAAATGATAATTTCAGCGATTCTGAAACGAGAAGCAGTGGAAAAATCGTGGTACCAAAATGTCTGTTGGTCTGTTTAATGAGTCAGTTGTCAGATTAAAAAGAAGATTCATGGAACAGTTACGAAAGAAACTTTGGAGATGAAATTGATGTGACAGTAAACATCATCAAAGTCCCGTTATACATTTGGGCGAGTGAAGTGAATAAATAATATCTTAGTATAAAATTGCCATCAATCATAACAGTAAGTGCATTTTCTTTTGTTCATCTTCGCGCGTGTCCAGACGCCGTTTAGTAACGTTCAGCTAATGGCAACCTAGTCTATTTGATCATTTTATGTGTGCCATTCGCCGGACGTGTCCCGGAAACCGGTCCAGAATTCGCCCAGTTGTGACGTTTTATGGACCGAGAGAACGATAAATAATAAAGTGCGAACTGAGAGTCGGTTTTTTTGCGCAAATCGATCCGGCTGAAACGTTTCAGCGGACTGTGTCATTTGCCAAAATGACGGAATGTTCCGTCGCACCGTTTCGGGCGGCTTTTGTCATTTATTGCAGCCGGTTTTGGGATGAAAACTTCTCCTGGCAAACGTTCCCCACCGAATATAAATCGTGACTAACAATAAACCACGAAAACAATTAATGTCGAGTTATTAATAAAACAAGCATGTTTTTATTTTTATAAATATTCTTATAAATATTTACGTTAGTTAGTTCTATAAAAGTCGGCTTATTAAATTGTAGCAATTCAGGTTGTAAATAATCATGACGACGCTTCTATTAATGAATGAATTGACGTAGATGGTTCCCAAACTCGGCATCGCATACACGTGTTTATGTAACGATTTTATCTATCGTTATCCTGGCCCATTAAAAACCTCAACACTCAAACGATTGAAAACGTACACGAACCCAATTCGGACGGATTTCAGGCTTATTTTTTTCGTTATTAAGAGGACAAGTTTAAATTTAGAAAATTGATTGCTATTAAAGTATATAATTAATAATAAGCAATGCGTTTATTTATAAAACAGGAAAAGACGCACTTTCCCAACACTTTTATATTTGGTCTAAAAATTTTAAATTGTTTATTTGCAGTAAATTTGAGTTATTATAAATTATCTTTGTTTTTAATTTCATTTCATAATACTTTATATTATACATTTTTGAACTGAAAAATTTTTGAGAGTAAAAACTATTTAAAACAATAAATTACTTTTTAGAATTCAAATTTACACTAATAATAATAATACTAATTGAAGAGATAAACAACTACAATTACAATTTAAAATTTATTTAATTATTAAAAAATATTATTTTTTACATATATTTATTATTAAATATATTTTTTGAATTAATAATTTATATTTTATTAAAATTGCAGTTGCAGTTTAATTTTATGACATATTTTGCATCTGATTTTTTATATAAAAAATGTTAATTATTTAATCTTTAAAATAAATTACAATTATTACAAATAATTTCCATAAATATTATTTTAAAATTTTATTAAAGTAAATATTTATATATTTTTTGACGTTGGTAATTACACTATTTTGACTGTTTAAAAAATAGATTAAACAATTATTTTTTTTGTATTTCAATTTGGAAACTGTTTTTAGATTGATTAGAAATAAAAATGTTATGTTTTTTGAATTAAATATTTATGTATTTTTTACAAAGTAACAAATGTAAAAATTATTTAAATTTGCCTATTTTATATTAATTAATGTATTGTTTTTGGTTTATACTAGACAAGTTTAAATTTATATAAAAAATGTAAGATTTTTTTAACCTACAATTTAGGGTACATTAATTTTATATCAAATATAGAAATTATTATAAATTAAATAAATAAATTATATAAGTTTTTATTTAAGTATATTTATTAGAAACTCAAATATTTTTAATTATACATTGATATAATATTACATTTTTACAATTCTCCATTTTTTTAATTTATAAATATGTTTTATTAAAAATTTTTATTTAAAATACGTATTTGATATTTGAAAATTAATATTTCATAGTTGATATTTCCAATATTTGGACAGTCAAATAAATTTATGAATTCTCAATTCTACTCTTGTCAAACTTTTAATATTTTTATAGTTTTTTGTTTATTCTAAAAATATTTAAATAAATTAAATTGAGTAGTTCACAATATATAAATTTAAAATTTATTATATTTATTTTAAAGTTAAATTAATGGTTATTTATAAAATTAATAACAATAATTCTTAAAACGAATAAATTTATATTATTTTAGAAAGTTATTATTACATAATTGGCGCCCAACGTTTTTCAAAATATTAAAAAATATTATAATATAATTAATATATGCACTTGAAAATACATTATAATATTTTGTTAAAGCCTATACAACATTATTAATAAAAAATTATGTATAATATAATAGAAATAATTTAGTTTTGGTTTTTTACGTATTTCATTAATTTGATGTTGGCGCCCAACGTTTTCAGAACTAAAACATCTAAAGTGATAATTTCTCTTATACATTTATTAATGATATAAATATTTTAAAAAATATTTATAATATTAATAATACTAATTCTAAAAACAAATAAACTTATATAATTTTAGAAGGATATTATTAATAAATGTATTTTAAAGTATATTATAATATTTTGTTAAATCTAATATTATTGCTAAGTATTTATTTATAAGTCTTTTCAGTTTTTCCAAATTTTTGCATATTTCTGTTAGGAATCTGATTGCGTCAATCAATTGACGAAATTTCTTCGCAAAATTTAAACCAACCAGGATGTTTTCGACATTCCAGAATGCACCACCAACATTTAACAATCAATAAAAATGTTTTTTCATGTGCAGATAATACATAAAAATATTCCGACCGTGCTATTTAGCGTGTTAAAATTAGCACCGTCTGATATTTTAATGGATCCTACTAGAAATATGTTCGGAGTAAATGCAGACTGTATAAACATATACATCAAACCATTGAAATATTACCAAACTTACATTAACGGTGGTAATTTTGGGTTGGCTTAGGATTTTTCACTGGGACACTGATCGATACTCAATATTGCTTGGTCACCTTGAGCCCATTCAATTTCGTATTTACCCCACAAAAGAATATAACAAACTTGACCCTTATATTTTCAAGTGTTTCAATTGATTTTCCACCATTTGGTTTCCCGTTTCTGATTGTAATATCAACTGCGAGTTCTCTTTGTTCGCAACAATGGAGTGTTGCAGCTTCGGTTTCCTTCTGTTTCAAAATTGGCACCTCATAAAAGTAACTAAATAAACTATAGAAATTGGTTTTTTTCAATTGGTACTGACGTCAAGGTTTGTATAAATAGAAATTACATATTTTTAAACTATCACAATAGAGGTTGTATTCTAAAATTAAATAATGTCCTGTAATTAAAACTTTTTTTTGCCATAGTTAACAAACTAAAGTTTTTATTAAATAAAATGGTTTGGTAGAAAGGTGTTTCTAGCGTGTTTGTCTTATTGTTAAACGGATATTGGCCACCCCAAAATCGATTATTGTGGAGGCAGACGGGTTAGTTGACCTTGTGAAATAAATAAAATATAACTAAAAATACTATAAAAAACTTTAACAACTTTATGTGCAAGTACGAGATTTATTTTGGATAAATTTTATTGTTAATATAAATTATTTTACTTGTTAATTGCAGTTTTACATGTTTTTAGGATGCTGGAGATGTTTGTTTTTATATGAACGATATAATTTTCAGAAATTTAAAGCTTTATTTTAGTTAAATTTGTGTTTGTATAATGTTTGCAATAAAATTCGAAAATAAGGATGTTCCTGGAAATATCAAATTATGTAATTAGATTAAGTTGGAAGGTATAATAACATTTATCTAGAAATATAAATATTTTTAATAGAAAATGTGAAAAGATTCAAGTAAGAAAGAGGACATTATCCTATAATCTTCCATTAAACAGCATCTTTAAATAATTATTTTTAAATTGAAACAAAAGTATTTTCTTCTTCCAACACCGACCAAAATTTTAGGAATATAAGATGTTGCCCAACTTGGAAGAGAAGTTAAACTTCTCATATTTGATGTCTCTAGTTTGAGACTCAATGAAAGTTAAGACTTAAATTTTCTTAATAAAATGCACAAACAATTTTGATCATTTGTTGTCCTTAAAAGACATTAAATAAGGATTATGTTAACATCGTGTTAAATTAATAAAAAAGAGGGTTACTTTTGACCAGAACTCCCAACTCAAAGAAAACTCATTTTGTAACAAAAAACTGTTAGCAGACCCAAAGTTGAGAAATCGGTGAGCCAACTTCTCTGAACACAGATTCCAGTAGGACAAAAGAATAATTTTTAAGTGGCAACTTTAAAACTCTCGCAACCAGAGGCACGACAAGGCCTCGTAAAAGCTCAAAAAACTTTATCTTTACAGTGTACGCCTCATAAATTCCTAAGCCTAAGTCTCCGAACTTCCACCACGTCCGCACCACCCCCCAAAAATCGTTTTCTTTCCTCTCTTTTTCTTAGCCAAGACATGCACCGCATAAAAAAATGAGTGAATAGTTGTTGGCATCGCGTACCAACTAAAATAAGCGTCGGCAGCGTCGACGAATGCGACGGCCGGCCGACGCTATTTTGATGGCACTCTGACCCTCCAAACTGCACTCGGCATTGTACGTGGTGCCTCAATCCGCACGTCCGTCTCGCTCTCGCCGTTTTGTCCCCGCATGCGGGAATTTTAATTGTGCGTCGGCCGTCCCACCGCCCTCCGGGGACTGGCAATCGTTTTCCTAGCCCGGGGTGGGCCGCCTCGTTTTTTTCTATGTCAAGTGGGGCGCGAAAGATGAGTGTCTTTGTGTCATTATGGTTGGGGGCCTTTGAACATGTTTTAAGGTTATTTCAAGCAAGTTTTTCGTGTATAAATACAATGACAAATAGAAATTGTGTATTTTTGTTAATATGCTAAGAAGGTCTTCTTCTCTGAATCCGATATATATTCTGCTAAGTAGATTAGCTGATGAGATTTGGAAGGAAATATCTAATTTAATATTGTTATCTTTATTCTTGAAGTAAGTTCATATGTTTTCAGATGTAATTTTTGGTACCTACATCAAAAAAAATTTTCTTCTTTGAACTTGAATCAATTTCCTGCTAAGTAGATTAGCTGGGTTCATTTTGGAAAGAAATATCTAAACTAATATTGTTGTCTCTGTTCTTGGAGTACGTTCATATGTTTTCAGACGTAATTTTTGGTACCTTCCCCTAAAACATCTTTTCTTTCAACTTGAGTCAATTTCCTGCTAAGTAAATTAGCTGGGTTCATTTTGGAATGAAATATCTATTCTAATATTGTTGTCTTTGTTCTTGGAGTACGTTTATATGTTTTCAGACGTAATTTTTGGTACCTCCCCCTAAAAATATCTTCTTCTTTGAACTTAAATCAATTTCCTGCTAAGTACATTAGCTGGGTTCATTTTGGAAGGAAATATCTAATCTAATATTGTTGCCTTTGTAATTGGAGTACGTACATATGTTTTCAGACATAATTTTTGTTACCTTCCCCTAAAAATATCTTCTTCTTTGAACTTGAATCAATTTCTTGCTAAGTAGATTAGCTGGGTTCATTTTGGAAGGAAATATCTAATCTAATATTGTTGTTTTTGTTCTTGGAGTACGTTCATATGTTTTCAGACGTAATTTTTGGTACCTCTACCTAAAAAGATCTTATTCTTTGAACTTAAATCAATTTCCTGCTAAGTAGATTAGCTGAGTTTATTTTGGAAGGAAATATCTAATCTAATATTGTTGTCTTTGTTATTGGAGTACGTACATATGTTTTCAGACGTAATTTTTGGTACCTCCCCCTAAAAATATCTTCTTCTTTGAACTTGAATCAATTTCCTGCTAAGTAGATTAGCTGGGTTCATTTTGGAAGGAAATATCTAATCTAATATTGTTGTCTTTGTTCTTGGAGTACGTTCATATGTTTTCAGACGTCAGTTTTGGTACCTCCCCCTAAAAATATCTTCTTCTTTGAACTTAAATCAATTTCCTGCTAAGTAGATTAGCTGGGTTCATTTTGGAAGGAAATATCTAATCTAATATTGTTGCCTTTGTAATTGGAGTACGTACATATGTTTTCAGACGTAATTTTTGTTACCTTCCCCTAAAAATATCTTCTTCTTTGAACTTGAATCAATTTCCTGCTAAGTAGATTAGCTGGGTTCATTTTGGAAGGAAATATCTAATCTAGTATTGTTGTTTTTGTTCTTGGAGTTCGTTCATATGTTTTCAGACGTAATTATTGGTACCTCCCCCTAAAAATATCTTCTTCTTTGAACTTAAATCAATTTCCTGCTAAGTAAATTAGCTGGTTTCATTTTGAAAGGAAATATCTAATCTAATATTGTTGTCTTTGTAATTGGAGTACGTACATATGTTTTCAGACGTAATTTTTGGTACCTCCCCCTAAAAATATCTTCTTCTTTAACCTAGAATCAATTTCCTGCTAAGTAGATTAGCTGGGTTCATTTTGGAAGGAAATATCTAATCTAATATTGTTGTCTTTGTTCTTGGAGTACGTTCATATGTTTTCAGACGTAATTTTTGGCACCTCCCCCTAAAAAGATCTTCTTTGAACTTGAATCAATTTCCTGCTAAGTAGATTAGCTGGGTACCTCCTCTAAAAAGATCTTCTTTGAATACTAACCCACGTCCTTCTAAGAAGATTAACTAAGGCCATTTTGTTGTCTACATTTTTTGAGATAATTAATCTATTTAAGATGTAATTTTTGGCATCTACATGTAAAAATCTAAGACAATTGAGCTGGTTTTTGAGTAAGATACAGTTATAAGAAGTAATATTTTATAAGTCCATTGAAAAAGTAGTGAATTCCAAGAAAATAATTCAATAAGAAACCATTTCTTTGAAATCACAGCTTATTCGCCCGCAGACACAATTGATTTCTTATTTTCACACCCTTATCTGCACCCTAAATCATCAATTAAGCCCTGAATCGGCGTCCCGAACCGTATTAATCACAGCATCGGTTTTCAATTAGGCCGATAATTCATGTTAGCCGGACGATTATTGGGCGGAAAAAGGCGAGGAAAATTCAATTTGCAAGCGGCCAAGGGATTAACCGGATCAAGAACAGAGACGCCGGAAGATTTGTTGCACTTCGGACGACTTCAGTGCGGCGAACCCGCAGTCTTAATTAGACTGTGCGAGAATTTGACGGTCAATTGAGACTTCTCGGTTTGTTTTGTTTAATTAATTTATATTATCTGTTTTTGATGGGGAAAAATTGAATTTTAATTGAGCAGTCTTTAGTTCCGGTAATTTCCAGCTAGTGCTTGATCCGATATAAGTTCGATGATGTAAGAAATATCAGGTGTGGTTTTCGTTTTCTATGTTAAATATCTTGGATATAATCCAAAATAATACAAGGTTCAAATATGTATAAATACGACATTCGCATAATAATCTACTTTGTGCGTTCAACAACGCAATTTCAGTCGTATATAATATAAAGTTTTATCGGTATTTGTTTATTGCAGAATAAACAAGCAAAACAATGGTTACTATAAAAGTTTCCTAGGTTTTCAGTTTCCTTTGTGGCAAGTAAATACATAAAATTTAATTTGTGGTTTTCTAGTTGTATATGTAAATACTGAAATTCATTACATTACATTGGTAATTTAATAGCAAAAGTTTTTTGTTGTTTTTATAACATCAAAGTAAAAATATTTAAGGACTATTTTTATTTAAAAAACAACACTGCTGAAATATATAACCTGAACAATTAAAAAATTCTCGTATCTTGATTTTAAATTATCTAAACATCTGAAAATTTTAATATTTTATTAAAAATATCAAGAATTTAGAAAGTTTTAACAAGTATAAAGTATTTAAAAATGTAAAATGTTCAAATTAATATTAAAGATCATTCTGAAAAACCTGAAGAAACTGAAAAATCTGAAATCTGAAGAATGTAAAGTATCTAAAAGTGCTGAAATGTATGACCTGAAAAATTAAAAAATTATCCTATCTTGTTTTTAAATTATCTAAACATCTGAAAATATTAATATTTTATTAAAAATATCACGAATTTAGAAAATATTTAAAGATTTAATAAGTATAGAGTATTTAAAAATATAAAATGTTCTAATTAATATTAAAAATCATACTGAAAAGTCTGAAGAAACTGAAAAATCTAGAATCTGAAGAATGTAAAGTATCTAAAAATGCTGAAATATATGACCTGAAAAATTAAAAAATTGTCCCATCTTGATTTTAAATTATCTAAACATCTGAAAATTTTAATATTTTAATAAAACTATCAAGAATTTAGAAAATATTTAAAGTTTTAACAAGTATAAAGTATTTAAAAATATAAAATGTTCAAATTAATATTAAAGATCATTCTGAAAATCCTGAAGAAACTGAAAAATCTGAAATCTGAAGAATGTAAAGTATCTAAAAATGCTCAAATATATGCCTGAAAAATTAAAAAATTGTCCTATCTTGTTTTTAAATTATCTAAACATCTGAAAATATTAATATTTTATTAAAAATATCACGAATTTAGAAAATATTTAAAGATTTGATAAGTATAAAGTATTTAAAAATATAAAATATTCTAATTAATATTAAAGATCATTCTGAAAATCCTGAAGAAACTGAAAAATCTGAAATCTGAAGAATGTAAAGTATCTAAAAGTGCTGAAATGTATGACCTGAAAAATTAAAAAATTATCCTATCTTGTTTTTAAATTATCTAAACATCTGAAAATATTAATATTTTATTAAAAATATCACGAATTTAGAAAATATTTAAAGATTTAATAATTATAGAGTATTTAAAAATATAAAATGTTCTAATTAATATTAAAAATCATACTGAAAAGTCTGAAGAAACTGAAAAATCTAGAATCTGAAGAATGTAAAGTATCTAAAAATGCTGAAATATATGACCTGAAAAATTAAAAAATTGTCCTATCTTGATTTTAAATTATCTAAACATCTGAAAATTTTAATATTTTAATAAAACTATCAAGAATTTAGAAAATATTTAAAGTTTTAACAAGTATAAAGTATTTAAAAATATAAAATGTTCAAATTAATATTAAAGATCATTCTGAAAATCCTGAAGAAACTGAAAAATCTGAAATCTGAAGAATGTAAAGTATCTAAAAATGCTCAAATATATGCCTGAAAAATTAAAAAATTGTCCTATCTTGTTTTTAAATTATGTAAACATCTGAAAATATTAATATTTTATTAAAAATATCACGAATTTAGAAAATATTTAAAGATTTGATAAGTATAAAGTATTTAAAAATATAAAATATTCTAATTAATATTAAAGATCATTCTGAAAAGCCTGAAGAAACTGAAAAATCTGAAATCTGAAGAACTTAAAGTATTTAGAAAAGCTGAAATATATAACCTGAACAATTAAAATATTATCCTTCTAAATTATCTAAACATTAGAAATTTTTAATATTTTATTAAAAATATGAGGAATTTAGAAAATATTTAAAGATTTAACAAGTATAAAGTATCTAAAAATATAAAATGTTCTAAATAATATTAAAAATCAAAATATTTAAAATATCTATATATCTATTTAATTGTAAAAACTTATAAATTATGAAAAATCTGAAGAAACTGAAAAAATTAGAATAGCTAAAAATACAAAATTATCCAGACATTATTTAGAGATTTTTTTAAATTCTTAAATACTTTAAAAAGTATAAAACAAAATTTTGTTTCAATATTTTTAAAATCATTATTATATTTCCAAATGTTTTGTATCTAAAATTGGGTCACCCACATCTTGTTCAGGAATGTTGACATAACTCGTTCTCTTTTTACGACGCTCGCTCCATTGTACGAATTACAGAAACGAAATAATTCTGACTTCTGACAAAATACATCCGCAAACTAAATCGATTTTATCAGCTGCAAATAAATAATCCATGCAATTGTTTGTTATTTTTGTAAAGGTACGAAAACGTGCTTCTAAAATTAATCATTTTGCGGCTAATTTTGAAGTGTCAAATTCAAGAAAATGTGCATAAATACACCCATGTCTAAATTTACGCCAAGTTGCTGTTTTTAGAGTTATTTTCATCGCAACTGTTGCGATTACACACGTAAAACTTCCGTTCTGTGCTATTAAAAAAAATGAATTAATTTATAGGTGTTAAATAAAACCAAAAGTAGACAAGGATATTTACATAAAACAGGCGTTGCAAACTCCTTTTAAATGTAAATCTTGTGCTCCTTATAAAAGTGTAATGTTTCACTAAAAAGACATTTTAACTACATATTTTATCTTTAGTGAATTCCTCAATGTAATATTTCGTGTTTTATTAAAGTTTCCAGTCGATTTATGAATCTGTTTTACTCAATTATGGAGGTAATAAAATTGCCCCGCTTTAGAAATCTCAAATAGGAAATTCATAACTTCCTGCATTTCTGTTAAAAATAATAATAATGGTAATAATAAGGAACTGTCCTTATTATATTTTATGTTTACCTCAACAAATTGCCTTTTAAATGTCACTGAAAGACGTGATGCGAGAAACAAACATCCGGGTGACGAAGCATTTGCGTGCAATGTGTCAAATCAATCAATTACCTTAATTGGAGGAAATGTGAAACAAAGGAAAGGTTGCTTCCAAAAGGAAAAAGTGTAAAACGTAGCTTTCAACCCCTGCTCTCCATTAACAGATCAAAGGCAAGCTACTCACATTCAGTCTTTAAAAAAAATGCTGTAGTCGATGTTGTGGGTGTATAGTCAGTTAATTATCTAAGGGAATATTAATTTTGCATCTTATCGAAGAGGCTCCTCGGAAGGCAAACACGTGGCTTCCAAAAGGAACACGTAAAACGACCTGGAGAAGAAGCTTTCAACTTCTGGTCCCCATTAACAGATCAAAAGAAGGCAACTTACGTTTTCAGACTTTAAAACACGAAGGACTCGTTCTACAGTCGAAGTGGGGGGTGTGCAATTAATTAATTTACGCAAACATCATTTTTGAATGTCATCGAAAAAACTCCTCACGTGGCCAATGGAGTTGGACCCGCCTGTTTCGTCAGTGGTCCCCCCTGTTCTCACGTGGAACCGTCCCGAATCGATTGCAGGCGGACGTTGTACGCATAATTCCAACCTAGCGCCACCGTTTCGACGTTAAACTACCCCCGAGACGCACATAGAATCCCGCCTGGTGTCGATGAACGAACGCGAGACTCGATTTATGTTCCGGCCTCGAGACGGTGCGGGAGATTTACTGGTTTAATTCATGTAAATTGGACGTAAAAAAGTGCAGTAAAATGATACGGTTGCAGCCATTAAATCTTAACTAGTTTCAATATATTCACTTTAAAATATTTCAATTAAACAAATGTAGATGTTGTATTGAATGGATTCATTTTGAGGTTTAAGACATTTTACATATTTTCATAGGTAACAATGAGGTAAAGCACATTTTTTCACATGTAAATTGGTGATTAAAAATATATTACAATGATCCATTTGTTACTCTTAACTATCAAGTGGTTTAAATAGTCTTCACCTCCAAATATTTTGATCAACAAATGAAGATATTGTATTGTATCATATACTTTCACATTTTAATTGAAAGTAAAACATATAATAAAATGATTCATTTGTTACTCTTAATTGTCAAGTGGTTTAAATAGTCTACACCTCCAAAAATTTTAATCATCAAATAAAGATATTGTATTGAGTAGATTATATATTAGATATTTAAGACATATTTTAGATATTTTGATAGTTTAAAAGGAAAAAAAGAAGTACTGAGCAAGTCACAACCACACTGTGTAATTCAGAAATATTATACTTTCAGGAAATCTTCCAGTTAAAGAAATTTAATTCATCTCCAGCTAAAGTATTCTATAACAAAACTGCAATATTCTAAAACCAACTGTACTGTGATATTTAATTAAAATCTCTTCTGGGAAATTAATTAATGAGTTGAATGATGTAATTTTATTAGTCGTGGAGTTTCCTCGAAGTCTTTCTTTGAGGAAGACCTAGCGAGAATTTAGGAAATCATATACTTCCACATTTTAATTGAAGGTAAAATATATAATAAAATGGTCAATTTGTCAATTGGTTTAAATAGTCTTCACCTCCAAAAATTTTAATCATCAAATAAAGATATTGTATTGAGTAAATTATATTTTAGATGTTTAAGATATATTTTAGATATCTTGATAATTTAAGAGGAAAAAAAAAGTACTTCTGGGCCATAGTCTCAACCATACTATGTAATTCAGGAATATTATACTTTCAGAAAACCTTTCAATTAAAGAAATTTAATTCTCCTTCCTCTAAACTATCTTAAAACAAAACTATATTTATTGTAAAGTTAACTGACCTGTGATATTTTATTAAAATTTCTAATACGTAGGAATTTAATTCATGACTTGAATAATGTGGGAGTTTCTCAGAAGATTCTTCGTCAGAAAGAAGGTGGAACAATTCAGGAAATCATATACTTTAATATGTAAATTGGACATAAAAAAAATCAATAAGATGAATTTATTACCCTTAAATGTCAAATTGTTTTAGATAGATAGAAATATATAAAATTTGTGGTCTTGAAGGCGTCTCCAACATTAAAACAGGGGAGCAATTCATAAAATTAAATGTTTTTCTGTACAAATTGGACTTAAAAAATGAAATACAGTTATTGATTTATTGTTGTTAAGTCTCAAATAGTTTAAACAGCCTTCACATACTCATTCATGTGAAAATATTGATCTATATTACATTTTTAATATATATTTTAATAGAAAAAAGTAAAAAAGAAACTATTGGAGCACGATACAAGAGAACTGGATGCTTCAGAAATATTATACTTTCAGGAAACCCTTTAATTAAAAAAATGTAATTCACCTCAGGCTAAAATATACCGTAAACAGGACTGAAATATTGCAAAAACCAGCTGAACCGTGATTTTATTAATTAGTTGATGATTTGAATGGGGAATTTTATGTTAGCCGTGTGTTTCCTGGAACGATTTTTCATTAGTAAATCAGGGGTTCAATTCAGGTAACCAATTTGCTGTCATACTTAATTATGACATGATAAATGGAATGGAATGATCCATTTTTACTCAACAATTTGTACTGAAATTATTCATATTAGATACTGTGACACAATAGTAAAAGTACCTACTGAGCCCAGACACAATTTTAGTCCAGGAAATCCTTCAATTAAAGAAATTTAATTAAACACCGGCTGCAGTAAACAGAGCTGCAATATTCTTGAATTCACCTCGCCATGAGATTTTATTAAAGTCTCTAGTACATGGTATATTAGTTGATGATTTGAGCTATGTAATTTTATTTTAATCGTACGACCTTCCTGAAATTGCTCTCCATTAAGAAAACAGGAAGATAATTCAGGAAATTAAATGCCTTGACATATATGTATTGGAAACAAAAACGGGATAAACTGGGGATGCATTTATCACCCTTAAACCTCAATTTTAAATGAAGAAAAGTGGATCCACATTAGATGCTTTAATAGACTAAAAAGGAAAAATAAGACCACTGCAGCAACACAAAACTTTACTTTGTAACACAGAGATTCTGAGCTTGCAGGAATCCCTTCAATTAAAGCAATTTGATTAACTTCCGGCTAAAATATGCTGTAAACAGAACTGCAATATTCTGAAACCAGCTGAACCGTGAGATTTTATTAAATTCTCTAATACATTGAAAATTAGTCGATGATTTGAGGCGTGTAATTTTATTTTGATCGTACGAACTTCCCGGAACGGTTCTCCATCAGGAAAACGGGGCGACAATTCAGGAAATCAAATGCTTTGACGGTCAGGTATTTACGTTCCGTTTTCAATTTCACAGAATGAAATTCACCCTTTTCTACTTATCGTTCGTTCTCGGAAATGACTCAGCTACGATTTAAATTCATTTTATATATACAGGACAAAGAAATGTCACACATTACTGTTTTAAAGTTAATTAGCAAAAGCAATCAAAACATTTTATATTGTATTCAGTTGAATTAAATCCTTCTATGAAATATCTTAGAAAATGATTGATTTTTCTCTGACCAGCACTGTACCTCAATGGACGCATCAATTTTGGGGCAGCAAAACGAATAATTAAATAACAGTTCCAAATGTGGAAACGTTGCAACGCGATGGTAAATCAGTGCAATTTATCCGTTAACACATCACTCAAAAATAGACCTATTATCAGCACGAAATTTAGCTTCTATTTCAGTCCGAGTTCATACGAGTGCACCGTCTGGAGTGAGAGTGCATTCGGGTATCGATTAATTAGCAAAAAAATGACGCGGTTAAATCGGGCGAGATTGGAGGACCGAAACAAATCCATTCACGATAACAAGCGAATTTAAAAATAGTAGCATATATTGCCCATGGCTCCACACCATTATTAATTTCGCCCTGATGTAATCGTTTGCCAATGTGCATTGGACACGTTATGGACGAAGTTTTTGTTCGTTTGTAGATTGGTTTGATACATACCTAATGTGTATGTATCAAGGTTGCAGATTTGATCAGTTTTATATATAGGTATTTCACAAGTGAAAAAGTTGCACCAGATGTTTCTGAGTGTGGAAACGTTAATTTTCCAGTTAAACATAAACTAGAAACAAGAAGTTTTTTGTAAAAAAGGATCATTTATGCAGATGTTAATTAACTAACTAATTACCAGGTTTTCATTCAGTTTTTGTGCCCGCCGGAGCTTTTATATGTAGGTATTAACATTTTAATTATACAACAAAAAACTAGCAACTTTAATAAAAAAACTTAATTAATTAATTAATTTCCTCACGATTTTTATTTATAAAAACAATTAAATAATAGAGAAATGTACAGAGCTTTTTAATGGAGTTTTTCAACAAGTAATTAATTTAAACCAGTCATTTTAGATTATGGACATTAACATTCAAATTACACCTACATTTTAGATTATGGACATAAAAATTACCAGTTACACATCAAAAAAATTACAAAAGTATATAAAAATGAGCTTTATTATTTAATTGACATTTTTTAAATAATTAATTAATTTTAATTAAACTACAAGTTCATCCAAAAATTCCTTTTTAGACTGATTAACATTATTAATTAATTGGAAGGCTTTCCACACAATTTCACTTCCCATTTCTTGCTTATTATTCATAATAATAATTAAATTATACAAAATTCTACAAATAACTTTTTAATAAACGTTTTTCAGAAGTCATGAAATTTAACAAGACACAACAAAAAAAATTTGAAGAGTATATAAAAAATGAGCTTTAGTGGAGAGTTACTTTATTAATTAAGTTAAATCGTCTTAACAATTAATGAATTTAAAACAGATGTTTTAGAGTTAATACATTAATAGTCCAATCAAACAAAAAAATACTAAAAGGTTACCCAAAAATGCCTTTTTAGACTGATTAACACAATTCATTAATTGACAGGCTTTCAACATAATCTAAATTCCCATTTCTAGCTTCTTATTCATAATAATAATTAAATTATAGAATATTTTAAAAATAAACGTTTTTCAGAAGTCATGGAATTTAATCAGACATTTCGGATTATAAACATTAAGGTTCCAGTAATACAACAAAAAATCTAGAAGAGTATATAAAAAATGAGCTTTTGTGCAGAGTTACTTTAATAATTAAGTGATATATTTTCAACAATTAATATATTAAAAACAGGTGTTTTAGACTCTGCACATTAATCAAAAGTGTATCCAAAAATGCCTTTTTAGACTGATTAACATAATTAATTAATTACTTTCCACTCAATTTTAGATTCTCATTTCTAGCTTCTTATTTATAATAATAATTAAATTATAGAAAATTTTACTAATAACTCTTTAACAAATAATGAAATTTAACCAGAATATAAAAGCTAAAGAGTATATAAAAATGAGGTTTTGTGCAGAGTTACCTTATTAATTAAGTGATATCTTCTTCACAATTAATGAATTTAAAACAGGTGTTTTAAACACTACACATTAATAGTTCAATCAATTAGAAAAAGACTAAAAAAGTTTATTCAAAAATGCCTTTTTGGATTGATTAACGTAATTAATTAATTGGTAAGCTTTCCACACAACTTTAATTCCCATTTAATAATAAAGGTTTTTCACAGTAATGATATTTAACCAGAAATTTTGGAATATATACATTAAGAATCCAGTTACACAGCAAAAAAGCTAAAAGAGTATATAAAAATGAGCTTTTGTGCAGAGTTACTTTATTAATTAATTGATATTTTCTTAACAATTAATTAATTGATTAATTTAAAATAGTTGTTTTAGATTGTGGACATTAATAGTCCAATCAAACATAAAAAAACTAAAAGTTTATCAAAAAATGCCTTTTTTATAAATAATTACAATTAAATTGTAAAAAATTCGACAAATAACTTTTTAGTTTTTTCACAAGTAATGACATTTAACCAGACATTTTGAAATAAACATTAAGATTCCAATTATACAACAAACAAAACTAGAAAAGTATTTAAAAAATGTGTGTTTTTTTTTTTTGTAAACTAAGATTGTTTGACAGTTTTTTAATAAATTTAAACCAGATGTTTTGGACTGAGGTCATTAATAATTTACAATTACACAACAAAAAACAAGAAAATTATCCAATTACATAACAAAAAATGAGAAATTTATAATAAAAATATGTTTTTTTATAAATTAATTACATACAATTATTAAGAACAATATAATAATTTAATTTATTCAATGAATTTAAACCAGATGTTTTAAGTTAGAGACAACCACAAAAAAAACTAAAAATTTATTCAAAAAAAAGGCAGATTACATAACAAAAAATCAGAAATTTATAATAAAAATAGATTTTTATTAAGAATAATATAATTATTTAATGAATTTAAATAAGATATTTTAAATTAGAGACAACCACAAAAAAAAAAACAAAAGTTTATTCAAAAAAGGCAGATTAACTTAATTAATTAATTGATAGGTTTTCAACTTTTACTTCCCACTTCTAATCTTTGATTAGGAAGATGAAATTATAGTAAATTCTTAATGTCAGATTTATGTAACTAACGTTTTCCATTTCGCCCTTGTCGGCCATTTATTTATGACTGATATTTGTGTTACAGACAGATATAATTAGATGAAGTCTACCACAAACTAGTTCTTAAAACATTCAAGTTAATTAATATAATATCAACACATTTTTACATGACGTACTAATAACCAATTAAGAAAAGGTTCTATTTATAAATAATCATTTAAAATTCTGACAAAAATTGTATTTATTACTAACTAAAATCAGATGTTTTACACAAAGCTTTCCATTCAGTTAGTTCAGTTAAGCTTTAATAAAGGCATAAGTGCTTTGATATTTAAAATAATAGTGCGTTCTTGCATTAATTGTTGTTGATCTGGAAGTAACTGTTTCTATTTATTCACCGTGCATAATAAACTGTTGGAATTAGGTCAAGACAAACATATTTTCCACAATGTCAATATGTAAAGGGTTGACCTGTTTTTGAAACGTATATGAATATGTGATTTACACAAATAAAATCATCGATCGTTGCAAACTAATTTGATTGGACATTTCACGGTTGCCTTCGGAAATGGGGAAAAACAATCCAATCGATGCCAGACTCATAAATATGTATTCAAAACGTTGAAGCGTCGGACCGGCGATCGATATTATTATTGTGTCGTCGAAATAATTTTGCACAAAATAATTTGCAACCGAAAGTCGTGTAGCACAAAAGTTGGCTGCCAAATCCTCTTAATTCCCTTTGCGATAGATCGACACGTTTGTTAATAAATCACACAGATCGCAATCACTTATGAGCATTTGTACAATTGTTTTATTTATAAATACAGTGTTGCAATGTTATTGACTAAAATAAATTGAAATCGTTACCGGCGTGAAATGTGGCACAGTTTATACAATAATCGGCCGATTTATGAACTGAACTGGGATCAGTTAATAAACTTGTGTGTTAAAGCAGTTTTAGTTATTTGTTTATTTTGTTAAGCATCTGTAATGCAATAAAACCCGTATGACAATTAATAATTACCGTTTATTTGCTTTCAATGCATAAATTTGAACGTCTATTATTGTCATACTATTTTAAACCACATCTTAAATATTATTAAACATTTGTACACTTAGATGTAAATTTATTTTATTATAGAATTATGGATTTTAATATAAAACATTATTACATTAAGGAGATAATTCCTGTGTACATATTTGAAGTGTTGCCAGGTTTGTACATACAGACATTTTTAAAGTATAAACTACCTAAGTTATAAATAAATATAAAACGTTATAGAATACGTTTTTACTATTATATCTTCAACCTTGATTTAATATATTTCCTGACAAAATTCATATAAAATACTCACAAGCAGGTTGCAACTTTGGAATTTATATTTAAATCAAAAACTAAAAGTATAGTCCAGAATTTTAAATCTACCAGTTCATTCTGGTCATGATTTTATGTTTTAATGGAACTAAAATGTGTTGATCCATAAGTAATTTTATTAGACAAGTATTTTCGTCTGAAAGAAATTTTCCTAGCGACTTGTTTAAGTGCTTAAATCGATTTTGTATTAATATTAAATAAATAATGGTCTAATAATAATGTTTTATAGCAAAAATTACAACAATAATTTGAATATTTTTTAATTTTGTAATTAACATTAAAGAATTTGTTTTAAAAAGTGTAATTTTTCTTCCCTGGATGATCAGAAAAATAATTGAGTAATTGGCAAGAGTCAATCAAAAGTCTTTGAAAGCTTCGATACCATGTTTAAATTTATTAATTGGGAAATTTGAGAATTATTGAAGTTATTTCTTTATATTTAAATTTAAAAATTTCAGAAATACATAGTACCGAGGTACTGTGGACCTAGTCTGAGAGCGTGTTGATAGTACAGTACTATTATATCCAGAAAAAATCAGAATAATTTACCTTTCGATTATTGAAGCCATTTTTGGTACTTAAATTTAATAATTTTAGAGATACTTAGTACCAAAGTACTGTGAACCAATCTGAGAACCTATGTACTGCCAGTTTATAGAATTTACACCTTTCTAAACCTTTGGTTCCTCTAAAGATTAATGAAAGAGTTCGTGGACCTACATCAAATGGGTACAGTACATCACACTACTCTTTATTCTTAAAAAACAGAATCAGATAACGTATAAAAAAATATAAAATAATGGTGTAGTACTAAGCTGTGTCATAGTTAACAGTACTGGTATTTCCTCATTATGGTGAACTTGGATAAAATCAGAATAATTTCTTTTTTGGATTATTGAAGCCATTTTTTGTATTTAATGTTAATAATTTCTGAGATACATAGTACCAAAGTTCTGTAGACCTAGTCTGAGAGCCTACCCATTAAATCTACCATCACGTATCCTCACAATATACTGCTAATTTATAGGATTTATACCTCTTAGAACTTTTGATTACCTTGAAGATAAAAAGTTAATGTCAGATGGATTCAGTACTTCACAATACTCCTTATCCTTAACACACAGAATCAGATAACGTATAAAAATATATAAAATAATGGTGTAGGACCTTCAGCTGTGTCATAGTTAACAGTACTGTTATTTCTTCATTATGGTGAACTGGGAAAAAATCAGAATAATTTATTTTTTGGGTTATTGAAGCCATTTTTTGTATTTAAAGTTAATAATTTCAGAGATACATAGTACCAAAGTTCTTTGGACTTAGTCTGAGTCTGAGAATCTACCATCACGTATCTTCACCATATACTTCTAGTTTATAGGATTTACACCTCTTAAAAGGTATTGTATAAAAGTATTCAGTGTAATGGTGTAGACCCTTTAGCTTTGTCATAATTAACAGTACTGTTATTTCTTCTTTATACTGAATACTTTCTATAAAAATATTGGATCAACTTCACTTAATATTGAGTTTACATACAGTACAAAAGTATTTTTTAGAGAAAAACGATATTTTACTTTAATTCTTTAACACTCATTTTTCATTAATTTATATTTAATATCATAATTATTTTAATTACCTACAATGAAAGGAAAAATTAAACGCACAAGTTTCAACAAATTGTTTCACAAATAATTAACCTTTTATTTATTTTTTATTTAGTAAATTTTATATTTTTTTTTTTTTCAATTTTTTCTCTAAAATTATTTAAAAACTTAAACTTATACTGAAATTTTAACTGGTTTCAATATAATTAATTTATTTAAACAACACTTAAATTAATAGAATATGGAACAAGTTATTGGAACGAACAATTGTTTTGTTTATATTGTAACTGTAAACACTAAACAACTGACTCAGCAAAATACTCCATACATAGTCATTATTTAATCGCCAAGTCAGGCTTAGTAGAAAAGCACCAAAACGATGAAAAAGTACAAACTTCAGTCAGCTTTCAAACTCACCGTCATCGGCATACGTTTCGGAACCGTAACCGTCCTGAAGTCCATTCGCCCACGTGCCCTCGTACTTCGCCGTAGACGTGTTGGACTGTCGCACCCCGTAACGGCCCTTAAAGCCCTGGGTCCACTCGCCGCGGTAAATCCAACGGCCCCGCGTCTCCACACCCAAACCGTGCCGTTTACCATTCTGCCACTGGCCCTCGAAGCAGCTTCCGCTGAAACAGTGAGTTCCCGGTGAGTTTTGAACCAATTAAAACTGAACACGACTGAGGGATGGAAATAAAACAACACGTTCAATAGCAGTAACTTTTCTAATTTATTTTAAAACAATAAATTAAAGTTAAATAAATTGCGTCAGTGTTTGCACTTCTTGATGCAATTCTTCGGACTTCCGAACAAATTGTACAGGTACTCCCTCAATTCGCTGGGGCTCATGCAATGGCTGATGGCGTCTCCGAAGTTGATGACTGGAACGAAGAAGGTCTTGTAGTTCTCGGCGCACGGGGCTGGGGCTGGTTCATCGTCATCTTCGGGGGACGAGTCGTTGGTTTCCTCCTCGGATTCGCACTCAATGGTTGTTGTTTCTGGGCACAAAGTCGTGTGGTGTTGAGGGTATTCAGTCTCAACTTCCTCGCATGTGGTTGTTTCAGGTTCTGCTGTGGGCGTTGGTTCTGGGGTTGGTTCTTCAGTAATCACTTCTTCTGTAGTTGTGCACTCAGGTTCTTTAGTGATGACTTCTTCAGTAGTTGTGCACTCAGGTTCTTCAGTGACGACTTCTTCTGTAGTTGTGGATTCGGGAGTTACAGGTTCCTCAGTAATGACTTCTTCTGTGGTTGTGCAGACAGGTTCTTCAGTAATGACTTCTTCTGTAGTTGTACCTTCAGGAGTTGCAGGTTCTTCAGTGATTACTTCTTCGGTAGTTGTACATTCGGGAGTTACAGGTCCCTCAGTGATGACTTCTTCTGTAGTTGTACCTTCAGGAGTTGCAGGTTCTTCAGTGATTACTTCTTCGGTAGTTGTAGATTCGGGAGTTATTGGTTCCTCAGTGATGACTTCTTCTGTGGTTGTACCTTCAGGAGTTGCAGGTTCTTCAGTGATTACTTCTTCGGTAGTTGTAGATTCGGGAGTTATTGGTTCCTCAGTGATGACTTCTTCTGTGGTTGTACCTTCAGGAGTTGCAGGTTCTTCAGTGATTACTTCTTCGGTAGTTGTACATTCTGGAGTTGCAGGTTCCTCAGTGATGACTCCTTCTGTGGTCGTACCTTCGGGAGTTACAGGTTCCTCAGTGATGACTTCTTCTGTGGTTGTACATTCAGGTTCTGGTGTGGGCTCCTCCGTGACTTTTTGGTTGCAGACCTTGATTTCTAACTCAGGATACGTGCAATTGTTTGATTTTAGACAATTAGCTTCACTCAACAATTTTTCTGAGACAGGCTGCTGATTGTTGACCAGATGGGTTAAGATGTTGATGAGATGGCCCAACAGGCAGGAATTTTCTGAAGGTTGCACTTTGACCGTTGTGCAACCACACGAAGGAGCCAGTTCTACATTGTTAACAAAAACACTTGCCAGTAACAGACAGATGACCACAACTTTAGTTGCACCCATTTTGGAAACTAGATCGTTGATTGATCAATTTGTGTATTTATATTAATGATACGATTCGTGCGTGATTTTTCTTAAATGTTTTAATTATTGGACGGTCAATGTTCTGATTGAACTGATCGGGTTCATCATTAAGGATTCGTTGACCTGTCATCTGATTATAAACAACCCACCTCTATTATTGCCATAAAAGGATTTATTTATATATTAAAATCAAGTTTGAAACATTGACACAATCACAATCAATACGTAAAAATACGTCAATAAACTGTATTTACTGAGAACATACTTCTAACATTTCATGGAACTGAAAGGTAAATGGGAAGTGCATCACAATTCTTTTTATTTTGCACAGGTCAATAACTTTAAAACAGCGATTGTATTACATATTACATTATGCACGTTATTGCAAACACGAAATGTACATGTAAATGTTGTAAATAAATGTTAACGATTGCATTACGAAACAAGAGCGGATTTTTAGTGTTCAAGTGTTGATGGACGCGTCTGGAAGATTTAAATGTTTATCATTTCCTTAAAAATTATAAATAGAATTTTATTTATTTGTTTAGTCAGCTTTACTTTGAAATTTTGGGTTTTTGTTTTAAAGTTTTCGTTCATTCTTCATACTACAACAAATAAAATTAATAAAAATGACTATTAAAAAATTTAATTCGAATTTATATGGCAAAAATTATAAAAATATTTTTTAATTTAAGACATTTATTTAACTACTTTTATATTAATTATGTTTTAAGCTTTTAATGATTTTATGAAAAAATATTTGTCACTAAACAGGTTTTTAAAAAACCAGTCTTTAATTTTTTTAGAATAATATTTTATAATTTACCTTTATTTTAAGATATTTATTTATTAAAGTATTTAATTAAACAATTAATATCCGTTGAGAAAAATATATTTGTCATTTTTTGTTTAGTCTATTTTACTCACAAATATTTAGTTATTTTGTTTTCTGTTAATTTTACCTGTATTTCTTGTAGACATTTATAAAAAAATATTCTTTATTATTTTATAACTTTAAGATATTTCTTCAATTATTTTTTATTAGTTATAAGGCAGATAAATATAAAATTTTTTCTCTTTAATTTTTTTCTGTATATTTGGTACATATTTAGAAAATATATTAAAAAATCTTCTAAATTTGGATTTATAATGTTTAAATTAAACTATTTATGATTTTATTAAATTTTTATAAAAAATATTCTTTATTATTTTATAACTTTTTTTCTGTATTTTTTGTGCATATTTATAAAATATATTAAACAATCTTCTAAATTTGGATTTATAATGTTTAAATTAAACTAAACATTTTTATAAAAAATATATTCTTTGTTAATTTATAATTTTAAGATATTTCTTCAATTATTTATTATTAATTATAAGGAAGATAAATATATAATATAATATATATCTTTTAAAAAATATACCAATTTTTTGTTTAGTCTATTTAACAAAAATATTTTTTGTGTTAAATTCTATGAATATTTTTTAAAAAACTATTTGCTTTTTTGTTTAGTCTGTTTTACTCATATATATTTAATTCTTCTGTTTTTTATACAATTTGTTAAAAAAATAATGGTAAATTTCTGTTGATTTTATGTAGTTTAAATTCCAAAATAATATTTTGCTTTAAATTTAAATATTTCTCGATTATTTTTTAATTAAATATAGCGCACAATTTTATTTATTTATACATAATTTGAATTTTTTTGTAAAAAATAAATTAGAATTTTAATTTAAATTACAATAAAAATGTTTATAAAAACTATTTTTTCTTGTTAATTATCCCTAAAATATTAATTTAATTATTTTCTTGATTAAAATGTAATATTTTAGTATCCAAATTCATAATTTAAATAATTTTGAGAAAAAAATATTTATTTCAGACACTTTTAAATTAATTTATCCACACAGAACAAACATGAATGTAAAAAATATTGAGTTACAGCTAAAAAAAGGATTCAGGATTCCGATTTATATACGTTGATGCACCACCAAAATAAATTAGCGAAAGCACATCATTCCCGCAATTTTAACACATTAGTCAGTAATAATAGAAAATTTTCGGGTCGGTGTTTATACTAATTTTAAATGCTGTTACGTTAAAACTTTTGGCTATAAACCCGCGCCAAGTTTATTATTCTTTGGGAAAGTGTGCTCTTATTCGAAAAGAACCGACTTTTTCAGCGTGCACGATTTTGTCATGGCTATTTCGGTGGAGAATCGTAAAATTCGAATAACTAAACATACGTATACGTTAGAAGGAGACTTTTTTAATGTGAAACCTTCAAATATATTGAGTGATAAGTGCTCCATCAAAAGACAAGTTTAAAATCAAATTTTACTCATTCCACAAGGGAAATACAGTGGTACTAAAGTTAGTACTCCCCCCCTCACATGGTGTAGGGGGTCATGTAGAAAATATAATTTTTTATTATAGATTTAGATTTTATTTGACAATTTTTAAATAATATGTATAATTTATATCATTTAAAAATATATAAATTCAAAATAGACGATTTGAATTTATGGACTTTAAATTAAACAAAATATTTTTATAAAAAATATTCTTTATAATTTTTTAAATAACATTTTACTCTAATTTAAAGTATTTTTTAACTAATTAGAACACATTTAAATAAATAAAAAATAATATAAAAATTTATAATTAAAAAATAGGGGTAGTTACCCTCTGCCCCACCTAGATGGGGGGTCTGGTGGACTAATTTTAGTACCAGTAATCTCCCTAAATATATTACTCTGAGTCCTTCCACATTAGATTCATGAAAACTGATTTGCCCTTAGTAAAATTGGGAATTTGAAGGGACGAAAATAAAAAGGTGCACGTTTCGATCATGATTGACACGTGGTGCACATGGATCGTATGCGTCTTCCCCCCGGAGTGGCGATCTTGCTTTAGACTCGTACGCCGTCTAAAATTAGCGACTGCACTGACTTCTAGGTTACGATTTTAACAATTATACATCGGGATCTGTGCTATTTCTAATTAGTGGGCTATCGCCGTTCGGAAAATTTATGTCGGAAACGGAGCGCAAGTGAAAGTTACAGAAGCACCGAACGTCTCAATTTGGTGGATATCAGACGTGGCGTTTGTTGTTTATTTTCTCCTGTTATGTTTTAGATATTGGCATAACTGTCGGTGCATAGTAAAACGTTTTAATAACGCTTTATTTATGTTTATATAATATAAATAAAAAATATTATGGATATATAAATTATTTAATTAATTTATTTACCATTTGTGTTCCACAAATATATAATTCTATATATAATAATGGTATAATAACTTATTTTTTTAATTCTCACATTTTTATAAGAATATAATTGGAGAGTTGAAAAGATTTAAAATGAGAAAAAGTATTTCTGTTCAACAATTTTTTAAATTTATTTCAGTTTTAAGGCTAAATTATAAATTAGTTAAAAGTTATAAAAATGTTCATATTAACCTAACCACAAGGTAATTAAAAAATTGAATAAATTTAAAGGAAGAAATATTAAATGTAAATAAGTTAAACTGTTTTATTGACCTAAATTTTAATAAAAAATAAAATTAAAAAGTTGGCAAGTTTTAAAGGAAGAAGAAATATATTTTTAAAAGTTACTGTTATAATGTTGAATAAATAAATTTAGAAAATTAAATTATGGAGTTTCTAAAAAGAAAATAAAATGTTAATTAATGTACATTAATGTAGTCTGGTTTTAATTATAAATTTTTCAAAAAAAAAACTATTAAATTACTTTAAGTTTTATCTAAAATCAAATTGAATAAATGAATAATAAACTTGTAATATGTAAAATAAGAATTCCAACAATTTTAACACAAAATGACTTTAAAAATTATAAAAACAATTAGAAAATTTTTGTTAAATTGGGCGAGGAATTAAAATAAATGAAGTTTACAAGACCAGAAAATAGCTGCACATTGAAAAAAAAAATTATTAATTTGAAAAAGTTAAAATAAATTAAGTTTAGAAGATTGTAGGTGCTTAGAATTAATAAATTTTTATTAAATTCTAAAGAAAAATGAAAATTTTTAATTAAATTTAGAATAATAACATAAAAGTTTTTGATAAATTAGATTTTTAAGAATTTTAGGGATAAAATGATTCCAATAATATTAAAAAATTAAAATAAATTACGTTTAGAATATAATTTATACTTAAAAGTATTAAATTTTTATTAAATCCTAAAGAAAACTGAAAATTTTAAATTAAATTTAGAATAAGAACATATTAGTTTTTGATAAATCAGATTATTTTTAGGAATTTTAGGGATAAAATGATTCCAATAATATAAAAAAATTAAAATAAATAACGTTTAGAAGATAATATATGCTTAAAAGTATTAAATCCTAAAGAAAAATGAAAATTTTTAATTAAATTTAGAATAAGAGCATAAAAGTTTTTAATAAACCAGATTATTTTTAGGAATTTTAGGGATAAAATGATTCCAATAATTTAAAAAAATTAAAATAAATAAGTCTAGAATATAATTATGTTTAAAAATAATAAATTTTTATTAATTTCTAAAGAAAAATAAAAATTTTTAATTAAATTTAGGAAACAAAGATAAAAGTTTTTGATAAATCAGATTATTTATAGGAATTTTAGTGATAAAATAATTCCAATAATTTTAAAAAATTAAAATAAATTAAATTTAAAAGATAATTTATGCTTAAAAGTATTAAATTTTTATTAAATCCTAAAGAAAAATGAAAATTTTTAATTAAATTTAGAATAAGTAGATAAAGTTTTTGATAAATCAAATTATTTTAATAAATTTTACGTAAACAAATTTTTTGAATTAGTATTGAACAGTATAAAGGTTTATATTATAAAATTTCTAACAAGAAAATCAATTTTTAAAAAATTTTCATATTCATTTATAAGTTATTTTTTAATTTACATTTACATTTTTACAAAAAAAAAAGAAATTACAAAAAAAAGGAAGTTACAAGAAGAGAAAAAAAATATCTTCATATTGAAAAAAATATATACCGTTAATTTGGAAAAATAAATAAAGTTTAGAAGATGATTAATACTGGAAAATAATAATTTTTATTAATACCTAAAGAAAATTGAAAACTTTTAATTAAATTTAGATTAAGAAGATACAAATTTTTTGATTAATTTAATAAATTTACTCTAATCAATTTTAATAAATTAATACTGAACAGTGTAAAAGTGTTTTATAAAATTTCAAGAAAATAAATTTTCAGAAAGACTTAATTTATTAAATTTAAGAAGAAAAATATTCATTTATTTAGTTATTTTTTGATAAAAATTAAATAAATAAATACAAGAAGAGAAAAGAAAAAAATAGCTTCACATTGAAAAAAATTATTCTGTTAATTTGAAAGAATTAAAATATAAGAATTAATTATTTTTATAATTATATGCTAGAAAGTATTAATTATTTTATTAATCCCTAAAGAAAATTGAAAACTTTAAATTAAATTCAGAATAAGAAGATAAAAATGTTTGATAAATCTAATTATTTTAATAAATTGAATGTAATAAATTATAATTAATTAATATTGAACACACATTTTGAACTAATTAAACCAAAATGTATATTTTTGAAAGATATTGATTACTAATAAAATAATTAATCTTCTTAATTTGTTTACTTGTTAATTTTCTGGGACGTTTTCCCAAAATTGGTCACGATCTGCTTTTTAAATAGACCCCACTCAAAACAGGTTCAAGGAAGGATGGCTCATCTGTTTTCGTGACGAATCAAATCCCAACCAACACTACTAAATGAACGATCAATTTAAAAATAACATCCATACATCCAAATGAGTGTGACCGCAACATCCTCCCATCAGCATCAAACACCGAAAAACGTTGTTTCAAATTTCGGAGTTTTGTGGAAAACCGTGATTCATAAAACCGAAAACTTCACAACCAAATACTTGATGAATGAGCCATTCACAAATGTTTGTTGATGTAATTACGCTGACATCGATTTCCTGTTAGTGTGTTGCTTGGACTATGTAATTTTCAAACAAGATTATTGCCAATGTTCGATTCTATTCAATAAAGCGGTTTAACTTGTCCACTATCTGATTTAGGTAATGTAATTAAAACGTGCAATTTATTAATAATCGGCGGATTAGCCATTATTAAATTGCATTTTTTTGTTGACATTTCATCCACTTAATACATTAATTCATTAACTTTATTGCCATGGACCGTACTAGAAACATTCTGTGGTGTTTCTCGAAACAGTGTATTTATAGTTGGTGTTTGTTTACTAATATTAATTAGATGTTGAAGTTAATTTCACCAACAAAAACCATGTGAAAAAAAATATAACACGTACATCAAGGGTCCAATTTTAACTGTGACTGAATGAGTTTTTCATTCATTTCAAAAGCCCTTAAGACATTAATTTGGGGGAACTTCATCATGAAAAGACGATAAGATAATAATATACTTAATTTTTAAAGAACTATTGTAGTTATTACACAAAATTTTACATAGAAATCAATTTCGTTCCCCACTTAATAATTTGTTTATGTTGGAAATGTTTGTTGTTATTTATTTATTGTAAGTAAATGTTGTTTACTAAACTAGTTATATAAACAATTGAAATAATGGCGAATGCGCCCAATTACACCTTAATAAAATCACCACGAACGAGTTGATCAAGTAATTCAGGATCTTGGAGGAATTTAATTTATGCAACAGTTATTCAAACTATCCGAGACATGCGAACTGTTTCACATGGTCACTGTGTCAGCGGTAATTCGTACCGAGAACATCTACGACGAAATCAATTGTTAATTGACTAAAAATAGACGAGTGTGTCATGAGATTTTTGATAGGTTTTACGGATGCAAAAATATTTACACTTAGAATAACAAGGTTTAACCAGTTTTCACTAAGCGTAATATTATTCAAAACAAACATGTTTTGTCCAAAATTTATTACGTATGGTGATCATTTGATGTATTGATGCCAGTATTTTAGTATCGGTATCAGTAAACATAAATTTCAAGCATATTCTATTGTTTGTTTTTAATAAACTTAAACTGGTTACCTTTAAATATAAATAAATATAAAATTCTAGTGAAATATATATAATATTAATTATTAATCAAAATATTAATACTATTAGTCTGTTTTTAATTAATAATAATTTTAAAATATTAAAATTTATGAAAACAATTCCATGTTTTAATTTCAATAAAATAATTTATTACTAATATTAATTAAATATTGCTGTATTAAAAAGAAAATAAAACTAAATTATATGTACTGCTTTAATCTTCAGTAAATTTTTAATTTCTTTTATATATTAGTATTTAAAATAAATACAAAAATTGTCTGTCTTCATAATTAACATAATTACATAATCATTAAAATTATTTATATTAAAAATTTATCAATCTATTTAAAGAGTTTTACTTTTATTTTTAAAATACATATAATTATTTTATACAGGTGTTTCTAACTTGAAGGTTTTTGATTAAAAATGAATATAAAACACATAAAATTCTTGTTTTATTGGAAGATTAAAGCGAAATATATTTTTAGAAACTTATTAAAATGAAATATCATTTTATTTTTAAGAATAAGTATAGTTATTTCTGTATATTTATGAAAATAGTCATTCATAAACACATTTTCAGAAAATTCGTAGTTTTGTTGATAGTATGTAAATATACTCTACTTTATTATTATTATTATTATATATTAGTGAAGTATAAAATTAAGAATATTAATATACTCAAAATGAATGACACATAAGAATTTAAAGTATTTAACTTTAATAAAAAACTGTTTTAAAGTTTTAAAAAATTTGAATTATTTATTAAATTTTTATATACTTTTAACTCAAATTAAATGATACATAAGTTTGAATCTTGAAATTTGGTTGAAAATTTACTTATTTAAGTGTATTAAAAATTATCCATTGTTGGTAAAATAATAATATTAATAATCGTAATGTTTGATGTATTTATTAAGTTTTTATGTACTTTTAACTTAAAATAAATGACACATAAGTGTTTAAAGTATTTAAGTTTAATAACAAAATTTTAAACCTCGTTGAAAATTCATTTATTTAATTGAGAAAATTGGTCAATGTTATTATTATAATAATAATCATAATATTTGAAGTATTTATTGACTTTTTATATACTTTTGACTTAAAATAAATGATATATAAGTGTTTAAAGGTATTTAAGTTTAATAACGAAGTTTGAAACCTGATTGAAAATTCATTTATTTAAGTGAGTGTTAAAAAATTGTTAAGTTACTTACATCTTGCTTATTGTTATTTGTATTAACTTTTATTCTATGAAAGCTTAAATCCATTTAAAAAGATTTATAATCGTTTTCCTGTAACTTGAAATTTATAGTGGAATATTTAAGTGAAAACTTTCCTGATAAGAATCGATAAATTAAGATTAATGCAGAAATTCAATGTCTCGAAACCAGCTTCGTTCCTCCACTCACAGTTAATTACTAATGTTCTTATCCTCAAAATTAAATTACGTAATCCTCATTTCATAATTCCCATCACGTCCTCAATTATGGTCTGAGGGACAGTTAGTTTCCTCACAGAACCGGGTCATTTGATATTCAACAAACGACCACGTAAGTTCTAATTAGTCGACTTTCTTATCCTTCAAACATTGCTGATGAAACTCTGGCCCAATAATCGATGAATTAATTCGTTTAATGGCATCGCAATTATCACAATTCAACCTGTTGACGTACGGTGAAAATGTGCCGGGCATTGCGCGATTCCATTTTTATAAGCGCGGCTCTATTGTTTACACAATTGGAGCCGTGTATCGAGTGAGCCAAGATATATTTTAGTCTCAGCTGGCCGAAAAAACACCTACAGAACATATGAGTGTGAGTGTGTACAGTTTGGATACCGCGGTGTTTTATTGGGATCATATCAAATGGCACCGGGCTTAGGGACCGCCGCCGTTGCCGCCGCCTGCGGTACATAAAATTCTCCTGTTGTTACTGTTATTTGTCTTTTTCGCTATTAGGTGTTTGGAATAATGGACGGACAACTTGAGGGAAAATTGTATTTTTGCACCGGTGGCAGTAAATTGGAGTTTCTCACTCAGTTTTCCTCGTTATATATCATACAACAAAGAAAAATCAATTTATTATGTTGGGTCACCATTTTGTGAATTTATTTGTTTATTGTTGAGGTTATTAAATTAATTAAATTGAACTGAATCAATTGAAAAGAATAAAAATATGTACACCACTGAATCAAACAATCCCTGAATTGGGTATATACTAAATTTCATAAAAAAATTATGTATATTCATAATTCTGAAAAAAAAATTATAAATCTTATTTTGTTTATGATTTTACATTTTAATTGAATCTATAGAATAAAATAAAACTGTCAAAAATAGCATAAATTATCTTACTTTTCAAGATTATTGGTATATTATACTAATAATACTATACTTATACTAATACTTTTAATACCCAACATGCTATTTAATTAAAAAAATAAATTTTTATGAAAAATATGATTTTTAATTTTTTTAAATAAATTCATAATTATGCATAATTTTTTTATGAAAATTAGTATATATCCAATTTAAAGTGTGTTCAATCCAGTGGTGTAGTCAAAATTTCTATAATAAATTATAGTATGATTTTTACAATTTTCGTGCAAAAAAATGGCCCTGTAGGTTTTAGTTTTTGGTCAAAAAACGTAATATTTTGCCTATAAGTACATATTTTCATGCTTTACAATTGAAAAAAGAAGTTTGTCAAAATGGGATAAAAAATAACAAGTTTATGATGGTTTTCTTTTTTCTTTTTTTATTCAATAAAAGAATGAAAACTGTAGGTGAGTAACTTTACAATTGAGGAAATGATAGTAAGGTAAAAATTTTAGTAATAACCCATAAATCAATTAGTCAATCAAATAGCAGTATTTCATATTAATTAATTAAATTCTATGAATTTAAAATATAAAATGTGAATTAATTTCCTTATAAAATTGTTTTACTTTTAAAATGAGAGTAAAAATTAATTAATTAATTATCAAAAAATGTTGTAATAGTAATTTAAAATTTAGATTTCATTTGCTAATTATAAAATAAGCATATTCAATAAATATTAATATTTCTTTTCATTTTAAGCAACCTATGGAAACTAATTTTTTATTTTCTATCAATTAATACATATATCCATAAATATTTATTAGAAGTCGATCGATGAAAACAGATAAATATAATTCATATATTCATAAACATCTAAAAAATAAAGTGTTTAAATATAAATGTAATTTAAAAATAGCCAAAAATGAAATTTTTATTTTGTGTTTTCATCACAAAATTTGTAATTTTGTTCATAATATCAACACAAGAATTTTTTCATTTCTTTCTAAAGTAACATTTTATTTAACTGGGGCAAATTAAATGCCAGAGAATGTAATAAATGATGGAAATGACAAATTTTATAATGTATGGAGGAAATATGGTACATGTGGAATTACAATTTATTGCTTTACCCGTAATTTTTTGTGGAAAATTTATTAAAATACAGGAAGAATATTATTTTATATTTAATTTGTGATACAAATCAAATTAAATTATAATTAATCAATATTAAATTGTGTACCTAGCTAGTTTTATTAAGTTCAATGTCAAGTAAACTAAACTTAAAAATATTAAACAAATATTGATACACAGTGTTTTATAGTTTAATAATAATTGGTTTAACGATTTATCTAATCGTTTAACGTGTTTACACTTTCCTATTCATAATAAAATTCAGCTGGTGCTTTAACACATTCAATTAATAAAATGGGGCAGTACTGATGTACAAGATTTGGATTAAAATTAAACCAGATCAGAGCAATATTAAGATCAGTAGCTCAGATTAGGAAAATATGTAAGAGATTTCAAAACATTCACATCAATACTTGTATAAAACTAGACTAAAGTAATATTAGAATCTGTAATAAAAGCTATTTTCAGAAGTTGATTAAAGAAACTGATAATAATAAGAGTGATTTACATTAAATTGCTGTCTACTTTTTACATCTTTTTTCATTTAATGTCTTCTATTTTTATATTTGTTCTCATTCACAATGATCACTTTTGGCTATTTTAGGATAATAAGGCAAAAAATCATTAAGCTAATAGCAATAAAAATGTTTCTATTTGTCTAGGTATGAAGATAATATATTTACTATTTTATAGGAACATCTAGACAACCTGACAGTTTCCTTGACTTTAAAAATAGTCCACATACCAACTATATTTATTGCTTTAACAGAAATAAAAAGCTACATCAAATTTTCAATTAATTAGTGAAGTAATCGAGTATTTTATAAGGCTCAATCTCAAATTAAATTCAAAGTGATTGTATTTCCCCTGTGATTCCCCGGAGAGAGGAAAAAATCTCCAGCAACATGGCTTATGAAGCTAATTTATGGATGATTACTCACTTAATGGATTTACCCGCTTGAATAATTTGCAAATAATTTAGACTTTGTAAATGCACTGGTTAATTTAATTATTAAAGATGAACTTAAAGTTTCATACAAATGGAATAATGCTATTGCAACAGAAATATGGTCAGAAAATTAAATTTCCATTACGTAAAACAATTATTTTATTAAATTTTGTAATATATATGTGGATTAAATTTTATTACTGTAATTCAATATTTTGTTGTTGATTAAAATATGAATATTTTAGAGTAAAATTACAGATTTACTGCATGTTTTATATGGCCTATTATATTTATTTTTAATATTGAATTAGTAAATAATTTAAATTGTTTTAAAACACAATTAATTATTTATTTTATGTCAGAAACTATTAATACAAAATGTTATTAATATCTGACAGTATTAATTGAGTATATCTTGTAAAAATTGTTCAACAATTTTTATTATCCTTCAAAGTAGGTTCTGAATTGTGAATCTATAGATCCACCATGTCTCCGTATCTTGATATTTAAATATAAGATAAGATACAAATAATTTATGTTCGTTCATTTTATTGAAACGGTGCAAAATCACGCCACCAATCAATTTGAACAACAATTGCCGACCGTTCTAACAGACAGAACCACCGAAATAGTTAATACCGAGTGTCTCATTCTTTCTAGACCGCCTAGACGTCGCATCAGCCGGTTGATCGATGTTTACCTGGGCCATGTGTAGACGCCGGAGACCTCGAAGCCGTAGTGCCACGAGCCGGAGTAGGCGCCCTGTCCCTTCGGACCGGTGCAGACGCCGTGGCCGTGGGCCTTGCCCTCCTCCCAGCCGCCGCAGTAGGTGCCGCCGTCGTCGAAGTCGAATCGGCCCCCGTTCACGTGGCTCTTGTTGGTGGCCGTGCCGGTGGCCCCAGTTGCTGGGGCCGACGTCACCGGCGCTCCACCGTTCTCGGCGCCCGGCTGTTGCATCTTGCTTATGCGAGATCACTGGTAAGCACCACGCACCCTCATTCCCTCACACCGTCGGTCCGCTCGCGTATTCTCCCTAGTCTTACCTTTACTTACTACTTTATACTTTACTTTTCAAAACTCGCGTTCGTCTACTCAACTGGTCGTTTTTACCTTTTTTGAAATGTTTAATTTCGAATTGTTAATTAATTGATTAAATTGGATGCTTGGGTTTGTTCCTTGTATTTTTGGGTATAAGCGTTACGGGCGGGCTTGGCGGTTATAAATATAAATATCAGCTCGTCGACATTTCGGTTCGTCGGTGCGGTAGAGTCGTCGCGGCACTGGTCCAGTGCCCCGGGCTCAGCTGGCCGCACCGTCGCGACGCCAGCGTGAGGCGGTGGGCGCCTGCGTCGATCCAGGCCCGCCAGGTACGGACTCGGCCCCCTGCGCCGCTTTGCAGGCGGGGGACACGTGAAACGGAAGGACGCACGTGTCCTGCTAACGTAACGTTCCATTTTGCTAACGCAAATCTGTCGATTTTTTTGTTTCCATCACGTGGTTTTTAATTAAATTAGTTTTTTATGTTGAAGTGTGTGTTCTAATGGAGGCGAATCACATTTTTTCATAATTCTACTCCAACATATTCCCTTCCAAAAACTCTTTATAAATTAATTATCAGGATTTTAACATTAACCTGTGTTTTAAGTCGTAATTACCTAATATTAATTAATAAAAAAGTTTTCAATAGTTTTTGTGGCAGAGAAATGTGCTGACTGTTAAAAAAATATTTCATAATTATCTTTCTATATTCAAATTTATAATAATTACAAAAAAACTGATAATTTTTTATGTTTTTTAAAGGTTTTTATACAAATACACAATCCACGAGATCAATTTCAATCGATAATCGATTTTTATCATAATTTGAAGTCTACTATGGACTAAAAAAATTAGTTTAATTAAAAAATTAATAAAATAAAAGATAAATAGACTTTTTGTGGCAGAAAAATGTTCTAACTATTTGACAAAGGTTTTATAACATTCTTTCTATACTTAAATTTATAATTTTTAATAAATTTTCATCATATTACAATAAAACTGATCAATTTTTATTCTTTCTAAAGTTTATTCTACAAATATACAATCTACAAGATCAATTTTTATAATTTTAAAACTATATTATAAGTTAATTATTAAACAGAAATAATCAATTGAAGTCAATTGACTTAAAAGTATTTTTTATTTAGTTTATCATTAAAAAATAATAGAATAAAAGATAAATTGATTTTATTTGGTAAATTATATATGTAATATTATTAATTAAAAACCTGGATAGGTAAAATTTAAATTTAAAAACTGTTTTCCTTAGTTTTATTAAGGAAATAGAAGAATATCTTAAAGATTTTGTAGGTTTTCCTGGTGTAATGATATTAATAATAACATTTAGCATATTTAAATTAAAAATTCCATTTAATTAAATCAGTTCCTGTGTTCCTGAGTCGAATAGTGGCGCTAGCGGACACGACGGTGCCGTGGTCGTCGGTTCCACGTAGCACGACGCCACATTCAGCGGTCCAGAGCAGCTGTTCGTCGTCGTCGTCGCCGTCGACGTCGCATTAGCAATACTGACCCCAAAAACAATCCAACATTATACAGTCGCCCGTTCAAGGATCCCGCTGAAATCGTTCCCGGACATCGATTTAACGCGCGCAATTTCAACGCGTCACGGATATTGTTCATAGCAATTTTCGCCCACCCACACACAGACTGGACTTACAACCTTTGCTTCCTGTGGGGAATTACCTGTTTTGATGGATCAACAGGTTTTCCTAAACTGTATCAATCGTCGTTCGTTTTAAATTTGTTTGCCCTTCTGTTATTTGGCCAATTAATTAATTAATCTTATTCAAGATGCTTCAGACTTTTTTAGAAGTTTATATTATTATTATTATTATTATTATTACTTATCAATAATTTAGCAGATATACTTCTGGTTTAAATATTTAAATTTGAAGAGGCACTAAACTAACAATATTTCCTTGTGGAAATATAAATAACTTGAATGTGTATTTTATATAAATGAATTGTTTAAATTAAATTATATTATAATAATATAATTATTTTGATTTTTTTATTTTTAATACAAGCAGGTATGTATTATAAATGATACTTACATTATTGTTATTAATTAGTTATATATGAAGCATGTGTATTAATAATATAGTTCGATATTTATTTAATTTATCATCATTTTTATGTTATAAACAAAACTTTGTACAAGACGCCTAACCTAAAACTGAAACTATTTCCTATGTTACATAAATTCCGCTGGATCAAATAACCTCAAAAATGTGTTGCACAAAAACCTAAATATATTAATATTGTTTACGCAATATGATGCTACATACATTTTTTAGGACTCTAAGGACACAAACAACTAATATAACAAAATGTTACTCAACGAAACCTCCAGTAGGTTCGCACAAAAATAGGTTTTGCACAAAAATAACTAGTCAACTTTAATTATTTTATAGAAGGAATTGTATCCTCGCAGGATCTTCTCAGGTATCCAACCAACGGGTCAAATACACTTAGGCAATTATTTAGGCGCTGTAGCACAATGGGTTAAAATGCAGAACAATAATGAAGACATGTTGCTGTGTATCGTTGATTTACATTCAATGACTCTGCCTCATGTAAGAAATGATTAATTAAGTTGAACAAACATTAAAATAGGTTATTCAAGGACCCAAAAGTATTGTCAAGGAACATTCTTGAGATGACAGCAACACTAATGGGCTGTGGCATTGACCCTAAGAAAGTGATTTTGTATCAGCAGTCCAGAGTGCATCAACACACAGAGCTGTGCTGGAATTTGGCCTGCATCTCTACCATGGCAAGGCATATATTTGTGACAATTTCCAATGTAGTTTTATTATTATTAATTTACATTGTAGGTTGGCTCATTTACCATGTTTTAAAGAAAAATCTGCTGATCTAAAGGATGTTCCTTTGGGGTTATTTATTTACCCAGTATTACAAGCTGCTGATATACTTTTATACAAGTAAGAAAACAACAACTAGAAAAACAATAAAGTATAATTTAATTTGGTTTCAGAGCTACACACGTGCCTGTGGGTGAAGACCAGCTGCAACACATTGAACTGACACAAGAATTGTCCAGAATGTTTAACAAGAGATATGGGCAAACATTCCCACACCCACATGCTGTCATTGTGGGCACTGAATATGCAAGACTAAAAAGTCTCAGGAATCCTAACAAAAAAATGTCCAAGTCAGACCCAGATCCAAAGAGTAGAATATGCATTTTTGATACACCTGATGATATAGTTAGGAATTTGAAGAAAGCTGTCACAGACACAATATCTGAAGTCACCTACAACCCTGAAGAAAGACCTGGTGTTTCAAATTTAATAAGCATACATTCATTTGTGACAGAAAAATCGGTTGAGGATATTTGTGCAGAGGCAAAAGGACTCAACACTGGACAGTCAGCAACCTAATACATTGTTTAAATTAATTATTATTAACTGAGGTAATTAATTTTAGGTACAAACTAGCTGTGGCAGAAGCAGTTATATCTCATTTCCAACCTATTCAAAATAAAATTGGTCAACTTATCAAAGATCCTGAATATCTTATGGATGTTCTGAAAGAAGGTTCAGGAAAAGCTGAATGTATAGCTGAAAAGACCATAGAAGAAGTTAGGCAGAAACTAGGAGTTGAACCTAGTGTTACACCTGCTGATAAAGTAAAAATAAATGTTAGTTAAATAAAGTATTTTATTTTAATATTTCAAATTTCTTTTCTAAATTGATATCTTATATTTTCTTTCAAGTATGTAAATATTGTTCTTGCATAGTTTGTTGTTCAATATACACAAATTAAACCACTTTATTGTTTGTTACTTAATGAATTATCTAAAAAAACAAATCAACCATTCTTTTATTAAAAAATATATTACAATAAAATATATATTACATAAAAAACTCGAGTTCCCTCTTTTCTGTATGAAAGTCTTTAATATTTCGTATTTCTCGCCTTTCATTTATGGCCATTTGAACGTGTGTTTTTAAAACTTGACTTGTACTTTCGTCGTAGTTCCCCTCGCAAATCAAATGGCAGCTGGCTCTCCTCATTAAATTTTCGGCTAGGCACTTAACGGCGGCCAAAATCATACGTTCAGCTCCATTTATGTATACGTTCGGCAGAATTTCCTCGGATTTTAAGACCACCCCGGATTCTAAGGCTGTTTGTCTGACAAAAGAACAAGGCAGTCTTAGGGTTTCATCGGAAATATCCTGAGTGTGTGCGGATTTCATTTCAACTGGGCTCTGTTTGTTTACTTGTAGGACATCAATGTTTTCATCTTCCTTAAAATATTTCGCCAGATTTGTGTCTGGAAGCCTTAATGAAGTCTTATATGTATTTAATACCAAATTCTTTTCATCAGAATCGTAATTAAAAATACTGAAAGTAGTTAGTGGCGTGTATATATGGCACCTTCCATACATTAAAATGGCTTTTGTATTCCATTTATGACTTTCAAAAAAGTTGTGCTCCTGTAATATTTTCCTAATAGTCTTGGCCCTACTCCACTCAGTGCTAAGCTTTTTGCCCACATTAAAGCTGGCATATTCCTTCAGGCTCAGTGCTGTAAATGGATATGTACACTTGTAGTTTAAATTGTCTGCTAATTTGCTGTGAAGGGGTAATTTCTTGAATAAGTAAGGCAAAACTTCACCCATGTTCTTAAATTTATTTGGCGGCAATTTTATTTTGAATTCATTGTAGTTTATCTTTTCTTGCACCAACTTGTTCACGTCGTCTGTTTTTAAAATTGATTGGGGATGCTTCCCCTTTACCATGAACACATTTCTGTTGGATATAGGTCCATTGGAAATTAAATAAACATTTTGTCCTAAACTATTGGTTAACATTTTAATTGTGGGTGATTTGACTGGGGATTTTTTGTCTACACTGGCGTCAATTGACTTTTTTGGTGATAATGATTGTCGACCATATTTTTTTCCATTATGCATGTAATCTTCTAGGCCATATACTAAAGGTGTATCAGGGTTCACTGGTTGGAGGTCTTCTATATCTGGCTTTATATTTATACCTTCAAAGGAATGGTGCAAACTGTAATTGTGGTCATTTAAATTACTGGCTAATACATCACCAAAGTAGGGATCATTATTAAGGCTGTTAACATCTTCACTCTTCATTTGATTTCCAAATGTTATGTCACACTGATCAACATCATCTAATAATAATTCATCTTTTATAACAATATCAGTACTATCACCAATTTCCTTTTTTATTAAATCATCTAAATGGGAGTCCATGGGATCATTTTCATCATGTAAATATAAGTCTACTATTGTCTCATTGCCCAGACACTGTCTACCAGTATGCTTCTGGTCCAATTTTAAGTTATGTACTAAATCCACCGGTTTGTTCATGGTATTCTTAAAAAATATTTGTACTCTTATAGGGAACTCACCCCATCCTCTCCTGGCTAACTGAAATGGTGGTTCTGAAACTTCAACAACATCATAAGGTTTGTATGATGGATGCAAATAGAACACCACTCTTTGTATAAAACTAGACACATCAGGTTTCTCTTTTGGACCTCTTACAAAGATCATCCACTTGTGTGTTAGATCATTATCTTCCCTGGAATGGGTGTATTTAGATATATTTCCTATTATAATCCTTTGCTTCACTTTTTTTCTGTTTCTCACATTAGTGGAGTTAGGTACAATTTTTGGTAACAGTGACACTGGGTCTTCCAATTTAATTTTTTTGGCTGGTTGCTCCTTAGTGGTGTTGTGTGCTGTGGTAGAGTTACTAGGTGCAATTAAATTCTTGGCTTTTCTCTTATTTCTGTTCAATATTTGTGGACTATTACCAATAAGCAATTTCTTAACAGCCCTGTGTATTCGATTCTGACCATCAATGTCCATCACATTATTGTCTTCACACTCCTCAGGGTCAGGTTCCAGTGATTTGTTGTTGTAATACTGGGTAACTAAGGCATAACGGACTAGATGTAACAGTTTCTGGGCCTTGAATATCTGGTTTTCAATGTCCTCGAGGTGTTTCCGTCTGGACGCCAGTTCTTGATCGAACACATCTTTTATTATTTTCCTACACTCCTCCACACTGTCCTTGCTGTCCTCTGTTTGGTTTAGCTCGGCCCGTCGAATTGCCGAATTGTGAGCCTCGTAATCGGGATCTGCATTCGTGTTTACATAGTTGAATTCCATTTTATTTGGTCCTAAAATTATGAGGTTACTGAACTGTTCCCAATGAAAAATCATGTAATTAGGTTTCCGTTACTCACTTTTTATATAATTTTGGGTCAGTTTTATCGTTGGAGCTTAACATTTAGAAGTTAATTCACATAGTAAATGTAATTGAATTAAATTTGAGCTGTTTGTGAGGTTATGTTATGACGAGTAGTTCAATTGTACTCCATACCTAGACACACCATGGACGCAGACTAAATTCTCCTGTATCACGGGAAACAAGAATATTTATGATATTAAACTTGAGTAACGATTATCTACGATGTTAAGAGACAATCCGTAAGTTTTTCAATGTACAGAACAAGACGTTGTAATATTTATATAATGATATATTTACAATAATAATAATTATATAAATAATTATAGATTTTTCCTTATATATATATATATATATATATATATATATATATATATATAACAAAACACAATTCTTTATATATATTTACGCATAATTAACATAATTCGAATGGTCAGTGCTTTTATCATGTAAATTTAGTCTTATTACTCATAATAAATTGGAGTTACCTCATTGGCTAGAGACACTCCTCAACTCCCCTACCACTGAAACAATAACCCGACCTTAAAGAGCTATTCATTGATATTTAAAAAGTTTATTGAATGTTTCTAAAAATATAACAACTGTATAATTGTTCATTAGAAATTATAAAAAGGTAATTCACATGAAGCGTTCCTCCTCTTGGTTGCTCATAGGTTTAAAAGGCGAATTGTACTGCATTAATCTCAAAATAGTGGCTGGTTCGAAATACCGTCTCCTCTGTTTAATACTAAAAAGTCTTCTGTAGAACTTTTTCTTCTGTGACTTTTTTATATTTTCAGCCATCAAATGATTGCGGGATTCTACATCTCCGCTTAGGATTCGGGTACAAGAGATTATGACATAGACTATCGTCATTGAAATTGTTATAAAAATGAATGCAGAAAGCCAAACCATAAGCTGGTACCAAGTACCTGTGTGTACTCCTAAGTTCCAACCATACCGAGTCGTTTTGAAGATTCCAGTGCAAAGGTTGCCGAAAAAGGCACAATTGAAGTGAATAGCTGCAACGTTACAATTATCCTCAAAAGCTGTCATATGAAGACCAAAAGCAACTGCAAAAAACAACAACGACGATAAAACAGTAATGAGTAACGAAGACAACGGTGAAAATACGTCCACTCCACCCGAAATTGTTACGACTCCAGCATAAGCACTTTGTAATGTTCGCACGAACACCCAGTAGCTGAATATTTGCCGATGGTACACCATAACATGGCATATTGTTACAACGAAAATAGACGTCCCAATGGCAATAAGATTGTTCACCACTATGAGGCTGGTTAATTCGCTTTCAAAAAGGGGGTTGATCATTTTGAAAGAGGGCAACTCAAATGCTATTGTTCCTGCAACAAAACAAATTATTTACTTTATTTCATATTATGAAGTAGTACCTTCCTAGTCGCTTTACCTAAAATAATAAATGTATATCCAATGATTGCCCTGCCGGTGGACTCCAGCCCAATGGACAAGGGATCCATGCTGCGCAATATCATCACCCTCCTTCCCAAAAAGAATATACCCATCAAACTCACAATAGCTGCTGATAGATGTACGGCGACCAGACCACCGTAATCACGGTTGCCGTATGTTACACCCTGAACTTGGACAGCATAGAATAGTCCATCACCGCTCCACGTCCAGTACATCAATATTGGTTGTAAAATTGATGAATATATTATGCAATTAATTATCAGGGTGGCAACGTGCATACGACCTGACAGACTAGCGCTTATTATCCCAGTACCCATTAGTACAGACAAATATCCTAAGAAATGACAAATTAATAAATTCATACTTGTTCACTTATTTTTTCTACCTTGTATCGCGTCTGGAAGGAAGAGGATATCGCTCTCAATCCATTTTCCAAATCCTAGAAATCCTTGAAAAGCCTTGTATCCGTTAGACAATGTAAATCCGATAAAAGTATAAGATAAAAGGGCTGCAGCCATGTCTATAAAGTTCTTCATCAGTATTATATATATATTTTGGACGGGGACGCATGACGCTTGAATTAATATAAAACCACTACGAAGTAACAATACTGAAATACAAAGTTCTTATTATGGCCTGAAATGAATTTTTTGGACATCTCACCAAATAAACATTTCATCAATGAACTTTGAGGTGCACCACCATCAGTCAACTGATACGTATCATTAAAGAGTGCATCGTATACTAATATCATTTTAGTGGAGGTATTTGATTTTCACTCGTTAGAATTATGGATTAAATATTTATGTCAACTTGTGACAGAATTATGTTATTTTTCTAAAATACATGGCAACGTATTTTGAATGTATATGATGGGAAAATGAATTAATATTTGCTTACTCATATAAAATATGATATTTCGTAATAATTGTAATAATTTTATATTTTTATATACTCCAAATTTGAAAATTAAAATATATGTGAATAATTAATAGATAAATCTTGTTTATGAATAAAGAAAATTTAACTGTGTTTATTTTCCTTTTAGAAAGGACTTCTAATTTTTCAGTCAGCTGAATTGGAGCAAAAATTTAAAAAGTCTTTATTAATAATTTTTTCTTAACCTGTTAAAAACACAAGTAATTTAATTTTAACATTTATTGAATGTTTCTAAAAATATAACAACTGTATAATCGTGCATTATGAATTATAATAAGGTAATTCACATAAAGCGTTCCTCCTCTTGATTGCTCATAGGTTTAAAAGGTGAATTGTACTGCATTAATCTCAAAATAGTGGCTGGTTCGAAATACCGTCTCCTCTGTTTAATACCAAAAAGTCTTCTGTAAAATTTTTTTTTCTGTGACTTTTTTATGTTTTCGGCCATCAAATGATTGTGAGACTCTACTTCTCCACTTAAGATATGGGTACAGGATATTATGACATAGACTATCGTCATTAAAATAGTTGTAAAAAAGAAGGCACAAATCCAAACCATAAGTTGGTACCAAGTACCTGTATGTACTCCTAAGTTCCAAGCATACCGAGTCGTTTTGAACATTCCTGTACAAAGGTTGCCGAAAAAGGCACAATTGAAGTGAATAGCTGCAACGTTACAATTATCCTCAAAAGCTGTCATATGAAGACCAAAAGCAACTGCGAAAAACAACAACGACGATAAAATTGTGATGACGAACGAAGACAACGGTGAAAATACGTCCACTCCACCCGAAATTGTTACGACTCCAGCATAAGCACTTTGTAATGTTCGCACGAACACCCAGTAGCTGAATATTTGCCGATGGTACACCATAACATGGCATATTGTTACAACGAAAATAGACGTCCCAATGGCAATAAGATTGTTCACCACTATGAGGCTGGCTATTTCACTTTCAAAAAGGGGGTTGATCGTTCTGAAAGCGGGCAACTCAAATGCTATTGTTCCTACAACAAAACAAATTATTTACTTTATTTCATATTGGTGGGACCTTCCTAGTCGATTTACCTAAAATAATAAATGTATATCCAATGATTGCCCTTCCGGTGGACTCCAGTCCAATGGACAAGGGATCCATGCTGCGCAATATCATCACCCTCCTTCCCAAAAAGAATATACCCATCAAACTCACAATAGCTGCTGATAGATGTACGGCGACCAGACCACCATAATCACGGATGCCGTATGTTACACCCTGAACTTGGACCCCATAGAAGAGACCATCACCACTCCACGTCCAGGACAACAATATTGGTTGTAAAATTGATGAATACACTATGGAGTTGATTATCACAGTGGCAACGTGCATACGACCCGACAGACTAGCGCTTATTATCCCAGTACCCATTAATACTGACATAAATCCTAAGAAGTGACAGACTATAAAATTCATACTCAATCGCTTACTTAGTTTACCTTGTATCGCATCTTGAAGGAGGAGGATGTCGCCCTCAATCCACTTTCCGTAACTCATAAATCCTCGAATAACCTTGAATCCGTTGGACACTGTAAATCCGATGTAAGTGTAAGATAAAATAGCTGCAGCCATGTCTATGAAATTCTTCATCAGTATTATATATATATTTTGGACGGGGACGCAAGACGCTTGAATTAATATAAAACCGCTACGGAGTAACAATACTGAAATACATAGTTTCTATTACGGTGTGAAATGAATTTTTTGGACATCTCACCAAATAAACATTTCATTAATGAACTTTGTGGTGTACCACCATCAGTCAACTGATACGTATCATTAAAGAGTACATCGTATTCTAAACCCATTTTAGTGGAGGTATTTGTTTTTCACTAAGTAGAATTATTGATATAATACTTATGTCAATTTGTGACAGAATTAGGTTATTTAAATATATGTGATGGGAAAATTAATTAACATTTGTTAAATCATATAAAATTTGACATTTCGTAGTTATTGTATATTTTTATATGCTCCAAATTTGAAAATTAAGATATAACATAGGAGTGTTTGTAAGTAACTAATTACCGTTGATTATATTAAAAGTAATTTATTTTATCCATTGTTAGATCCATTTTTAACAGGTCTATTTAATTTGTTTTAATTAATCAGTAAAGTAACCTTTAAAGTACTGTAAAAAATATGATTTTGATGTTTAATAAATGTTTAAACATCGTAAATGCGCAAACAAATTGTATAATTACAACTAAATCTAAAAGGAAATTAATTTTATGTTTCCAAATATCTTATCCTAATTCATTTGAATATTTTAATTAAGTTTTTTGTTTCGCATCCACCATTTTTAAAACAGTTGTTAAAAATGGTGAATGCGCCACAAATCCAATAATTAATTATTATTAAACAAATTCTAAGAATAAGTTGATTATATTAAAAGTAACTTATTTTATTTACTGTTAGATGCATTTTTAACAGGTACTATTTAATTTTTTTTTATTAATCAGTAAAGTAACCTTTAAAATACTATAAAAAATATGATTTTGATGTCTAATAAATGTTTAAACATCGTGAATGAGCAAACAAATTGTATAATTACAACTACATCCAAAAGGCAATTAATTTTATGTTTTGAAATATCTTATCCTAATTCATTTGAATATTTTAATTAAGTTTTTTGTTTCGCATCCACCATTTTTAAAACAGTTGTTAAAAATGGTGAATGCGCAACCAATCCAATATGTATAACTAACATTTAAACAAATTTAAATTTCTTCAGCAATAAGTACTTTGCCGTCCCCTAAATCCTTTTCGGAACTGCCTTCGCCGAGCAACAGTAAATTCGCCCTTTCCGGTTTTCTGCACGGGTCCCACAATGAGAACGATTTCATCTATTTCGAACAGGTATGAGGATTTAGTTAATCCTGAATTATTAATTAATGTAATCATTTGTTTCAGGTAGAGGAACCTCTCAGTTCGTAATAAAACAACAGCGAAACCATCTGATTGCCAATCTCTTAAATGGATTTCTTTTTAAATTATTTAAATTTTCTTTTATTTTTTATCTTTTTCCATTATTATTTTACAATTGATAGAGTTTATGTAAAAATTTGTAGAGATTATTAAATATATTATCACAATATTGTCAACAATCACATTATTATGTGTATATTGTAAAATATTAATCATATGTATTTCACAAGTATTATATTGTAATCCTGAAATTTTATGTTTTATTAAAGAATAGCAGAAAGGGCGATCAAATCTTATCTTGGATTTCTGTTATCGTAATAAAAAACGGCTAATTTCAAATTTTTAATATTCCCAGGCATCTATTACAAATACACTAAACTACTACAAACCTTCAGACAGGATTCTGTTATTACTTTAGCGCCATCTACTGTAAATACGTCGAACTACTACAAAATTTTTTACAGGATCCTGTTTCCACTTCAGCGCCACCTATTGCAAATACGTTAAACTATTAGAAAACCTTATACAGGATCCTGTTATTAACTACGATACGCATTACAGATTCCATTTTTAATTTGTCTCTAGTTTAGTCTATTACCTATAGAGGGCGAAATTCCTTGTTTCTGATATTCTGAAATAAAATTTAAAACTTCAGGATTACAACGACAATTTTGGAGATTTTCTGACTAAAATGTTTGTATTGTAATCAATCCGATGGGACCGTTCCAGGAACAAAGCGGTTTCATATCCATACTCCTGGTGGATCTACTGCTGCCGGGTTTATACAGTTTTACAACACTTTATCGTTAATTTCTGTGTATTGTGTATAAAATAAAGAAAATTTAAAATTAATTTAGTGTTTTATTTAATATTATTACATAATCCTAAGTTAAATAAGGTAAGTAAATAAAAAAAATTAAATGGTAAGTAAATAAAAAAATCGTAAAAATTTGGGCGAGAAAACTGAAATTTTGAACTTTATAACAGGATAACAGAAATGCGAGGAGGTGTGTGGCTCCTAATACAAAAAAGGCGGGAAATTCAAATTTTTAAAAAATGGCGGGAAAACTCCTGATACATTTTTGGCGGGAAAATACCTCCTCGCATTCATGTGATCCTGATAAAAAACTCGCAAACTCGTAAAATTTAGGACGAGAAATCTGAAATTTTGAACTTTATAACAGGATAGCAGAAATGCGAGGAGGTGTGTGGCTCCTAATACCAAAAATGCGGGAAATTCAAATTTTTAAAAAATGGCGGGAAAACTCCTGATACATTTTGGGCGGGAAAATACCTCCTCGCATTTATGTGATCCTGATACAAACTCGCAAAATCGTAAAATTTAGGACGAGAAAATTGAAATTTTGAACTTTATAACAGGATAGCAGAAATGCGAGGAGGTGTGTGGCTCCTAATACAAAAAAGGCGGGAAATTCAAATTTTTAAAAAATGTCGGGAAAAGTAACAGTTTTTTTGCGATTAAAAAGTCATTAATAATTTTTTCTAGTATATTAAAAAGTCCAGTAATTTAATTTTAATGTTTATTGAATGTTTCCAAAGTTATAACAATAGTATCATTCATTAAAAACTATGTAAATGTAATTCACATGAAGCGTTCCTCCTCTGGATTAGCCGTGGGTTTAAAAGGGGAATTGTACTGCATTAATCTCAAAATAGTGGCTGGTTCGAAATACCGTCTCCTGTGTGTAATACTAAAAAGTCTTCTGTAGTACTTTCTTTTCAGTGATTTTTTTATATTTTCGGCCATCAAATGATTGTGGGACTCTACTTCTCCGCTTAGGATTCGGGTACAGGAGATTATGACATAGAGTATGGCCGTTGAAATGGTTATAAATAGGAATGCACAAAACCAAACCGAAAGTTGGTACCAACCACTTGTATGTACCCCTATGTTCCAACCATACCGACTGGCTTTGACCATTCCGGTGCAAATGTTGCCGAAGAAGCCACACATGAAGTGAATAGCTGCAACGTTACAATTATCCTCAAAAGCTGTCATATGAAGACCAAAAGCAACTGCGAAAAACAACAACGACGACAAAATTGTAATGAAAAACGAAATGAACGGCGAAAATACGTCCACTCCACCCGAAATTGTTACGACTCCAGCATAAGCACTTTGTAGTGTTCGCACAAATATCCAATAGCTGAATATTTGCCGATGATACACCATAACATGGCATATTGTCACAACTGTAATAGACGTTGCAACAGCAATAAGATTGTTCACCACTATGAGGCTGGTTAACTCGCATTCAAAAAGGGGGTTGATCGTTTTGAAAGAGGGCAACTCAAATGCTATTGTTCCTGCAACAAAACAAATTATTTACTTTATTTCATATTATGAAGTGGTACCTTCCTAGTCGCTTTACCTAAAATAATAAATGTATATCCAATGATTGCTCTGCCGGTGGACTCCAGCCCAATGGACAGGGGATCCATGCTGCGCAATATCATCACCCTCCTCCCCAAAAAGAATATACCCATCAAACTCACAATAGAGGCTGGTAGGTGCACGGCGATCAGACCACCGTAGTCACGCATGCCGTAAGTTATGCGTTGTACTTCGGTCGCGAAGAAGAGTCCATCACCACTCCACGTCCAGTACATCACTATTGGTTGTAAAATTGACGAATATGCTATACAGTTGATTATTAGAGTGGCAACGTGCATACGGCCCGACAGGCTAGCGCTTATTATCCCCGTACCGATTAGTACTGCCAAATATCCTAAGTTAAGAAATGACCAATTAAATAAATTCATACTTAATCACTTATTTTGTCCACCTTGAATCGCATCAGGGAGGTAAAGGATGTCGCCCTCAATCCATTTTCCGAATCCCACGAACCCGTTAAGAACCTTGTGTCCATTAGACAATGTAAATCCGATAAGGCTATAAGATAAAAGGGCTGCAGCCATGTCCATAAAGTTCTTCATAAGTATTATGTATATATTTTGGACAGGGACGCATGATGCTTGAATTAATATAAAACCGCTACGAAGTAACAATACTGAAATATGTAGATTCCAGTTAGGGCCTAAAATTGATCTATCGATATCTCACCGAATAAACATTTCATTAAGGAACTTTGTGGTGTACCACCGTCAGTCAACTGATACGTATCACGAAAGATTTCATCGTATATTAAACCCATTTTAGTGGAGGTATTTGATTTTCATTCGGTAGAATTATTGACTTAATACTTATGTCAACTTGTGACAGAATTATGCTTAATTATATAAAGTGTAATATTTAATAATAATTATAATTAGGTAATAATTTTATTAAAAAAATTAAACAAACTAGTTAAACGAGGATTGGTTGCGCATTCACCATTTTTAACACCAATTGTAAAAATGGTGGATGCGACACAAAAAACTTAATTAAAATATTCAAATGAATTAGAATAAGATGTTTGAAAACATAAAATTAATTGCCTTTTGAATGTAGTCATAATTATACTCTTTGTTTGCGCATTCACTATGTTTAAACATTTATTAAACATCAAAAACATGTTTTTATAGTATTTTAGAGGTTACTTTACTGATTAATTAAAAAAATTCAAATAGTGTATGTTAAAAATGGATCTAACAGTGGATAAAATAAATTACTTTTAATATAATCAACTTATTCTTAGAATTTGTTTAATAGTAATTATTGGATTTGTTGCGCATTCACCATTTTTAACAACAGTTGAAAAAATGGTGAATGCGCAACAGAAAACTTAATTAAAATATTCAAATGAATTGTGATAAGATATTTGAAAACATAAAACTAATTGCCTTTGGGATGTAGTTGTAATTATACAATTTGTTTGCGCATTCACTATGTTTAAACATTTATTAAACATCAAAAACATGTTTTTTATAGTATTTTAGAGGGTACTTTAATAATTAATTAAAAAAATTTAAATAGTACCCGTTAAAAATGGATCTAACAGTGGATAAAATAAATTACTTTTAATATAATCAACTTATTCTTAGAATTTGTTTAATAGTAATTAATTATTGGATTTGTTGCGCATTCGCCATTTTTAACAACAGTTGTAAAAATGGTGAATGCGCAACAAAAAACTTAATTAAAATATTCAAATGAATTGTGATAAGATATTTGAAAACATAATACTAATTGCCTTTGGGATGTAGTTGTAATTATACAATTTGTTTGCGCATTCACTATGTTTAAACATTTATTAAACATCAAAAACATGTTTTTTATAGTATTTTAGAGGGTATTTTAATAATTAATTAAAAAAATTTAAATAGTACCTGTTAAAAATGGATATAATAGTGGATAAAATAAATTACTTTTAATATAATCCACTTATTCTTAGAATTTGTTTAATAGTAATTAATTATTGGATTTGTTGCGCATTCGCCATTTTTAACAACAGTTGTAAAAATGGTGGATGCGTAACAAAAAACTTAATTAAAATATTCAAATGAATTAGGATAATATATTTGAAAACATAATATTAATTGTCTTTTAGATGTAGTTGTAGTTATACAATTTGTTTGGGCATTCACGAAGTTTAAACATATATTAAACATCAAAATAATATTTTTTATAGAATTTTTAAAGGTTACTTTACTGATTAATTAAAAAAATTTAAATAGTATCTGTTAAAAATGGATCTAACAGTGGATAAAATAAATTACTTATAATATAATCAAGTTATTCTTAGAATTTGTTTAATAGTTATTAATTATTGGATTGGATGCGAAACAAAAAACTTAATTTTAATATTCAAATGAATTTGGATAATATATTTAAAAACATAATATTGATTGCCTTTTGGATGTATGGTGTTAAACCAATAAACCAATATGGTATTAATCCAATATAAGTAAAAATAAGAGAAGTTTTGTATCTCAAATTGAAGATTAATTTTTTATTTCCATGCTATACCATTAAATAAATACGTAACTAAAGAACAAATAACATATCACAATAATTTTATTTAGGTAATTATTTTTAACAAGTTCAAAAAAATTCAAACTAAAGGTTCCACTTCGATACTTTCCATGGGCTTAAAAGGCGAGTTATGCTGAATTATTCTCAAAATAGTAGCCGGCTCCAAATATCGCCGTCTTCTTCTAGAAAGGCTGAATAGTCTCTTGTAACATTTCCTTTTTAATATCTTGTTAGCGTTGACGGCCAACAAATGGTGGCGTTCTTCAGATTCACCTCTAAGAAGTTTGAAACAAGACAGCAGGGAAAAAGTTACTAACATTGTAACTGATACTAATATGAATGTAAATAGCCAAGCCAAAAATTGGTATAATACATGACTTTCATGCCCAATGTTCCAACCAAAATCTTGTGCGCAAAATATTCCTGTGCACAAATTTCCGAAAGAACCACAAACTAGATGAATGGCTACGACGCTGCAATTATCCTCATAGGACAATTCGTGGAGACTAAATATGGTGATGAAATATAAAATGGCGGAGACAGCTGTTATAAAGGTCGTGTGTTGTGGTGTAAATTGATCAACACCGCCTGAAACTGTTATTACGCCAGCATAAACGCTTTGTAATGTTCGTACGAAGGTCCAATAGGTGAATATTTGCCGATGGTACACCACAGCATGACATATCAACACAACAAAAAGGGACATTCCTATTGCTAGAATATTATTCACGGCTATGAGGGCAATTAATTCGCTCTCGAACAAGGGATTGATGTAAAGGATATTGGGCATTTCAAATGCTATTGTACCTGTAATATAAATAAAACATAGAATAAGTTGTTGTTCCTTTTGAATTCCCAGATTACTCTTCACGCTTACCTACAGTAACAAAAGTGTATCCAAGAACAGCTCTGCCAGTAGATTCCAGTCCAACGGATAAAGGGTCTAGATTTCGCAGTACTATCAATCTTCTTCCCAGAAAAAACAGTCCAATCGAACTAATCAGTGCTGCTGGCAAATGTATACTGATTAAACCACCGAAGTCACGTACGGCGTATGACATTTTCCCCCAAGAGATCTCGAAGTAAATTCCGTCGCCACTCCAAGTTCCGAACATCACAAGTGGTTGAAAAATTCCTGCGTATAATGTGCAGCAGACTATTAGCGCAAATAGGTGCAAACGGCCTGAGAGGCTCGCACATATTATGCCGGTACCCATAAGTGCAGCAAGGAGCCCTATAAAATGACTAGTTTGTAGTATTTATCTCACAGTTAATGAACAAACACTAGTATCAAATTAAGCTTTTATCCAACCTTGCGCCGTCTCCGGAATAAAACGAACATCAGCGCTCCACCACGATCCTGAGGATGGAGATTGAGTGACATACTCAATGGCGGTAGTCACTGGAACCCCAATAATGATGAATGCTAAAATTGCAGTTGCTATGGCTATTGTGTTTTTTACTAGAATCATAAGAACACTGTGAACTGGAACACAGGCTGCCTCAATCATAATGAAACCCATCCGGAAGAATATTACTGAAATGTATAATTAAAGGTGCGAACCTTAGAAGGGACTTAACCCACCAAACAAAGATTTGATCAAGGTATTTTCTGTTCCACCAGTATCAGTGATCTGGTATGTTCCATTTAAGACGAGGTCATACACCAACATTATCACGGACGTGTTGAATCAAAAATTGATTTAAAATGTCAATTTGTGACGTTGATGTTAAATAAAACTCACAGTTTGGCAATAAATGTATATTTATAATATAGTTAAATATTCCTGGTGACTTTTATGTATTTACAAATAATTTACAAGATTCTAAATAAGTAAAATTTACAAGTATCTAAAATAAATTACTAAAAATTAATAAATAGATTTTTTAACATAAAAATTATCCTCTGCTAACGTCTAATTTAACCAGTTCTTCCAATTTATCTAGTTAAAAATAGAAATTAGTAAATAAATTCAATATTTATGAATGAAATTTAAAATCATTGTTATTGAAGTAATTGTTGAATATTTATTGATTTCTCTCTGACAATTGAAATGTGAATCGTGTGCTGTTAATCAAATCAAAGTACAATCAAAAACACCCTGTGTAAAGTAACAATTATTGACACTTTAATGAACATATGAGTAATAATAAAATGGTCACAATTTATAATTTAACGATGATACTTTAATGTCCTAGATTATTGTTAAACAATTTTTTCATATATTTCTATATAATAATATTTAATGAGTATAAATTTTAAAAAACACCACGTAGTGAACGTTGTTCAATTTTTGAATTAAATATATAAAATTGTCTCTAGAATCGAAATTCAATTATGCTTAAAATTACCAACAATAATATATCAATTAAAAATTTAAATAATACAGGAACGTATTTAGGACGAATTTAGTGTTTATTAACGTTAATGATTAAAAAGCAGAAGCGTCATTTCAATAAATTTTGGTACAAATAATAAGTACATATTGGATTGGTGGCGCATTCACCATTTTTAACAACAGTTGTAAAAATGGTGGATGCGAAACAAAAAACTTAATTAAAATATTCAAATAAATTAGGATAAAATATTTGAAAACATAATATTAATTGTCTTTTAGATGTAGTTGTAATTATACAATTTGTTTGGGCATTCACGATGTTTAAACATATATTAAACACCAAAATCATATTTTTTTATAGTTTTTTAAAGGTTACTTTACTGATTAATTAAAAAAAATTAAATAGTACCTGTTAAAAATGGATCTAACAGTGGATAAAATAAATTACTATTAATATAATCAACATATTCTTAGAGTTGGTTTAATAGTAATTAATTATTGGATTTGTTGCGCATTCGCCATTTTTAACAACAGTTGTAAAAATGGTGGATGCGAAACAAAAACCTTAAGTAAAATATTCAAATGAATTAGGATAATATATTTGAAAACATAATATTGATTGCCTTTTGAATGTAGTTGTAATTATACAATTTGTTTGCGCATTCACGATGTTTAAACATTTATTAAACATCAAAATCATATTTTTTATAGTATTTTAAAGGTTACTTTACTGATTAATTAAAAAAATTTAAATGGTAACTGTTAACTGGATCTAACAGTGGATAAAATAAAATACTTTTAATATAATCAACTTATTCTTAGAATTTGTTTAATAGTAATTAATTACATATTTGTCGGATGCATATTTTAGTACACAGGTAGGGGATCACCGGGTTGCATATCTCAAATTATAATTGAAGATTAATTTTTTACTTCCATGTTATACCATTAAATAAATATGTAACTAAGGAACAAATAACATATTACAATAATTATATTTAAGTAATTATTTTTAACAAGTTCAAATAATTTCAAACTAAAGGTTCCACTTCGATACTTTCCATGGGCTTAAAAGGCGAGTTATGCTGAATTATTCTCAAAATAGTAGCCGGCTCCAAATATCGCGGTCTTCTTCTAGTAAGGGCGAACAGTCTCTTGTAACATTTCCTTTTTAATATCTTGTTAGCGTTGACGGACAACGAATGATGGCGTTCTTCAGCTTCACCTCTAAGAATTTTGAAACAAGACAGCAGGAAAAAAGTTGCCAACGTTATAACTGTTACTGATATAAATGCAAATAGCCAAGCCAAAAATTGGTACAATACATGAGTTTCATGCCCAATGTTCCAACCATAATCTTGTGCGAAAAATATACCTGTGCACAAATTTCCGAAAAAACCACAAACTAGATGAATGGCTACAACGTTGCAGTTATCCTCATAGGACAATTCGTGGAGACTAAATATGGTGATGAAAAATAAAATGGAGGAGATGGCTGCTATGAAGCATGTGTGTAATGGTGAAAATTGATCAACACCGCCTGAAACTGTTATGACGCCAGCATAAGCGCTTTGCAATGTTCGTACGAAGGTCCAATAGGTGAATATTTGCCTATTGTACACCACAGCATGACATAACAACACAACAAAAAGGGACACTCCAATTGCTATAAGATTATTCACTGCTATAAGGGCAATTAATTCGCTCTCGAACAAGGGATTGATGTAAAGGATATTGGGCATCTCAAACGCTATTGTACCTGTAATACAAACAAAATATAGAATAAATTGTTGTTTCTTTTGAATTCCCAGATTACTCTTCAGGCATACCTACAATAACAAAAGTATATCCAAGAACAGCTCTGCCAGTAGATTCCAATCCAACTGATAAAGGGTCTAGACCTCGAAGTACTATCAATCTTCTTCCCAGAAAAAATAAACCAATCGTGCTAATCACTGCAGCTGGCAGATGTATACTGATTAAACCACCGAAGTCGCGTACAGTGTAAGACATGTCTCCCAGAGGGATTTCGAAATACAATGCGTCACCACTCCAAGTTCCCAACATCACAATTGGTTGAAAAAACCCTGCATATAATATGCAGCAGATTATTAGGGCAAATATGTGCAAACGGCCTGAGAGACTAGCACTTATTATGCCGGTACCCATAAGTGCACCAAGGAGTCCTATAAAATGGCTGGTTAGTAATATTTATCTCACAGTTAATGGACAAACACCGTTATCAAATTAAGCTTTTATCTAACCTTGCACTGTTTCTGGAATAAAACGAATATCAGTGCTCATCCAAGGTCCTTGGGATTGAGATTGTGTGACATACTCCACGGCAGTAGTCACTGGAACCCCAATAAATATGGATGCTAAAATTGCAGTTGCTATGGCTATTGTGTTTTTTATCAGGATCATAAGAACACTGTGAACTGGAACACAGGCTGCCTCAATCATAATGAAACCCATCCGGAAGAATATTACTGAAATATATAATTAGAGGTGCGAACCTTAGAAGGGCTTAACCCACCAAACAAAGATTTCGTCAAGGTATTCTCTGTGCCACCAGCATCAGTGATCTGATATGTTCCATTTAAGACAATATCGTATATCAACACCATAATCCCTTAATGTGTTGAATCAAGAATTGTTTTAAATTGTCAATTTGTGACGTTGATGTTAAATAAAACTCACATTTTGGCAACAAATGTATATTTATAATATAGTTAAATATTCCTGATGACTTTTATGTATTTACAAACAATTTACAAGATTCTAAATAAGTAAAATTTACAAGTATCTAAAATAAATTACTAAAATTCAACAAACCGATTTTTTAACATAAGAATTATCGACTGCTAACGTCTAATTTGACTAGTTCCTTCGATTTAGCAGTTAAAAATAGAAGTTAGTAAACAAACTCAACATTCACAAATCAAATTTTAAAATCATTGTTATTGAAGTAGGAAATAATTAAGGATAAACAAAATTAAGTAAGTAATTAATAAATAATTTTATATGTCGCAACTTTTTATAAAATCGATAAAGTTTAGAAACGCTTGGATTAAATAGTACAAATGTTTAAATTCATTAAAATTCGTAGATGTAGAATATTTATTGATTGCACTCTGACAATTCAAATGTGGAAGAATCGTGTGCCTTTAATCAGATCAAAGTACAATCAAAAACAGCCTGTGTAAGTAAGGTAGCAATTATTGGCACTCTAATGAACGTATGGAAAATAATGAAATGGTCACAATTCATAATAATAATGGTGATACATTAAAGTCCTAAATGATCTAGAGATCAAGCTATTATGAATTGGACCCAACGTTTTGGGAAAGGATTTTTAAATTACAATCATTAGTAGTTTAAAAATCGTGAAAACAAATATCCATTTATAAAACGCAATCGATTGCCTCTAAAAAAAGTACAAACACGCGCATCAACCATGTTCATTTCTTAATTAATTGTAGAAAGCTCATCTAAAATATGTACAATCTATTATAATAGAAGGTGTGGCTTTCAATTAAGACTTTTTGAAGCCTAAGAGAACGTGCAGAGATGATTGTATACCACATGAGAAGAATATATTCTATGAACAGCTTAAATCACAGCGACTTGTGCATTATTACTTGCCTGAATGCGGAAAGTGTGCAGGAAATTAAATTGAAAAAAGTAGCACCATGAATTTCGTCTAAACTACTACAAATGGTAAATCGTGACTGATTTAAAAATTTTAAAGTGTGATTCGATTGGAGTTGAAACATCCAAATAACCCTTCAATATATTATATAATTTAAACACAAGAATTGTGAATTAATTAAGTTTATTTGAATGATTTCGTCCGAACCACTTATTATTATTATTATTAATTAAACAATGTTTTTATACATTTCTATATAATAATATTTAATGAGCACAAATTTTAAAAAACACCACGTGGTGAACATTGTTCAATTTTTGAATTAAATATATAAAATTGTTTTAAGAAACCCAATTATGCCTAAAATTTCCAACAATAATATATCAATTTAGAATTTAGATAATACAGGAAAGCATTTAGGACGGATTTAGTGTTTAATAATGTCAATGATTGAAAAGCGGAAGCGTCATATCAATAAATTTTGGTACAAATAACATGTGTGATAAGTCGGATGCGGTTTCAGTGCACACGTAGGGGAATCACCGGGTCGCAGTAGGAACTAAAAAATAGTCTATGGTGCACGAAAAAACAGCTCCGTAATCGTACTTAAGTCTAATTTGAGCTTGAATCACTTATATAACATTCCGACGCGACACAACATAAATGCGGCGAATGTTAGAACAAATCCTTTGTTTCCTTTATAATACGATCTGTCTACGCTAGTTACTTCCTTTGTTATCCACATCAGTGGATGTGGATGTGTCGGTGTTTATTTACAATTTACAATCTCAGAACCAGACCGATATGTTGAAATAGCTGTTCTAATATTCGCACGAACGCACTCGCTCAATTCTTTAACCTAAACAATAAATAATGGACTAAATTTAATCATTTCTTTGTGCACTCCTTCGCGGAGCTCTCACTGGCTTTTTTGGCATCTGGTTCTGGGGCGTCCGCCTTGAGGGCGGCGGCCGCCATGGGACCGGGAGATTCGTTCTTGGGCGGCAAGTGGAAGCCACGCTTTTTCCTCAACTTTCTGAGGTCCAGGTCGACCTTGCTGATCTGGTCCCGCAGGAGGTTGTACTGGTTCAGGTCGAGGCCCAGCTTCTTCGCCTTCTTGTGAATGGTGAGGAGGTGCTGGCGATTTTTTACGTCAGCCAGAATGTACTCCTGAAAGCAACAAATTAGAGAAGGGTATGGAGGATGGGTTGAATAAGTACCTCTTTGGTAAGTACGAAATATGCGTAGGCCGCCATGGCAGTGCCGTAGGTGACGAAGTAAGTGACGGGTTCCATTATGTCCCAGGAGTATTCCCACCACGTCAGACGGGCGAGGATGCCGAATTGAACGGACATGAGGCCCAGACCTGCCCAAGCCAACCAGTTACCCCGTCGCTGGGCCACCATTTCCAGCTCCAACTTTTTCTGAAACAAAAACACATTTACTTTTTGTTTTGCCTTCCTGTTCAATCAAACTCTGTAGTCTTAATTAAACTATTGAGGAGGCAATTCCCAATTTGTGTTACATTAACCAATCGTTGCTCCTTTTTATCTGTTTTCACTGGAGAATCAATAGTACTCAACGCTAATAGACCCGTAAAATTTAAATATTTCAAGACCTCATTAGTGAAACGTCTGTGAACATTATCCTTCGTAAAACTACTTTGTTAATTGCACCAATTTAATGTTAATGCCTTTAAAAATCAGTAGATAGTTTATAATTACAAATTAACGTAGGAAAATGAACAAACAACAGTTTAGTTTAGTTTAGCAGATAATTTAATTATTTAATTCTTCTGTAATACAACAACAGAATTCCTTCAGCCTTCAGAAACACTAATAAGAACATTTTAACAGTTTCGTAAATGAGTTTTCGACGTAATTTAAAGAGCATGGTAAACATTATCTTCCTTTACTGAAACATCGTCAATTTTCAATCTTTGTTGTATTAAATTTTGCCCAGGGTACCTTATGCCTTTTTAAACTATAATCGATGCCATTTGAGACGTACGCTCACGCTAATAGACCTCTAAATAAACATGAATATTTCAGAGCCTCGTTAGTGTACTCTTTGTAAACCTCTTTGGAATATTAAATATTAATGTGGTGCTATTTCGTAACATTATATTATTTTTTATAATTTTGTGTTAACACAAAAGGAAAACAGAGGGTAAGAGGATCTATTGTTTCAACCCTCTCGCCTCATAAATCACTCATTTTTAAGATACGCCCATAATTTTCTTGGCACTTTAACAGTCTCGTTAGAAATATATATCTTGTCATTTTATATTAACGACTTCATCAATCTTAAATGTAGTTAATAACATCAAAATTTTCGCTTTAGTTCTAATGCACTCCTAATTGAGATTTAAATAAACCTGCATTATTCAAAATCTCGTTACTGGCTTCGGGTTTTTATGTACTTCCTTCGTCCTGCTGTTGATAAATCCAATTTTACGACGCATCTTTACGATGACTTTATTCAGGACAATGTGAGGTAATTTTTGGAATTATCTCCCTTAGTTTGTGTACTTGTTAATAACACAAATCCACGTCGGATGTGATGATGGATGGTTCTTGTATGCGGATGATTCAAATGCGCAGAACAGAGCTGCACTGAAATGGAATTTAATTTAATTTAAACTTATGTTTAGAAATAGTCATAAAAATGTGCTGATGTGAAACAATGTGTCTTTGTTAAAGTTTGTTGAAAAGAGTGACTCTCATTTTAAAATATAAAGTGACTGGTATTTTTTGGATTTAGATTTCATTGTGGCCATTCATTAATATGCCACGAATGTCGACTTATTTAATCAATAAATTTTTAATCTTGCTAATTCTTTTATAAAGGGTATTAAAAGAGGATTTTATAATTTCATCAGCAGTTTATTAAACTATTGTTGAAAGTTTTTTGTGTACCAGTAATCCTTAAAAATAATACAAATTATAAAATATTAATAAATAATATACTTATATTTATATCCATATATAAATGATTAAAAAATATATATTTTTATCATCTTATAAACATAAAATTTGGCTCTTAAAAGGTATATAATTACTTTAAAAAAGGAGAATTTATATTGTACAAATTTTTAATATTTCTAATTTTAATAAATTATTGTTGAAAGTTTTTCTGTGTTTCAGACAACATTAAAAATAATACAAAATTTAAAATATTTATAGAAAGAAAGTAGAATCTTTTAAATTTTATTTAGTATTTGTTGAAATTTTTATATTCATATATAAATTATAAAAAAATATATATTTTTATTATTTTACAAACATAAAATCTTTCACTTAAGTGGTATATAATTATTTTAAAAAAGATGATTTTATATTGTACACATTTTTAATATTTTTAATAATAATAAACTATTGTTGAAAGTTATTTATTTATATATACAATTTCTTTGCGCATTCACGATATTTAAACATTTATAAAATATCAAAATCATATTTTTTATAGTATTTTAAAGGTTACTTTACTGATTAATTAAAAAAATTAAATAGTACCTGAAAAAAATGGATCTTATTATTATTATTATTCTTAGAATTTGTTTAATAGTACTTAATTATTGGATTGATTGCGCATTCGCCATTTTTAACAACAGTTGTAAAAATGGTGGATGCGAAACAAAAAACTTAATTAAAATATTCAAATGAATTAGGATAAGATATTTGAAAACATAAAATTAATTGCCTTTTGGATGTAGTTGTAATTATACAATTTGTTTGCGCATTCACGATGTTTAAATATTTATTAAACATCAAAAACATGTTTTTTATGGTATTTTAGAGGTTACTTTACTGATTAATTAAAAAAATTTAAATAGTACCTGTTAAAAATGGATCTAACAGTGGATAAAATAAATTACAACAAATGATAAAATAAATTACTTTTAATATTCTTAGAATTTGTGTAATAGTAATTAATTACGATTTATCAAAGGCGAATTAATATATTTAATGTTGCAGATGTGTAAGTGGATGATAAAATTTTAAATTTTATAAATTGAATTCGGATGCATTTAATCGGTTTTATTGAATTTCAATTGAAGTTACAATTTTATTTATGAAATCAAACTCTTATGGAAATGTACATGACGTGATAAACAAATAAATTTTTGTTAATTTTTGTTTTTTATGAGTTTTTGAATGTAAAAGAAAAGATATTGTGGCAGATTATCGGTTATATGTATATCCTAAAACTTATCTTGTAGAAAACTTTTGGGTCTATATATTTCCTAAGTTAAAGTTTGACCACCTTAAACTAATTTTATAGTCCAATAACTTTTATTTAAAACTTACCTCTTTTTTATTATTTTATTAAACGTCAGAATGTATAAAGTCAGAAGATTTAAAATATTTATGTCTATGAATAAATTGATTAAATCACATAACCTAAATTTGTCAATACGTCACTGCTCCCACAGAAAAGTGATCTAGCACCAGTAGAATGTCGGAAAAAGAACCCAAAGACTCAAACAGCCACAACGTGGACTTGAGAAAGCTGGTACGCAACGCCTGGCTCGTAAAAATACCGAAATTCGTAGCCCAAAAATGGGAAGAGGCTCCCATCGGCTCAGAAGTGGCCAGACTCAGAATCACATCGCCACCCAAGGAGGTATTTCTCGAATTATCCCCGCGTGTAATGAACGTAAACCCCGAAAAACCGCCTGAAGTCCCGATGAATTACGTGGTGGACATCACACCGGTCGAAAAGGAGAAGATAATCGTGTTTTCCGAAGACGTGCCCTATCAGGGGATTACACCGGTCGGGCCTCTTAACATGGAGATGGAGTGCAACATCATCCAGCGTCTGTCGTGCAGGCCGAACCCCAAGGACATGTACAAGAAGGTCATATCGAACGTCAAAACGGCATCCCTGTCCAGCAACAAGGTGCAGATACTGGACAGGGCTGTGACCAAGTTCAAGCCGGTATCCGACCACCAAAACAACATAGACTACAACAGGTGGAAGAAGACAGAGGGCAGGAGGGTGCGTGAAGACAAAGACGTCGTCCTGCAAATGCTGTTCAAGGTCTTCGAGAACCACCAGTACTACAACATCAAGGACTTGGTAAGAATCACTAAGCAGCCGATAGGCTACCTCAAGGAGATCCTCAAGGAGTACTGCGTCTACAACATGAAGACTCCCCACAAGTACATGTGGGAGTTGAAACCTGAATACAGACACTACACCCCAGAAGCTGCTGCTGACAATGACGAGTATTCTGAAGTTGAAGACTGATTATTTATTTAATGTTCACTTTACTGTTTCTTAGTTATAAATAAATAAATTTAATATTTCAATATTAAATATTTTATTAATTCAATTTATTACGAAGTGGATTATTTAAGTTGACCCCATTCTGGCGCATCAAATGCGGTGGAAAATGGACGAAAAGGTCCTAAAAACGGGACGGTGTCCCGATTACGTGAGACCACGTTCCGGTTCTTGTGACGAGGTCCGGAAATAGGTCGCGAAATACCACTTACGGTCGAAATATCACGTCTCGCCGTGACCGGACGTACACCTGTTAAATACCAAAGGGTTGTGGAACATCATTTGCACATTCACGACGTTCGGCAGTGATCAGACCACGATTGTGGACGTGACAATCAATAAAATTAATGCGTTAACCACTAAATGACCGTAAAACACGTCAGGCGAGGTAAAAAAAATCACATGTGGCAAAGGCGTGTCTTTTGATTAGTTACGCAGTGCGAAGCTATTGATCTGACGGCCAACTAATATAATAATTAAACGCACCTTCCTAATTATGAGATGTACCGTTATTACTTTAATGGCCAGAGTTTGTTTAGAGTACAATGTAAATAAAAATTTATGTCAATAAACGGACAATTTCCAGTAAATGCCCTTTGTAATTTTGCAGTTATTTGCACATAATTAGGAAAATTCTTTGTTAATTTAATATCTGAGTCTATAAAATACTAGAGGCGCCATCTGTCAATCAGAGGATTAACTACGTTCTACAGTTTTCTACGTTATTTACATCCTACCTCAAGGAACTAAATACATGGTTGTTGGGAGGCACTATTTTTATTATTTATTACGTCTATTTTATTTAAGTTAGTAACAAAAACAAGTTATATTTACATAATAAATACAGACATTTAAGTTAAGTGTAAATCGATGTTCAAAGATCCAACACAAAGGGCATTAAGATAAACCCTTTTCACCGAGACTTCCTTGTTGCTCCGGCACAATGACGCCCATAAATAAACCAATTTATGTCAGTGGCCTAAAAAATAATACAAAAAACTTCACACCATTCACTGCAAATATGTTGCCAAAAAAGCACGAAATTAATGTACCGTACTGTAAAATTAAAATAACAAAGTGTTTGTTACCTTTTTTTTTTTTAAAAAAAAAGCGGATCGTTAATATGGAAATGGTGTTTGCGTGTATTCGGAAAGTTTTAATATTTATACTTTAATGTCGGATTCGTGTGGGAGTTTTGTGTATTTTTTGCTTGAACGAAAGTTTCTGTCCGGAAAATAGACGGGTACGTTTCGGCCGTGGACGTATTATTTATCTTCGAGGCTCCTTACAATTTTCCATTGGGCCACATAAATTGCATTCCGGACAGTCAAACAGGTTCCAGAACATATTTCAATTTGTTGGCAGTTGTTTAATCGGATAGAACCAGAAACAATGTAGAAATAATTGAGTAATTATATGAACTGTTTACTACTGTGCATTTATTGCCGAGTTTTCTATCATCGCAGTAATTTCCTGAACATCACCGGGTGTTGAAATCTAAACAAAATGTGCAATGGGTTTTGAAACGATGACAGGAGCTTTCTGCGAAACTAATATTTGTTGTGTTTTAAGCATTTTATTTATGTTACTGTTTTAATATTGTTGTTTTTGTTTAATTTATCCAACAATTAAAACAATGCATTTGTGCCACGAATGGAAAATTTGAATTTTAATAAATAATCAATCCTGTATAAAACTAATTTACACTTTATGAAACAGTATTGCTCAAAAAATAATTTAATAAATAAATATTGAACCATGATTAAATTTTTTCTTCCTCTTGCTAAGTGAATCACTTTCCTATCAATATGAAACATAAAGAAGATTAAAGTTTCATAAAAAAACTAAGTACGTAGAATTTCCAGTAAATACCATTCAATAAAATTTCAGTAGGGAATTAAAATCGTCACGGTTCATAAAAACGCCCAAATAATCCGCTCTGAAATAAATGAATCTGACGGAGAGTTATTGTAACAGAACGTGAGTTTAAATTCCATGACGGACATGAAATTTTTATCACGAATCCGATGTATTGGAAAGTCAGTGATTCGCGGGGCGTGTAGTACTTGTCTTATGGGAAAATATGAGCCGGAATATCGACACGAAAACTAATTTTAACAAATGGTTCTTAGCTGGAAACACTGCAAAGTTTGTGCACGGGATAAAAGTAATTTTGAGACTGAGCTAACTCATAAAAAATTCTCTACTACATGTGTTTTTAAATCTGTATTTTTAAAATATTTATATTCGCCATCTATAGTATAGGGGATTAACTAAGTTTTACAGTTACCTGTATAATTTACATCCTGAAGTTTAAAAGGCTGGTTTGTTTATTACTTATTATCTATGAATTAATTGATGATAAAAATCATTAAGGCTGGTTCAAAAAATTTTTGTAGCTCATCTAGTCAACATTTTTTTGGATAATAGTTGAACATTTGAACAATTAATGTGATACAAATATGTTTTAGTTAATTAGCGAATTTACACTCTGGTTTAAAATTAAAAGATTCGTTCCTATTAATCAGAGTTTCATATATTAGATCTTGTTTGATCACTACATTCAATTATATTGGTAATTGAATTGAATTGTGGTATAAATATTTATAGAAATCAGTCCTAGACTGGTTTGGATTTGTGGGTTTAAATGCGGCAATCGAACTGTTCAATACGGTTGTCTGAACGTGATTTTAAATCGAATTCACTTCTAGCGACAAATTCCAATATTGTATGTTTTATATTGTGATTTGTAAATATAATTAGAAAATGCTCGACTATTTGTGATTGTAATTTAATTTTAAATCTAAATTTTCAAAATATTTACATTCGCCATCTATCGTCTAGGAGTTTAATGAGGTGTTACAGTTACCTGTGTTATTTACATCCTCGATGAAGTTTATAAGGCACCACCATGGTTTGTTTTTTACTTATTATTTATAAATTAATTGATGATATTATTAGAAACGAGGTTTAACATAATAAATACACATATTTAAATGAAGTGTAAATCGATATTTTAGGCTCCAAGGTATGACATATAAATTTCCTTATTTAAATCGTAGGATAAACCACTTTCTTTGAGACTGGGTCAAATACTTTTTGAACCTGATGCGTAGTTTTTGGATACTAATTCAACTATTGAATTTATTAAATGTTGTTTGACCATTGGGATCAATTATGTCGGTAATTGAATAGAATTGTGAACGCAAATATTTATAAAAATCAGTCCCGGAACGGTCTGGATTTGCGGGTTTAAATGCGACAATCGAACCGTTCAATAGAGTTGTCGGAACGTGATTTTAAATTGCATTCACCTCCAACGACAAATTCCAATATTGTATGTTACATGTCACGTTTTGTGAATCTAATTTAGACACAGAACAAAAATAAAACAATTCTATGTACACTTTAAAGAAATCATTAACATGAGCACTTTCAATACAAAGAAGTTGCTGAAATTGGATCAAGGTTTAAGTTTTAATCATTGTATATATTGTGTATATTTTGTACATTCTGTATAGTCTGAATATTTTGTATATTCTGTAGATTCTGGATATTTTGTGTATTCTGTATATTCTATGTATTCTATATATGATGAATAGTCTGTATATTCTGTCTATTATGAATATTCTGAATAGTCTGTATATTCCATGTATTCTGTATATGCTGAATAGTCTGTATATTCTGTTATTTGCATATACTGCATGGTCTGTATATTCTATGTATTCTATATATGCTGAATAGTCTGAATATTCTATATATTCTATGTATTCTGTATATTCTATGTATTCTGTTTATTCTGTATATTCTATGTATTGTGTATATGAATAGTCTATATGTTCTATGTATTCTGCATTCTCTGTGTTTCCTGTCAATTATGTATATTCTAAGTATTTTGTATATGCTGAATAATTTGTATTTTCTATGTATTTTGTACATTCTATGTATTCTGTATATGCTGAATAGTCTGAATATTCTATATATTCTGTGTATTCTGTATATACTGAATAGTCTGTATATTTTATGTATTCTGAGTATTTTGTACATTCTATGTATTCTGTATATGCTAAATAGTCTGTATATTCTATGTATTCTGTATATTTTGTGTATTCCATGTATTCTGTATAAACTGAATAGTCTGTATATTCTATGTATTCTGTGTATTCTGTATGTTCTTTATATTCTGTATGTCCTCTATAGTCTGTATATTCTGTATATTTTGTATATTCTGTGTATTCTGTACACAGGGTGAACCGAATTAGGTCCCATGAAAGCTAAATTTTAACTTCAACTAAAGTGTGTGTTACTTACTTCTTCTAAAGGCAACAGTTCTTGTTGTAACGTTTCTAGTTGTGTGGTCAGTTCAGCTTCTTTAGTGAGGTGGTGCTCCCTGACGTGTAAAGCTTCGTAAAGTTGGCTGACTAAGTTTTTTACATCGCTTAACCTGCAAAACATAAATCAACAATTAATTCCCTTCAATCAACGTCGTCGTAAAAAGGGGAAGTAAACGTGGCAATTTGTAGCAATTTGACTTGTTATCAATCACATTTGCTTGACGGACTGTTTCCCCTTGGAACGAATTTCTTATTTACGGTTTTGGGGTGGATTCTTGTTTACATATATAAATATAGATTGTTTAATGTTTCTATTATGTATATGAATGGTGTTTTTCACTTCGATGGACGTGTTTTCTTATAAACAGATTGCTTGGTTACATGTTGTGATAGGGGATGATGGACAATTGGAAAACAAGTCTGAAATGTATGGTAAAAGGTGGAATAAAATATATGTTTCAATTTTAATAAATATAAACAGATTTTCTTGTAGCCTAATTCACACATTTTAATAAAGTACACCATTAGTTAACTTCTATAAAGTCTAGTTTAAAATTTTAATTTATTCTTTTGGTGTAGCATTGTATTCCCATTCTCACATAATTAAAAGACCCGACTCAAATTCGCAGAGACATTTTAATTTCGTCCAGACGCCAACAAAATACAATTCTAACTTTTTAAATTGGCCAATTCACAATTTATTTAGAGCTATCAAGTGAAAGCGACAGTTTTTTTTACGTGAGTTCATTAAAAATACACACTTTCAAATAAAACATCAATCCCCGTCGACATTAACGGGGCCGGCAAAACTAAAATTTTTACTTTCCAACCCGCTCACGATTTAAACATATGTGTACGCCGTACGAATAAATTCAAAAGTTTAAAGTGTCCAATATGAAAAATTCACAGTTTCCAGACCAACGAAAAACGTCCGGCGCCCTTGATCCAGTTCGCCCCGTCCGTAATTTATACATCGGCCAATTTCTCTCGCATCTCCGGAATTAAAAGTGCATCCTGGCCCGGAGCCAGGAACTTGCAGGGCGGCCGATTCGGCGTGTGTCATAATTTAAGGTGACTCATCGTGCCGACGAAAATAAGGAAATCTCGGGGAATTACCGGTTTTAATTTGATTGATGCACTCATAAAAATTGCAGGG